>NC_045793.1:47502664-48232039 GCF_009873245.2 Balaenoptera musculus
CTTAGAGGTTTTATCCATCTAATAATGGGTAATAACAATAATCATGTACCCGTATTTTGCTGGACAAATATGTGTATCAGTTATAAAAGAAAAAGACTGAGCAAGTCCAACTTATCTATTAATCATACTCAAGCCTTACCCTCAATCTGCCCTTCATGCTCACCCACCACTCCAACCGAAGGCAACGACTTCTCTCAACTCAACAACACTATATGACAGCAGTATGTCAGGTGCTAGGCGCTGAGCCCTTGTGGAGTTTGCAGTCTATAAGGGGTGGCAGACACCAAACAGAATCACATGGACTGAAAGCCAGTGGGATCAATGGAAAAATGTCTCCCACTGTCTGAGTAAAAATGAAGTTCTAGAATGGAAGCATTAGAAACCACAAATCACACATTTTTTGCTTTCAGAATGAGTTTTTGGCTTTCAGTACAGATGAGTCTAAGAGGTTTCAGCAACTGGAATTATTTTGAATATCTAATCATGTTTTTCTCCAAGTTATTTCACTTGCTCAGGTTGTTTTTCCTCTGGATATTGTTATTAATAAGTTGTTCAGGAAACTGAGGCTACCCCCTGACTAGAGAGTTTGGTAACCACATCTTAGTGGTATTAAAGTTACCAGATTGGGCCCAAGATGGAGTCAGTCATGCTAAGTCTCACATCAGCAAACCAAAAACTTATCCAAGTTTCTATGCTGGGCTCTCCCAGAAAAGGCAGGCCTAGGTCAACCCATCAGTGCTCGCCTGCTCAGTGCAAGTTACTGTACTGACCTGGCTCCAAGACTTCCCTTTGCTCCATATAAGAAAAGTAACCCTGCTTTAACCATTCAGCAAATGCCCGGTATAACTTCCTTGTTCCTGCTCACTTTGGTCCATAAAGATCTCTAGCCTGGTACAGCTCTTCACAGCTCCTTTCTGTCTGCTAGACTGGATGCCGCCCGATTTATGAATTGCTGAATAAAGCTAATAAGATCTTTAAATTTTACTCAGTTGAATTTTGTTCTTTAACCATAGCCTCTATGTTTTCCTCAATTTTGTTTTTCTAACAAGCTAGATGTTACTGGTCGTGAACCACTATTTTTCAGACACCAATTACAATGTGTGGTTTTTTCCCACACCACCAAGAAATTCTTGGACACCAGCCGGGTGTCTTACAATTCTGACACAATTTACCTGGAAATAGTGTCAGATCTCACAGGTTAAGTGCTCAGTCCTACAAGATTGCTCCCCACTTCAGACACCAATGGCAAGTTCAGGGTGTCACTTGTGCTAATGACTGACCCACTCTAGACTGAAGATTCCAACAACCCCCTCCCTGTGTTTAATTACTTTGCCAGAGCAGCTCACAGAACTAAAAGAAACATTTAACTATTAGATTGCCAGTATATTATAAAAGGATATAACTCAGGAACAGCCAGATGGAAGAGATGCATAGGGCAAGGCATGTGGGAAGAGGCTTGGCGCTTCCATGCTCCCTGAGTATGCCACTCTCTCCAGTCAACACGTATTCACCAACTCGGGAGCTCTCCAAACCCCATGCTGTGGGTTATGGAAGCTTCGTTAAATGGGCACGATTGATTAAATCATTGGCCAAGGGTGACTGAAGTCAATCTTCAGTCCCTTTCCCCTCCCAGAAGGTAAGGGGGTAGGAATGAAAGTTCCAACCCTCTAATCACTTGCTTGGGTCTACAGTCAACCAGAGCCTCCATCCTTAGTATTTTCCAGTAGTCACCTCATTAACATAACAAAAGACACTTTTTATCACCTGGAAATTCCAAGGGTTTTTTTTTTTTTGGAGCTCTGCGCCAAAAACTAGACAAAGACCAAACGTATATTTCTTATTATAAATCACAATATCACAACCACACTTTCATTAGCAAGTTCCCAAGGCACTTACTATAAACACTTCCTAGAATTAAAAATTGCTGTGTTCACTTTTTCCCTTCCCACTAGACCAGGGCTTCTCTACCTTGGCATCACTGGCATTTGGGGCTGGCTTATTGGAGCAGGGGATATAGGGGCAGTGGCTCTCCTATCCATTGCAGATATTAAGCAGCATCTGGCCTCTACCCCTTAGATGCCAACAGCACTCCCCCAGTAGTGACAACCAAAAATGTCTCAGACATTGCCCAATGTCTCCTGAAGAGCAAAACTGCTCTGGGTTGAGAATCATTGCTCTAGGTTCTAACATCCCCAAAGCAGGACTGAAGTGTTTTGGTACCCCTCCCATCTCCCTCCCCCAGCACAGTATCTTGTACACAATAGGCAGTTGCTGAATGAGTAAGAGAGACCCCTAAAAAGTGAATGAAAGTGAGTTAAACCACCTTTATTAGAAAAACTTAGAGCACACATATTACTAGTAGCATAGTGATTACCTAAGAAAAGTAATTTAAAACCATTAATTATAATCTGCAGATTCTTCATTTTGTGGGCACTGTTTTTCAGATAACTTCTCTGAGAGCAGAGCAGAGACCCCTCTCTGGTTAATGTGAACCATTCAATACATAGCTTAACATCAGATAGATCTTTTAATATATGTTTTAGAATGAGTAAATAACAATTTCATTAATAAATGATAAAAATCGCAATCCTTGCTGATGATGGAGAGAAATAAAGTTGTGTCTCTATCTTTGAAAGCACTAGTCTCTACTCAAGCAGAACATCTATTACGGTGAAATGAAATCCTGTTACAGTCTCATCAGAGCTGACAGATACATATTACTGACACACATGATGCCGTCACCTTAGGAGCCACATGCGTAGTATAGAAATGGCTCTGCTAGACAGCTAAGGCTATATTTTAGAAAGTTATGCAAACTGGGGAGACACATATTTTAGTACATCAGTACTAAAGTTAAAAGTTCCAAAATTATCAATTAATTAATCCTGAATTCATCCCAGGAAGGAAAACTATATGCTTCCATATGCTGAAATGCACACACTTCTTCTCTTTGTTGAAGTCTGTCACTTTTTTCCTCTGAAAAGCAGTAAATTCCAAGGTAGGGATTATGTGAGAATAAGTAGCACCTGTAAGCAACATCTGGTGCTACTTGTCATGTGGCTAAGAAGAATGGTATCTTACCTCAGAATTGGACACGCCAGTTGCGGTCACTTCTTTTGTTTTATCTACTTGCTGAACAAGAAGATCACAGTAGAGTCTTAGTTCCGACATTTTAGTTTTCAAGTTTTCAGTGTTTTCAGCAAACTCTAAATAACAAAATGATGAAAACGTAATTTAATTCCCAGAATAAATAACTGATATACTAGTTAGCATACTATACAGATAAGTGAAATATAATCTATGCCTAAAGTCAGATGTTTATAGTATGAGTTACAGATATGACATAATTGAAGTTATGGGAGCAAGAAAAAGAGAAAAAGGAGATTTTTAGTCTTCTGAAGTAATCTACATTATTTCTTGAGCCAACATATTTAATGATCACCAGTACAGGAAGAAGGAGACAGTATACCTCTGATCCACTTGTGTCAGAACTGGGAACAGTCAAGGGTTCAGGGTTTTGGTCTCAGTTCTGCCACAGTTTTCCTATCTGTAAAATGGGGTCACAGCTATCTATCCAGTGCTCAAAACTGGGAAAGAGTGTTCTGTAACATGCAATTACCACTAATAAGACAGCTCGTGAATTCAGAGGACTGGTCCAGCATGCTGCCTGGCAAGGAGAACGGCACCCTCTGCACACCTGCTGCTCCTTCATTAGCACGGCACTCCAGCCATCCTGGCGCTGAGGGCTCGGCTACAATCGTAACTGCCTCTGCTTTCTTCTCCATGAAAAAGCTGCACATTACCACCTGATCTGAGTCAGAGCTTGACAGTGTCTAGAATTTGCTCTCAACTTAGCATTGAAAAACAACCAACAAATAGGTCATTTTACTGTGTCTACTTGAAGAGTTAAGCACATCTGCCATACGTGTCATGAGAAAGGTCCCCTGAAACACTTGTTCCCAGAGGCCCCTCTCTCCCACCAATCTTTTCAGGTGTACATTCGAGGCTGGGGGACTGGGAAGGCAGAGCTCAGGCAGTAAGCCCTGGCACTCGTGACCCAGGCAAAATAGAAAGTTATGCCATGGTTCTCAAGAGACTTAATGATGTTGAGTTAATGAGCATTAAGCAGCAGCAACCTGACAATTAAGTATCCATCTACCCCAGGAACAGGGAGGGGAAAGCGGGGTGTTACTGCAGGAAATACCCAGATCCAAGGCTTCTCTGGCTCAGCTACTCTTTACCAAAAGTCAGCTTTGTGCCAGGCGAGGTACCTCATGGTAATCCTTCTAAGATAGGTAATTACCTCTTTTTAAAATATAAGGAAACTGAAGATTAGAGAGGCTAAGTGACCTATGTCAAGGTCACAAAGCCAGTACCCTACAAAGCCATGATTTGAACCCAGTTGTATCTGGCTCCAAAACCTGCATTCTTTCTACTATGACACGCTAAGAAAGAAGAGTCAGGTATAGACTGTTTAAGGTCCACTGAGATATACAGCACTTGCATGATATAAAAAGCTGGCTGTGGCTAGGTGGTCAGAAGCAAGATAACAAATATGGGAACCCAGAGATGCCATTAGGTGATTCCAAGGGTTCCCAGTCCAGAGGACAATCAATACTTGCCTTTTTCTTTCTGGGTCCTACTGTCTGTCAGGCAAGCCTTGGCTGACCCCAAGGCTACCAGCCACCGTTGTCTCTCAGCCACACTTCTGGCCTTCAGGTAGAAATATTGTTCCCCAGGGATTATCAGGTCCATGCGTGTGTTATCTACAGAATGAACTGGGAGCAAGGCATAGGGAGGTCAGAAACCCAGAAAAGCCCTATCTGGGTAGCCTCCACTCCACCCAAATTCTTGAGATTAACTGGCACGCCAGTCACTGAGAGCTTCTTCCAAGAGAGGATGTCAGCCCTTACTACTTCTCCTTGTTTATTTATCTCTTCCTAGAGGTCTCTGCTAATGGAGAGGGAAAACTGCAGTTGGATCCAAGGTCTCACCAGGACTTTGGCCTAAAAAAGAATCACCTAAATCTCCTTAGGATCGTTTGTAAGAGGAGAGAGGAAAAATCTCTCTTCTGGCGTGTGTGTGTAAAGTATGCTGCTCTGCGGCCAAAAAGGCTTGATGCAAACAAGTAAGGATGTGCTCTTTATCTCCTTGGGTTATTGAAAAGCAATCAAGAACACAATATTTTTCCTTTCTACTTTCCTTCACTAGTCTTATCAAAAATGTGAGAATTCCCTTAGAACACTTTAGGAGAAGAAACAAGCAAGCCACACTCTCCTTCACCCCCCGAGCCCCATGCCCCAAATTCCCTTCTAGTCGGTTTCTGAGCCACATCCTCTCAGCATGTCTCAAGATTCTCAAAACCAAGAAGAAAAGGCTATTTGTAGGTCTGTTAGGTGTTTGCTTGTTTAGTTTTGAGCATGATGGTGGTGGTGAGAAGGTGTGTATGTGTCGTGATTTAAACATAGAAGTGTTTGATGTTGCAATAAAAAGACAAATAATCTTAGCAAACTGCCACAAGCCCGAGGTAAGCAGGTGACTAAGGAATGAGCACTAGATGTGTGGTTGATAAGCACATTGCTCTCATTTATTCTGACTACCTCTTAACCAACCTCCTTGTAAAAACTCACTGCAGTTTTAGGTCTTACTTGTAAGACTTTTTCTGGGACATAACATTATATATCTTTATACTATGGGAGCAGCAGAGAAAGGCACACAGAAGCCAGTGTTTTTATATTTTGGGGGAGAAACAGAAAGAAAAATAAAACCTGCAAGTGTCTTGGCTTCTCACCTTGAATTTCACACACCGCCATCTGGATGCTCCCTTTGCAACCTTTCCAAGCATCTTCAGGAGAATCATAATAAGATAATATTCCCCCACAGAGAAGGAACCACCGAGGCTGCCAACCTGAAAACAGAAGCAAGAGCATGGTCTCAATTACTGCTTCCCAGGACACAGGAATAGGACCTAACAAAGGATGCTGGATTCTAGCTCCAAGGAACTCACATTCTGGGGGAAAATTCTAAGGGAAAGAAATAAGTTAGAAAAGATCTGTATGTTTGATCTCATTTTTGCATAGAAGTCTGGAAGGATCAGCAATAAATATGGTGATGATTCTCTAGGTAATGGGATTACTTATGATTTTTATTCCTTTTCCCCCCTAATATAGTACTAGTAATCTTTGGTTTTTACTTTTTCTAAGATGAAAGATTATTATTTTCCAAAGATTATTGTTAACATACTTGCTCTCCTCCCCTCTGGTTAAGAAAAATTATTCCAAACCTAGAAATGAGATAAAAGATTATGTTGCCCTTTCAACATCATATGAAGTGCTGTCTAATAAGCCTGCCTAGGGTCATATGTTCCCTAAAGAAAGATAACTTTAACTTACTATTTGGTATTGATCCACTGAAATGGAATAATCTTAAAACATTCAAGGGCTTAACTACTTTTACTTCACAGCATTTCAGGGGACGAACCATATTCAGTGGAAACACACATCTTGTCTAGTCCTCTTACACAACCTATGTTCTAGTCAAACCAAACTTACTTGCTGCATGCCTGCCTCAGGGCTTTTGCTCAAATTGGATCTTCTTCCTAAAATGTCATCCCTGACTACCTCTGCATAAGCCTTGTTAGTCTCCTCATCAGATGTATTTTTTCTTTCTCTGAAATGCCATAGCCTTTTAAGGATACATTTCTCTCACTAGACTCTTCTACAGCTGAGACAGCTGGAGTGAAGGTTGGTAGGCGCTTTGCGCAGAGCCCCAAGGGCTGCTCAGGTACACACCTGATGGGCCCTTGGGAATTGATTCACACCAGCTAAATGTATAAGTCACCAATTGATGTCAAAGTAGTATTGTTAGGGAACCACTAACTGAAACCGCCCACCTTGGCCAGGCAGAATAATAACTGCTTGCATGAGTTATCTCACAACAGGAGGTCTCAATAAGAAACACGGAACTGACCAGCTACCACCAGCTGGCAGAAATCGGGAGGGGTCAAGAGGAGGGAGGAGATGCCAGCCATAATATGTCCTGCCGACGTCCCAGAAACCCTGACGCTGGAAACCACCTTGACTGAGAGATGCGTGCGTCACCAGGAATTGGACCAAATATGGGCACAAGCAAGATGACTGGCCAGAGACAACCCGGGAAGCTAACCCCATTCCCATAAAACCTGAGATGTGAGCTACGTGGCAGAGCAGTTCTGGGTTTCCTTTCCCTGCTGCTCTCCCCCCGGGGGGCCCCTTCCCAATAAAGTCTTTTGCTTTGTCAGCATGTGTGTCTCCTCGGACAATTCATTCCCAGGTGTTAGACAAGAGCCCACTCTTGGGCCCTGGAAGGGGTCCCCCTTCTGGTAACAGCATCAATTTATTACATTATAACAGAAGATTAGTACACTTCCTGGAGCACCCATAGCCTAAGATCATAGTTCAGGGAAACTTAATTTTTAATCAGGAGGCTGAATGGTCAGCACTAAATCTAAGCTCAGGCACAGGAGTTAGGTGGCAGGCAAGATGTTTCACTCATCATTTACTTCATCAGGGTCTGCTTTCTAGGAACCAGAACACTCAGGCCTGCTCAGGTACCACATCTCTCACTTCCTTAAACAAAACTGGATAAAAACCAATTCTCAATATCCACCCTCATACCAGTCACCGAAATATCCTTCCCTAAAAGCCTTCTCAACCAAAGATGAGTAATGTATTCTACAACCATGGCTTATGTTCCTCTTATTCCATCTTATACTGGGGACTTCCCTCCCAGCGATGAACCTAGACCCTTTACTGGACATCAGGAGCCCCATGGCCTTATCTCAACACCCCCACAAGCTGATTACTGGCTAGAAAACCTCTTGAGGTGAACTTGAAAATTTTATTTCAGAAGGTGATGCTTCCTGACCTTGGCTTCAAATTCTATGGAACCACAAACCCGAAGGCTACTATTCTTGGCACAAACATTACAATCCAGGAAATCAAACTGATCATCAGATTGCCTTGTTGAGTAGATAATCAACACTCCTGGAGTCAGATATTATTAGTGATATTTTAGCCCTTTGCAAGAGAGTCATTATTTATACCTTACGCCATCTCCCCTCAATGAAACAGAAGAATCAATTCCTAAGAATCTGAGAAACGGAAAGG
The DNA here is from genome assembly GCF_009873245.2 of Balaenoptera musculus. Taxonomy (NCBI): domain Eukaryota; kingdom Metazoa; phylum Chordata; class Mammalia; order Artiodactyla; family Balaenopteridae; genus Balaenoptera; species Balaenoptera musculus. Next base: position 47,510,812 of record NC_045793.1, read on the forward strand.
GCCTTTGAAATCACCTAGCCCAACCAGCTCATTTTACAGAGAAGGAAACCAATCCCATGTAGATTAAGTGACCTATCTAAGGTCACACAGGAAGTACACAACAGAGTTGGGAAGAAAACTATGTCTTTCTAATACTGTCCCTCCTGGCAAAACAACCCCCAAACCCTGACTCCCCACTGCTAGAAAGCTATCCTGGTATAGAACAGTAGCATCTTCTCCCTTACAGCTCAACTCCCATGGTTATGTTTGGTGTGAACACTCTTCAAATCCACCATGACTCTCAAGTAGAGGGAGTTCAGCATACCCTCAATTATCGTATTTTATCAAATTTAGGACCCCATCTGTATGAGTCTTGGTTCTCCAAAGAAACAGAACCAATAATATGTATGTATATCTATATATAATTTATCATAAGGAATTGGCTCATACAATTATAGAGGCTGCAAAATTCCAAGATCTGCAGTCAGCAAGCTAGAGAATCAGGAGAGCCAATTTGTAATTCCAGTCCAAAAGTCATCAGGCTTGAGACCCAAGAAGAGCCAGTGTTTCAGTGAGACTGAGAAAACAGGAAAAGACCAGTATCCCAGCTCAACAATCAAGCAGGAAGAGTTACCCCTTACTCAGCCTTTTTGTTCTATTTAGGTCTTTGACTGACTGGATGAGACCCACTCATATTAGGGAAAGCGATTTACTTTACTCAGTCTATCAGTTCAAATGTTAATCTCATCCAGAAACACCCTCAGACACACCCAGAATGATGTTAGGTCAAATGTCTGGGCACCCCATGGCCCAGGCAAGTTGACACAAAAAATTAACCATCACATACCATTAATTTGAAGATAAACTAAAATATTTGCATGTGATGTGACCGACAAGGCTTAATTTCCAAAATACACAAATAGCTCATACAACTCAATAACAAAAAACAAACAACCCAATCAAAAAATGGGCAGAAGACCTAAACAGTCATTTCTCCAAAGAAGACATACAGATGACCAATAGGCACATGAAAAGATGCTCAACATCGCTAATTATCAGAGAAATACAAATCAAAACTACCATGAGTTATCACCTCACACCGGTCAGAATGGCCATCATTAAAAAGTCTACAAATAATAAATGCTGGAGAGGGTGTGGAGAAAAGGGAACCCTGCTACACTGATGGTGGGAATGTAAATTGGTGCAGCCACTATGGAAAACAGTATGGAGGTTTCTTAAAAAACTAAAAACAGAGTTACCGTATGATCCAGCAATCCCACTCCTGGGCATATATCTGGAAAAAACTCTAATTCAAAAAGCTACATGCACTCCTATGTTCACAGCAGCACTATTTACAATAGCCAAGACATGGAAGCAACCTAAATGTCCATCGACAGATGAATGGATAAAGAAGATGTGGTGTGTACACACACACACACACACACACACACACACACACACTGGAATACTACTCAGTTATAAAAAAGAATGAAAAATTCCATTTACAGCTACACGGATGGACCTAGAGATTATCATACTAAGTGAAGTAAATCAGACAGAGAAAGACAAATATCATATGATATCACTTATGTGTGAAATCTAAAATAAGATACAAATGAACTTACAAAACAGAAACAGACTCACAGACATAGAAAACAAACTTATGGTTATCAAAGGGGAAAGGGGGTGGGGGAGGGATAAATTAGGAGTTTGGGATTAGCAGATGCAAACTACTGTATAGAAAATAGATAAACAACAAGGTCCTAATGTATAGCACAGGGAACTGTATTCAATATCTCTTCTAACAACCTATAATGGAAAAGAATATGAAAAAGAAAAAATATATATATAACTGAATCACTTTGCTGTATACCAGAAACTAACACACTGTAAATCAATTATACTTCAATTAAAAAAAAAACAGGGCTTCCCTGGTGGCGCAGTGGTTGAGAATCTGCCTGCCAATGCAGGGGACACGGGTTTGAGCCCTGGTCTGGGAAGATCACACATGCCGCGGAGCAACTAGGCCCGTGAGCCACAACTACTGAGCCTGCGCGTCTGGAGCTTGTGCTCTGCAACAAGAGAGGCCGCGACAGTGAGAGGCCCGCGCACTGCGATGAAGAGTGGCCCCCGCTCGCCACAACTAGAGAAAGCCCACGCACAGAAACGAAGACCCAACACAGCCAAAAATAAATAAATAAATAAATAAATAAATAAATAAATAAAATTAAAAAACAAAAAAAACAAAAAATAACCTGCCCATTAAGCAATGACATGATACTCATTCTCAGATGCTTCCTGACTTCAGAGCTGTTGGAATGTGAAAAAAAATGCCTAAAAATTGAAAAAATGTGGTATAAACTAGGTTTATCTTACAGGAATCTGAAAAATGTTAAATAACCCAAACACACACACACACACACACACAAACGCACACAGCACAGCTGCAATATATTTTAAAAGTAGCTTGTAAATGATAATAGTAACTGAAATAACACCTTCTCTGTAATAGGTTCTGTATTTATCTAGGAAAAGTTATAATGACACTAGAAGGGTTTCAATTATTTTATTCTGTAGTTTGTAACTATAAAGACTATGACCAAGAAAAACTTTTCCTTAAAGCATAAAGTTCCTAGAATTTCAAAAGGCATGTTAAGAGCCCACAGAAGTCTCATTCCCATTATCTGAGATTTAATGGCAGAGCAATGGAGAGTCCAGAGTAATGTAGAGACACACTGCTCTTTCACGATGTACAGTCCTGGGAAGCTCAGATACAGCTCAGGAATGATGGATGAATTGCATGAGAAAAGAGGCATGCATGATGAAGAGGCCATTAATGCACTTCCTGTTTTAAATTAATATGCTGTTACCTTGGTTTGGGTGATGGCTAATTTTATGTATGAACTTGACTGGTCTACCAGATGCTCAGATAGCTGGTAAACCATTATTTCTGGGTGTGTCTGTGAGGGGGTCTCTGGGAGATATTGGCATTTGGATCAGCAGACTGAGTAAAGATTGCCATCACCAATGTGGGTGGACATCATCCAATCTAATGAGGGCCTGAGCTGAACAGAAAGGCAGAGGAAGGGTGAATCTCCTCTCTTTGCCTGAGCTGCAACATCCATCTTCTCCTGCCCTGGGACACTGGTGCTCCTCATTCTTGGGCTTTTAGACTCAGACCAGGACTTGAACCATCCACCACCCTCGATTCTCAGGCCTGTAAACTCAGACTGAATTGTGTTACCAGCCTTCCTGGTTCTCCAGCTTGCTGAGAAAAGACTGTAGGACTGCATAATCTCCATAACTGCATGAGCCAAATTCCTATCATAAATCTCCTCATATGTATATATATGGTTCTGTTTCTCTGGAGAACCCTAATACACTTGAAAATGATAAAATATTCAAGGTAACAAAAGAGCAGATGAAAACTGTGGGTCTATACCAGTCTCTGATTCATTCAATTACCATTAGACTATCTTCCTGTCCAACCCTACTCCCTTTTTTTTGCCATCCCTTACTAGAGATGGAAAGTGGTGTCAGCCAAACTCCCTGCTTAGAAGATTAGACAAGAAACTTCCATGAGCAGGGAAAAGTTTTAGCTCATATAAGCTACTGCTGCCAGGGATGGGCTAGGGGGATAAAGTATTTAAATGCCAATATCACATATTTTGTATTATCTTGGATTATTTCACTATAGAAGGTACAGTGGACATTTATTTTTGGCAACCCAGCATCCACCTCCCACATTTCTGTTCCTGAAAACCCCCTTCTCCCCACTCTATCCATGTAGTTTGGGTTGGGCTGACTAGCCCCAGGGTGGGCCTGTGATTCAGGCTTAAATGGAGCTTCACATCCCCTTTCCTCAATGATATGTTCCAAGACAGGCAAGGGACCCAACCAGAAATAATTCTGGGACTTTTGCTGGGACTGGGGAAAGGTGGAAAGAAATGGAGACTGTCTCTCTTTTTTCTTTGGTCTCAAAGATGTTTACCTGGAGCTGCTGGAAGTCATTTTGCCATCACATGGACCTAAACATGATTTACACATACAAGGAAAGCGGGTGGGAGTATTTGAGGGAGGTAGGGAAAGGAAGCAAATCTAGATGACATTTTTTGAACACTTCGATCAGACTGTGTAATACCTATAGATAAGATACCCTCTGGACTTTTCAGTTACATGGACTAATAGATGTCCATTTTTCACTTCAACCCTGAGTTGGGTTTTTCTGTAATATTTCTAAGGTATCACATGATTATCTCACTAAATGTATAAAAAACATTTGACAGAATCTAATACCCTTTCATAATAAAAACTCTTAACAAACTAGGTAGAGAAGGGAACTTCTTCAACCTGATAAAGGCATCTACAAAAAACCCACAGCTAACATCATACTCAATGACAAAAGACTGGATGTTTTTCCCCTGGGATCAGGAATAAGATAAAGATGCTTGCTTTCACCACTTCTATTCAACACTGCACTGGAGGTTCTAGCCAGGGCAATTAGACTACAAAAGGCATCCAGATAGGAAGGGAAGAAGCAAATCTACCTCTATTCACAGACATGCTCCTGTATATTAAAAAAAAAAAAGAATCCACTTAAAAAACTATTAGAATTAATGAGTTCAGCAAAGTTGCAAGATATAAGACCAATACACGAGGAAGACCTTCAAGATGGCAAAGGAGTAAGACGTGCAGATCACCTTCCTCCTCACAAATACATCAAAAATACATCTACATGTGGAACAGCTCCTACAGAACACCTACTGAACGCTGGCAGAAGACCTCAGACTTCCCAAAAGGCAAGAAGCTCAGCACGTACCTGGGTAGGGCAAAAAAAAAAAAGGAAAAACAGAGACAAAAGAATAGGCATGGGACCTGCATGTCTGGGAGGGAGCTGTGAAGGAGGAAAACTTTCCACACACTAGGAGGCCCCCACACTGGTGGAGACAAGAGGTGGCGGTGGGGGAGGCTTTGGAGCCACGGAGGAAAGCACAGTAACAGGGGTGCAGAGGGCAAAGCGGAGAGATTCCCGCACAGAGGATCGGTGCCGACCAGCACTCACCAGCCTGAGGCTTGTCTGCTCACCCGCCGGGGCGGCTGGGGGCTGGGAGCTGAGGCTCGGGCTTCGGAGGTCAGACCCCAGGGAGAGGACTGGGGTTGGCTGCGTGAACACAGCCTAAAGGGGGCTGGTGTGCCACAGCTAGCCGCGAGGGAGTCCAGGAAAAAGTCTCAAACTGCCTAAGAGGCAAGAGACCATTGTTTCGGGGTGCGCGAGGAGAGGGGATTCAGAGCACCGCCTAAACGAGCTCAAGAGATGGGCGCGAGCCGCGTCTATCTATGTGGACCCCAGAGATGGCCATGAGACGCTAAGGCTGCTGCTGCAGCCACCAAGAAGCCTGTGTGCAAGCACAGGTCACTATCCGCACCTCCCTTCCCGGGAGCCTGTGCAGCCCGCCGCTGCCAGGGTCCTGTGACCCAGGGACAACTTCCCCGGGAGAACGCACGGCACGTCGCAGGCTGGTGCAACGTCACGCTGGCCTCTACCGCCACAGGGTCGCCCCGCATTCCGTACCCTGCCCTCCACCCAGCCTGAGTGAGGCAGAGCCCCCTAATCAGCCGCTCCTTTAACCCCGTGCTGTCTGAGCGAAGAACAGACACACTTAGGAGACCTACACGCAGAGGCAGGTCCAAAACCAAAGCTGAACCCCAGGAGCTGTGCGAACAAAGAAGAGAAAGGGAAATCTCTCCCAGCAGCCTCGGAAGCAGCGTATTAAATCTCCACAATCAACTTGATGTACCCTGCATCTCTGGAATATCTGAATAGACAACGAATCATCCCAAATTGAGGAGGTGGACTTCGGGAGCAACTGTAGACTTCGGGTTTGCTTTCTGCGTCTAATTTGTTTCTGGTTTTATGTTTATCTTAGTTTAGTATTTAGAGCTTATTATCATTAGTAGATGTGTTTATTGATTTGGTTTCTCTCTTCCTCTTTTATATATATATATATATATATATATATATATATATATATATATATATATATATATATATATATATATATATATATGTTTGGTTTTTTTTTTCTCTTTTTGTGAGTGTGCATGTGCATGCTTCTTTGTGTGATTCTGTCTGTATAGGGTTGCTTTTACCATTTGTCCTAGGGTTCTGTCTGTCCGTTTTCTTTTAGTATAGTTTTTAGTACTTGTTATCACTGGTGGATTTGTTTATTGGTTTGGCTGCTCTCTTCTTCTTTTTTTTTTAATTACTTTTTAAAATTTTAATCATTTAAAAAATTTTTTGACTTTAATAACTTTATTTATTTTTCTTTTTTTTTTCTTTTTCTTCTCCCTTTTTTTCTGAGCCATGTGGCTGACAGTCTTGGTGCTTTGGCCGGGTGTCAGGCCTGAGCCTCTGAGGTGGGAGAGCCGAGTTCACGACACTGGTCCACCAGAGACCTCCCGGCCCCTCATAATATCAATCGGCGAAAGCTCTCCCAGAAACCTCCATCTCAACACTAAGACCCAGCTCCACTCAACAACCAGCAATCTCCACTGCAGGACACCCCATGCCAAACAACTAGCAAGACAGGAACACAACCCCACCCATTGGCAGAGAGGCTGCCTAAAATCATACTAAGTTCACAGACACCCAAAAAACACATGACCGGATGCAGTCCTGCCCACCAGAAAGACAAGTACCAGCCTCATCCACCAGAACACAGGCACAAGTCCCACCCACCAGGAAGCCTACACAATGCACTGAACCAACCTTACCCACTGGGGGCAGACACCAAAAACAATGGGAACTACGAACCTGCAGCCTGCGAAAAGGAGACCCCAAACATAGTAACTTAAGCAAAATGAGAAGACAGAGAAATACACAGCAGATGAAGGAGCAAGGTGAAAACCCACCAGACCAAATGAAGAGGAAATAGGCAGTCTACCTGAAAAAGAATTCAGAGTAATGAGAGTAAAGATGATCCAAAATCTTGGAAATAGAATGGAGAAAATACAAGAAATGTTTAACAAGGACCTAGAAGAACTAAAGAGCAAACAAAGAATGATGAATGAAACAACATGAAACAACACAATAAATGAAATTAAAAATGCTCTACAAGGAATCAATAACAGAATAACTGAGGCAGAGAACGGATAAGTGACGTGGAAGATAAAATAGTGGAAATAACTACTGCAGAGCAGAATAAAGAAAAAAGAATGAAAAGAATTGAAGACAGTCTCAGAGACCTCTGGGACAACGTTAAACGCACCAGCATTCGAATTATAGGGGCCCCAGAAGAAGAAGAGAAAAAGAAAGGGACTGAGAAAATATTTGAAGAGATTATAGTTGAAAACTTCCCTAATATGGGAAAGGAAATAGTTAATCAAGTCCAGGAAGCACAGAGAGTCCCATACAGGATAAATCCAAGGAGAAACAAGCCAAGACACATATTAATCAAACTATCAAAAATTAAATACAAAGAAAAAATATTAAAAGCAGCAAGGGAAAAACAACAAATAACGTACAAGGGAATCCCCATAAGGTTAACAGCTGATCTTTCAACAGAAACTCTGCAAGCCACAAGGGAGCGGCAGGACATATTTAAAGTGATGAAAGGCAAAAACCTACAAGCAAGATTACTCTACCTAGCAAGGAGCTCATTCAGATTCGATGGAGAAATTAAAATCTTTACAGACAAGCAAAAGCTAATATAATTCAACACTACCAGACCAGCTTTACAACAAATGCTAAAGGAACTTCTCTAGGCAGGAAACACAAGGAAAAGACCTACAATAACAAACCCAAAACAATTAAGAAAATGGTAATTGGAACATACATATTGATAATTACCTTAAATGTAAATGGATTAAATGCTCCAACCAAAAGACATAGATTGGCTGAATGGATACAAAAACAAGACCTGTATATATGCTGTCTACAAGAAACCCACTTCAGACCTAGGGACACATACAGACTGAAAGTGAGGGGATGGAAAAAGATATTCCATGCAAATGGAAATCAAAAGAAAGCTGGAGTAGCAATTCTTATATCAGACAAAATAGACTTTAAAATAATACTATTACAAGAGACAAAGAAGGACACTACATAATGATCAAGGGATCAATCCAAGAAGAAGATATAAGAATTGTAAATATTTATGCACCCAACATAGAAGCACCTCAATACATAGGACAAATGCTAACAGCCATTAAAGAGGAAATCGACAGTAACACACTAATAGAAGGGGACTTTAACAGCCCACTTTCACCCACAGACAGATCATCCAAAATGAAAATAAATAAGGAAACAAGCTTTAAATGACACATTAAACAAGATGAACTTAAGTGATATTTATAGGACATTCCATCCAAAAACAACAGAATACACTTTCTTCTCAAGTGCTCATGGAACATTCTCCAGGATAGATCATATCTTGGATCACAAATCAAGCTTTGGTAAATTTACGAAAACCGAAATCATATCAAGTTTCTTTTCCGACCACAATGCTATGAGACTAGACATCAATTACAGGAAAAAATCTGTAAAAAATACAAACACATGGAGGCTAAACAATACATTACTTAATAACCAAGAGTTCACTGAAGAAATCAAAGAGGAAATAAAAAATACCTAAAAACAAATGATAATGAAAACATGATGGCCCAAAACCTATGGGATGCAGCAAAAGCAGTTCTAAGAGGGAAGTTTATAGCAATACAATCCTACCGCAAAAAACAAGAAACATCTTAAATAAACAACCAAGCCTTACACCTAAACCAATTAGAGAAAGAAAAAAAAAAACCCAAAGTTAGCAGAAGGAAAGAAATCATAAAGATCAGATCAGAAATAAATGAAAAAGAAATAAAGGAAATGATAGCAAAGATCAATAAAACTAAAAGCTGGTTCTTTGAGAAGATAAAAAAAAAATTGATAAACCATTAGCCAGACTCATCAAGTAAAAAGGGAGAAGATGCAATAGGATTAGAAATGAAAAAGGACAAGTAACAACTGACACTGCAGAAATACAAAAGATCATGAGACATTACTACAAGCAACTGCATGCCAATAAAATGGACAACCTGGAAGAAATGGACAAATTCTTAGAAAAGCACAACCTTCCAAGACTGAACCAGGAAGAAATAGAAAATACAAACAGACCAATCACAAGCACTGAAATTGAAACTGTGATGAAAAATCTTCCAACAAACAAAAGCCCAGGACCAGATGGCTTCACAGGTGAATTCTATCAAACATTTAGAGAAGAGCTAACACCTACCCTTCTCAAACTTCCAAAATACAGCAGAGGGAGGAACACTCCCAAACTCATTCTACAAGGCCACCATCACCCTGATACCAAAACCAGACAAAGATGTCACAAAGAAAGAAAACTACAGGCCAATATCACTGATGAACATAGATGCAAAAATCCTCAACAAAATACTAGCAAACAGAATCCAACAGCACATTAAAAGGATCAAGTGGGGTTTATCCCAGGAATGCAAGGATTCTTCAATATATGCAAATCAATCAATGTGTTAAACCATATTAACAAAATGCAGGATAAAAACCATATGATAATCTCAATAGATGCAGAAAAAGCTTTCAACAAAATTCAACACCCATTTATGATAAAAAACCCAGAAAGTAGGCACAGAGGGAACTTACCTCAACATAATAAAGGCCATATATGACAAACCCACAGCCAACATACTTCTCAATGGTGAAAAACTGAAACCATTTCCACTAAGATCAGGAACAAGACAAGGTTGCCCACTCTCACCACTATTATTCAATAAAGTTTTGGAAGTCTTAGCCACAGCAATCAGAGAAGACAAAGAAATAAAAGGAATCCAAATCGGAAAAGAAGAACTAAAACTGTCACTGTTTGCAGATGACATGATACTATACGTAGAGAATCCTAAAGATGCTACCAGAAAACTACTAGAGCTAATCAATGAATTTGGTAAAGTAGCAGGATACAAAATTAATGCACAGAAATCTCTTGCATTCCTATACACTAATGATGAAAAATCTGAAAGAGAAATTAAAGAAACACTCCCATTTACCACTGCAACAAAAGGAATTAAATACCTAGGAATAAACCTACCTAAGGAGACAAAAGACCTGTATGTGGAAAACTATAAGACATTGATGAAAGAAATTAAAGATGATACAAATAGATGGAGAGATACACCATGTTCTTGGATTGGAAGAATCAATATCGTGAAAATGAATATACTACCCAAAGCAATCTAAGATTCAATGCAATCCCTATCAAACTACCAATGGCATTTTTCACAGAACTAGAACAAAAAATTTCACAATTTGTATGGAAACACAAAAGACCCCGAATAGTCAAAGCAATCTTGAGAAAGAAAAACGGACCTGGAGGAATCAGGCTCCCTGACTTCAAACTATACTACAAAGTTACAGTAATCAAGACAATATGGTACTGGCACAAAAACAGAAATATAGATCAATGGAACAGGATAGAAAGCCCAGAGATAAAGCCACACACATATAGTCACCTTATCTTTGATAAAGGAGGCAAGAATATACAATGGAGAAAAGACAGCCTCTTCAATAAGTGGTGCTGGGAAAACTGGACAGCTACATGTAAAAGAATGAAACTAGAACACTCCCTAACACCATACACAAAAATAAACTCAAAATGGATTAATGACCTAAATGTAAGGCCAGACACTATCAAACTCTTAGAGGAAAACATAGGCAGAACACTCTATGACATAAATCACAGCAAGATCCTTTTTGACCCACCTCCTAGAGAAAGGGAAATAAAAACAAAAATAAATAAATGGGACCTAATGAAACTTAAAAGGTTTTGCACAGCAAAGGAAACCATAAACAAGACGAAAAGACAACCCTCAGAATGGGAGAAAATATTTGCAAATGAGGCAACTGACAAATGATTAATCTCCAAAATTTACAAGCAGCTCATGCAGCTCAGTATCAAAAACACAACCCAATCCAAAAATGGGCCGAAGACCTAAATAGATGTTTCTCCAAAGAAAGTATACAGATTGCCAACAAACACATGAAAGGATGCTCAACAAAAACTAATCATTAGAGAAATGCAAATCAAAACTGCAATGATGTATCACCTCACACTGGTCAGAACGGCCATCATCAAAAAGTCTACAAACAATAAACGCTGGAGAGGGTGTGGAGAAAAGGGAAACCACTTGCACTGTTGGTGGGAATATAAATTGATACAGCCACTATGGAGAACAGTATGGAGGTTCCTTAAAAAACTACAAATAGAACTACCATATGACCCACCAATTCCACTACTGGGCATATACCCTGAGAAAACCATAATTCAAAAAGAGTCATGTACCATAATGTTCATTGCAGCACTATTTACAATAGCCAGGACATGGAAGCAACCTAAGTGTCTATTGACAGATGAATGGATAAAGAATGGCACATATATACAATGCAATATTACTGAGCCATAAAAGGAAACGAAATTGAGTTATTTGTAGTGAGGCGAATGGACCTAGAGTCTGTCATACAGAGTGAAGTAAGTCAGAAAAAGAAAAACAAATGCTGTATGCTAACACATATATATGGAATCTAAAAAAAATGGTTCTGAAAAACCTAGGGGCAGGACAGGAATAAACACGCAGACGTGGAGAGTGGACTTGAGGACATGGGGAGGGGGAAGTGTGGGCTGGGACGAGGTGAGAGAGTGGCATGGACATATATACACTATCAAATGTAGAATGGATGGCTGGTGGGAAGCAGCTGCATAGCACAGGGAGATCAGCTCGGTGCTTTGTGACCACCTAGAGGGGTGGGATGGGGAGGTTGGGAGGGAGACTCAAGAGGGAGGGGATACGGGGATATGTGTATATGTATGGCTGATTCACTTTGTTATACAGCAGAAGCTAACGCACCATGGTAGAGCAATTATACTCCAATAAAGATATTGGGGGAAAAAAAGACCAATATACACAAATCAGTTGTACTTCTATACAGTTGCAATGAACAATCTGAAAATGAAATTAAGAAAATAATTTCAGGACTTCCCTTGCGGCACAGTGGTTAAGAATCCGCCTGCCAATGCAGGGGACACGGGTTTGATCCCTGGTCGGGGAAGATCCCACATGCCATGGAGCAACTAAGCCCATGCGCCACATCTACTGAGCCTGCGCTCTAGAGCCTGCGAGCCACAACTACTGAAGCCTGCGTGCCTAGAGCCCGTGCTCCGCAACAATAGAAGCCACCACAATGAGAAGCCCGCGCACTACAATGAAGAGTACCCCGCTCTGCACAACTAGAGAAAGCCCACGCACGGCAACGAAGACCCAACACAGCCCAAAATAAATAAAATTTAAAAAATTTTTAAAAAGAAAATAATTTCATTTACAATATCAAAAAGAACAAAACAGGAATAAACTTAATAAAAGAAGTGTAAAACTTATACTCTGATAACTACAAAACATTATTCAAAGAAATTAAAGATTTGAAGATCATTATTCTGAAACTGTTAACAGCTTGCTTTTTTCTCACGTAGTGCAAGTGTCTTTTTATACTTAATTGACAGCAATTGTTTGCAAGTCATTTTTCAGTTCAAGTAATGTCGAACAGTATGTATTTTTTCAATGAGCACAATTTTCTTTAAAAAATGCACTTATATTTGGATCTAAAATGGCATAACTCATGTTGGTTTTGCACTATATTTTCTTCCTTTTTTATTTCACAACAGTCACCATTTTTAAATCAAAATTTCTAAATAGAGATGCCCTTATTTCTTTAAAGATCCAAACCAAAAAAAGTGATTACTTGTGAGTCATACCCATGTCTGACTGTAGCTTTCCTTATTTTTTACTCAGCAGCCTTGTGACAAGTAGCTCATCCAAACACATCACTTAAAAAAAAAAAAACAAACTATTCCATTTAAAAGACACTTAAATTTTTTAGTATTTATTTTAAAATTTATGCATAGTGAAATTTCTTCTTTGGTTAACAGTTCTGTGTTTTGATAAATTCATAGTTCTCTAACAAGTACCATAATAATCAAGATACAGAAAAACTCCATTATCCTCCCCTTAAAATTCCTTTGTGCTATCCCTTTGTAGCCAAGCCCTCCCCCCACACCTTACCCCTGCCCAACCACTGCTATGTTTTCAATTTAAGTTGAAAATATTTTCTAATTTTCTTGGAGACTTCTTCTTTGACCCACAGGTTACTTAGAAGTGTACTGTTTAATTTCCTAATGTTTGGGGATTTCCTACATCTTTCTCTTATTGATTTCTAGTTTACTTTTTGTTAAGACACAGAACATTTTTAAATTTGGTAAGGTTTCTACTATGCCCGGAATATGGTCAGTTTTAGTGAATATTCCATGTGCATTTGAAAAAATGCAGTATTCTGCTGTTGTGAGACTCTTCTATATTGTCACTTAGGTCAAGTTGGTTGACAGTGTTCTGATCTTCTATATCTTTGTGTGACTTACTGTCTACTTGTTCTATGGATTACTCAAAGAAGAATGCTGAAGTTTCCAAGTTTAATTGTGGATCTATTTCTGCTTTCAGTTCTATCAGTTTTTGCTTCATATATTTTGACAATATGCTTTTAGTTGGATACACATTTAGGATTCCTGTCTTTTTGATGAATTGATCCTTTTATAATTATGCAATGTCTTCTTTATCCCTTGCAATTTTCCCTGTTCTGAGGTCTACTTTGTCTATGTTAATATTGTCAATTCAACTTTCTTTTGATTAGTGTTTGCATGGTATACCTTTTCCTATTTTTTAAAAACTTTTTAAGAAGACTTACAATTTTTAGAGCAGTTACAGGTTTAAAACAAAATTGAGAGGGAGGCAGAAATTCCCAACATGTCCCCTGCCTCCACATGTGCATAGTCTTCCCCATTATCAACATCACTCACTAGAACGGTACATTTTTTTACCACTTACATTGACACACCATAATTTACCTTAGTCCATAGTTTACCTTAGTGTTCATTCTTGGTGTTGTACATTCTATGGATGTGGAAAAATGTATGATAATATACACCCATCTTATTCATCTCCCACAACAATCATCCCCCTCCCTCTGGCAACCATTTATCTTTTTACTGTCTCCATAGTTTTGCCTTTTCCAGAATGTCACGTAATTGGAATCATTCAGTATGTAGCCTTTTCAGATTGACTTCTTTCACTTAGTAATATTTAAGGTTCATCCAGGTCTTTTCATGGCTCAATAGCTCATGTCTTTTAAGCGTTTAATAATATTCCATTTTCTGGATGTACCACAGTTTGTTTATACATTCACCTACTAAAAGATATCTTGCTTGCTTCCAAGTTTTAGTAACTATGAATATAGCTGCTATAAAGATCCCTGTGCAGGTTTTTGTGTGAACATAAGTTTTTGTGTAGACCTAAGTTTTTGATTCCTTTGGATAAGTACCAAGGAGTGCTTTCACTGAATCATATGGTAGGAGTATGTTTAGTTTTGTAAGAAACCACCAAACTGTTCTAAAGTGGCTAACACCACTTTGCATTCCCATCAGCAATGTTTGAGAGTTCCTGTTGCTTCACATCCTTGTCAGCATTTGGTGTTGTCAGTGTTCTGGATTTTGTCCATTCTAACAGGTGTGTAGTGGTATCTCATCGTTGCTTTAATTTGCATTTCCTTGATGACACATGATGTGGAGCTACTTTTCCTATGCTTATTTGCCATCTGTATATCTTTTTGGTGAGGTGTCTGTTAGGGTGTTTCACCCATTTTTAGATTGGGTTCTTTGTTATCTTATTGTTGAGTTTTAAGAGTTTTTTGTGTATTTTGGGTAACAGTCCTTTTATCCAATGTCTTTTACAAATACTTTCTCTTAGTCTGTGATTTGTCTTCTAATTCTCTTGATATTGTCTTTAACAGAGCAAAAGTTTTTAACTTTAATGAAGTCCAGCTTATCAATTATTTATTTCATGGATTGTGTCTTTGGAATTTTATCTAAAAAGGCATCAAAATACCCAAGGTCATCTAGGTTTTCTCCAACACTATCTTCTAAGAGTTTCATAGTTTTGCATTTTACAATTAGATCTGTGATCCATTTTGAATTAATTTTGATGAAGGGTGTAAGGTCTGTGTCTAGATTCATTTTTTTTCATATAAAAGTCCAGTTGTTCCAGTACCATTTGTTGAAGACACTATCTTTGCTCCATTGTACTGCCTTTGCTCCTTTGTCAAAGATCAGTTGATTGTATTTATGTGGGTGTACTTCAGGGCTTTCTATTTTGTTACACGGATCTATTTGTCTATTATTTCACCAGTACCACACAATACTGACTACTGTAGCTTTATAGTAAGTCTTGAAGTCAGGTAGCGTCAGTCTTTCAACCTTGTTCTTCTCCTTCAATACTGTGTTGGCTATTCTGGGTCTTTTACCCGCCCCCACCCCTCCAAATAAACTTTAGAATCAGTTTGTTGACATCCATAAAATAACTTCCTGGGATTTTTCACTGGGATTGCATTGAATTTATAGATCAAGTTGGGAAGAACTGAAATCTTGACAACACTGAGTCTTTCTATTCATGAACATGGAATATCTCTCCATTTATTTAAAGCTTCTTTGATTTCATTCACCAGTTTCGTAGTTTTCCTCATACAGATCTTGCCTATATTTTGTTAGATTTATACCTAAGTCTTTTATTTTTAGGGATGTTAATGTAAAGATACTGTGTTTTGAATTTCAAATTCTGCTTGTTCATTGTTAGTATACAGGAAAGCAACTGACTTTTGCACATTAACCTTGTACCCTGCAACCTTGCTATAATCACTTATTAGTACCAGTTTTTTGGTCAGTTCTTTCAGATTTTCTACATAGGCGATCATATCATTGGTGAACAAAGACAGTTTTATGTCTTCCTTCAGGATCTGTATACTTGTTTGTTTGTTTGGTCACTCCGTGCGGCATGCAGGATCTTAGTTCCCTGACCAGGGATTTAACCTGTGCCCCCTGCATTGGGAGTGTGGAGTCTTAACCACTGGACCGCCAGGGAAGTCCTCTGAATCTGCATAGTTTTAATTTCCTTTTCTTGCCTTACTGTATTAGAAAGGACTTCCAGTATGAGGTTAAAAAGGAGTGATGAGGGGGACATCCTTGCTTTGTACCTGATCTTAGTGGCAAAGTTTCTAGGTTCTCACCATTAAGTATGATGTCAGCTGTAGGTTTTTTGTAGCTAGTCTTTATCAAGTTGAGAAAGTTCTCCTCTATCCCTATTTTACTGAGTTTTTATCATGAGTGGGTGATTTGCCAAATGCCTTTTCTGCATCTATTGATACGATTGTGTGGTTTTTCTTTTTTAGTCTGTTGATGTGATAGATTAATTGATTTTTAAATGTTGAACCAGCCTTGCATATCCTGGATCAATTCTAATTGGTCATGGTGTACAATTCTTTTTATATTTTTTGGATTCAATTTGCTAATATTTTGCTGAGAATTTTTACATCTGTTCATATATACTTTTACTTTCAATCTTTCTTGATCTCTAAAATAGGCTTCTCATAGACAGCATATAGTTTGGTCTTCTTTTTTTTCCCTGACAATCTGTATCTTTTACTTCATCTGTTTAGACCACTTACACTTAATAGATATAGACCTAGATATCAATATGGTTGGAATTAGGGACAATATTTTATTATTTTTGATTGTTTCCTGTTTTTTTTGGGGGGGGAGGTGCAGGGTTACTTTGTTCTTCCCTTTTCTGCCTTCTTTCAGATTGTATGAATCCATTTTAATTTATCTATTGGAGTTTTTGCTGTATCTCTTGGTATTTTTTCATTAGTTGCTCTAGGACTTATGAAATACATATCTAACTTTCAGCCTATTTACTGTTGTTTTATCATTTCAAGTAAAACATACAAACCTAAAACCATATAAGTACTTTCAGCCTTCCCACTTAATTATAGTTATCATATATATTACATATATATACAATGAACACTATACCCCCAATGACAATGTTACAGTTTTTGCTTCCAATAGTCATACACATTTTAAAGAATTAAAAGGAGAAAAAGTCTATTTACCCAGATATTTATCATTTCTGTTGCTCTTCCTTTAATCCTGATGTTCTAACTTCCCCCGTTACCACTTCCCCTCAGCTTAAAGAACTGCCTGTTGCATTTCCTTATTACAATTTTCCTTCATCTAAGGATATTTTTATTTTGCCTTAACCCTTGAATACTATTTCATTGGATATAGAATGCTGTGTTAACAATTCCTTTCTTTCAGCACTTTAAAGATGTTGTTCCACTTTCTTCTAGCCTCTATGCTTTCTGAAAAGAAATCCCAGATATTGAAATTGTTGTTTCCCTATATGTATTGTGTCTTTCTACTCTTGCTGCTTTTAAGATTTTTTTCTTAGCTTTCAGCAGTTTCATTATGTTGTGTGTGGGTATGTCTTTCTTTGAGTTTATACTGCTTGGAGTTTGCTGAGCTTCTTGAATCTGTAAATTTGTAGCTTTTACCTAATTGGGGAAATTTTCAGTTATGATTTTTTCAAACCCCTCTTCTTCACCAATTTCTTTCTTCTTTCCCTTTCTCCCTTCTCCAGTGCCAGAATGTTAGACCTTTTGTTATTGTCCCACAAGTCCCTGAGATTTTATTCATTTTTTTCCCAATCTTTTTTCTCTCTGTTCTTCAGACTAGATACTTTCTATTGATTTATTCAAGTTCACTGACTCTTTCCTGTGTCATCTGCATTCTACCAAGCCCATCTACTGAATGATTTAAAAAATTTTTCAGATATTGTATTTTTTAGTTCAAAAATGTCCTTTTAGTCCTATTTTTTCATAAATTTATTTATTTTATTATTTTATTTTATTTTTTTTGGATGCATTGGTCTTCATTGCTGTGCGTGGGCTTTTCTCTGGTTGTGGCGAGCAGGCTTCTCATTGCTGTGGTTTCTCCTGTTGCGGAGCACGGGCTCTAGGCACGCAGGCTTCTGTAGTTGTGGCACGTGGGCTCAGCAGTTGTGGGTCACGGGCTCTAGAGCGCAGGCTCAGTAGTTGTGGCGCACAGGCTTAGCTGCTCCGTGGCATGTGGGATCCTCCCGGACCAGGGCTCGAACCCATGTCCCCTGCATTGGCAGGCAGATTCTCAACCACTGTGCCACCAGGGAAGCCACCTTTTAGTCCTTTTTAATAGTTTATATTTCTCTGCCAAGAATCTCTGCCTTTCTGTTTGTTTCAAGAATGTTGATCTTTATCATGTTGATCGTTCAAGTTTTGTCTTCCCTACCCAGTCTGCCTGTTGTTATACTTTTCAGAGTCCTCAAGTACTTGCTTTTAGTACTTTGTTCTGAGCTTTTAATGGTAATCAGTGGGAGAGAGGCTACAGTGGGCTTACTCTATGTTGGCCCAAAAACAACACTCAAATAGAACAAGTAGTGGGATGCCCACTTAGTGAAACGTCAGCCTCATGTTAGGGTACATCATTCTGCCTATAAACCCATCATAGCTTTTTCAGAACTTTTGCTGATTAGGTGTTATGAGAAACCAGAAGTTTACAATCTTACTGTTAAACAGAAAAAGAAAACACAGATAAAAATAAAACATTTACATACTGTAAATTTTAAAAAATCCATAATGAAATGTTGCCATGTAGAAATGCAGAAAAACATGAGAAGGAGCTATTTAAATCCATTACATGGGACTTCCCTGGCAGTTCAGTAGTTAAGACTCCATGCTTCCACTGCAGTGGGCACGCATTTGATCCATGGTCGGGGAACTAAGATCCCTCATGCCATGCAGTGTGGCCAAAAAATAAAAAATTTTTAAAAATCCATTACAGAAACTTAGGCCAAAAGTAAAGAAAAAAGTGAAGGAAAGGTGCTTTTTCATCAGCCGTAAGAAGAAAAAACTAGTGACTATAATTAAGCAGGTATACAAAAAGAGAAGCAAAAGGGTTGAATAAGTCCCTAACTTATTTTGGCTTTAGTTTCCTTTTCTACAGAATTAAAGCATGAGTTTAATAGTCTCTAGTAGTCTCCTTCAGCTTTCAAAACCTGTAAACCTCTATCTTAATACAGAGTAACAGGAAACAATTCTTTCTTATAATCAGGAGAAAATAACTAATGTCAAGCAAACAAAAGAAGACTAAATTTCTTGATAGGATTGACAATCTTTCTCAAGTGGTGAGTCAAGAATTAATTTATTCACCACAAATTATGGTTGCTGTGTTCATAATCCATATAATTAAATGATGATTATAACTCACATATTATGAATGCTATATCTATATGTTAAAGGTGAAAAAAATCTACCATTTTAAAACTGAAACAAAGCTCAGTTATTGACCTTTAATCTCCATGGCCCTGGTGCTGTCCACTGTCCAGCCCTGGGTGTTCAGCTATACTCTACCTCATCAGAGCCCTCCATCATGACTAAGCTTCCCTCGGGGAGCTCCAGACAGGACAGCAGATAACAAAGTTTTGGGTTTCTCTGTCAGGTCAGTCAGGAAGAGTTCTGCTACAGCTGGGGAGGAAAGAAGAAGAGGCACCCCTAATAGTAACAGATAATAACTAATCATTAGCTAAATTATAGGCTCCTTAATTTACCATTAATTAGTTCAAAAAGCATTTTTTTGAGCCCTTAAAATTTTCCAGGCATGGAGATTTAGAAAAAAGAAAATCCCAGCCCTCAAAGAGTGACAGTCTTCTAGAGAGTCAGGCATGCAGATGGTAAGGAGACTATAACTGCAATATATGATACCAAATTCTCTTTAAAATCTTCTGTTAGTCACCTCTTCTGTGTGAGCTTTGGGCTACCAAACTAGATATTTGTTTTATTTATTTGTTCTAGGCAATGCCCTCTAATATGTCCCACCATCACCTTACTCAAAAAAAGAGAGTCAGGAAACTTTGTTTCAAGTTCAGACTCATAACATCCAGATGTGCCATCTTTTTTTAACATCTTTATTTGAGTATAATTGCTTAACAGTGGTGTGTTAGTTTCTGCTTTATAACAAAGTGAATCAGTTATACATATACATGTATCCCCATATCTCTTCCCTCTTGTGTCCCACTCCCTCCCACCCTCCCTATCTCACGCCTCTAGGTGGTCACAAAGCACTGAGCTGATCTCCCTGTGCTGTGCAGCTGCTTCCCACTAGCTATCTATTTTACATTTGGTAGTGTATATATGTCCATGCCACTCTCTCACTTTGTCCCAGCTTACTGTTCCCCCTCCCCATGTCCTCAAGTCCATTCTCTAGTAGGTCTGCATCTTTATTCCTGTCTTGCCCTTAGGTTCTTCATGACCTTTTTTTTTTTTTTCCCCTTAGATTCCATATATATGTGTTAGCATACTGTATTTGTTTTTCTCTTTCTGACTTACTTCACTCTGTATGACAGACTCTAACTCCATCCACCTCATTACAAATACCTCCATTTCATTTCTTTTTATGGCTGAGTAATATTCCATTGTATATATGTGCCACATCTTCTTTATCTATTCATCCAATGATGGACACTTAGGTTGCTTCCATGTCCTGGCTATTGTAAATAGAGCTGCAATGAACATTTTGGTACATGACTCATTTTGAATTATGGTTTTCTCAGGGTATATGCCCAGTAGTGGGACTGCTGGGTCGTATGGTAGTTCTATTTGTAGTTTCTTAAGGAACCTCCATACTGTTCTCCATAGTGGCTGTATCAATTTACATTCCCACCAACAGTGCAAGTGGTTTCCCTTTTCTCCACACCCTCTCCAGCATTTATTGTTTGTAAATTTTTTGATTATGGCCATTCTGACTGGTTTGAGGTGATACCTCAATGTAGTTTTGATTTGCATTTCTCTAATGATTAATGATGTTGAGCATCCTTTCAGGTGTTTGTTGGCAATCTGTATACTTTCTTTGGAGAAACGTCTGTTTAGGTCTTCGGCCCATTTTTGGATTGGGTTGTGTTTTTGATACTGAGCTGCATGAGCTGCTTGTAAATTTTGGAGATTAATCATTTGTCAGTTGCCTCATTTGCAAATATTTTCTCCCATTCTGAGGGTTGTCTTTTCGTCTTGTTTATGGTTTCCTTTGCTGTGCAAAACCTTTTAAGTTTCATTAGGTCCCATTTATTTATTTTTGTTTTTATTTCCCTTTCTCTAGGAGGTGGGTCAAAAAGGATCTTGCTGTGATTTATGTCATAGAAATGTTTTCCTCTAAGAGTTTGATAGTGTCTGGCCTTACATTTAGGTCATTAATCCATTTTGAGTTTATTTTTGTGTATGGTGTTAGGGAGTGTTCTAGTTTCATTCTTTTACATGTAGCTGTCCAGTTTTCCCAGCACCACTTATTGAAGAGGCTGTCTTTTCTCCATTGTATATTCTTGCCTCCTTTATCAAAGATAAGGTGACTATATGTGTGTGGCTTTATCTCTGGGCTTTCTATCCTGTTCCATTGATCTATATTTCTGTTTTTGTGCCAGTACCATACTCTCCTGATTACTGTAGCTTTGTACTATAGTCTGAAGTCAGGGAGCCTGATTCCTCCAGCTCCGTTTTTCTTTCTCAAGATTGCTTTGGCTATTCGGGGTCTTTTGTGTTTCCATACAAATTGTGAAATTTTTTGTTCTAGTTCTGTGAAAAATGCCATTGGTAGTTTGATAGGGAATGCATTGAATCTGTAGATTGCTTTGGGTAATAGAGTCATTTTCACAATGTTGATTCTTCCAATCCAAGAACATGGTGTATCTCTCCATCTATTTGTATCATCTTTGATTTCTTTCATCAGTGTCTTATAATTTTCTGCATACAGGTCTTTTGTCTCCTTAGGTAGGTTTATTCCTAGGTATCTTATTCTTTTCGTTGCAATGGTAAATGGGAGTGTTTTCTTAATTTCACTTTCAGATTTTTCATCATTAGTGTATAGGAATGCAAGAGATTTCTGTGCATTAATTTTGTATCCTGCTACTTTACCAAATTCATTGATTAGCTCTAGTAGTGTTCTGCTAGCATCTTTAGGATTCTTTATGTATAGTATCATGTCATCTGCAAACAGTGACAGCTTTACTTCTTCTTTTCTGATTTGGATTCCTTTTATTTCTTTTTCTTCTCTGACTGCTGTGGCTAAAACTTCCAAAACTATGTTGAATAATAGTGGTGAGAGTGGGCAACCTTGTCTTCTTCCTGATCTTAGTGGAAATGGTTTCAGTTTTTCACCATTGAGGACGATGTTGGCTGTGGGTTTGTCATATATGGCCTTTATTGTGTTGAGGTAAGTTCCCTTTATGCCTACTTTCTGGAAGGTTTTTATCATAAATGGGTGTTGAATTTTGTCAAAGGCTTTCTCTGCATCTATTGAGATTATCATGTGGTTTTTCTCCTTCAATTTGTTAATACGGTGTATCACATTGATTGATCTGCATATATTGAAGAAT
Organism: Balaenoptera musculus; assembly: GCF_009873245.2. Taxonomy (NCBI): domain Eukaryota; kingdom Metazoa; phylum Chordata; class Mammalia; order Artiodactyla; family Balaenopteridae; genus Balaenoptera; species Balaenoptera musculus. The sequence goes on from NC_045793.1 coordinate 47,533,195, forward strand.
CCTTGCATTCCTGGGCTAAACCCCACTTGATTATGGTGTATGATCCTTTTAATGTGCTGTTGGATTCTGTTTGCTAGTATTTTGTTGAGGATTTTTGCATCTATGTTCATCAGTAATATTGGCCTGTAGTTTTCTTTCTTTGTGACATCTCTGTTTGGTTTTGGTATCAGGGTGATGGTGGCCTCGTAGAATGAGTTTGGGAGTGTTCCTCCCTCTGCTATATTTTGGAAGAGTTTGAGAATGATAAGTGTTAGCTCTTCTCTAAATGTATGATACAATTCGCCTGTGAAGCCATCTCGTCCTGGGCTTTTTTTGTTGGAAGATTTTTAATCACAGTTTCAATTTCAGTGCTTGTGATTGGTCTGTTCATATTTTCTATTTCTTCCTGGTTCAGTCTCGGAAGGTTGGGCATTTCTAAGAATTTGTCCATTTCTTCCAGGTTGTCCATTTTATTGGCATATAGTTGCTTGTAGTAATGTCTCATGATCCTTTCTATTTCTGCAGTGTCAGTTATTACTTCTCCTTTTTCATTTCTAATTCTATTGATTTGAGTCTTCTCCCTCTTTTTCTTGATGAGTCTGGCTAATGGTTTATCAATTTTGTTTATCTTCTCAAAGAACCAGCTTTTAGTTTTATTGATCTTTGATATCGTTTCCTTCATCTCTTTTTCATTTATTTCTGATCTGATCTTTATGATTTCTTTCCTTCTGCTAACTTCGGGGTTTTTTTGTTCTTCTTTCTCTAATTGCTTTAGGTGTAAGGTTAGTTTGTTTATTTGAGATGTTTCTTGTTTCTTAAGGTAGGATTGTATTGCTATGAACTTCCCTCTTAGAACTGCTTTTGCTGTATCCCATAGGTTTTGGCTCGTCGTGTTTTCATTGTCATTTGTTTCTAGGTATTTTTTGATTTCTTCAGTGATTTCTTCGTTATTATGTAGTGTATTGTTTAGCCTCTATGTGTTTGTATGTTTTACAGATTTTTTCCTGTAATTTATATCTAGTCTCATAGCGTTGTGGTCAGAAAAGATACTTGATACGATTTCAATTTTCTTAAATTTACCAAGGCTTGATTTGTGACCCAAGATATGATCTATCCTGGAGAATGTTCCATGAGCACTTGAGAAGAAAGTTTATTCTGTTGTTTTTGGATGGAATGTCCTATAAATATCAATTAAGTCCGTCTTGTTTAATGTATCACTTAAAGCTTGTGTTTCCTTATTTATTTTCATTTTGGATCATCTGTCCATTGGTGAAAGTGGGGTGTTAAAGTCCCCTACTATGATTGTGTTCCTGTCGATTTCCTCTTTTATGATTGTTAGTATTTGCCTTATGTATTGAGGTGCTCCTATGTTGGGTGCATAAATATTACAATTCTTATATCTTCTTCTTGGAATGATCCCTTGATCATTATGTAGTGTCCTTCTTTGTCTTTTGTAATAGTCTTTGTTTTAAAATCTATTTTGTCTGATATGAAAGTTGCTACTCCAGCTTTCTTTTGATTTCCATTTGCATGGAATATCTTTTTCCATACCCTCACTTTCAGTCTGTATGTGTCCCTAGGTCTGAAGTGGGTGTCTTGTAGACAACATATATACGGGTCTTGTTTTTGTATCCATTCAGCCAGTCTCTGTCTTTTGGTTGGAGCATTTAATCCATTTACATTTAAGGTAATTATCAATATGCATGTTCCTATCACCATTTTCTTAATTGTTTTGGGTTTGTTATTGTAGGTCTTTTCTTTCTCTTGTGCTTCCTGCCTAGAGAAGTTCCTTTAATGTTTGTTGTAAAGCTGGTCTGGTGGTGCCGAATTCTCTTAGTTTTTGCTTGTCTGTAAAGGTTTTCATTTCTCCGTCAAATCTGAATGACATCCTTGCTGGGTAGAGTAATCTTGGTTGTAGGTTTTTGCCTTTCATCACTTTAAATATGTCCTGCCGCTCCCTTGTGGCTTGCAGAGTTTCTGCTGAAAGATCAGCTGTTAACCTTATGGGGATTCCCTTGTACGTTATTTGTTGTTTTTCCCTTGCTGCTTTTAATATTTTTCTTTGTATTTAATTTTTGATAGTTTGATTAATATGTGTCTTGGCTTGTTTCTCCTTGGATTTATCCTGTATGGGACTCTCTGTGCTTCCTGGACTTGATTAACTATTTCCTTTCCCATATTAGGGAAGTTTTCAACTATAATCTCTTCAAATATTTTCTCAGTCCCTTTCTTTTTCTCTTCTTCTTCTGGGACCCCTATAACTCGAATGTTGGTGTGTTTAATGTTGTCCCAGAGGTCTCTGAGACTGTCCTCAATTCTTTTCATTCTTTTTCCTTTATTCTGCTCTGCAGTAGTTATTTCCACTATTTTTTCTTCCAGGTCACTTATCCGTTCTTCTGCCTCAGTTATTCTGCTATTGATCCCTTCTAGAGAATTTTTTTTTTTTTTTTTAATTTTATAGCTACTTTTATTTTTATTTATTTATTTATTTTTGGCTATGCTGGGTCTTCGGTTCGTGCGAGGGCTTTCTCTAGTTGCGGCAAGTGGGGGCCACTCTTCATCGCGGTGCGGGGACCGCTCTTCATCGCGGTGCGCGGGCCTTTCACTATCGCGGCCCCTCCCGTTGCGGGGCACAGGCTCCAGACGCGCAGGCTCAGTAGTTGTGGCTCACGGGCCCAGCTGCTCCACGGCATGTGGGATCTTCCCAGACCAGGGCTCGAACCCGTGTCCCCTGCATTAGCAGGCAGATTCTCAACCACTGCGCCACCAGGGAAGCCCTAGAGAATTTTTAATTTCATTTATTGTGTTGTTCATCATTGTTTGTTTGCTCTTTAGTTCTTCTAGGTCCTTGTTAAATGTTTCTTGTATTTTCTCCATTCTATTTCCAAGATTTTGGATCATATTTACTTTCATTATTCTGAATTCTTTTTCAGGTAGACTGCCTATTTCCTCTTCATTTGTTAGGTCTGGTGGGTTTTCACCTTGCTCCTTCATCTGCTGTGTGTTTCTCTGTCTTCTCATTTTGCTTAAGTTACTGTGTTTGGGGTCTCCTTTTCACAGGCTGCAGGTTCGTAGTTCCTGCTGTTTTTGGTGTCTGCCCCCAGTGAGTAAGGTTGGTTCAGTGTGTTGTGTAGGCTTCCTGCTGGAGGGGACCGGTGCCTGTGTTCTGGTGGATGAGGCTGCATCTTGTCTTTCTGGTGGGCAGGTCCACGTCTGGTGGTGTGCTTTGGGGTGTCTGACCTTATTATGATTTTAGGCAGCCTCTCTGCTAATGGGTGGGGCTGTGTTTCTGTCTTGCTAGTTGTTTGGCATAGGGTGTCCAGCACTGTAGCTTGCTGGTCGTTGAGTGGAGCTGGGTCTTCGCTTTGAGATGGAGTTCTCTGGGAGATTTTCGCCGTTTGATACTGCGTGGAGCTGGGAGGTCTCTGGTGAACCAATGTCCTGAAGTTGGCTCTCCCACCTCAGAGGCACAGCCCTGATGCCTGGCTGGAGCACCAAGAGCCTGTCATCCACATGGCTCAGAATAAAAGGGAGAAAAAAAGAAAGAATGAAAAAGATAAAATAAAATGAAACGAAATAAAAGAAAGTTATTACAATAAAAAATAATTATTAAAAAAATTTTTTAAGTAATTAAAAAGAAAAGAAAGAAGAAAGCAACCAAACCGAAAAACAAATCCACCAATGATAACAAGCGCAAAAAACTATACTAAAAAAAAGAAAAAAAGAAAAAAAAAGGACAGAGAGAATCGTAGGACAAATGGTAAAAGCAAAGTTATACAGACAAAATCACACACAGAAGCATACACATACACACTCACAAAAAGAGAAAAATGGAAAAATATATATATATATCTTTGCTCCCAAAGTCCACCTCCTCAATTTGGGATGCTTCGTTGTCTATTCAAATATTCCAGAGATGCAGGGTACATCAAGTTGATGGTGGAGATTTAATCCGCTGCTCCTGAGGCTGCTGGGAGAGATTTCCCTTTCTCTTCTTTGTTTGCACAGCTCCTGGGGTTCAGCTTTGGATTTGGTCCTGCCTCTGCGTGTAGGTCGCCTGAGGGCATCTGTTCTTCGCTCAGACAGCACGGGGTTAAAGTAGCAGCTTATTAGGGGGCTCTGGCTCACTCACGCTGGGGGGAGGGAGGGATACGGAGTGCAGGGCGAGCCTGCAGCGGCAGAGACCGGCGTGATGTTGCAGCAGCCTGAGGCGCGCTGTGCATTCTCCCGGGGAAGTTGTCCCTGGATCACGGGACCCTGGCAGTGGCCGGCTGCACAGACTCCCGGGAGGGGCGGTGTGGAGAGTGACCTGTGCTCGCACACAGGCTTCTCGGTGGCTGCAGCAGCAGCCTAGCATCTCATGCCCGTCTCTGGGGTCTGCACTTTTAGCCGTGCCTCGCATCCGTCTCTGGAGCTCATTTAGGCGGTGCTCTGAATCCCCTCTCCTCGCACACCCTGAAACAATGGTCTCTTGCCTCTTAGGCAGGTCCAGACTGTTTCTCAGATTCCCTTCCGGCTAGCTGTGGTGCACTAGCCCCCTTCAGGCTGTGTTCATGCAGCCAACCCCAGTCCTCTCCCTGGGGTCTGACCTCCGAAGCCCGAGCCTCAGCTCCCAGCCCCCACCCGCCCCGGCAGCTTAGCAGACAAGCCTCTCAGGCGGGTGAGTGCTGGTCGCAGATGTGCCATCTTGAGCACATCATTTAAGTCCTTTGGGCATTATTTTCCAGTTTACAAACAGAGAGAGATGGACTAAACTGAGTATCCAAGGTTTAATATGTCATCTTCCTTCAGACTACACTGTCTCTCTTAACAAACCCAGCATTCTCTTACCATCCTAGCTCCAAGCCTGAGGGTCACTTCTGCCCCATTCCTCCAGGTCAATCGCTAAATCCTATCCAATCACCCTCATTTCTACTTCCGGCTTCAAATGTTCCACCATGCCCACACCAGGGCATGAAGTCATGGAAAGGACACGGAGTCAGGCAGACCTGGCTCAAGACTTATTTGCAGTAGTGTTCTAAGTGAAGTATTTAGCACGTGACCTTGGTTTATTCATCTGTGAAATGGGGAACAATGCCTCCCCTCTTGCCTTCCCACATCATCTTGCCCTTGTATTTCAACCTTCCCTCTTCCCTTATCATGTTTCAGACGGCTGAATCTTCCTGAAGTACTGTTTCTACCTGTCCTTTCCTCCTATTTAGAAACCCCTAGAGATTCCCTACAATACTAACTTGAAACTCTCAGGCTTGGCTTGGTTTAATAATCTAATCCCATCCTAACAACACCCCAGTATATCCTCCTGCTCTCAGAAAAGAACCCTCCTTTTTAGTCCTGCTGGTTTCTTCATTGAGGGTTCCTTCTGTTCCCTCACACCTTACTCTTTCTGTCCAGGCCAATCCCACCCACCCTTTGGTCCCTCCTTTTCCATGAAGTCTTCCCTGACCACGCCTGAAAAAGGATTCTCTACATTTTTCTTGACAAAGGTATGCCTGTCTCCTCAAGTTTTACACCTTCCTCACTTTCTTACTTTCTTCTCTCTTAATCTTTGGTGGCTTATACTGGCCTCAGAAGTTGAAGGGCTGGACTCCATCCAAGTTGTAAATACTGCCCAGCAGAGGCAGAAAAGCAACAGGACATCTGTGGTGTCAACCTGGATGACCAAAGACTAACATTACAGCTGGTCAGGGGTGCCCCAAATTTGCCTTTAATATTCCAGTAAAGACACCAGAGGGTGATAGGTAACATCTAACTACAACTAGGGACCAGCTATATGCAACGTGGTCCCTCTAAGCCTTGTCAAGCCACAGTCTCAGAATAACCACATAAAAGCTTCAAGTCAAAATCACAAATTTATCTGGAAGGGCATTTTTGTAGTTGAGAAAGATGTTCACTAGACTATGACCTCCTTGAGAACAAGGATCATGTCGTACTCAAAACAGTATTCCCAACAACCCACATAGGGTCTGGTAAGAAGTTGATAAGCAGTGTTTTTTTAATCATTTATTCTCAGTAAATGAAAGATTGATTGACTGGGGGCTATTAGACCATGTTAAAAGTAGGTTGCTGAAACAATTTCTCTGATATCTAAAAATCAAAACAGAGCCATCCTTGTCTTGGACTATATAGGAACTGAAGGACATGGAATAGATTTTCAAGCAAATGGTATTTTGCTTCCTCTGATGTGATAGGAATACTGAGAACGGTCAGCCCTCTCTCTGGCTAACTCTGTATTATCCATTTCTCCTTCTCTGCTGGTACTTTTATACCCTCCAAGGCCAACTTGAAAATGGATCTGGGGAGAAAAATGCCTAACCATCATGGTAATTTTTGGACTCACCTTCCCTATTGTCTCATTCATCTGTCTTGTATACAAAAATAGCTCCACTGCTGGTTTTTTTGGTCTGTCTCAAATCTATTCCTAATGGAATTTAACTAGCTTTTTTGCTCAATTCTAAATAAGATGAAAGTAATGGTAACAAGAAGTGGTGAGGATTAAACACTGAGAGTACAGTCCGAGAACAATGGTACCCAGGCTTCTTCCATCCACAGACCACTTCAATCACATAATACTCCATGGATCACTCCTAGTATCTCCAGTCACATCACACATCAGAATCAAGGGGAAGATGGGTATTGCTTTTGATGCAGTGGCAATGAGGCAATGGTTTCACATCTCTTATGTTCCTTAACAAATTATTAATAAATTTTTGCTGGGAGCAAAAGTACATACCAGTGGTACACAGAATTACATGATCTGTAACCACCATTCATCCACAAGGATGACTGTCATAGGACTGCAGAGTCAATTCCAAAATTCTGATGGTTTATTTGAATCTTTTCCTTTATAATTTATACCCCTCCAACTTCCAAAAGGACGATTTAAGGAATTCAGGATACATATACTCTCAGAAACCGTAAGGAGCCACAATTCACACATAGGCAATACAAACTGATTTTTTCCCTGGTATCATTAACCAGGAAAACCTAACTTGAAGTGAATTATGTACAAGGCACATTCATATATGCTATCCATTTCACCTTTATAACAAACCTAGTATGGCTATTATTCTTGTTGTCACAAAACTGAGGCTCAGGGAGATTAAGTAAGAGCTAAAACTACAAAAAAACTTTTAGAAAAAAAAATAGGACCTAGGGTTAGGCAAAGGTTTAAGATTTGACAATAAAAGCACAAGCAATAAGAGAAAAAGATTGATAAACTAGACGTCAAAATTTAAAACTTTTGTGCTGCAAATGATACCATAAGAAAGTGAAAGACAATCTACAGAACAGGAAAATATATTTGCAAATAATATATATGATATGGAACTTGTATCTAGAATAAAGAGCCCTAACAATTCTATAATGAAAAAATAAATAACCCAATTAACAAATGGGCAAAGGATGTGAATAGACATTTCTCCAAAGAAGATGTACAAATGGCTAAATAAGTGCATGAAACGATGAACAACATCATTAGTCACTAGGGAAATATAAACCACACTGAGCTACCACTTCACACTCACAAGGATAGATATAATAAAAGAGACAGACAATAACAAATGTTGGTGAGGATGTGAAGAAACAGGAAACTTCTTTCATTACTAACAATAATGTAAAATGGTGTAGCCACTTTGGAAAAGTTTAGCAGTTCCCCAAACTGTTAAAGAGTTACCACATGACCCCACAATTCTACTCCTAGGTTTATATTCAAGAGAAATGAAAACACGTCCACACAAAAATGTGACACAAATGTTCACAGCACCATTACTCATAATAACCAAAAAAATGGAGCAACCCAAATGTTCATCAGTTGATGAACAGACAATCAAAATGATATATCCATACAATAGAAAATTATTTGTTAATAAAAAGGAATGAAGTACTGATACATGCTACAACACTGATGAATCCAAAAAGACATCACACTAGGTAAAAGAAGCCAGTCACAAAAGACCACATAATGTACGATTCCATTTATATGAAATGTATGGAATAGGCAAATTTATACAGACAGATTAGTGGTTGCCAAGGGCAAGAGGGGGTGGGGGGAATGGTTGATAACGGGTATTTCTTTTTAGGATAATGCAAATGTTTTAAAATTGATTGTGGTGATGGTTATACACTGTAAATATATTAAAAACCATTGACTAGTATACTTTAAATGGGTGAAATTCATGAGAGGTTAACTCATATCTCAGTAAAGATGTTAAAAAAAAAAAAACAACAAAAAAGGTTGCCTAGTGGTTGTGAGACCATGAGAATCTTGCTCTGAATCACTCACATTCCAGATGGCCTCTTGGCACTGTTTACACAGTACAAACATATATGGACAAGCATTACCTTCTTCCACCTGCGGGGGTAAGCAAAATTACAGCACCTCCTCAGACAACCATCTGGTGAGCATGATGCAAGCTTTTGTTATTTTTGGAATGCAGTGCTGCAATGTGCTTGTATTTTAATGCACTGGGAGGGCCCAAGAAGCCTGCAACTGGCTAGAGCTCATGGCAGCAGCCCTCCTTTGTGCTGAGTGGGCAGGAAAGGGACCTAAAACTGAAAGTAGAAAGCTCAGAGCACAGCTCAGAAAATTTCCTTGTGACAAAACATATGCACAACCCTAGGCAAAGTCCTCCGTACTCCTGAATTCCTCCCCACCTCCCACCCCCAAATAAAGTCTGCTATTCTAGGTCGACATACTTTAAATATAGACACATTATGAATCAGCTAGAATTATATAACGATCAAGCAGGAAGGACCTTTACAAGTATTATGTAATGAATGGAACACAGACACTGGAGCCACTTACTAACTGTGTAACCTTGGGCTAGTTCCTTCCTCCACCTTTCTGTGCCTCAATGTCTTCATCTGGAAAATGGGAATAATAAAGGCAACTGCTTCCTAAAATTGCTGCAAAGATTAAATGAGTTAATCCATGTAAAATATTTAGAATAGTGCCTGGAACATTAGAAGTGTTAAGATTTTTTTTTTTTTTTTTTTTTACTATTCTTACAATTATTAATGGGTAAATCTCATCACTTTTATGGAGGAAGTTACTAAAGCTCAGAATGATAAAGTGACTCTGCAGCTGGCAGTGACAGAGCCGGCACTAGACTTTAGGACTCTTTGACTCAACTAGTGTTCTACTATAGAGCATTAACGTATAACCAAGCGGGTATAATATCCCTTGACTAACTTTTAGGGCTTGAAAGATACAAATAACAAACTTACAGTGCCTAGTGTTATGTCTCATACAATGTAGGTGTTTGTGAAATGTTTAATCCATCCCCTTTCCATTCCGGGCTTAATCTTCTAATATGTGAAGAGAGGGCTGGACACTAAATCCCAGAATATCCAATGTTCTACTGCACAAAAGGCAGGATGGCTCAGAATGTTGAAGAAAATACACAGAAGCTCTTTTTCTTTTTTCCTTTTCCTCTGATGGAGCACAGGGTACCTGAGTTTGCCTAATATATTAGGGAAAAGAGACTTTTCTTCCTTTCTCTTTCTGTATTTTAGCAGTACACTCATGCAAGCAATTTAGATACTGCTATTCTCAGGGCTTGATGGATGTTTCCAACTTTCAGTAATTGATACCTAACAGTTTAACTCAAGAGGCAAGAGAAGCTCACAAAATAACTACAGTATTTGGCAAAATACAATAAATGTAGCCAAAATGAGCTTTTAAACAATCTCACCATTTCTCTCTTCCACAAACACATGCACGTTCATGCACAATCACTCCGCAGTGTTTAAACCAGCCAATGGGGTCCTGCAATTTCAGGCCTGCCCTCCATCCCTGCAGTCTTGTTGGAGCCTGTTCTCAGCTCTCCAGCCATGTGGGTCTTCTTTCCTTTCCTTACACTTAGCAGTTTTTTTCCCTGCTTTAGGGCCTTCACACTGACATTCCCTGAGCCTAAAAAGATTTTCCTTACAGCCTCCAACTGCACCTCTGCTATGGCCTCACCACCTACCCAGCTTCTGTTTATCCTTCAGGCTCTGCTTAAATCTTTTCCTCAGTGAAGCCTTCCCCAACGACCCAGACTAGCCTCTCCCATCCTCTCCCCTCAAATCACACACGCTTGGAACTTGCTTCCAACCATGTATCCAATGAATGTCTGTCTCCCCCATCAGACTGTAAGCTCAAGAAAGGCAGGAGCAGTGTTTGTCTTGTTTAACACTGCTTGCCCTGTACCTAGCACAGAGCCCAGCACACCAGTAGCTGGTGAATGAAATTGACAACATCCACCAAGGATTCAAAGGATCAGCTGATAAACTGTTTCCCTAACCTCTCCACTCAAATTTGGACATAAGGCATCCCATATCAAGCTGTGGACATGACGGAAATAAACTACACAAACGGGTTAGGTACTCCCTTCGGAGAAAAATTCAAAATGAACAAAAACTTAGACTGATATTACATGTATTTTTAAATTACTATGTGCAAAACCATAAGAAAAAAATGTTACTTTTAAAAACCAGCTTCAGGAGAAGAAAATTAGTGATGTCTTCATCAAAGCTTGTCATTAACACTCACACTATGCTCTTTTGGGGAGACGAACTTGCATAGAAGGGTGGAAGAAACAAAAATGCATTTGCTCCTCCTAGGCTGTTACCATTCCTTTCCAAAGTAAATGTATCTCCTAAGGAAAGAGAATGTGCTGAACCGTAATTCTAAGTATACCCAGTGTGATGGGCTTCTATGAACAGTTTGTCCACGATGAGGTGGCTTGTGGGCCATGGGAACAAGCAGCATGATGTAAGGACAGTCATCTCTGGCAATGGCTCCAACGCCCCTTTTCTTTAGGGCTTCCACTATGGCATCACTCACAAAATTAACTTCTCTTACTTGGGGCAGAAAAAAGTAGACTCTTTTCCAACAGAACAGATGGTACAGGCACCACATGATAAAGATTCCAAAAGATCCTTCTAAAGAAATTTTGCTTTATTGAAGGATACATAAAAACAGTCGGGGGAAAAAAAGGTATTTCATGACCAGGAAGTAGGTACAGTACCAAGAGACTAAACCTTGTATATAAAGGAGGAGGAGAAGAAGAAAGAAGAGGCAAAAAAAAAAAAAAAAAAAAAAAAAAAAAGGAGGGGGGGAGATGGAACAAAAGAAGGAAGAGTGTTGAGGATGAAAGAAAACAAGTTACAAGGTGTGTGTGATGGAAAGGGGGGAAGGACCAAGACCAGCGACTAAATTTCACTCAAGGGCATAAGATTATTCATCTTAGAGCTTAGACATACCTCAAAAGCAAATTACTTGATCAAGCACCCTCCCTTTAGGTTAGGAGAACGTTAGCCTCTGACATTCACCGGAGCCCAGCCATGAGGTATCCACATCTAATACAATCTCTTGACATCAAATGAAGGTCCTTGAAGCAAAGGGCAAGTCTTCTAAAACACCCCTCCTCACTCAGTTTCTACTAATGATCACAAGAAAAACAAACAGAACTCATTTGTAACCACACTATGCATAGGGAAGAGGTTCTGGGTATACCCACCAGGTGCACTTTTAGCTGTGCTCTATAACCTCATCAGTCACTATGCCAACTGCTCCTCCCAGACACAAATGTCCTTAAAACACCTCCAGAGAATCACACTACAACCTTAAAAAAAACTGTCCTATGGTCCCCTAGGATGGGAAAATACATCTCCGCCACTCTAAGAGATACTGGGAATATTTCTCATTTCAAATACATTGCTATTAAAATGTTAAGTGCCCACCTCATTTTCCATAATAAAAAGTTTAATTTCAAAAAAGTGCCTAGCACAGTTTCCAGAACACATAAGGCTTTTATTTATATACTCATTTATGAAAATGCTCGTCCTGAATCATATTCGCAGCTGAAAAATAGCTGACCTTCTCAAAATATGAAGTACTTCCACAAATTGGAAAGGGGGTGGGGTACTATTTTTAAGGCATTCTGCTCAGCAGGGCAAGAAAAGAGTTGCTAATGCTTGCATTCTATTTTACGGTAATTTCTGAGTCTGTAAAACAAAAAGAAATGCTCAGTGAGAAAACCAAAAACCTTGTGCATACTTTGGAACTGAGACGGAACTCTGATACCTTGGTCTGCACTCGGATGACTCTGCAGGTGACAAAGGGAAAGTGCTTGCTCTGGGGACTTTGTTTGAAAAAGGACCTTTCACCTCTGGGATTCCAGGTTACTGCTGGCATTTATTTGAAACCTTCCGAGACCAGCTCCTTCGCCAGAATTCGAGACTCCCAGAGGACCCCACTGCAGGAATCAGCGCCTCCCTCCCGCTGCCACCGAGGGCATCGTGCCTTTCAAGTCACCACACATCTCAGGATTTCTTAGCTTTCCTCGAAGTGAGGAAAGCTACGGCCCTCACCCAGCCCCTACAGGGGGCTGTGTCTGTACAGCACGGGAGACAGAGAACTGCTGTGGGGAAACATTCCCGGTCCGCGCAGGCCTCTCTGGTCTCAGGAGGGACCGTGACCCCGACCCCCAGAAGGCGCGTCCCGACACCACCCTCCCGCGGCTCAGACAAAGGACCAGAACCCGGGCACGCCTCCCACTCACCGCTCAGATAGTTGGTCCACTTGTACAGCACCCCCTCCATGGCGCCCGCGGCCACCTTGCCCTCGCCCGCCGGCCCCCTCACTGCCCCAGGCCCCAGGAGGCGAGGAGCACCGGCAGCAGGGCCATCGCCCGGCGCTGCCGAGCCGGCCACTCCCGGCGCCTAGGCCCGGTGCGGGGACACCCCGCGGGCCTCACATCCCGGGCCCGGGGGCGGGGTCACTGTGGCGGCCTCCGCACGTGAGGACGCAGCCGGCCGGTAGCCCGGCGCGGCAGGCCCGGCGCGTTGTCCTCAAGGAGGTAAAGGCACTGGGTGGGTCCGAGGGGCGGCTGAAGCCACCCAAGTGTCCCGAGTGAAGGAGCTGGTTGCTGGCGGCGCCACGGCGCACTACCTGAGTCCTCGACCCACGGAGCTCGGGGCCCGCTCGCGCATGCCCAGTGCACCGCTTGCGCGCATGTTCCCAAAATCCACCCCGGGGTTTAGAGGCGCCGGCGCCATGGCTGATGTAGTGAGAGAGGCCCGCGGGGAAAATGAGTCCTGGGAGGCAGGCTTGGGACTAAAGGGAGGGTGAGACGGGAGGAGGGAGGGTGAGACGGGAGGAGGGAGGCCTCTGGGACAATGGTGGAACACAGTCCTGACTCAATGGTGCGGTAGATGGGTTCCATCTCCAGATGTTTGGGAGCCACCGTGGCCCCTTAGGGTGCCCCCTGGATCCTAGTCTTCAGGATTAAATTCTTATTTCAAGGCTAATTAATCCTACGCACTTCAAGGCTATTGAGGTACCCAACAATAAGGCGTACGGAGATGATAGGAATTTCACGATAGAATACTGTGTTTGGCCAGCGAGCGTAAACAGATGTTGTCTAAACTGTAAAACCTCGCTACAGGAAGTGTGGTCCGCGGACAGCAGCACTGACATCACCTAGTAGCTTCTTGGAATTGTAGGATCTCGCCACAAGCCCGGAAACTCCCGAATCGAACTTTGCATTTTAACAAGATCTCTCGGGGGATTCCTATGCATATGAAAGTGTGAGAAAGGACTGTGCTAAGGATATTTGACTAGGGAAAATGTTAACTATAGATTCAGTGGTAAAAGCAGGTTACGAAACACAGTATACAATAGGATCCTAATTGTTTTAGGCATATGTCACAAAACCATGCACCAAAATGTTAAGATGATTATTTCTGGATGGTGGCGTTACAGGAGATCTTTTTTCTTTCTTTCTTTTTCTTTAGTGTAAGGTTACCAGATTTAGCAAATAAAAACACAGAACAATTAATTCTTTGTTTATCTGAAATTCAAATTTAATTCGGCTCCTTTATTTTAACTGGAAACTCGAGTGCTTTCCAGTTTCTTCCAAATCGACTACAATGAACACGTATTGCTTTTGAAATTACGCGAAAAATGTAAAATTAAAAATTTTAAAGACAGATGAGCCTGTGTAACTCGTAACTGTGATTACTACTTCTTGAAAGCGGAGGTCTGCACGTCCTTATCCTTGATAGAAGCTATTATTGACCCTCTACACTAAGGTCCTCTAAAATTATTAGCAGCCATAATGTTGTGCGGCGTTGTAGAATGAATCAGAAGATGGTTTGATGGCGGAGCTCAGTTGCTTTTGGGGCTGAACAACCTTAAGCAGGACGCTTAACCTCTCCTAGCCAAAATATACTTATCTTTTAATGGGATAAAAGAATCTGCCTTACCGGCAGTGTAGAGAGGTTCACGAAGAAGGCACTTTGTGAAACCTAAACCACTGTTAAAGTCTTTATCGTTCATATCCTAAGTTAAATAATAAGCAGTTAGTATTGGGCGGTCTCTCACCAACGGTGAGGGTAAACGAGTCTTTCCTGAGTCCTGGACTTCACACCCTGGCCGGGTTCTTTACAGCTGTGAATCTGTCGAAGTTTCCGGTTAGCTCTGCGTTCCACCCCTCTCTCAAAGTCCGAGGTTGTGGAATTCTGTAATCCTCCGGGCTCCAGGACCTCAACGGGTGGTTCGCCCCTGGGTTTACCGCCCTGCTCGGCCGGGTGGTAAATTACACTGTTGTAGAGTCATTGGCTTGAGAGGCTCCTGAGGGACAGCACCGCAAGCCAACGGGAGCTCGCGCTTTCCAGGGGGCCGTGTTGTAAGAGCCAGTCAAGGGCCGGGTTTGGGTTTAACTCTTTAGAGGTGAGTTCGCAGTGCGTGGGAAAGTTGTCGGTGGTGAATGTGCCACGTCTGCTAGGAAGGGGGAGTCATGAACTTGCCAGAGGCTGTTGTCTTTACCTCTTCAACTACATCCTTAACTCTATGAGGTCGGGGGGCCCTTTTTGTGTTTTTGTAGCAACTTGTCTCCCGCCCTGGCAACATGAGGCTTTTCTTGTGGAACGCGGTCCTGACGCTTTTAGTCACTTCTCTGAGTGGGGCTCTGATCCCTGAACCAGAAGTGAAGATTGAAGTGCTCCAGAAGCCGTTCATCTGCCATCGCAAGACCAAAGGAGGGGATTTGATGTTGGTCCACTATGAAGGCTACTTAGAAAAGGACGGCTCCTTATTTCACTCCACGTGAGTAATTATACCCTGCAGGTAAAATAGTAAAGAACCCACCCACATATGCCAGCTCTTGGGCAGGAACAGTGGCGTGTACCAGCTTTATCTCTATTGAAAAAAACTGAAATATCTAATTTCTTAGTTTGGGGAAAGGAAATTGTTTAAAGCCAATCTTATATAACAAGGCCTTTGAAGGTCTTATTGGAAACATGTGGTCAGGATAAAGCAGTAATTTTTTTAATTATAAAAATTAGAACTAGAATTTCTGAAATGCTGTAGAAATATCTAGGTGTATAATTAGGCAATAAGTAGAAAAGCCTTAAAGGAATTCTCATTTCTCAAACTTTGTCCCTGAGGGAAAATAACTCAATTCCATTTTTATTTTGGTGTAGGTGAAATTTACTTAAACTTTTCATAGCAACTTCATGAGCAGAATATACAATCATTTATTTGCTTGTTGTAGGTTATGTTAATGCTAGTCCATTGACCTAACTTTTGTTCTGATAGATGACACTTTGGTCAAGGCACAGGACCACGATTTGTTTCATTATTTGTTTCTTTCTAGAAATTCAAAGACTTCATTGATGGGTGTGGGTGTGGTTATGGGAGATTAATTCAATACCTACAGTGAAGGATTTTCAGGTGGTTACACTATCACTATTTCTGTTTTATAAAGAAAGAAATTGCAACATGGAAAACTTTTACAAGTGTAATGATTTCCAATTAGGCATTGATTCTCCAATTCCATTCCAAAAGTATTTACTGAACATTTCTTTATGTTAGGCCCTATGTTTGATACTAGGGAGATTTTTAAAATCTGGCTTCTCTCCATCCTCATCCATTCATTCATCTATTCATCAATCAAATCCTTAATGAGTCAGGCCCTGAGGATGCAAAGATGACTAAGAGTGGGTTCTTCTCCTCTAGAAGAACACTGTCTACCGGGGGGGGGGGGGTGGGGGGGTGGGGGGTGGGGGGGGGTGGGGGGGGGGTAGGTAGGAAGACAACTCATGATGTAAAGTACAGAATGTTCGGGCTTCCCTGGTGGCGCAGTGGTTGAGAATCTGCCTGCCAGTGCAGGGGACACGGGTTCGAGCCCTGGTCTGGGAAGATCCCATATGCCGCGGAGCAACTAGGCCCGTGAGCCACAACTACTGAGCCTGCGCGTCTGGAGCCTGTGCTCCGCAGCAAGAGAGGCCGCGACAGTGAAAGGCCCGCACACCGCGATGAAGAGTGGCCCCCACTTGCCACAACTAGAGAAAGCCCTCGCACAGAAACGAAGACCCAACACAGCCATAAATAAATAAATAAAAATAAAGTACAGAATGTTCAAAGTGCTCACAAAGCATAATGAACTCTGGACATAATCATGCTCTGAGAGATGGGGAAAGGGAACGACTTCCCAGAGATCATAACTGAGATGGGCCTTGAAAGATGGGTGGAGGTTTCTCGGTGGAGAATGAGGACGGGAGGACATCCCAGGTAGGGGGAATGGCGTGAACTAAAGCAGTGAAGCTTCGTGGCCCTTCCTAGACCTCGTTTTCTGATAAACTGCCTTTACTGGGCATTCCGATCTGGTCTCTCATGAGGTTCTGAAGTCAGTGGCACTCTTCTCTGAACTCTGTTAGCCTTTGCAAAAAGTTCCAAGATGAGGGCATGCCATAGAATTCTCAACAGCCCTATCTTTTTTATCAACAAGGCCGGTGCCCCAGTGGACAGTAAACAATATTAGGATTTGCATTTGAAACTTCCAAATACATTTTTTATTTTTAGTCTGATCTTTTTTAGACCCAGCCTGCTTTCTTTCAGGTCTCAGAACCAAAAGCCTGTGTGGACCCTGGTGGTAACCGCTTGACATTATTTAGCACTTTGCTACTAAAGTTCTAGTACCTGAAGAGGGGAATATTGTCATGCAGCCTCCATGTAAATGGCCAAAACCTGCTAACTCTCAGTATTATAAAGAAGTACCATCAAATGATCAGTTTATAAAGCATGTTCATTATTTCGAGACCCGTAGCCTATGTGGTAAATAGCCTAAGTCCTTTACCATGACAAGAAATGTTCCAAAACTGTAGGCAGTGCTGGGTGGTAGATTCTTTCTTCTTTCTTTATTCTTTTCTAGCCTTCCCCTATTTTCTATGGTTGCCATTTTGCTACTTTGATCGTGGGGGAAATTAAGGAAAAGAAGTGATGGCCTTTACCTAGATTTAGTAACCATGGTACCTGTGAAGCCTAGTAGAGTGACTTCGTTTCTCAACTACAAGATATCCTTGAATAGGACACTTTCCTTATTGCACTAAGAGGGAGCTAACTGGGGCTCAGATACTACTCAGCCCACAAGCCCCTCCAGTAGCTCAGCAGGTTGGTTTTCTTAGGCTGGCCTCTCTCCAGCTCATGAGCCAGGATATCTTGACCATTTCCTTCTTCCCCAGTCCTTGAGGGGCCACTCCTCCAGACTTCCTTGCATAGCCCCACAATAAACTCCTGGGAGAGAACTAGGCCAGGGTCTGAGTGGGGATTCAGGGTTGAAGAGCAGCCTCTTGCACCTATCAGAGCCATCAGCAGGCTATACATCAGGAAAGGTTGTAGGCAGGATATAAGACACTGAGCTCCTGACTCCACTGTGCAAGTGGGCATGGACCCGTGAGCGCTGGCAGTAAATTCTTAGCTTCTCATTCTCCTTCCCAAACTCATCCATTTCCCATTATTTTATCCCTTTTCTGCATCCTAGTGGTCTTCCTGGGACAGCATCACTTTGTGATTAAGACTTTGCACTTTGGAGTTGGGTCAGATACTGGCACACTCCTCTGTACAATGGGGTAATAATGGTACTTATATTATCATTGTTAAACTTAAAAGAAGCAAAGCATTTAGGATAATACCTATAAACAGTAAATGCTAAGAGTTGTTTTTATTATTATTCCCTCTGCCAGCTCTAGCAAATTCAGCTATGTGAAATTTGCATCAAGAAAGGTAGGAAGTGAAATGAATTACTATAGAGTTTGACATGTGCATGTGTGCTATTTTCATTAATTTCCAAACTAATAAAATTAATCAGTCATGGGTGGAAATGTTATACCACAGCAATAAAAAAATAATGATAAAGTTACTAAGGAGTTCTAATGTGTTTTCTTTCTACTGTAGTTACAAACATAACAATGGTCAGCCTATTTGGTTTACCCTGGGCATCCTGGAGGCTCTCAAAGGTTGGGACCAGGGCTTGAAGGGAATGTGTGTAGGAGAGAAGAGAAAGCTCATCATTCCTCCTGCCTTGGGCTATGGAAAAGAAGGAAAAGGTAATAACAATTCTACATTTTTACTACAGCATTAGAATTCTTCTCTGGATTAGGGATAGAAGTTAGTAACTACTATGTATTTTTTTCTAGAAGTAAATAGAGGACTTGTATATCTTAGGAAAATATAATTGTCTTGATTAGCATTTGAAATGGCCAATTAAGGCCATAATATGTAAATGGTCAACTGAGCCAATAAGGAAAAACGTTATGTAATCTCAACTCTATTATTAATATTGCTCACCAATATGGCGGGTTTTGTTTGTTTGTTTTTGGCCGCACCACCTGACATGTGGGATCTTAGTTCCCCAACCAGGGATCGAACCCATGCCCTCTGCAGTGGAAGCACAGAGTCTTAACCACTAAACCACCAGGGAAGTCCCTGGTGTTTTTTTTTCTAATGGTGGTATTATTTCCATAACATGATGTTTACCATTTTAACCATTTTTAAGTGTACAGTTCAGTGGCATTAAGTACATTCACATTGTTGTGCCAGCGTCACCACTATCCACCTCTAAGACTTTTTTATCCTCCCCAGTTGAAACTTACAATTTGTTTTCACAATGCAAAAAGAAAGACTACTCAACATAATTGTTTTGATGAGTCAAACATTTGAAATATAGATTATTAAGGCAATAAATGCAGTTTTAGATGTGGGCTGTGTGTGACTCACAAATGAAGTCTCCCATGACAGAGCTCTTATGGGAGTTAATTTTCATCTTTGTTTTAAAGTTGTTTTATAAAGTTTTTGATAATTTATTTAAATAAATAATGGAGTGACATGAAATGAGTTTAATAAAGCAGAAGCAAGTGGGCTAGTTGGTCCAGGGAGCCTTTGTGCTAGATGTTCTAGGGCAGCCAATAACACCTGTTGTTTAGGTGGGAACCCATGCAGTTTTCCAAAGGGCTACTTACAAGAAGCCTGAAGATGTTTACATGCATGTATCCTGTAATTCCTTTATTAGAATCTTACCTAAGGGAATAGTCTGGTATTGGGAGAAAGGTTCATAAACAGGGATGTCCATCACTTGTTATTTCTAATAGCAAAAAGATTGGAACCAACTTAAGTGTATAATGAAAAGGGTGTATATAAATAAAATATGGCCCAGTTATTTTAAAATGGCATTTTAAAGATTTTAAAAATTACATCTAAAATATGTCTGATATAATGTTATATTTATAAAGGTAGAAAATGAAGATATATATATTATGATAGTAAGTATTAGGAAAAAATATATACACATACAAAGTGAATCACAAGGAAATAAATAAGAATGTTAATAATGGACAGTGGTTCTGGGAGTTATTTTTATTTCTGGTTCTGTCTCTTCCACATTCTCTACAATGGGCACATATTATATAATGAGGAAGAAAAAAAATTTAAGAAGTCATCAGAACTAGACAGAAAACCACTCTGACGTAGTAGAAATACAGACTTCACAGCATCCTGAAGTCCAAGCTTAACCATTTACAAGGTGGGGATTATGATTTCCTAGCCCCAGTGTACTGAGAAGAAAATAGGTGTCATATGTGAAGTATCCCATATTCTAAATGGATCTTGCTATGTCAATCTTATGCATAGAATAGGATTTACTAACAAAATTCAATTCTTATTTTAATAATGATCCTTTTAGAGAAGTCAAGTATCTAGAAAATGTTTCTCTGATGTTTAAACATTTCTTTCACTTTCCTGTATCTTTGTCTCACCTTTAATATTTATGTATATAGTATTAGTCCATTTCTCTTTCTCCATACGCTATTTGACTTGATTTTATTTTATAACAAGTAGAGATCTGAATTTGAGTCATTTCCTTCAAACAGAATACCATGAAACTAATTCTGCTAATACATATTAAAACACTAATTTTGTAGTTTTTTAGTACCATGTTTGCATGCCTCCTTTTGGAAAGATACCAGTTTTATCGATGACCTCTAGTGCATGCCCTTCTCTGTCTAGATCTGGAATGGTAAGCTTCGGCACACAGTGTAAGTTTTGTTCTTTTGGTGCTTACAGATGCTCTTTAATGGGATGAGGGGGTGGGGCACTGAGAAATATTTGTAATGTTTACCCGGACCTGTATGTTAAATATAGTTATAAAGAAACAAGTTGAAAAAAAATTGTCCATGTGTCCCAGAAGTTTTTTGTTTGTTTTGGTTTTGTTTTTTTTAACGTCCCTGGGGCTTTAACCAAGCTCTTTTCACTTTAAAAGATTTTTATCTCCCTTCTCAGAAATTTGCTTTAATGTCTCCCCTCCCATGGAACTTCCTCAACATGTGTTAAATTTGCTTCCAGATGAGAAAACTGAGGCTTTAAAGAGGGGCAGATGTGAGCCTCAATCCCAGTGTGAAACCAGAGCTCATTCAGTTATATACTGCCTCCCAGTGGTGGAAATGGCAGTACCATGTGTATTTCTAGGCCAGGACTTTTTGACCCAAAAGTTAGTAAATCATTTGTACTATATTTAACTCTGAATTATCTAAAGCCCATTAAGTCATTCTTGACATATAATATGTAACCTCTTAATTATATTTGAAATTTAATACTCAGACCATGAGGCATATCTGTGTGTGTGTGTAAAACAATTTTTAATTGCAAAGCCAAAAACACATTGTTTTTGATCTAATAGTTTGGATTGTTCCTTCTTTATTTTGTTTGAATAAACTATAAGTAATTTCTATATATGGGACAATCTTAGAAAGGCTCTTTATTTAATTCAATTAAAACAGTATTTTGTTCAGTACCACAAATTTTCTACCATCAAAACTTTGGGATCTATTTAATAAAACTTAACCCCTCTCTCTCTTCATGTCAGGTAAAATTCCCCCAGAGAGTACACTGATATTCAACATCAATCTCCTAGAGATTCGAAATGGACCAAGATCCCATGAATCATTCCAAGAAATGGATCTTAATGATGACTGGAAACTCTCTAAAGATGAGGTGATCTTTCCTTTTTCTTTCTTCCTTTCTTCCTTTCTCTCTTCCCTTCTCTCTCCCCCACTTCCTTTTTTCCTCCCTTCCTCCCTCCCTCCCTCCCTTTCTTTTAGCTTACTTTTTAAGAAATATATTTTAAAATAAAATTTATTTTTATTTGTGTAAAATGTTATTTATAAGTTTTCTTAAACACTGATGCTTTGAAAATTGACTTTTTTTCATAGGAAATCATTGTTTTGGAGAGAAATATATTGAGACTTTTCATTTTTTGCTTTTTTTCTCCTTAATGCTTAGGGTTCAGTGTATCTTGCTCTCGCCCTGAGTTTTTGAAGATCTGTTTTGCCAAGACAATTCCCATTTTGGAGCTACGATATAAGAAACGTAGATGTCCTGCAAAATATCTCACATGGGCAGTTTCTGTTTAAAACTTTAGACTGGTTGTTAAATGAGTTGCATAGTGATTTTCTAGCAGTTAGCATCAGCAAGCAGATCACATGCTCAGTTTTGCTCAGGTTAGGAGACCCCAGTCTGGATTTTCCACAGTAGGAGACCTTTCCTAGCCCGCACAGGGTCCTGGTGCTGAGTAAGGAGAAAGGAAGAAGACTTCTCTTTATAATTTATTTAGGTGTTTGCAGCCATTGCTACACATACCTGTCTTAGTCTGGCTTCTGTGGGGAAAGAAGTGGAGGTAGATATCTAGCCCTATGTTTTTTGTCTACCCGTATTCTCCATTCTGGCTTGGCTGGTCAGAAATCAAGTCCCTTTTTATGCTTTCATCAATTTCATTCTAATGGCTAGGAAATGATTGTCTTTTTTTTAATATATAAATTTATTTATTTATTTTTGGCTGTGTTGGGTCTTTGTTGCTGCACGCGGGCTTTCTCTAGTTGCAGCGAGGGGGGCTACTCTTCGTTGCGGTGCGCGGGCTTCTCATTGCAGTGGCTTCTCTTGTTGTGGAGCATGGGCTCTAGGCACGTGGGCTTCAGTAGTTGTGGCTCGTGGGCTTCAGTAGTTGTGGCTCGTGAGCTCTAGAGCGCACACTCAGTAGTGGTGGCGTATGGGGCTTAGTTGCTCCGCAGCATGTGGGATCTTCCCAGACCGGGGATCGAACCCGTGTCCCCTGCGTTGGCAGGCGGATTCTTATCCAGTGTGCCACCAGGGAAGTCCCAATGATTAAGTCTTAAGACATGTTGTTATAAACCGCAGGGTCATGATCCACAGCTACTGAATTCATAACACCTCAGAGTGTTATCAGTCATGGACTTTTTTCTATCCAAGATAAATTTGAATTCCCTTTCATTAAAAAAATCCTGAAGAAAAAACATTCACATGGTTCAAAAAAATCAATTCAATATAAAAAGATTTATTAAGAAGTCATTTTCCCACCCACATCCTCTTCTACCATGTGACCTCCCCCTTCATATCCAGTTTTACTAGTTTCTAAGAAACCCTTCCAGTGTTTCTTTATGCAAATACTAGCAAGCATGAATATATATTCTTATTTCCCCCTTGCTTACACAAGAAGTAGCATACTATACATACTGTTTGACATCTCACTTTATTCACACAATATACCCTGGAGACATGTTCTACATTAGTCCATAGAGTTTCATTATTACTGCCCCCCACCCCTTCTTAACAACTGCATTAAATCCCCTTAATCTTAAAAATAAATATACACTATATGTTTGCATGTTGGTGGTAGGGGGAGGAGAGAAGATTTGAAAGTGCTGATCTAACAGAGGAATAATAGGGATATGATTCAAAATGAAAATATAGGTTGAATTGCATTATGGTGAATCTAGTAGGTAATTGGGGGCAATATTTTGTTTATATATTTAAATATCTGTATAAAAATGGAAACTTTTAGTCTAAATACTCATCAGGCTGGATTTTGCTTTAATTTCTGAGATCAGAAGGTCATGTGGCGTGATTACAGCCAGTCCACAGCAGGTACTATTCCCAGACGCCTACTTAAAATTTAAAAAGGCCATCATTTAATCTGATTTTAAGAGAAATATCTGGAATTCTGACCCTTCTTAGAAACAAGATCTGGATAATTCGGTGGATTGAAAGATAGCAGTCTTTCAAATGCTTGGTTTTATTTAGACTCGGATTAACACATAATATGCTTTCACTGTGTGTTTTTCCCATGATATAAGCCATATATTTGCCTCTGAGCAATATTTTGTGTCTCTACTGTAGCACTATAGCAACAGCTTTTAAGGGGAAAAATTCCTTATAATTCTCTTACTATCATTAGAAATATATCATAAGGTAGTTGTTTAGTAGTTGTTATATATAACTAAATGCACTGCCCGTCCAGTCTGTGATATTGATTGGCTCGATGTGGGTGTCCTAAGAATTATAATTATTAATGTGACCCATTATTTTGTAGGTTAAAGTGTATTTAAAGAAGGAGTTTGAAAAGCATGGTGCAGTGGTGAATGAAAGTCATCATGATGTTTTGGTGGAGGATATTTTTGATAAAGAAGATGAAGACAAAGATGGATTTATATCTGCCAGAGAATTTACATATAAACATGATGAATTATAGACACACGTCTGCCCATTTTATATAGCATCCATCCTTAAAAGAGAGTCTTATTTGTTAACTATGTTCTGTTCATGCTTTGGTTTTTATTTTTATATATTTTTCTGAATATTATTAGAAGAACCCCTTAGGGCTTCTAAGTACCCATTTCTTTCTGGTAGGTTATTAGGAAGAAAAAATTGATTTGTCTTTGAATAGAAGACTTCTGGACCATTTTCCACTTTTACATATGAAGCTTTATGTTTTACTTGCTTACTTGTGATTTTAAAATATTGCCACTGGGTGCATGCCCAACATAAGACCAGGTTATAGCACAAATCAGCACCCTCTGTTTCTTCTTCCCTCTATTTTCTCCAAGTTAGATGCTGATATTTGAAAAGCCTTTTGCAATAGCCCAAGGCTTATTATTTTCATGTTGTAATGAAACAGTGTGTCTGTAACTGCCTTTGAGTCTCTGCTTGAGGAAAAAGGGAAAATGGTTGTTGAGCTCTACGTTTAAGAGTTACTGCTTTACTGAGGAGATGTGCAAAGCTGAAATGAGTAAAGTTAATAATTTATAAATATGTTTACATTGAAATATTCTGCCTGGGATTTAAGCTACATAAGGTTGGGTTCCTAGTGATGAATGACCTATTGTGATTAATAGAACAAATTATTTATGTGTTTATTTCTTCATAATAAAATGTGTCAAAGTATTGTAGAGGAGGTAAAGAGTTGTATTGAGTCAGTGTTTACTTTTTAAGGCTGGAAGATCACCCTTCCTGGTTCTTTAATTAATAAAGTCTATAACTAATGTATTATACTACAGTAACATTGTCTTATAAGAGAAATTAGTAATACAATAAAAATTTTCCTGTTTCTGCCTCATCAAAAAAATGAGGCAGACCTACAGCAGCTACTATTGAATACAGGTCTATCCTGGATCAAAAAGTTGATGATTTTATAATTTTATCTTAAATTGGAATTTTTCCTTAACACTTTAAAAAAGTGCCCAAATCTCCATTTGCTAAGAAGAATCCTTTATAAGTTTACAAAGTGATCTCAAGTGCATCATTGTCTGATTCTCATTAGTCTGAAGCCTATGGAAAAAAGAGGGTAGATCTTAATGTACCTATTTTATAGATGAGGGAATTGTCATTAAGAGAGACTTGTGCCCAAGGTCAACAACTAACTTATAGAACCAGATTTCAGTCCCCAAGTTAAGTATGTTTCTACTGCCCTCTACTATTGAAAAAGTAAAATTTTTCTTTGAATTCATTGGGCCTAATTCTCTCTTCAGTTTGCTCTCCTAGCAGTCAACTCTGTTTTTTGTCTTTGGGTCCTTATCCTTTGAAGATAGTTAACTGGCTGTTTATGGCGCTTTTGAATTCCCATGATCCAGAAATGGCTCTGGTTTCATTGAATAATCTTGGGGTGAACACTGAATTGCCTCAAAAACCTAGGGGTGAGAGGGTCCAGGTGTGTGTCTTAGTCCTTTCATTCCTGTTTACCTCTAGGCTTTTGTTTTTTTTTTTAATACTTATGAACAATTACTACATCATATATAGACTACTTTCACCAATTGTATATTGACATTTTCGCCACTAAGACATAAAGTTCTTGAGAAGAACATAAATAACACCTTTGTCTGATGAAATCACCTATATTTAGAAAAGTCTTAAGTTGTCACTGCTGTTTTCCTCAACCTGAAGGTGTTATAAGCCACAATACAGAAAGCTTTGGTCTGTATTATTGGGGGAAAGAAAGTAGCTTGTCATAGGGTGCTACTTTGTATAAACATTACTGATAATGCTATCTGTGGTAGAGCAAGTAAAGTAAAAAGAATTTTGGTTATTCAGGTAGCATATTTGTTTATCTTGTGTGAATTTGGATCAATTCCCACCTAAATAGGTAGACACCAGTATGAAATGACAATATATAAATAGGTTATGGTTGTTTTTATGTTACCCGCCTTTTTAGTTTAGCTGCATCTTTGCACCTTTTCATTCGTAAGAATAATCAGACATGAACTGTGACTTCACTTGTATATAATTTGACTCAGTAATACTGCTAAGATGTGTCATATTTAAATTTATACAACTCTGTTGTGGTATTCTTTTCAAAATAAAGTTTATTTGGGAAATAATTGGTTTTGTGAAAAATT
This sequence comes from Balaenoptera musculus, assembly GCF_009873245.2. Lineage (NCBI taxonomy): Eukaryota > Metazoa > Chordata > Mammalia > Artiodactyla > Balaenopteridae > Balaenoptera > Balaenoptera musculus. The sequence continues at coordinate 47,559,175 of NC_045793.1, forward strand.
CTTCAAGTCCCAGTTTCCTCAGCAGCTTTATTGATTTTCTTAACTGTTACTCTAGGTTTTATGTTGAAATTAAGTGAGGAAAATGGACAGGTAATGAGAGGAGAGGAGTATGGTGACATTTTGAATGTGTCTCTGGTTATTCACTCTGTTTAGATATATTTGTAAGGAAAGCTGTGGTGTGGTTTAAATTGTTTTTATTTTTTTTTTTTTATTTATTTTTTTATTTATTTATTTATTTTTTTTTTTATTCACACACACACACACTGTATTTTATTTTTACAAGACATAAATAGACTGACACCAAGCATTGTACATGGATGACCACAATAAATTGTTTTTAAATAAGCATCAAACCTTGAACATTGAGGGCAATAGTTAATGGTGAATTTTTTTGGCAGTGGAGAAGTGTATGTGGTGTTTTGCTTTGTTTTGGTGGTAATTATCATTATTGTTTTGGTTTAGGAGTTTATTGTTTGTCACAGGTGGACATTATGACGATTAATGCCTACTGAGTAAATTAGTGCTATAAAATACCTTATGTAATTAAGTGAAATTCTGGGCTGCCATAAAAATAACAGGAAGCAATGATTTCTGATTCAGATGGGTGACTAGCCATTTGAATCTTTCCTTGTGGAAATGAATTTGTACCTCTTATCTTATTTGATATACGATACTGCTTATACCTGTGATGCTATTTAGATATCAGTATGCTGTCTCTCCACTGAATTGAGGATATGGGTGATTTCCCAGTGTTGTTTGGAAACTACAGGAGAAGAAGGAACTTGGTGAAATGTTATGGGAAAAAATAACACCTTCTCACCTCTTGTTAAAAAAGCAAATTGTCTGGATGAACCTAGAGATTATCATACTGAGACAGAGAAAGACAAATATTATATGGTATCATTTATATGTGGAATCTAAAAAACAATAAGAATGAATCTACATACAAAACAGAAACAGCCTCACAGACACAGAACACAAAGTTGTAGTTACCAGAGGGGAAGGCAGGGAGGGATAAATTAGGAGTATGGGATTAACAGATACACACCACTACATATAAAACAGATAAACAAGGAATTACTGTATAGCACAGGGAACTATATTCACTATCTTGTAATAACCCTATAATGAAAAATAAAGAATAAGAAAATATATATGTGTATAACTAAATCACTTAGCTGTACACCTGAAACTAACACAATATTCTAAATCTATACTTCAATTAAAAAAGAAAAGCAAATTGTCATTATAATAATAACTCTGGGAAAAAATAACAAGGGACTTATTTTCCAGAGATGCAAAACACTTGGACGTAAGAGTTTTGTTTTGTTTTGGTTTTGTTTCTTACCCACTTTAGTTTGAAATGAAATCTAAAATGTCAATCATGAATATAAATTAATATGCCCATTTGAAAACATTAAAATTATAGTACTTCTGTTTCTTAGTATCTATAGCAGTCTTTTTAGTAGGATTTGCATATTCCCTTTTAGTACAATGAAACTCATACATTCTTACATATGGGTTTGGAGTCTTTATGTGAAGGTAAATTCTTTTCTCTCTTTAAAATATTATTTTGCCTCTGCTTTCAGCTTTGCCCCTGCAACCTCCCTCTCCTTGCTCCAGACTAATAGGAGAAAGAGACCTTCACAAACATTGGATTCATAGCTCAGTCTTCTTCAAATACAGTGAGAGGTATGCTTTGGTTCCTAAAGGCTACAGAAATGTAGTAGTGATTCAAATTTCGTGTACACTACAATCATGTGGGATATGTGTTAAAACTGCAGATTCCTAACCCTTTCCCCAGAAATTCTGATTAATTTGTGGATTGGGCTCATGAATCTGCATTTTAACCCACTTGATAGATGATACCGATGCAGGTGGTCTAAAACCTTAATTTGAGAGACAATTAACTTCACTAATTCTCTGCCCTTGAATATACAGTCTCCTATGTTTTTCTCTTCTACGAATATTCTTTTTTGCATTCTGGAAAACATTGGGCATTGGGACAACTAACTGTGCCTAAAAATGAACATACAGTTAAAGGATAAGTTGTGTGTAGAAACCATTTTCCCCAAGGTTAGAAATTTTTTATGACTATGAATTCTTACAGCAGAAAGTTAGATGGTCAGTAAATCTATTTTGTGAACATATTCTCTATGAGAAATGAGAAAAGAGCTCCAGACTTTCCCCAAATTATTCTTCTATATTATTTTTTCAGAATTATCTACAACCCACCCCTTTAGAAGAATATACAGTTGAGATTTAGAAAAAATAAAACTATTCTCTTAAAAATATATAGATGTGTATATGTGTATATATATGTATAGTGCAAACTATATACTGTATATAAACGATAAACTGTATGTATAAAGTATGTGTATGTATATAGTATGTGTGTGTATATATGTGTGTGTATGTGTGTGTGTATAGTTTTGTACCAAACATAGCCATTGTAATGCTCTCTCTAGTACATGATTTCCTCTCTCTGGAAACTTCTTTACTGTGGAAGAAGTCAAACTTCCTTTTTGTCAATTTGGGGTCTGTCATCCTCTACTTTGCTCAATTTTCTGTGTTTCACTTATAATTTAGGTAAAATTTCCTAGTAGTTCTCCATGTAAAACCAACAATAATCTTTTTTTTTTTTTTACCCCTTTAGCTTGAGGGTTGCCAAGGGGTTAAGTGGCTCCTTTTGATATGCATAGATTATTTTTAGGGAAATGATAAAAACTGTTGGAAGATTCCCGGAGATCTGCAACACGCAGCATGGTGTCTGTGGATTCCTTTGTTTACCAGTTCTTTGTGTCCCTGGACTGCTAATAAAGCCTCTGGCATAAAATGGATGCCTTTAGTGAGTATGAGTCAGCCAATAATTTACAAAGCCAATCTAAGTGCCTGTGAGCTAGACTACCATCCATTTTATTTTATGATCTAAAAGCAAATGACATGAGATGTTAGCTGAGGTCTTATTTTAAAAATCCAGAGTAAAGTGAATGCTGTTCCCTTGGCCCCTAATAACAGGTAAATTATATCCCATTTGGGGATTTCTGGGAATTTACAAGTCGTTTTATTAATTTAGAATTCCAGGTGGCAGTAGGATAAAGATAATTTCCTCTTCGGTAAACAGTTACAGTAAAAACAATTCCATGCACAATGTAAATTGAGGTATTGAGGGATAGTTTTCATTATTATAAAGAATGAAGTAAGGGTAGGGAGATCGTTGGGGCTTAGTTCCAATTTCTTATAGCATTTTCTCATTCATTTGTTGGACTTAACTCTGCCGGAGTGCATTTTGTGTTAATATAACTCTGAATTTAATTTTTACCTCTGGGTAGGAGAGTAGGACATTATAACATTCAACCATGTATTGTTGGTTCTTTGCCCTTGTGATCACGTCTCCTGGAATTGTTGTGCAGCTATTTTGTGCAGCATACGTTCTCTTTGAGACATCCTAGATTTTTAAAAGTTGGTTCTTAAGTTAATAGCTAAATTTAATGAAATGGGTAATTATAATTGTGTAGAATAACCAAGAAGAGGAGTAGTGCAAGTACGGGAGATTTGCCCTAAAATAAGAGACAGCATTTTACTTGTGGGAAAATAGGGAAGAACTTAAAGAGGATCTTGCAATGAAATTAAAGTTCTTGCAATGAAAAGGAGGATCTTGCAATGAAATCCTCATTTGAATAGCCAAATTTCCTCCCAGCATAATTGTTCTCTCCTGTTATCTTTATACCAATGGTTCCTTGGGACTAATCACAAGTTTTTCCTTGCACTATTTTGGCTACATTTTATAATATATAATCTTTTACAAAATGTCATGCCACATACAGTAGTATTCCAGGTTTTCTGTTTTGAATCATAGTCTTTAAAGAAAATTAAACAGCCTACTAAAGTTAATTGATTCTCACATTAAGACTGAACAGTAAATCAACTCTACGCCCTGGAATTTTTTTCAAACATTTTACTACTATGGCAATAATTCTTTAAAACTATTAACTCTTATCATTCACCTATTTCCCCTGAACTGGGCAATGTTCTTTGGTTTTCAAAAAATTTTTTTTGACGTGGGGTATTTTATTTCATTTTTTATAAGAATTAATTTTTAGTACAGATTTTTTTTACAGTTCAATAAATCTTAGGACATTCGCAGAGTTATGCATCCATTACCACAATTTTAGAACATTTTCATCATCCCCAAAAGAAACCCCCATACCCATTGGCAGTTACTGCCCACTTTCCCCCCATCCCCTAAGCTACCAGTCTACATTCTCTATGTATTTGGCTATTCTGGAAATTTTCTAATAATTTTTAAAGCTCAATCCTTTCTTTATATTCAGGGTAAAGAAAAATCAATGATCTGATAAATTCATAGCATGGTAAAATAATCTCTGCTTTCAATTTTTGTTTCAAAAAATATGAAAAGTGTGGGGACTTCCCTGGTGGCGCAGTGGTTAAGAATCTGCCTGCCAATGCAGGGGACATGGTTTCAATCCCTGGTCCAGGAGGATCCCACATGCCGCGGAACAACTAGGCCCTTGCGCCACAACTACTGAGCCTGCGCTCTAGAGCCCGAGAGCCACAACTACTGAAGCCCACGCCCCTTAGGGCCCGCATGCCGCAACTACTGAGCCCACGCACTGCAACTATTGAAGCTCACGCGCTAGAGCCTGTGCTCCGCAACAAGGGAAGCCACCGCAATGAGAAGCCCGCGCACTGCATTGAGGAGTAGCCCCCGCTCGCCACAACTAGAGAAAGCCTGCGCACAGCAACGAAGACCCAGTGCAGCCAAAAATAAATTAAAAAAAAACATGAGAAGTGCTTTTTGAAATTTAAGTAGAACCAAACGCAGATTCCAGGTCTAAGGAATAAATCACTCTACATATGCAAAAAGTCAAATCCTTTGCAAATGTAAGAGCTAGAACCAATGGTATAAGAGATTTATTAAGAATAGTAAAAACCTAGGACTTGGTTTATGATTAAGGTAGAAAGTCAGTGGAAAGGAGGGTAAAGAATAATCAAGAATTTTAAAACTAAAATATCTCTCCATATCTAGATTATTCTCAATTCTCTGAAATTAATCCAACAAGAAACGAAATAATGCCAGTTTTTTGGTCTTTTATAGAACACAGAAGAGTACCCAAAACAAAATACTCTTTCTCTAGAGTCAGAAACTTCACACATTCTCTCAATAGGTGAAATCATTTTATAATCACTTATAGCATGAAGGAAGTCTTCCTTTAATTGAAACTAAAATTCCTACAGCAATTTAGACAGAGCTTGTTTTTTCTGAAGAATTGGAAAATGACTAATAGTAACTTCTGATAAAGTCATATATTATCTCAAGTGAGCAGTGGTGTTAAAATTGTCAACATAAAAGGCTCAACATTTACAATTCAAAATAAGCTTTCATCTATTAAAAGGTGGCCTCAGGTGTCACTAGAATATTAAAAGCAAGCCCTATTTTAAAACCGTACATAGCATAAGGTGAACCTTTTCTACACATGTAAACTAGGAAAACATATCAGCAAGAAAGGATTAGGTTGAAACTGCTAAGTCTGATCAGAGAATCTTCTAGTCTGCCCTCTGATGATCATAAGACGAAGTTTTAGCAATTGTCCTTTAAATTATCTGTACAGTTGGCTAAACGCATGAATGATTCCTAGAGGTGCAGCAATGAATGTAAAGCATATATGATAATTTGTTTCTGAAACCAGGTCCAGAACATTCATGAACTGTTATTTAAAATTAAATAGGAGCCACTCATTGAAACGACACATTCGAATAACTGAACTGATAAACCCATCACCTAATTATATGAGTAGGATTTTACACCTTTTTGCTAAAATACAATTTATGGTTGTCTAAATTACATACCTAAAGGACTTGATTGATTATTTAAATTCTAAAAATAATTTTTAAATAGATTTGAATACTTAAGGTCTCTCAGTGTTGCCTATACTCAATATGCACAATAATTCTGTAAATTGTTTTAAGGGCATTTTAAAGGTTTGTTACCATGGTAACCAAATTCAGAAAACTAACCTCTTAAACATGGTTGTCATAGGATTAAGGCAGATGGCTGACTAATCTTAACTAGTGCTTTTCTTTCTCATTTTCCCATGGCTTCCTGTCAGCTTTCTTTGGTTCTCATAAGATTACATACAAGGCAATTACATAGGCTTTCTTGCCCATACATAAGTGTCTCATTCACATAATATTGTCTGTCATTCATCCCCATGAGAGTTGCCCAATGACAGATCCTTTTCCTCCTGCTATAATTACACACTAAAAGAAGTACTAAGTGGAAAATATCTCTATATGCAATGTGTTAAAGGCATTTCTCAATTACACATGTACTTCGGCTCCTCAAAATCACTGCATGGGGTTCTTTAGATAATCAATAACACTGGTTAGAAGAAAAGGCAAAATCATCATCAATGTATTTTTTTAAGTGGTCTAGGTTTGGGTAACCCTCATTTATGATCATCTTTTAAACTTGTTTATATTTCCCAACATGCTAGATTAATGTATTTATCTATGCATAACTCTTATGTTACCCTGACAGCAACATACAATATATGCATATATTACTTCTATACCTAATTAATTTCCCTGCTTGCCCCTGACTTCTTGAGAGGTAGGACTGATACGCCTTTTTCACCTTTGTAGCAATAGTGCAATTGCTGGTACAGGTGTCCAATAAATGTTTCTTGTTATACCAGTATGTTGAAGAAGTTCCATAAGTAAACTATGCATTTTCAGTTCTTAAAATAATGACTCTAGTTGTATCACGACATTTGGTTCCTTAGGGGCATTAAGATTAGTGTTCCTTGCCTTCCACATCTGCCCATGAAGGAAGAATTGCTATGGGACTTGCTCTCCTATTGTGAACAACTAGAAAATTGGGCGAAATATATAAAACAAATTTTGTCAGACATTGGACAACCAATGAGCAACTGGCAGAGCAGGAATGTGATTCTCAAGAGAAAAGAAACAAATGAGATAAGAGCTACAATTATCCCAGTTTTCTGCTTGGAGGCAATTCCTGAACTATACATGGTAAAAAGGAGGGAAACAAAACAGAGCCCAGTTCTCTTGTGGGGTTGAGGAAACAGAGATCAGAGTTCAGGGAGGTCAAAGCAGCTAGAATCTGTGGGGCAGAGCTCTGGATAAGAGAAAACTAAGCAGAAAAAAACTTCAGAAATTTGCATAAAGGTTTCCTTGAGTCATTGAGTGAATACCAATTGCTGCAGGCATATGGTGAATCACCATAAGGTTGGGCAAAGAGTAACTCCTGAGGAAAGAACAACTACTGGGGAGCTGTGCACAAAAAATTCCCAGAGCTTACACAAAACTGGGAATTGTCCAAGTTCCTACTAGCCAGAATCACCTTACTGATTACATGGAACATTCATTAGAACCCATATGTGAGTCATACCTTAGTAAAGAGCTAAAGTAGTCGTAGAGTTAAAGTTACCCTAGAGCTGTCGTAAACAGTTTATAAACAAGTCTCAAATGGGTGAAGCCGATTCTTAAGAACAAAGTTTACAACCTTTCTTTAAAAGAAATATTTTTAAACATTCATTACTCAACAACATAAAATTCACTAAGTCTGATATCCAATGAAAAATTATGAGAGAGACAAAGAAGCAGGAGATAAAACAACCAATAAAAGACTAAAAATAGAAATGATAGAAGTAGCACACAAAGACTTTAAAACAGCTATTAAAATACAAATATGATCTGAGATTTAAAGGAAAATGTGTATGAGAAATGGATGGTATAAAAGAACCAAGTAGAACTTAAAGAGATAAAGAATAAAATATCTGATATAAAACGTTCATCAACAGGCAGTGGCAGTTAATTCCTTTTACCGTGCAGCTTTGCTTCACTCCATCTGGACTTTTCTGAAGCTGTGGGAGATGGTCAGTTCCAGATCTTGACCGGGCCAGGTGAGGTCTGTGGACCTGAGGCGTCCACTGTGAGGATGGAGAGGGACTGAGGGAGTCCTCGGGCCAGGAGAACTGCAAAACCTCCTTTGAAAAAAATAAAAACAAAGACAATGCTGCCACATTAAAAATGCTGGGAGAGGAGATGGGGGGGGCACCAAAAAAAGAGAGAAAAAAAAAACTTTCATTGACAGTATTAACCATTAGTAGATTAGATTAGAGACTGCAGAAGAAAAGATAAGAAAAATTGAAGAAAAATCAAGAGAAATTCAAAATGAAGAGAGAAAAAGAGTGGTGGGTGGGGAGGGAAAGAACAGATTCTCAATGATCTGCGGGACAATATCAAGTGGTCTAATATATGTATAACTGGAGTCTCTGAACTTGGGAGGGATGGGGTACAATGGGTAAAATATTTAAAGATGTAATGGCCAAAATTTTTCCTAATTTGATGAAAACTATAAATGTACAGATCCAAGAAGCTTAGTAAGCCCCAATGGGATAAAAATAGGAAAAAACAAACAAACAAACAAAAGAATAGATTCTCAGTGATCTGTGTGACAATATCAAGTGGTCTAATATATATATAACTGGAGTCTCTGAATTTGGGAGGGACGGGGTACAGTGGGTAAAACATTTAAAGATGTAATGGCCAAAATTTTTCCTAATTTGATGAAAACTATAAACGTACAGATCCAAGAAGCTTAGTTAGCCCCAATGGGATAAAAATAGGAAAAAAAAAAAAAACCCAAAACACAACAAAGTGCTTTATAATCATATTGCTCAAAATCTGTGTTAAGGAGAAAACTCTTAAAAGCAGCCATAGGAGAAAAAAGGACATATTACGTACAGGGGAAGAAATCATCAAGCACAGACTCTTCTTCAGAAACTTTGCAAGTCTTGTGACAATGTCTTATGACAATAGAATGGTACTTTTAAAGTGCTGAAAGAAATGAAGCCCTCAACCAAAACTTATGTATCCAATAAGAATGTTTCAAAAATGAAAGTGAAGTAATGACTTTTTCAGACAAAACTTGAAAGAGCTCATTATCATCTAACCTGCACCTACAACAAATGACAGCAATATCAATAAAGATGGGGTGGGGGATAGAAGTATCCTGCTGAAAATGTTTTGCATTATATCTGAAATTATATTATTTGAAGGTAGACAGTGATAAGTTTAAGATGCATATTGTAAATCCTAGGGTAATCAACAAATAAAACAAGAAGTATGGCTAATAAACCAATAATGGGTATAAGATGGAATATGAAAAATACTCAATTCTTCAAAAAAAGGCAAGAGCAAAAAAACACAAAAAACAAAAAAAGAACAGAACAAATAGAAGTACCAAGATGTTACATTTAAAACCCATCATATTGATAATTACATTAAATATAAAAGGTCTACACCAGAGTTTCTCAACCCCAATGCTACTGATATTTAGGGACAGATATTTCTTAGTTGTGGGGACTTGTACTTTGCACTGTAGGATGTATAACAGCATCCTTGGCCTCTATGTGCTAGACGTCAGTAGAGGCCTCCCTCACCTCTGCCACTGTGACAACAAAAATGTCTCCAGACATTGCCAAATGTCCCCTGGGGGCAAAACTGCTCCCGTTTAAGAGCCACTGATGTAAGAACTCCAATTAAAAGGCAAAGAGTGTCTGAGTGAATGAAAAGCAAGATCCAATTATATTGTCCAAACAAAGACAATCTACTATAATATAAAGATAAAGGCTAAAAGTAAAAGGACAGTTCCTTGGTTGGCCTTAAATGCACAGTCAGGTCCCTTTGTGCTCCAAGAGTCTATGACCACTACTGCTCTATCCTGCAGTAACTGCACTGATTCCCCCAGCCCTCTCCCACTATCCATTCACTCCTGGCAAACCACAAGCACAGGCATAACATTCAAAGATGTAAAAAAAGTCTCCTTCCTTGCCCTGCATTGTCACCCAGTTCTCCTCCCTGGTGGCATCTACTATTACAGTTTCTTAGGTATCCTTCCAAAGATAGTCCACGCATTTGCAAATGAGTACAGGCATATTTTTCCCCCACAAATGATAACACATTTACACAATGTTTTTCACATGGCTCCCCCCACCCTTAGTATAGGTTGGAAATCTTTCATATCAGTACATAGAAATAGATCTTCCTCATTTTTTCAACAGCTGGATAGCATACCATTGTGCTGATGTGCTGTAATTTATTTGAACAGTTCTCTATTGATGGGCATACGCTTCTAATCTTTGCTAGCACAAATATGTAGCAATGGATAACCTTGTACGCATATCATTTCACACCTGTGTTGGTATATCTGTAGGATAAATTCCAGAAATGGAATCTTTAGGTCAAAGACTATATATGTATTTGTTATTTGGGGAGATATTGCCGAGTTGTCCTCTACGGACTTTATAAAACTTTGATTTTTGCTAATCTGACAGGTGGAAATGCTACTTTGTATATGTATTCGATTTGCAGTTAAGTGAGCTTGCATATTTTTTCACGTGCCTAAGTGGTACTGCATTTTCTTTTCCTCTATACTATCTCTTCATATCCTTTGAGATGGTCTTTTCTTATTAGTTTATAAAAGGTAGAGTCTGTGTTCCGGTAACAGACGGATGGTCATGTCCTGACCAATGACCTTGACGCCAGCATCAACACACCTGTCACCTGTCTGTGGATTTATTAACCCAGGTTTGGAATCTTGGCTTTGCTAGTTGCTGCGTGATCTTGGGCGACTTGCTTAACCTCTTTGAGCTTTAGCGTCTAAGTATCGGGCATAGAGTCTGGCTTGTCAATATGGCGCAGAACCGTACCTTTAAACCCAGGCAGGGAGTTGGCTTGGACTTGTGAGTCAACAAAGTACCGGACACGTTTCTCCGCGGGGAAAGCTTGCTTAGGCACAGAGGCCCGCACGTAGCAACCCAGACGGCGGAGTCCGGGAGAGGCGCCGGAGAAAGCGGGGCCTGACTCCTTAAAGCCCGAGTTCTCCCTTTCCAGAAAGCCGCAACCCCGCTGTGACCAACAAATAAAAATCGCGCAAAGAGCGAGCCACGTTCCACGGGGAGATTCGTCTTCTCAGCCGCCCTTTCTGCTCCCAGGCGCCCCCCCGGACCAGGCAGAGCGCGGGTGAGGCGCGGCGCGGCGCGGCGCGGCCCGGGTCCGGCGTGGGGCGGAGGCGGGGGCGGGCCCCGCGGTCACGTGAGCCCGGCCAGCTGTTAGCTGGGGGTGGCGGGCCAGAGCGCGGGGAGTCTGGGGAGGGGGAAGCGCCCGACGGCCGCCTCCGCTACTGCAGCTGCAGCCCTCGATGTCGCCACAGTGATCTCAGCCGTGGCACCACCCGCACCCTCGCCGGCCGCAGCCTCAGCACCGCAGAGCCGAGCCCGGAGCCCGCAGCCCCGCAGGTGAGCTGTGGCGGGCACCCCTGGGAGCGCAGGGAATCTGCAGCTGCTTCCCCCGGCGGGCTTCACCCGGATCCGCCATCGCCGTCCCCTGTGCCTCGTCGCCTCCGGCTGTCCCTCCAAACCCGCGGGTGGGAATCCCGCGGATGCTGGCTTGGGCTGTCTGGGGTCTCTAGGGGATCAGGAGAGAGGGGGCCTCAGCCCGGGGTTGGGGTGGGGGACTCCGGCTACAGGCTGCGGGGGCGCAGGAGAGGGCTGCCCCACCCCTGGGCGCGGGCGCTGCAGCCTGGTTGGAACCTGTCCCCGCTCTCCAACCCCCCCCAACCCCATCCTTCCCACCACCTCTTTTGAACTCTCCTCACTGCCCCAGGCCGCTTTTCCTGTGTTTCCATTGCTTGGTATCCCAGTTGCTGGCCCGCTGGGGTGTGTGCCCAGTGCGGCCCCCGCCTTACCCCCCCCACCCCACCCCAAGACCGCTCCGGGGTTTCCCGGCTCGTATGGGCACACAGCTGGTGGCGGAGCGGGCCTGGCACCTTCCCGGTCGCACCTGCCGCGCGGGCGGGCTCGCGGGAACATGGCTGCCTGGCGGGCCCGCTGCCCTTGGCCCGGCTCTGCCCCCGCGTCCGCCGGTTCTGCGGTTGCGGTTGCCGAGTCGTGTCCGGAGGACTACCCTCCCCCTAAGGGCAAACGCGTCGGCTCTTGCTGTTGTCTGCAAGGGCCGAAGGACTTGACATAACACCGCCCGCCTCCTCAAGCCACACCCGGGGCGGATCTTGGGGATGGGGGGGTGTCGGGGCAAGTTAAGGCGGTGGCGCCAGGGCACTTATTGGTAAAAGGCACTCGTATTTCTGAGATGATTATCCACTTCAGTTTGCCTTTGCGCCCTCGGTTCGCTTGTCTGTCTGGGCACGGATTATTGGGCGACATCACTCGTTGAGGTCTGAGACGCGTGTGATCTGCAAAGCAGGAGGGACACTTGAACTTTAGAGAATTGACGAGAACTAAGATTGAGGGGTTAAAGATGTCCATTCAACTCAAATGCAGAAGCAGTCATTTGCTGTGGCTCCAAACTGTCCTGGTAGTGTTCTGTTAAATAATACGGTCTTTCTGGATTTGCTGTTTAATTCTGGCTTGCAAGTGTCTTGGATTACGCTTGTAGTCCAGCTTCCCGATGGGTGTGTGTGTGTGTGTGTGTGTGTGTGCCTACTGTGCTCCAAGCCTGACTAGAAGATGCATCAGTTGCAGAGGAAACCTATGTTAATTCAAAATGGCAGCATGAAAAATCAGGCCAGGCGGAAGCAACACAGACCAGAGCTAACATCAGCTGCCCCCTGACTGAAGCATTGATGGGGGGATCTACGGGAGGGAAGGCCCTCCTGGGTGTTGCTGCAGCCGGCCCTAAGGGATAGGAAGTGATTCTTGCAGCAGGCTAGATTTTAGGGTGCTGCAAGGTTCTGGGGAGGTTATGTGGGAAGTTTGGGGAGTTGTAATTATCTTCAGGTGCAAAGACCTGATTAAAACTCTCTGTGATTTTGATCTGATTTTCTACAGGCTGCACTAAAGTTGATGTATCTGGCTGCCAATATCTGTTTGATAACTTCTGTGCTGTTTTGTACCTACAAGTGGCTCTTAAAAGAGATGAGTGTCTGGTATAAACATCATCCAAGAACAGTACATATAACAAATACCAGGTTCTTAGAGCAAGTTTCATTGGAAGAACTGATTTAACATCACGAGCAAGCACTCAGGCACCAGAGGATGGTAAATTCTTGAAAGATGACTCATTTTAGGGTTTTTTTTTTTAACAGCCTTTTTTTCCCCATTTCACTGCTGTGCTGCCAGCCATCTTCTCTTTTAGCAAGGAGGAAATGCATGAGGAGGCAAATGTTTCAGGGATAATGGGATAGAGGGAGATTAGTGCAAAGGTCAGGAATGGTGAGCTGGAAGCAGCCTGAGAAAGCGCTGTGCTGTCAACCCCTCTTTACAGCCCAGGAGGCTGAATCCAGCGGGGTGAATGGACTGCACCCAAGGTCATATAGCTGGTTGGCAGCTGGCAGTGAGAACTAATATCCAGGTGTTGTAACTCCCCATTTTAGGGTTCCACATGCCACCTATCAAAGCCTGGGGGAAAAGAGCAAACCTATTATTATTAGCGTAGCAAACTCTTCATGAAACCAAACTTTAACATGATTTAAAAATCTGTAGTATTTAAAGTAAGTGCTCACACCTTAGTTTCCTAACTTAAGCCCATTTAACTTCTTAAGCTGTGTCCACCTCATGTTCCCATTTTCCAGGGACTAGACTGCTTCTATATTTAAGCACCAAAACCATAATTTTATGGTTTTTACATTTTATGATATGTCAGAATCTTTGAGGCGAGAAGTGCATTCTTTGATTAAAAAATTAGTTGCTTGTATTGCTTGTCTGGTTTTGTAAAGAAACCAAGGTGGGACATATAATAGCTTTTGAATATCTCTAACTTTAAGTAATAGTAAATAACAAACCTATTTTAAAATAACTTTGAAGCAGCACTGAAGACAGAGTCTTTTTCTAGAATTTGAATTTGAGTTCTCTGAGTCATATACCAGTGTCCCTAGCTCTACTAAAGCAGAACTAGAGATTGTGTGTGGGTTAGTAAATATATGTGCAGAGGTGGTGAGAACAGGGGAAATATTTCTTCTGAGCTTTCTGTACCGTCAACCCGGCGATCTGCAGAAGGAGAAGGTGGGTGCGCTACAAGGAACTGAGAGAATAATTGATGATGGTGAAGCAGATAGGAACTAGGTATGGATTGACAGATAATGTTGAAATGAAGACAGATGCTGATGCCACATGTGCCATTAAAACAATAACTTGCATTAGAGCATGAATGTGAAGGTTCATTCATTGAAATTCTCCCAATACGTCAAAGATATTTAAAATCACAAGTTTTAAAAAAAAGTAAACACGTGCAATCTGTGTTTGTTGGAAAACAATAAAAATACAAATAAGCCAAGGTTATTTTTTAAAAGCCACCCATGATCCCTTTATTCAGCAATAATCACTCATTCTGAAAGTTTGGGTATTTTCATTGGAGTGAGAGCCTAGGTTTGTGCTGTCTAATTCAGTAGCCACTAACCACCGACCACATGTGGCTATTGAGCACTTGAAACATGGAGAGTCTGAATTGTGATGTGTTGTGAATGTAAAATATACATCAGATTTCAAACATTTGTAGGAAACATTTGAAATATTGTGAGAATTACCAAAATGTGACACAGACATTTCAAACATTTAAAACACTTCATTAATAATTTTATTTATTTATTTTTATTAAAGTATAGTTGATTTATAGTATTATGTTAGTGTCAGGTATACAACATAGTGATTCAAAATTTTATAGATTATACTCCGTTTTAAGTTATTATAAAATAATGGCTATGTTCCCTGTGTTGTACAATATATCCTTGTAGGTTATTTTTAAATACATAGTAGTTTGTACCTCTTAATCCCCATACCCTTATCTGGTTCCTCCTTCCTTCGCTCTCCCCACTGATAACCACTAGTTTGTTCTCTATATCTGTGAGTCTCTTTCTGTTTTGTTATACTCATTTGTTTGCTTTATTTTTTAGATTCTCATGTAAGTCGTAACATACAGTATCTGTCTTTGTCTAACTTATTTCACTAAGCATAATACCCTCTAGGTTCATCCATATTGTTGCAAATGGCAGGATTTCAATGAACAGATACAGTTCATTAATGATTTTTATGTTGATTATGCAGGCATACCTTGGAGATAATGCGAATTGGGTTCCAGACCACTGCAATAAAGCAAATATCAAAATAAAGCAAGTCACATGAATTATTTGGTTTCCCAGGGCATATAAAACTTAGGTTTATAGTGTACTTTGTTAAGTGTGCAATAGCATTATGTCTAAAAAAATGTATATACCTTAATTTAAAAATACTTTATTGCTAAAAAATGCTATCATGTGAGTCTTCAGTGAGTTCTCTTTTCTGTATGCTAACATCAAAGGACACTGATCACAGATCACCATGACATATATAACACTAATGAAAAACCTTGAAATATTGTGAGAATTACCAAAATGTGACACAGACAGGAAGTGAGCAAATGCTATTGGGAAAATGGCGCCCATAGTCTTGCTTCACTCAGGGTTGCCACTAATCTTCAACTTGTAAAAAATGCAATTATCTGTGAAGCACAATAAAGCAAAGCACAATTAAATGAGGCATGCCTGTATTTTGAATTAATATTTTGGATATATTGGATTTAAACAAAATATGTTATTAAAAGTAATTTCACCAGTTTCCCTTTACTTTTTTAGATGTGGGTCCTGGAAAACATAAAATTACATATGTGATTCACATCTGTCTTCCATTATATTTCTATTAGGCTGCATTGGTCTAGGTCATTAGCAGAAAGTGGAGGTTGGTTGCGGTGTGTGATACTGTTCATAGAAATGGATGCGGGAGGTGAGAGAAGTTTGAATAGACACTGGAGGGGAGGAGATGGGGTGAGTGGAGAATGACTGACGTGATGTACATGTCAATCACACCCACCTCTCCTCTCTCCCCCAGAAACTCCCAGCATCCTCAGGGCCTCCACCCAGTCTGGGATGGCGATGAACTGAACTGGGTGGGTGACTGGAAGGGGAGGAAGTTGGGGGCCTCCCAGCTTGAGCCTCATTGGAAGCAGAGTGAGGGAGCTTGAGATGGTTAATGTTCCCTTCTCCTTCTCTTCTTAATGGTTATATATTTAACCTAAATCTCCCAGTGCTTAATCTACTACCCTAACGTGAGCTAGGTGTTCTTGAAGGCTCCCATAAGCATTTCTGATCATTGTTTTAAGTTGTATTGTTGCCCTCCTCTCTTGGTTGTATACATGAGTGCCTCTTCTTCTAGTTGATGAAGGCCTTGAGAAGATCTTTTTAGCTCCGTTTTCCCTTAGGTTGCACATGGTGCTTGTAGGTGGTTAGGGGATCAAATTACATATCGGTAATTCATATGACTTCTTAAAAGTCCTAGTTAAAATGATGTAGTGATCAAAGGCTCTTCTGAATATCTTTTTCTCCTCTCAAAATGAAACCTTAGTGTATTTTAAAATTGCACTTAGCAGTGCCTAGCGACCTGAAAGAATTAAATGAAATGTCTTAAAATGTCCTTTCTTGAGCACTGAAGTAATCAGATTTTTAAAAATAATTAAAAATCCAATAAAGTAATATGAGCTTGTTATAAAGAAATTTTAAATGACATAAGTAGATGAAATGTGAAGTTTCTATCTCTATAGCCCACATTTAGTCCCACTTCCAACTCTCAGATATTAATCCTTCCAGGTCCTTTTTTTTCCTTCTTCCGTTCCTCCCTCCCTCCCTCCCTTCCTTCCTTCCCTCCCTCCTATCTATCTATAGTATATACTTATAAATATTTGCATAAGTGGGGATCTTCATACCCACATATATATGTATTTACATACACACACTAATATGTTCATATATATGTATATAGGTTCCTTTTTGATAATAAAGTGGGATAAATTTCCAAATGGTAAAAACACAGCAAATGAGTCTAGAATTAATGGGCATTTGCAAAGTAGTTTTTAAGTCCATTTTGCTAGATGTAAAGTAACCCTATGGTTTCATACTAGCAAGATTTAAATTTCTTCTGTAGGAAATGAATGTTTAGCTGATTTTTTTACAGGGACAGAGTGTAAACCACTGTTTTAAGAGTGATTGGGAAGATTTTTTAAAATCCCAGTTTAGAGCATTAACAGGTATGTATCAAATCATATTACTGGGAAAAGATGAGAATAGACAATCCATTATTTATATGGGAGAGGAAAACAGATGGTGGGAATAGGAAGGTCATCATTCAAAGCAACCTTGCCAAATTAGTGGACACAATGGCAGCAATGTCAGAAATGAGAACACAAGGAAATGAAAGAACCCTAGATGTGGCTTGTTCAGTAGCTCTCAGGTCTTTCCCATAGGGAATGCTTTTGGCAGCTAACCACATACCTGCCTATTTCAAACACATTCTTCTTCCTTTATCTCCATAATCATTACATTCCCAGAACCCTAATCTTTAAGAACAAACCTTTCTTGAATGTTTCTCTATTCCAGATACTCTGCATCTATTACCTCATTTAATCCCCATAACAGTACATAGTAGACATCATGGCCATGTTTTATAGATGAAGAACTTAGTAGTTGGAGGAGCTACACCTGGAATCTGGGTCTATCTGACTCTTTCTTAAAAAGCCATAATGTAACCTCTTGGATAGATTATTCTGACTGCACAGGTCTAGTGTATACTATTAATGTGATGTAAGTCATTGTCTTTCTTTCTTTATATTACTGTAAAAGATGGAAAACTCTTTCAACCTGCCATGTATTGAAAAACATCTTCCTTATAGTGAACTTGATCTGACTATATTTTTCTAATTTGGCTAGCTTGAATGAAAAATGAATCCCACTTGTACTATTTATCTACTCCTTCCTACATTAAAAAAACAGTTGTATCTATGAGAAATGGATGCCATTCAACTAATCCCTTCTCTTCCCCTCACTCTAAAATTCCTAAGAGCTCTGCCAAAAGTGATACTCACGCAGCCTGAGTTTTCTTTTAAGTGGTACCATATTTTAAATGCACCAGAGTGATGAACAGATCACTGAGTGTAGTGGAGTTTTTGAAGGGGGGCCTTGAATTCACGTGTGTCCCAGCATTGAATGGACACAGAATAAATAATGAGCCATATATATCTTCAGCATTATTTTTCAGATGTGTATGTATTCTATTACCAGTTAGTACATACAAATGCATTGAAAGTGTTACTAAATTCATAACATATATTCATTACATATTTTTCCCAACCAACTACAATCACTCTTATGTGGGGTGTCTATGAAAATTTTTTGTTGTTAAAAAGTTGGGAAACATGTTAGAATATTTCACATTATAGAGAAATTCTAGAGTGATTTGAAGAATACTTTTGTTAAGTGACCAGTTACCCCCTAATTTACCCTATGAAGCAATGTAGATTTTGAAGCACAACATTCCACTTGACTATAGAAAAGTCTACGTTTCCTTAGTTATTAAACTGTCATGTGAATCATTCATTAAGTTGGACATTTTGCTTTATTCATATTTCTCATTGTCACCATATCTTGAAAATGAGGCAGAATCAGATGTGGCCAAAAGATAAAATGAATTCATTTGCCATGACTGAGCTGTGGGGTTCTCCTTAATCCCCGAGTCTCTGCCTTATTGCAAGGCCATATTTATTAGCGGCAATATATTGAGAAAATAGATTATTTCTATTGCAACTCTTCCTTTTCTTCTTTTTTTAAAGTATTTTCATTACAAATTCTGTATTTTCATGTGGGAAGTTTGAAAGTACCTGAATATATATAGGTTAAGAAATTGCCTGTGATTCTGCAACCCAGCAATACTATTACTCTTAAAAATTTTGTTGCATTTCCTTATGATCTTTTTGCATCATCTATCTATATAATATACATAATTTGAATGATACCGTATATAATTTGTGTGACCTCTTTTTATTTCACCAGCTTGTTCTTACGTATTGATATATTTCCCAGCTTTCCATGATATGTATAGATAGCAAATTACATATCATACATTTGTTTTGTTTTGTTTCTGGATTCTTATGATCATCTAAGTGGCTGTATTTTGGGAGAGGGTGATGCACCAGCAGTGGTCCATTAAATTATCAGGGGTTATGGTGAAGTTGAGTAGTTGTTAATTACCTGGAATTTTGGTTTTACAAATTTGAAATAGACACTCTTTTCATTTCCTCTAGCTAATCACCTAAATTGCAGTAGTTTTGGAATGGAAGAGCAGATCAGTTTGTGATCATTTCAGTCATTAAGAAAAAAGCATCCAAAGGATATTTCTTAGCAGGTCCTACTGATTTAGAAATATTCAGCTACATAAAATATCTAGCTCTTCTTTTTTCTGGCTTAAATTCTTACTTTCTATCCAAGGCAGAGGAGTCATGGTCATTACCAAATGATTTACCTTGCATCTATGTTAAATGAAGAACGCTTTTTTTTAAAAAAAGGTATTTTTAAAGATTTGGGTGAGACTTTATTTCTTTAAAATAGTGAAAACTGCAAAACATTTAAGTAACAATTAATAATCCAAATCTTCCTGATTATCATGTAGTGTGATTAGTCTGATTTCCCAGTTTTAAAGCCAAAGACCAAGAAAACACAGCCTCCTACATCTTTATTTGTCATACTTCTCTCAAGTTACCCAGGGATGGGTTTCACCCACCTTCATCTCGAAGGCAGAGAGTATTGCTGCCAATGCTGTTGCTGAATTCAGCAACATTCAATTAAAATTAAATGGTTTCTTTAGAAATAAAATTGAGAAGCAAGATGGCAGAAAGTTGATGGCCCTTGCCTTAAGGGAGCTTATTGTACTCTTGTATGTGTGTGTTGAAAGTTTCCACACTCAAAAAAAAAAAAAAGCTGGGCAGAAAAAAATGAATACTACTTTAGAGAAGCAAAGAGGTTTAATAACCTGTAACAGTGGATATTCCACACCAGTCTGAACTGACTGCATCAGAATCACCTGGGCATTTGTTAAAAATATCCTTCCTGGGAACTCAGCTCAGACCCACTGAATCAGAATCTCCAAGGAGGGGTTGTCTAGGAATCTGCTCCTCAGACCATCATTTTGATGTGTGGTCAAATGTGAATCCCGTGTATTGAACCACAGCTTGGGAGCACCTTGTCAGAATCAGATTTTCCTGCTCTTTTTCTCTCATTGAAGATGAAATATCGATACCCCTTCCCCTTCATTTGTTCAACAAACATTTGTTGAGGTCTTATTATGTGCCAGTCTTTGTGCAAGGTGTCAGGGAAATAAGGATTTACATACGTGTCCTTGCCCTCATGGGGCTGATAGTCTAAAGAGCAGAGACAGGCGTTTTAAAACTTGAGGGAAAGAGATATAGCAAGGTAGAGGAAACCAGGGGCTTGCCTCTTCCCCCAGTGTGCTAATATACCAAGCCAACTGAAATCCCTCCCCATCCTCCCTGTCCCCAGTAATCCTTCCTCAAAGAGATATCTGAGCCCCCAAATAACTTACTCCTAAGTTATGACTCCAAGAAAGCATTTCCTGTATTGATCAGTCCAGTGCTATTTCTAACCTTAAAAGAATTTTAAACATCTTATCATATGCATTACTTCTTAAGTAAAGAGAACAGTATGATAAACCTCTATGTACCCATCACTCAGCTTCAGTCATTTTTATTACCTAGAGAATCTCGTCTCATCCGAATTTCCCACCCTTTCTCCTCACCCTGGATTACTTTCATTATATCATTTCACATGGAAATATTTCAGTATGTATTTCTAAAAATATAGGCTCCTTTTTTCGGACATAAATACAATATCATTGTATCTAAGAAATTAACAATAATTCCTTAGTATCATCAGATATTCAATGCGTTCACATTTTCCCAACTGTCTTTTGTTTTAAATTTACTTTTTGGCCATGTTGAGCGGCCTTCAGGATCTCAGTTCCCCAACTAGGTATTGCATCTGGGCCACAGCAGTGAAAGCCTGGAATCCTAACCACTAGGCCACCAGGGAACTCCAAATATTAGGAATATTATAGTTTTGTGTTTTTTTTTACCCACGCAGCATGTCTCATGGGATCCTAGTTCCCCGACCAGGGATTGAACCCAGGGCCTTGGCAGCAAAAACGCAGAGTCGTCACCACTGGACTGCCAGGGAATTCCCCTCAACTGTCATAAAATTTTTGTACAGTTTGTTTAAATCAGGACCTAACTAAGTTCCACTCATTGCAGTTGGTTCATCTCTTAAGTAACTTTGTCTCTTCATCTTTTTTTTCTTGCAGTTTTTGTTGAAGAAATCAGATTTGTCCTATAGAGTTTCTCATAGTCTGGATTTTGCTTATTTCATCCCCATGGTGTCATTTGTATTCTCTGTAAACTGATGGTTCAATCTAGAGCCTCCATCATTCCAGTCTGATCCTTTAAGCACATTTTAGTTACACATTGGAGTGTGAGTGTGTCTGATGAGCCAGGGGCAAACCGTTGGTGAGATGGCGAAGGAGCATAGTAGGGATTGGTGCAAAAGTGGCACACCCATCCCCAGTGAGTAGTAGGAGGGAGAAAAAGGAACATTTATTGAGCATCCCACTGTATACGGCCACAGGACTGGGTACTTTCCATACGATCTCAGATAAACACATGTGCTGTGTTGTGTATGGAGGATCAGTCCCATTTTCACATGCGGAAACTCTGGCACAGAGCGAGTTCATAACCTGCCTGTTTCCCACGGTTAGTGGGTGGAGTCAGGATATGAACAAGAGTCTGTTTGTCTCTAAAGTATGTCCTTCTCTTGCCCCTGTACACATGGGGCTGCAGGGCCAACCAGGCATTGTAAATGAGCACAATTGACCTGACACTGAAAAAAGAAAGAACAAAAAAAGCAGTAGCCCAAGGGTGATGATAGGCTGCGCTTCCAGTGGCCTCAGTGTTGGGAAGTGGAGAGGACTGTGGCAGGAGCCCCCCCTCAGCTCCAATCCTGCTGTCATACAAGAATGTGGATCCAGTGTTGCTAGGTCTTTTGAGTTTTCAAGAGACACTAAGCATCTGAATTTCTGTGGAAAATCTCTAGATTTAAAAATGCTAGCTGCTAATTCTGATTTAAAAAAAAAAACCCACACTGTTTAGGCCAGTGCTCTGGACCAAACCAAATGAATGTGCAGCCTGCCACCCCCCACCCCGTACCTCCCCATGCTCCTAGGAAGTATGTCTGCAGAAGAGTGGCATTGAAGACTGCCTGAGTCAACTGTCAGAGGTAGGTGTTGCCCTTGGCCTTAGAGAAAGGGAATAGTAAGCAGCTCTTAAAAGACATCAGGTGACAATGGAGCACATCTTCAAAAGGTGAGAGAGCCTTTAGATACTGTAAAGAAAAAGCCAAGTTTCTGAAGTCTCATCTGTTCAGATCAGACCTTGACAAAGGAACAGCCTTCATCACGTACCTTTTCTCACCCTCACGGTGATGCGTCCTTACTGTGTCCCAGACAGCGTTCTGAGCACTTTATGTTTCAGCTCATTTGAACCTCACCACAACCCTGTCATTATCCCTGTTACAGAACGGTAACACGGGGCTGAGATTCGAACCCAGGTTGCCTCCAAAACCTGCTGCCTTGCTTAATACCCTATGTGGTCTTTCTTCCATTAGGTAGTTCCTCATTCAACGCATAGAATGTTAGAAGCTGGAAATCACTGGCTGTGGAGTCCTAAAGCTTTATGCTCTACTGTCTTGAGCTTTCAGTGAAACAGAAGAATCTTTTTTTCAGGCAGAGCTTGATGAGTCTGAGCTAATTTACGTACCTTTTATCAGCTGGCGTTTACATCTCAATTCAGGTAGATAATTCCTTTCCCAGACACCTATTTATTCTTTACTATCTCAATAGCAGATACAGGACAGGAAAATAAATTTATAAGTGAGTATCATTTGTCATGTTTTCAGTTCAGTGGGAATGTCAACAATTTAAAAAATGACTTTATCTATAAGTAATATAATATAATATAATATAATATAATATAATATAATATAATATAATATAATATAATAAAATACATTCTTCTTAGCTTTTCTGGAAGGAGGTAATTCATAGACATTGGCTTTAAACTTACCCAATCTTCTCAGTGAAGCTGGGAGCTTGGAGAGTAAGGACATTTGGGTTTCATTTCTTTGTGCAAGTAAAGGTACTTTGTCACAGTTATTTGCAAGAGAGTTAATAAGCCTATAGCTTATACAGACAGTCATTTTCTTCCTCTCAGGCAACTCAAGGCTTCCTTATTACTGGGTATGGTGACTAATGAGGCCCTCTGCAGCTTCACTGAGATAAAAGGGCAGGGCAGTTTGGCATTCAGGCGAAGAAAACCCCTACTTGGCTTGGAGCATTCATGCCCTTCAATAACTACTCACTGAACTTGAGGACAAAGACCTTCTTTCCCATGCAGCTTCCCCCCTCCTTGTCTAGACATTCTGTAAGCAGTCTCCTAGTTACAGGGGTGGAGTGCTGCAGCCCCCCAAGCCTGTACCCAGCCTCCTGTCACCAGTCGGAGGGTGTATGTTGGGAGATGCAGCTCCTGTGCTGTGAGCTCCAGGGACTCTGGAGTTATAATTCCCAAGAGGAAGTCATGAATCCTGAAAGGACTTTGATAAGGACAATGATGGTTAGAAATTGAGCTTAGGGGTACTTTACCACAGCTGATAGCACGATATCTAAAGCTGTCCAGTCCAGTATTGTAGCCTTGAGCCACATGTGACTACTTGATTTTTAAAAAATGTTAATTGTGGTAAAAATACACGTAACATAAGATTTACTGTCTTAACCATTTTCAAGTGTACAGTTTAGTTGTGTTAAGAATATTCATATTGTTGTGCAACCCATCCCCAGAAATTTTTCATCCTGCAAAACTGACACTGTGTACCCATTAAACAGCTACCTCTCTGTCCTCCTCCCCACTCCCACCCCTGCCTGGTCCAGCCCCTGGTAACCACCATTCTACTTTCTGTCTCTATGAATTTGACTACTCTAGGGACCTCATATAAGTGAAATTACACAGTATTTGCGTTTTTGGGACTGGCTTATTCTACTTAGCATAAAGTACAGATAAATGTACTTTGAAATATTCTTAACAAATATGTCCTAGGAAATACCTGTAGGTTTAATTGTCTATGGGGGTTAAATTGGAGTGTTTCATTAATTGGAACTGTTAGTTTATCACTAACCTGGCAAGAATCCTAATTGGTATTTACCACAAAGAAGCCTATTCAGTAGACTTGCTCTTTAAGCCTGTGCTTTTAAAGATTTTTACTTGAAACCCATAGTAAGAGAGAAATGTTGTATTGCAACCCAGTACATACATATACTTATATGTGTATATCTGAACTTAAAGTTTCTTGTACCAGCGCTTACTCTTACTATGTGAGATGCACATGTTCTTTTCTAGAAAATGCTGATCTTGTCCACTATATTGAGTTCATAACCCACAAAAGGGCCACAACATGCAGTTTGGAAAACACTGCTTTAGATATTCCTGGGTTCAGTTTTAGGCCTGTAGTATAACCCTGTACCCACATCGCCACCTCTGGATCCCCATGGCTCAGAAGACAGCTTCAGAATTGTGCCTCAAAGCAAGCAAGTTAAGAAAAAAGCCATCAATCATGGCTTTATTTCCGAGTAAGCTTTGTTCACTGATTTTAATGCTGGTTTAAGTAGAATGTAGTTATAGAAAATTCATTATTGAATGGTTATACTGTTTTCCAAAGCTGAATATAAATGATAAAAAAAATCTATGCAATAAATTTCTGCATTAGCTTGTGTGATTGGGAGTTAATTAAATTTTAGTTTATTTTTCTTTGTGGAAGAGATTATGACATTTCATAATGCTGTATAAGATTATAGAGGGAAAGGGAGAAAAATGATAAAGTCGGTTTTTTGTATCATACATGAATGATTTAACAGTTTATAAAAATCCTGTAAACAGAGATTTCAAAATGCATGTTTTATACAGTATATAGATGAGTTAACTTTTCAGATTTTTTAATCTGGTATGTTAGCCAGTATTTTGACAAATAATGGGAAAAAAATTGAGATTCCTGGAATTAGTTTCAAAAGAATTTCATCTCAGGGTGAGCAGAAAATTGGCTTTCTGATGGGCCAGTTTTTCTTTTCCTGTTTAAGGAGGCGACTGCAGGAGGCCTGCCCGCTATTTGTGTAAATAATAGTAATGAAAATTTGTGTGCTCCCTGAGTAACTCTGAATTGGGCAGGCTGTAAAGAAAAAAAAAAAAAGGAAAACAAAGTACTAGAGAATAACTATAATAATGCTGAATAAAAAACTTGTCCTAACTATAACTCAAATAAGAATTTGCCAGTTTTGAAATTTTAGATGTTGGGACATAGAAATAGAGCCAAATTTTTTATTTAAAATAAAATTCCTAAATCGGTAATATCCCCTGGGTTTATTTATTTTTTAATCTTTTGTGTGTGATTATATAAGTATAAATACTTGTAGGGAAATTGAAAACAAAGGAAAATATAAAAAACCAGAAAGAATTTAGTGGTCAGGCTACCACTTCTGGTCTTTTTCCATGCATATTTTCATGTAGTTAAGATAATTTTATTTTTTAATAAATTTATTTATTTTATTTATTTATTTTTGGCTGCATTGGGTCTTCGTTGCTACTCGCGGGCTCTCTCTAGTTACGGTGAACAGGGACCACTCTTCGTCACGGTGGGCAGGCCTCTCACTGCGGTGGCCTCTCCCGCTGCAGAGCACGGGCTCTAGGCACACGGGCTCCAGCAATTGCAGCACGCGGGCTCAGTAATTGTGGCTCACGGGCTCCAGAGCACAGGCTCAGCAGCCGTGGCGCACGGGCCCAGCTGCTCCGCGGCATGTGGGATTTTCCTGGACCAGGGCTCGAACCCACGTCGCCTGCATCAGCAGGCGGGCCCTCAACCACTGTGCCACCAGGGAAGCCCTAAGATAATTTATTTTGGACACCCCCCCCCCACCTCCCCAAACCATTTCTCCATGCAATTTAAAACTCCTCACAAACATTTTAATGGTTTTATAGTATTCTACCATATAGATGCAGCATAAATTTTTAGCCACTTCTCTGATGCTGGACAGTTAAGTTTCCATCAGTTTTTCACCTGTATAAATACCGCTGTAATACACACTTTTGTGCATAAATCTCGTCCATACTCCTGATCATTTCCTTAGAGTAGATATACAGAAATGGAATTCCCTTCCAGCTACTGCTCTGTCTCCTCCCTATCACAGCCAGCTTCTTTAAAGCTATCTGTGTGCACCGGCTCCATTTCCTTCCTAAAACCTGGCTTAAAAGCCTTCGGTGGCTTTAGTGTTTATTATGGGACAGACACTAAAGTCCCTGCCGTTGCCTTCAAGACCCAGCATGAACTAGCCTCTCTCCCTGCGTCTCCAGCCTCTTCCCCGTTGCCTCTGGCTCAGCCACACTGGCTATTTGATGCAATGGCTCCTTCCCCTTTCTCCAGCCACAGGGCCTTCAAACCTGCATAGCCTCCCTCTAGAATAGTCTCACTCCCCCGCCCATCTGTCCTTTGTGGACTGTGAAGTGAGATATCTACTTAGAGGAAGTGGTTGGAAGTTTGAAGAGAAGTGAAAGTCTCAAAAGTTCATTTAGGAGTTAAAGAGAGGAATTGACCAGACAAAGTACACAAGGGGTTTCCAGGTAGCAATGAGGGCCACTTTCCGGGTATATTCAGAGTCAGGAATGTGAGATTCACATCAAGGGAAATGGAATTGTCCTGTAGGGCTATGATCACCTTTAGCTTCTGGAGAAAAGAGCTTGCTTAAACTCAATTCACCTGATGAGTTCAGTATCCACTTCCTGTGTTTATTTTTCTCAGTCTTGTAGCATTGTCCTACCTCCTCTTGACTAATTCAACTTATGTGGGTGATAGCACGATTTGTCATAGAATAAGTGGAGGACTTTACAAATAAATACTTTCGGGGTCATTGGAAACCTCAATGTGAAAGTCTTCATTTCTGGGTTTATTGGGAAGTTGTAAAGTTGCTCTGTTCAGTAGGATTTCTACTACCCACCTGTGGCTATTTAAATTTAAATGAATTAAAATTTGTAATAAAATTAAAAATTTAATCCCTTAATTACACTAACTACACGCCAATAGCCACTTGAGGCTGGTGGCCACCGTATTACACAGTGGAGATAGAACATTTTCGTCATTGTAGAAAGTTCTGAACAGCACTGATCTAGAGAGCAGACAAGGATCCAGCTAAGTCATCTCTGAGGCTAGTCATTGTGTAGAATGGTGATCCAGGAAAAGTAATGGACAATTAGCTTTGGCTAGTTTGCTACAGGTTGTGATACACAGTTTATGGGTTCATCTAACATTAAAAAAAAAATGACATAAAAATTCTGCTTCCTTCTGGCATTCCCAATCATTCCCAAAATTCAGCAGAAAAGCCAGCCTCTCTGGGCCCACATATCCCTGGGCTTCCTTTGCCTATGTATTCGTCATGGTCAAGTGACTCAGATGACCTGCTGACCAAGCAGATGTCCAAGCTGAAGAATAAGTACTTGTCAAAAACTCCTAGCAGCAGGACAGAAATAAAGACAGACATAGAGAATGGACTTGAGGACACGGGGAGGGGGAAGGGTAAGCTGGGACGAAGTGAGAGAGTGGCATGGACATATATACACTACCAAATGTAAAATAGATAGCTAGTGGGAAGCAGCTGCATAGCACAGGGCGATCAGCTCGGTGCTTTGTGACCACCTAGAGTGGTGGGATAGGGAGGGTGACAGGGAGATGCAAGAGGGAGGGGATATGGGGATATATGTATACGTATAGATGATTCACTTTGTTATACAGCAGAAACTAACACACCATTGTAAAGCAATTATACTCCAATAAAGATGTTAAAAAAAAATGCATGCGTGTTGTTTATTTTCTGTAGATACATCTTGTAAATGCAAGACCAGTGGATTTTTACTATTTTTTTAAAAAGATTTATCTGTTATTTACTTATTTATTTAATTTATTTTTGGCTGTGTCGGGTCTTAGTTGCAGCACGCGGGATCCTCGTTGAGGCATGCAGGATATTTTGTTGTGACGTGCAGGCTCCTCGTTGTGGTGCGTGGCCTTCTCTCTTGCTGTGGTGTGCGGGTTTTTCTCTTCTTTCGTTGCGGCGCGCAGGCTCCAGGGTGCATGGGCTCTGTAGTTGTAGCACGCGGGCTCAGTTGCCCCACAGCATGTGGGATCTTAGTTCCCCGACCAGGGATCGAACCTGCGTCCCCCACATCGCAAGGTGGACTCTTCACCACTGGACCACCAGGGAAGTCCCAGATTTTTACTGTTTTTAAGGATCAAGTAAAGTAAGGTTCTGCTCATAGACCAGACACCAGCACTTTTGACATGGCCCAACAATGGGGGCAGAAGGGAAGTCCTATTACATACGAGAGTCGTACAAACACAGGAAAACGCGTTCTTTCCCGATCTTACCTTCTTCTGGGTCTGTTTCACTTTATTTGGCTCAGCCAGCAATTCTTCCCACCTCCAAATTCTCAGAATCCTCTATAAAGGCATTTTAGCTTATAATTATTGTAGGTCTTCCTTACACATACAGAGTCTTGGTTTATTCCCCTCTACCCCTCAAGTTTGAAGATAATGTGGTTTTGTGAAAATGGGAAAGGTTAAGAGGAAGAAGAACTGGAGTCTCTTTATCTTCTTGCCTTTTCTTTCCCCCAGAGGGGCTAGGGGCTATTTTCCTGAGCTAGGAGGGAATTATTTTCAGAGTTATGGACTACCTACTTCTCTGTGCCCTGGGGAGGGACCTGTCATAAGCACTGCCAGGAAGAACTCTGACAGCCCGGGGTGTGTGTACACAGACTACTCTGAAGTAGCCTGGATGTAGATGTAGCAATATGGTCCCTCACAAAGATGTTTCTAAACATAGAATGTTGCTGACTCTGTGACTTGATAACTGGTCCAGTAATGAGTGAGGGGAGTTGAGTTTGATTGGCTTACTCAACACAAATTTTGAGACGCTGCTCTATTTGAGTGGTCAAAACCCAAAGAAAATATCTTGTATTCTCATGTAGCCTCTACAAGTTGCAAAATATGTTCTCAAGCATCATTTCATTTGATGCTCATGATACATCTGTGGACTGGGGCAAAACATGAGGCTCAGAGTGGTAAAGTGATTTGCTCAAGGTCACACAGCTAGTAGGTGACGAGGCTGAGTTTTGAATCCCAGTTGCTTTTCTGAGAATATTGCTTTACTTCTCATTTATATTTTAATGGAGAGGCAGATGGTAAGGATAGTTCCTGATGCTCCAGTGGGATGGATGATGAAGCTGGCTACTGAGACAGGGAACCTTAGGAAGGGATCCAGTTTAGGGAAGATGATGAAATCAGCTTTGGATATCAGGTAGGCTGGGTCTGTGGGTCAGGAGCTCAAGGAGAGAACTGAGCTGGAATTATATATGTAGGTCACTGGTTCGTAAATGACAAGCGAAGCTCTGGGCATGGATGAGCTTTCCCAGATAGAAAAGAGCATTAAATGAGGAAGGAAGGGCCAAGAAGTGAGGATGCTCGGTGGCCAAGTAGAAGAGAACTAGCCAGCCCAGGAGCAGCTGGAGAGGCGGGAGGAAAGCCAAAAGGTGCTTGAGTGTCATGTCATTGAGGGAGAGAAAGATATATGTAAAAGAGGGGGGTATCTTTCAGTTTATTTCCAGACCCATTTCCCCATGACCACCCCAAAAACTATCATATGGCAGCCATGCATCTCTAGATCAGAGGCACTTCTGTAGTGCACTGTTACAAGGTATATTTATTTATTTTTGTATTGCTGTGGCAGATGGCAGCGTGTGTGTTTTCCGCCTGGAACAATAACCTCCTTTCCGTTCTCCTGCGTCCTTGCACTTTTGGCTGTCACTGCGGTCTGTTGCGAATCTGAGATCCTTTAATCCCACAGAGTACTAAACAATATCTGGTGTCAGTGGTTCTGTGATTCTACTCCAGACACCCCACCTTCATTTGCCAGCTGGGCTCTCTTAATGAGCTCGCTGCACACAGTTCAATACTAGAACTCTCTTAGTGGGTGAAATATGTTTGAAGAACTCACCGGTGGAATGTTCCATGTTAGGCCTGCTTCCATTCTCTCTCTGGCATCTCTCTCTTTTCAGGATGGCTTTAGCTCCTCCAAGTTACTGTTTTGTGGCCTTCCCACCACGTGCGAAGGACGGTCTGGTGGTATTTGGGAAAAATTCAGCTCGGCCCAGGGATGAAGTGCAAGAGATTGTGTATTTCTCGGCAGCTGATCATGAACCCGAGAGCAAGGCTGAGGTAAGTCACGTGTTACCGTCTCTCAGTTAACATGTATTCTCTTTCTCTGGCTTTGCCCAGCACCTTGATGTCTTCACCTGGAAGCCTGCTCACAAGTCAGAACTGTCATGTGGGTTCTGTTGATTCCTGTTTCCATTCAGGTTTGTTCGTAGCCTTAAAAGCAGGGTCACATGGAGAATTCTACATTCGTTGCTATGGCCCATGTTTTATACTTAAGTAAAATATTTACACAATTCCAAAGTCAAATCTATGAAATAAGATATATTCATAGAAGTCTAGCTTCTACCTTTGTATCATTCACTCCATTTCCTTTTTCTCCTATAGGTTATCATGTTTTGGAAGTTTGGGGGTTTATCCTTCCATTTAAAAAGTTACATATTAATATATGGAATAAACTACACACATACACATACATACCCATATGAATATTTATCCCAGTCCCTTTCCTGCCTTCTTAGATGAATGGTAGCATGCTATATACACTTTCTTCCACTTTGCTCTTTTCAACTAAAACCGTATCTTGCAGGTCACTCCATCTGCTCTCTAAAGAGATTCTTCATTCCTCATTTACAGCTGTGTAGTGTTGCATTCTGTGGATGTAATCAGACTTTAATCAGTCCCATATTGCTGGACATTTGGGTTGTTTTCCAGTCTTTTGCTATTACAAATAGTGCTGAAGTGAATAATAGCCTTGTGCATCTGTCACAGTATCTGGTCTTGGTTTATATATTTTTATCATGTTAAAAATTATCCACCAGTTCTTATTTTGAGTGCTTAAAGAACTGTTTCGTCAGTATTTCTTTGGAATAGGTGCCTAGAAATGGGATTTCTGAGTCACAGGGTATGTAAGTATGTAATCTTGTTAGATACGGTCAAATTTCCTTCCATAGCTGGTGTACCATTTTGCGTTCCCACCAGCAATGTAAAACCATGCCTGTTTGTTCATATTCCCAGAGTGTGTTGTCAAACTCTCATGATGGCTATTTCATGTTAGTTTTACATTCTGCTCTTTTACTAAATTATTTTATTGGTTGTGTCAGCTTTTATTATTGATCCTCTTGGGTTTTCCAGGTATGTTGTTATAAAACCTGCAAATAATGATAGTTTGATTGTTCTTACATCTCTAATTATTTTCTTATTGGTTTGGCTTATAGCTTGGATTCAGTATTAATAGTGATGGAGATAATGGGTATCTTTGCCTTTGTTCCTGACCTGAGGGGGGACAGCCTCTAGTGCTTCCACATTCAGTAAGATGCTGGTTTTGGAACAGAGATTTATATAGTTTTGTCATGTTAAAAAAGTATACATCAATTCATACTTTGATTGCTTTTAAATCCTCAAGAATAGGTGTTAACATTTTGTTAGAGATCTTTCCAGTGATTATGGAGATAATCCCCTGATTTTTTTCTTCCTATTTAATGATAAATTGAACCATCTTTGCATTCATGGAATAAACTTCTTGGTTATGGTATATTTAGTTGTATGTGTTTAAATGGTAATTGTTTGTTGAAGGATGAAGAATTTGGATGAAAAAAATGGGGGCTAGTAGATTAACAAACTCTTGCCACTGACATAATTTGTATTCTTTGATGTTATATGCTTTACAAAATAAACTGATTTTTCTGGTGATTGTGCTAGGTTTTAAGTGGGTATTCATCAGTGTGTATTTCATTTTCTTATCTGAATCTTTATCTGTTTCGATCCTTTAAAAGCATTAAGCATCACCAGAGCAACAGAACTCTACAAGGAGCTGCTTATGCGAGGTGAATTTAACAGAGACAATGAGACGAACAGTCAGAGTGCATGAGTCTGTGGTCGAGGCAGTGGCAGACTGGCTCCCACAGGATTTTCGCCAGAACCACTTGCCTCTCGTGTTGCACCACTAACTTGGTCCAAGCCCCTAAACTTCAGTGGGACCTTCCTTTCATACAGGCAGAAAAGAGTGCTAGGTTCTCTGGCGCTCATGCTAGCTTTTAAATGGGTATTCATTAATGTTTGAATGTCCATGTTGTTTGGATCTGAATGTTTCTTTCTGTTCCTGGAACAGAGTGGACTCGGTATGGATGAAGTTGGCTTGGTTTGCGTTGTTACTGACCTTCCCTGTCTGTCTTCCCTAAATGTTTCTTTTTCCCAGAGAGTCATGCAAACTGAAACAACACTTTGATTTTCATGTGGGCAGATTTAATTTCCCAAAGATGGCTATACCAAATCCCATTCCACATGTACTTCTCACAGTGTGATAGACACGCCTCCACGGAGTGGAGGGTTTATGCCCCCCACCCCTGCCACGAATCTTGGTGAGGGCTTCCGATGGCATCATGCAGTGAAGCATGACGGAGGTGATGCTGTGTGACCTCCAGGGCTGGGTCATAAAAGGATTCAGCTTCCGCTCGTCTCCCTCTTTTGGAACTCTAGCCCTAAGATCCCAGGCACCATGCTGGGGGGAACCCAAACTAGCCCACGTACAGAGACCATGGGGTGGGACCCACATAGAGAGCCTACAGCTAGTGTCAGCTGCCAGATGTGTGAGTGAATGACCTTTCAGTGATTCCAGACCTCAGACTCTATGGAGTAGAGACACACCATCCCTTCTGTGCCCCGTCCAGATTCCTGACTCATCAAATTCACGAACATAATAAACGGTTGTTTTACACCACTAAATTTGGGGTCATTTTTTAGTAGCCATAGTAACTACAATATTGCACAAAGCCTTTTATAAATATGGCTGAAATAAATATTTTAGAAAAAATTTGTTTTCTTTTTTGGGGAATAGGTTAAATAAGTCTGTATTTTATTCTCATGGTTACAATCATTTTAGGAAATAGACTAGATTCCTTTCACTAGTTAACCTATGGTATGTTAATGCTCAAATACACCGTAGGTTACATTATGTCCCCTTGCATAAATAAGTGCAGCTTGATACATACCAGAGTTAGTCCCCAAGGCAGCCCTGACCTTTTTTCTGAGTTGCCTCTGCACGTTTCCACATCCATACTCTGCAGGTAAAATAACTCTACGGATCCAAAACCAAATTCACTTTCCCCGTCTCATCTGTTCCTCTAACAGCGCTATTGTCTGCCGCATCGTTTAATCTAGAAACCAGACAGAAGCGTTGACCCCCGTTTCCCCACTCCTCTGTGGATGCACGGGGGTGGCTGTCACTGAGTCTTGCTGCTTCCTCTCCTGTGTCCCCATCTCCACTCCACGGCCCCCAGCTCATTCTCACCCACCCCCCTCTCCCTTCTGCCTTAATCTGCTTATTGGTGCCCAGGTCTCTTTCTCCTGAATTCTGTTCCCTGCAGTGTCACCGGAATTTTCTTTCCAGATCACAGCTTTGTCATTGCCTTGTTTAAAAATGTTTGGTTGTTTATAGGATGAGAGTCCAGGCTGATTTGTATGCCATTCACAACTCTTCCTGATTGGCACCCTGCTCTCTTTTCTTTCTTTGCTTTTAAATTAATAGACAGTTTCAGAGCAGATTTAAGTTTCCAGAAAAATGAGTATAAGTACAGAGAGTTCTCATATAACCCCTCAACTCCCCCCAACCCCCTGCCTTCCAGTTTCCCCTATTATTAACATTTTGCCCTAATATGGTGCATTTGTTACAATTGATGAGGCTGTATTGATATATTATTATTAACAAAGGCAATAGTTTACATTAAAGTTCACTCTTTGTGTTATATATTCTATGGGTTTTGACAATTTCTAATATCATGTATCTGTCGTACAGAGTAGTTCCACTGCCCTAAACATCCTCCGTGTTCTGCCTGGTCATCTCTCCCTTCCCCTAACCCCTGGCAACCGCTGATCTTTTCACTGTCTCCATAGTTTTTCCCTTTTCTAGAAGATTATATAGTTGGAATCATATAGTATGTAGCCTTTTCAGATTGGCTTCTTTCACTTAGTAATATACATTTAAGATTTATTCATGTCTCTTCCAGGCTTGATAGAATGTTTCTTTTTAGCTCTGAATAATATTCCATTGTCTGGATGTACCATAATTTATTTTTCCATTCACCTATTGAAGGACATCTTGGTTGCATCCAAGTTTTGGCAATTTTGAATAAAGTTGCTGTAAAATTTGTGTGTAGGTTTTTGTATGGGCATAAATTTTCAACTCATTTGGGTAAAGATACTTTTTAATGTAATTTTACGTTTTGAATAGGTGATATATTGGTATGGTTCAAAGATTTAATAACATTAAAAGGTTTACAGTAAGCAGTCTTAATCTCCCCTTATTCCCGTCTACCCTGATTCCCATCTTTTATTTATTTATTTGTTTGTTTGTTTGTTTATTTATTTATTTAATTTTGGCTGCGTTGGGTCTTCGTTGCTGTGCGCGAGCTTTCTCTGGTTGCGGCGAGCGGGGGCTACTTGTGGTTGCGGTGCGCAGGCTTCTCACTGTGGTGGCTTCTCTTGTTGCGGAGCACAGGCTCTAGGCGTGTGGGCTTCAGTAGTTGTGGCACGTGGGCTCAGTAGTTGTGGCTCGCGGGCTCTAGAATGCAGGCTCAGTAGTTGTGGCGCACAGGCTTAGTTGCTCCGTGGCATGTGAGATCTTCCCGGACCAGGGCTCAAACCCGTGCCCCCTGCATTGGCAGGTGGATTCTTAACCACTGCGCCACCAGGGAAGCCCCTGATTCACATCTTATGTAATCCCTTCTATTATCTTCTTGCCCATCTTTTCAGTGTTTTGTGCAAACTACTGCAAATAAATATGGATATGTAGCCTTCTTTTCTTTTTTCATGAAAGTAGCACATTATATACACTATTCTGAGACTTGATTTTTTTTTAATGTATAATTTCAAACTTACAAAAAGGTCTACAATTTGCTTTTTTTGTTTAGTAACATTTTCTAAAGGGTTTTCTATTGCTGAACATAGAGATTATTATTATTTTTCTTACAGCTGATAGTAGTCTATTGTGGAGATACTCCAAAATTTATTGAATCAGTCCTCTCTTGGTGGATACTTGGACTTTTGGCTGGTCTAGAAAGTACAGCCGTGAAGAACATTGTACATAAATCTTTCTGTACATGTGTAGGTACAGTCACTAGATACACTTCCAGATGCAGGATCACTGGGTCTTAGGATAAATTTTTTGTAATAATTGATCTCCATAAGGGTTGTACAATTTCCTGCTTACTTTTTTATCCTCATACTTAGTTTTCCTCTCCTCACTTATACGGTAGGCCTCAGCTATATTGAGCTGCTTGTCATTTCTTGAACAAACAGCACTCTTGCATTTCTCTGTACTTTTGCCCTTTCTATCCCTTGCTGAGAATGTCCTTCCTCTCCCCTCTTGTCATCTACTTGGTAGACTCCTATGCATGCTTCAAGGCCCCAGCACCAATATCCCCTCCTCCCTCTAGCCTGCCACCCTTCTATGAACATGTAGCATTTTAAGCATGTTCTATCATTATAAATCAATTGAAATTTACAGTCACCTGAAACTAGGGGGATGAGTTCTGGCTCAGGAGGCAGGGTCCTGGGTTCTAGTCCTGCCTTCTCCATTTAGTGCATCTTGGGCCTTTGAGCCTCTGAGACTCAGTTTCCTCATTTGCCAGAAGGAGATCACAGCACCCTCTGTGTCTGCCTTCCTGGGTTCTTGTAAAGCACGTGTGAGCTAACATGTGAAAGCACTTTGTAAACTCCAAGGAGAACACTGTGCAGAGAGAGGTTTTTTCTTCTTTTGAAAAAACAATCGACCAGTGTTGAGAGTTTCTGTAACTCCAGGTGTCAGTTCCCAAACTCCTATCTTTAGCACGTGCTAAATCTGCTTTTCAAACTTACTCTTATCCCTTTAATTCCCGAACAGTTACACCTGTCTCCCTCCCCTGTTTTTGCCCCAAGTACAGAATGACAGGTTCTTTTCCATATTTGGGCCTATGAGCTACAATAACTATAATGTAACTTTCATAATAGTCCTCATTAGCATACAGAAAAAGTTTAACTATGAGGAGTGAGAACTTCTCATAAAAACCCATCTATTCCTCAGCCATTTCATGACATTTTAAACATACATAGTCTGCAGTTTCCCTAGAAATCTCATACATGAGTGTTGCAGCCTCTGGAGTCCATTTTCTGAGAATAACCGTGTGCAAAAAGTCACTGTGGGACTTCCCTGGTGGTCCAGTGGTTAAGACTCCATGCTTCCACTGCAGGGGGCATGGGTTCAACCCCTGGTCGGGGAACTAGGATCCTGCATGCCGTGCGGCTCAGCCAAAAGAAAAATAAAATAAAATAAAATTGTGGGTTTTTTTTTTTAAATGGAGGTTTCATTTAAAAAAAGAGTCACTGTGATTGCTCATCTGCCCACCTACCCACCCTTCCAGCTGGTCCATCCTACCAGGCGGTCTTCTCTTCCAGTTCGTCCCCTTTCTTACCCTTCATCTTTCACTCAGTCTGTCCATCGGTCTGCTTGTCCATCTGTCATCTACTCTATGTCCAGTTCACTTTGCCTGAGATGGAGGAATAAGAAATGGGGTCCTCCAAGCACAGAGTTCCTCAGTTTCTAAAATTACACTGCACATTTTTGTTCAGCTGCACAGCTGGCAGATTGGAACATTTTATTTTGTGTCCTTTAGTCTTTCTTCTGTGGATTCTGGGTTTTTAACAACTCCTCTTTTGGTTGCAGAGTAGGATGGATAAGTATGTATCAATCTGTGAGAGCCCCTGTGTCCTCTCTGAGGATGCTATACACCATGCATCACAGAACTCATCTCCCTTTACCTCAGGCCCTGCTTCTCCCTGTGGGTAGGGGTGTTGAAGAATCAGATGAATCATCTCCTGGATCCTGATGTTCTGTGTGTGCATGGGTGCATTTGTGTGTGTGTGGATGTGCACCTGTGCTCATGGATGGGTATAGGTCTATTCTTAAATGGTTAAACCTTCTAGTTAAGAAAAAAATGAATCCAACATTAGAATATTTTCCTGGAAAAACAATGGATTTCAACTACAGTTTACATGAGTCATACTTGGTGCCCAAGAGAGTAATTATACCACAATTTATGGAGACAGAATTCTTGATAGCCAAGTCAGGTTTGATACATAATGTTTTTTGAAAGATTCTCTTATTATTATATATTAAACCTCACCTCCATTTTTCTCTCCTTTAGAATTCATTGTTTCCTTTTCTTTGAAAGTTAGTTTTAATTTATTTTTATTTTCTATTGTATGAAGTTCAGTGTGGGATTAGTATCCTCAGCAAGATTATACAACTTTCACAGTTGGGGTGGGTTTTTAGTAGATCATTTCCCTTTTCTTCCCCAATGAAAATATTTGCAAGAAGCATAGAAACTTACCAATTAGTGATAGCTGGTGGTGGCGTTAGTAGCATTGTTTGGGTGGTGGCGGTATTTGTAGTGTGTGGAGTATGTGTGTACATGGTGGGCAGGGGGTGGGTCCTGAATGTTAATTCTGAAGATTATCCCCTACAGCAGGAGAGCACAAGTCATTCTGGAATCAAAGAAATCTGACCAGAGCTCCATGGCCACTAAGTAGATTGTGTGTCTTTCTTCCTGTTCTCCTGTTTTCTTCTCTTCAGCCCCAGGAGCAGGAGTCCCCAGCCTTCTGTGGGGTCAGGGCATCTCCCTTGCTCCGTGGGAGAGTGGCTCGGCAGGGGGCTTCCTTCCATCACGTCCCCTTTCCCAATCCTGTTTCTGACGCCAGGCCTTTGCATTGTCCATCCTCAAAGATCTTACAGCTTCGGGGGAATAAAAAGCAGCTCTTCTAAAGTGTGGTCAACATCTTCTTTTGTCTTTGTTTAGACTCATATGAGCCTTAAGGGCACATTTTCAAAAACCAGTCAAGTAGCAGGCAGGACACTGGAATAAAAAAAATTAAAAAACGAACAACCTCAGTGCTAATTAGCAGTGCTTCTTTAGAGTCACAAATTTTCTAAAACTAAAACTATTTCCCTGAAGCATCCCATTTTCCCTACCTTTGTTTCCCACCCTAAGAAGTCTGGCTGACTCATCAACTCATTTCACAGTGGTTTTCGCTGGTGGTGCCAGGGTTATGTTCACCCTCTGAGTACAGTAGGAAAGGCACAATGATTGCGTTTCATTAATTGAAACGTCTATTGTGTGAGTGTCTCTATTCCCCTTTCACTGGGTGATATCCAGAAATAGTGTGTGCAGGAATGTGCAAGGGGTAGGCGACAGCATGACGCTGATTTTGCTTTTTCATTTTGGACACCATCACACAAAATAATAAAGGGTTTGCCCTGAAGAAGAATTGTCATTTGTTTTTGTCTCCGGGGCCTTGTCAAGGTTTATCTTTGCATCCTCCAACCTGGCATGTGTCCCCAGGAGCCACCTGAGAGCGACAAGCTCAGTGCAGGTAATACCTTTAAAACCTCAGTGATTAGCATTAGGCAAGGCTGACATTTAGAAGTGTGCCTCACCACGCTCCCTGCCCTGGGCATTCTTATGTTGTTGTGTGGCCTTGGCCCCCAGAAGTCACACTAGCTGACAGATTTGTTTTATTAAAGGCTGGGTGGGTGTGGCCATGGGGCAGCAAGACAAACTGCTCCTCTTTTTCTGAAGCCCCCTTGAACAGCTTGATCACCGAAGTGAGGCCAGAACTATCCCTGTAAAGACTGATCTTCTGAGTGGTGAACATTTTCTCTCATAGAAACTTGGCTAGGACTTTTGACTTTAGAACTAAATTGTTTTTCCAGGCTGAAAGAAAATTTCAGGTACTTTTGGATTTTTTTCCCCAGAGAAACCTTTCCTGCTACCTCAAATCCCACTTTTTCTCTGCCTTGTTAATAATGTGGAAATTGTGAGCATCAGTGAATTTTACTTAAGAAAATGACTGCCTGCGGAGTTCATGTTCTAGATGGCTGACTTTACAAAGTTTAACTCGTTACATCTTGTGTAAATGTTCCTTATTTGTGAGGTTTGCTCCCAAACTGGGATTTTAAGTAACCGATCTCTGTGAGACAAGTGTGTCCATCCTCCCCACTCCCTCCCACACCTGGGTGTGATTAGACAGATTTCAAACCCAGTGGACCATGTGTGAATTGCAGCCACAGAAGGGCCCTTGTGAGGCCCAGACTTCTGTGGTCCATGACAAAGATGCCCCGAGGGGCATGTGTTACAGGCTCACTAAGGCTGGGGTGCACACACACCCACCTCCCGCTCCCCGACCCTGTGGCCTGTGAGGAGATCTGGGGCATCAGCTTTCAGCCTGGTGCTTGGGAGGCGCTGATGTAGCCCATCTGGCTAGTTGGGGATCTCCTTCCTTCCTCATGATTCTAAGTTTGGCCTGAAAAGTGTCAGGTTGGCTGCATGTATTTTGGACTCCCACAGAGACCATATGGTCTTTTGGATTCCGTGTTCAACATTTTTATCTGTCAGTACTTATTGAGCTTTTGCAGTCCTGTGACTCAGTGCCATCATAGCTCCCCTAAGTGGCAGGGTGGAGGACCTCCCTGAACCGTGAACGCATTTTTGACATCCCCACCTTTCTCTTCTCAGGCTCTTACCTCTGTCTGGAATACCTCGATGTCTGGCCTACTTTTCAAGATCAACCCAAATGTCACTCACTTGATAAAACCTCTGCCCACTTGGTTGTGTTCCCTTTCCTTTGAACCTCTATTATGCTCCCTCCGACCTTTGTTATTCATTCGTTCACTCATTTATCCATTCATTCATTCAAAAAAAGGTTTATTGATGCCTACTATATACCAGATTTGGGATATATCATGAACTAAACAGCGAATATCTCTTCCTCCTTCCCTTCTGTAATTTCTCAATAGAGCTTACATTCTAGCTGGTGGAGATAGCATACATAAACAGCACGTGCAATACATAAGTCAATTATATAGTATTTTGGAAGGGTCAAAATGGCATGGAATGGGGAAAGGAAAAGGAAGAGCAGGATGGTGTCGATCAGAGCACAAGGTGGGAGGAGGGGACGAGATGCAGTGCATATTAAGCAGACAGGCCTCAGTGACACTGAAGTTGGCCTGTGGTCATAGTCTGCGTATGTGCCTTCTCCTTCTTTCCCAACTGAAGGGACAGAGGCTGGGCCTCCTAACTGATTTATCTGCCAGCAGCACTTAGCACGAAATGCCTTGTGTGTGGTCGGTGCTCTGTAGATAATTGGTGAAATGGGAACGAATGTGTAAAAATGAATTTGAGGGCAAATAAAAAGCTCATTTCCTATTTTGCTTTTTTCCTGTCCTTATAAAAAAAACCTTATGATAAATCTGTGCTTAAGAATCTGAGATTCCTTCCCTATTTACTTAGTCTTTTCAAGATAGAGTTTGTCACTGGACCTCAGTGGGTACAGGGGTTTTGGAAAGTATTGATCAATGCTGCTTTTTGCATGAAATAGTACAATTCTAACATATAAACTTCAATTCCATTTAGAAGAGCACAGAGGACCGTAGTCTGTTTACTGCTTTGGCCAGCTTTTTGCTGTAAAAGAATCATTTTTTTTAAACAATAAATAACTTTCGGGAACTGAATAGGGGAAAACATTTCAAGAGTATATTTTATTATCAGTTTGCCATGAAAAACTCAAAGGTCTCTTGACAACCTCCGGGTTTAATTAGCTTTCAGTTTACAAATACTTATCAAATGAAATAACATTATCCCAGTGCAGAGCAATACCTAACGTGGATTGTGAAGATACAGATGTCACGTGACCAGTGAGTGTGCGTTTCCGCTCTTACCTGAGGTTTAGAGATTATGGAAAATCAATGCAGAGAAGCTTTCTGGGCTGCATTCAGTCCATATAAGTGGGTCTTGAATCAAAAAAAAAGATCTAAGGCTGCAGTTGATCCAGTGCTTTCAGGTGCCCAATTTAAAATGCAAATGGCTGCTGTGGCTGATAAAATTCTCCCCTGAGAGCTAAAAAGCTCTGTGTAATTTAGAGCCCTGTGTTCCATACTGCAGCTTCCACGGGAAGAGTATGTGTGTCATAGACTGCTAGCATGTCAGCGTCAGGAGGCTCCTGTGGACAGCCTAGTTTAGTGCTTTTCCAACTGCTCTAGCTGAGTCCTCCCAGGGGCCCGGTATGGGGAGGGGAAAGGCTCTGAGTTATCTATCCCCAGTCCCATGCCTGTTCTTCCATTCACTTCAATACACTTTGACCAGTTTTATTGTCTTTATGCTTTTATGTAAGAGTTTGTATGGAGGAAGTGTTCTGAGGCTAAAAGTATCAATACTTGGAAAGAAGTAGCTTGATCTAGATTAGCTCATTCATTTTCCAGGTAAAGACACAGCAGCCTGGAGAAGGTATGACACAGCTCTAAGTGGTTATGTACTGCAGTTGTGACAGCAGTTAGGAATATGCCTCTCTGGGACTGTTTCCTTATATGTCCACCTCATGGGCTTAGTGTGGGAATTAAATGGGACAGACCAGGAAGCACAATGGATAAGAGAGTGTACATTTAATGCGTTAGTTAAATGTAAAGTATCACTATCATTTTCTCTTTTCTACCACTAGAGCAGTCATGTGGGTTGTCAAACTGTGTTCCAGGGAGCCCTAGGGATCATTGCAGGAAGCTTAGGGGACCTCTTTTCTTCAGACAAAGCATTTTCCTTTTATCTGCTTTCTATGTTAGGCATCTAGGTAAAGTTTCTTTTATAGATAGGACTCTATAACTTTAAAAAAGTTTGAAAACCACTGATCTAGAAGGAGTTTTGCAAATAAATAGCTATGCTTGTTTAAAATGCTGGTGGCCATCTGTGCCCATTGAAATGGCTAGATACAGAATATTCAGGGCAGAGATTGCTTCAATACCTGGTTCGAGAAGATGGACTGCTGTAGATGTAAACATTATGCACAGATTGGCCTGAACCGAAGAGACAGAAAACTGAGTGAGTGACAAAACTGAAACTCACTGTGGAAACCTTAGAGCTGCTTTGAGACGTGTGGTGTTTTTTAAGTCTGGGTGGTCGCAAGGCCTTTTATTTCTCGGCTCTGTTTGTAACCGATGTGGTGGTTTAATGTAAGTACCAAGGTGAAAACTAAGTGGTACCTGACAGGTGATGGCCCTTTCTTTCCTGTCTTCATTTTTTAGTGCACTTACATTTCAATCGACCAAGTTCCCAGGACCCATGCCATCGTGATAAGCAGACCTGCCTGGCTTTGGGGGGCAGAAATGGGAGCCAATGAACATGGAGTGTGCATAGCCAATGAAGCCATCAATGCCAGAGAACCAGCCGCTGAAACGGAAGCCTTACTGGGGATGGATCTGGTCAGGTACTGCCTGGTGATTCTTTGAAACAACTGCCCAGAACAGGTGGGGTGTGGGGATGGGATTTATCTCCCTCCAAACCTCATACTTCGTAACGCAGTCCTTCCAAAGATGACTTGTGCCTTTTGATATAAACTTGGAGGTGATGGAAAAAAGAATAGATTACAATGGAGTATTATTCAGCAATAAAAAAATTAAGTACTGATACCTGCTATAACATGATGAATCTTGAAAACGTTATACTAAGTGAAAGAAGCCAGACACCAAAGGTCATTATTGTATGATTCCATTTACATGAAATATCCAGAATAGGCAAATTCATAGAAGCAGAAAGTAGATTAGTGGTTGCCTGGGGTTGGAGTGGAGGATGGGGAGTGATTCCTAATGGATATGGTGCTTCTTTTTGGGGTGTTGAAATGTTCTAAATTTAGATTATGGTGATAGTTGCACAACTTTATGAGTATACTAAAGACCACTGAACTACACTTTTAAGTTTATGGTCTTTGAAATGTATCTATCTAATAATATATAAAAATAAAAAGAATACATAAAAAATACATAAAAGATAAAGGAAAAAAGAACAGAAATCACTTCCCTCCTTTCCCCTCTATGTCTTGGTCATCTTTTCTTCCTTTCCCTCCCCTTCCAGCCACAGTGTAACAGAGGGAAGTGGATGTGTAAGCTCGGCAGGATGGGGGTCTGTGTCGCCTTGTTCACTACCGTGTCACAAGCCCTAGGGGCTGTGTGCCTGGCACGTAGTGGCTGATCAACGACTGAGTTTGGAAAGAATGACTAAAGTAGATGGTGGGTGGGAATGAAACAACGTTCTGAAATGGCTTCCTTTTTTCTGAAATACTGAAATGCAGTAGAGTAATGGCATGATTGAAAGAGGATTGGGCTGGGAGCTGGAGGTCTTGGTTTTCAGTGTGGATACTTGTCACTTGTCCGATGTGAGGCCTCGACTGGGTGACCTCCAGAGAGCTTCCCACATGTAACATCCTATAAAAAGGAATAGAGGTTTTTACATTTTGTAGGTTTTGTAGGGAGAAATTGCACATCTACACAGAGACCTCCGTGGCCCACAGCTTCTTCCAGCTGATGGACAGGTCTGTTTGTGACACCCCTTTGATGCCATATTGCCTTTATACCTTCCTCACCCTTCCTTATGCTTCCTGGTTATTATAAAGTCAGAAGGAGCAGATTCCCTGAGCTGGAGAAAAGGAGGGAAAAGCCTTATATTTATAATCAGTTTTCTCTTGATCAACAGAATGAAATGGATAGAATAACAACAAGTTTTGAGCTTATGTTTTGACAGTTGTCCCAGTATTTTTACCTCCATGCTTAATAGAAATCCTAAAAATGAAGAGTTAACAATGAAAAATAATGTCCCTTTTATGCTTCATTCATAGCCTTGCATTTTGAGTTATTATTGACTTTATGGCAGGGGATTTATAGAACTGGCAAATACCACCGTTTAAACAGTTGATTTCTAAGGGACGACAGAAAAGAATTTTTTTTTTAATTTCTTCGAAGCCTCTGATGTATCTTCTCAAGTTCATCAACCTATAAGGCAACGAGAGTTACTGAATATCTGCTTCGTGCTAGACTCTGTGGGCACATGAAGAAGCTCAAAAACTTCAAAGAGATTTTAGTCTGGTTGCTGAGAGAAGACAGAAAATTGAGCAATGCAAGATTTTAAGACCAATTTAAGATGACAGAAGGAGAGACGTATCTCAAGGCAATCTGAGATTTGTAGCCACATGAGTGGCACAGAATCCCAGGCCCTCAGCAAACACCCGTGGATGTTCAGAGATGATAATGGACTGAGTCTGTTTAGGAATGCTTCGAGAAGAAGATACCTTTGACCTGGGTCTACAACGCTGCGGGATGTAGACCGAGAAGATATACTTGGCACGTAATTGGGGTTGTGATAGTTACCAAGGTCTGTTCACTAACAAGTGTCAGGAGTAGATTATAGGGTGAACTTAACGATAGTCATTTAACCTTAACTCCTTCCCT
The DNA here is from genome assembly GCF_009873245.2 of Balaenoptera musculus. Taxonomy (NCBI): domain Eukaryota; kingdom Metazoa; phylum Chordata; class Mammalia; order Artiodactyla; family Balaenopteridae; genus Balaenoptera; species Balaenoptera musculus. The sequence goes on from NC_045793.1 coordinate 47,603,691, forward strand.
GACCACCCATGTCCAGTTATGACAATAAAAAAGCAGGTGTGTGAAGAGGACCCTGCCGCGGGTGTCCGCACCTTGAGTGGCTCTTTGTGAGTTCAGGGTCTCAGCTTTATACAAGCTATGATCAGTTCAGCCAAGCCCAGTCAGACAGTGAGGGGCCAGTTCATACTAACCGAATGCTAAAAGTGACCCCTGAGCCAGAAGGCCTCCTAGATCAATGTCTCAGAGGCTCCCAGGTGATGGGTGCTGAAGCGCCACAGAGCACTGTTTGAGTAGCGAGGTTCCGGAGCAGTGGGTCTCAGAGTGTGGTTGGTGACCCAGTAGCTCTGGCATCACCTGGAAAGTTGTTTGAAATGTACATTCTGGGTCCCCACCACAGACCTCCTGAATCAGCAACTCTGGGGGGTGGGACTAGCAATCCGTGCTTGAACGCGCCCTCCAGGTGTTTCTGATACACACAAAGTGTTGAGAACCAGCACGCTAGAGGAAACTTTCAGTCCGTGAGCTGTGTTCTCTCAGTTTGGGCTCAGTATCTCCAAGGTATTGCTGTTGGGGGGATCACTACTTCCTCTGTCTGTGCTTGTCTGCTGTGCTTGGATGCCAATTCTTTCCTGGACAACTCCTGGGAGAGCAAGCTCTTTGCATTTTACACTCTATTTCTAGTGCTTGCTAGACCTGGGGTTGATTATTCAAAGATTATATAGGGCCGGCTGCCCCTCTATGGATTCTGATCTTTTGTGCTTTCCAATAGCACATCAAATCCAGCCTCAGTCCAAAGGGACGTTAAGTGAACGTTGATAGCACTTTATTGGGCACTGAGTTTAAGATAAAAGTATAATTTGTATGTGTTTCCTAGAGGTTTGCTGTGGAAATTCAAGCATTAGGCAATACTGTTTTTATATTTCATTTTCAGTTTATGTTTATGATGTTAAGTAACATCTACTTTCGATCCACTGATCTCTGTGAGAATCTGTCAATGAATCCCTTTCTCCAGGGAAAAGGCACATAAACACATATACTCCATTTTTGCATGTTTCAGGAGGTTGGTTCCAAGTAACAAGAAGCTGAATGGAGCTAGCCTAAAAAATGGGAATTTATTTTCTGGAGGTCAGGGCTCTCTTACAATCCAAGGTCTGTCTCTCATGATAATGCATCTTGGCCTCTTGGATGAGAACTAGAAAGCCCTTAGAACTCGTTCATCAGTGGCATTCTGGTAAATGTTTAATAACCAGACTGGAGTGGGGTGGTGGGGGTCAGCTCTGATTTGTAGCCTTTTCCAGTTTCCATGGCGTAAATACTCCCACGATGACTGATTTCAGGCTACCAATGGTTTAACAACTAGATCGGAATTCTTGACATAGAGCCGGCTGCTCCGAGCTGGCACAGCTGGCCCCCGTGCGTCACTGCATTCGTTCAGGTTTCACACCTCTTCTTCCCTTTGCATGACTGCTCTATTCTCTTCGTTTTCTGCAGACTGACTTTTGCTGCTCCGTTTGCATCTAACTTTGTCACTAAAACCCAGTCCATCCCAATATCTTAGAGCATCTTATAATTCTGGACACTTTCCATCAGACCCTCAGCATATAAAAAGGCACAAAAGTCCTTGAAAAGAGGCCAGTGTAATCACTGGAAAGGGCCAAGGGTTGTCTTTAGGTTGTGGGGAGTGTGAGAACTCACAGGTGACCTGGTCAGCTCAGTTGCAGCCCTTAGCAAGACCCCCTCTCTGAGGCTTTGCCTCTGGGCAAAAGGAAACCTCTCCCCAGCCCAGCCTTGACCTCTATCATTCTACACCAGATATTTTGATTAGTAATAAAAGTGCTCCACAGCCAGCCATTGTCCTCTGTGCATATAATTCACTCACAATCTCATTAGCAATGGGCGGCTGGTTCGTACATGATCAGTCCTTTTCTACATATCCTCCTCCTACCTATCAGCGCACCTCTACTGGTGTAGCTTACAGCTTCAGTCATCCGAAAGGACATATTTCTTTCAAAGTGAAACAGCAGTCCCCTCCCAGCCCTTCCAATTAATAGACCCCTTAAAGCAGGCACAGCGACTGCCCTCTGTGTGACCCTGAGCAAGTTCCATAATATTCTTGAACTTCAGTTTTATGTCACCTGTAAAATAAATACCTACATCACTGAGTACTATGAGGATGGGTTTTATGAGACAATGAACACAAAAATACATGGCTCTAGGGCCCAGCACCAAGTACGTGATCAGTAAGTTTCCAGACATAGCACACTATGGCAGAAAAACAAATGACTCTGAGATAAAGGGACCTCAGTTCTAATTCTGGTTCTGCCACCAGAGGAAGAAAAAGCCACAGAGAGGGGGTCTTGCTAAGGGCTGCAACTGAGCTGACCAGCTCCAGGGGAGTCAGAATTAGAAAGGAGAAAGAGAGGTGGCCGAGCTTCCTTTCAAGAGGGAGAAGCCACTGGGCCCCTGACTCCTGTCTCTCTATGGAAGGGGTGCGTCCAAAGACAGAAAACACCCCCATGATTTTGAACTGCATGTGTGACAGTTGTGTATCTGAGTTCAAGTGCTGTTTATCTGTTTGCGTATTGGCTTGAGTGCTTAACATAGTTACACACGTTGGCGTTCTTCATAACTCAGCCCCGTCCCAGCCTTTGGTTCCTATGCTGATAATGAGGTGGTGAGAAATGACAGAGGTATGCTTCTGGTGTTCTTACTTCAGGCTTGGTTTAGAGAGAGGGGCAACCGCTAAAGAAGCCTTAGATGTCATCGTCGCCTTGTTGGAAGAACATGGACAAGGCGGGAATTATTATGAAGATGCAAACTCCTACCACAGCTTCCAAAGTGCATATCTGATCGTGGACAGTGGGGAAGCCTGGGTGCTGGAGACCGTGGGGAAGTACTGGGCTGCGGAGAGAATCACAGGTGAGTGGGGTGTTCGGTGGAGAGTTTTGAGGACAGGAAAAGCTGAGGCCATGGTGCCTGGACTTACAGGAGTCATGCTGCTGTTGCAGACACTCTGTGCTTCACGTGTAGGCTCTGGAGTGCCTCTCCTTTCTGGGCTTCTGCTTCTAGAGAGGAGCGGGGGTTTCCTGAGCCTGGAGTGAAGGATGTCAGTGCTTGGGAAGCACACTCCTGACATTTCATATTGACTGTTTGCCTGGGGGCAGGTCCCAATTCTTAGTTACAGAAACAAAGTCCCAGAGATTGTTCTCAACCTCATGCACACCTGTGTGCACACACATGCACCCAGACACGTGTATATTTGCATGCACATTCCATTAATTTAAAACAATTCATTATCGGGAATTCCCTGGTAGTCCAGTGGTTAGGACTCCGTGCTCTCACTGCCAGGGGCCCGGGTTCAATCCCTGGTCGGGGAACTAAGATCCCATAAGGCCTAAATAAATAAATAAAACAATTCATTATCAGGGCTACTGTGTTTTTCTAAATGTTGGGACCTGAAAAAAATTTGAATGAAGAAGTATCATATTTTATTTATTTATTTTTAAAGCTATATATATATTTGAGCAGAGGGCAGTAGTGTAAACTGCTCCTTCAGGTGGGGTGAGACTAAGTTGGGGAGGAGGAATCTCCGGAGCTGCGACGTTCATGAGTCTTGTTAGTAGCACAGTGCCTCTTTCAAAGAACCTTTCACTTCTCTTGTGAGTAGTAAATGCTTGGGGTTTAGTTCGCCAGATCAAGTGACTGTTGCTCATTGAAAATGTGATAAAATGTGTCAGGACTGGTCACACGTTCTGGGAAATCTTAGAACCAAGGATCGTCTGTTTCTCTCTTCAAAAACGGAATCCATTCCTCCCTATAGTTAGAGGCAAGTTGCAGGGGAGAGATGCCTTGTAAATTTCCATTTCGTGACTAAGTCTTTGTAAGTCTATTTCTAAATAACTGGGTTTTGCACTCTCTACAGAGGGAGTCAAGTGCATTTGCAATCAGCTTTCGCTCACGACTAAGATCGACGCAGAGCATCCTGAACTCAGGAGTTACGCACAGAGTCAAGGCTGGTGGACGGGAGAGGACGAGTTCAATTTTTCTGAAGTTTTTTCTCCAGCTGATGACCATCTAGCCTGCTGTTCAGGCAAAGACAGCTTAGAAAAGCAAGAAGGTGAGTTAGTGTATCCCTTACAATTCTCCCTCTCATACCCTTCGTCTTGCAGCTATTTCAGAGACCTTGTTTGAACTCAGGAGAATGAGCAGAGAGGAAGAGTAGAGAACAGACCTTGTATACAGAGACCGACTTGTGCTAAAGTCCTTGCTGTGCAGGCAAGATGACAACTTGCATTTATGTTTACATGATGCTTTCTCATCCATGGATGTTTCCTTTTCCTATTTCTCCTTTAAATGCTGATGTCATCATGCTTGTCTTTTTGATACTTATTCCAGCCTTGCTTATACCTCAGCATTTGTGTATTTGACTTATCTTCTTCATATATTTTCCTCTCCCGTTAGCCTGCTGAGTCTTGACATCAGGGGTGTTGTCTTTTACTCATCTTAGGATCCCCTTGTGAGGCTTGTTATAGTCCTTTGTTCCATGAACATTTGTTGAGTCAAATTGTTGAACTGAATTCCTTTCATGAACCCTCTATCTTCCACCCAGTATCGACTTAGTCAGAATCCACGTTTAGGTAAACGTGGGTGACTGGATAGCTTGTTACTTTTATGCGTGAGTGGAAAACCCTTCCACATAAACACAGTCGCCACGTTTTATATTTGCCATTGGTCATTTAGAACAGGAGTTGGCAAACTATAACTTGTTGGCTGCTGCCTGTTTTGTAAATACAATTTCATTAGAACACAGCCACACCCATTTATTTACCTATTGCTTATGGCTACTTCCATGCTACATGGCAGAGTTGAGTATCTGCAACAGGTAAGTTATGGCAGAGATTATAGGGCCCATAAGCTTAACATATTTCCTATCTGGTTCTTTAAGAAAAAGTTGGCTGACTCAATCTAGAAGAACGCTTTAGGACTTGTGCTATAGAACTTAATTAATATATTCTGGGTAGGAAGGTAAGAAAGTATCCATTTAAAAATGGGAACTTTATAAAAAACCCTAAAAGTTTTTAACTTAAAAAACCTAGCTTGGTAAAAGTATATAATACCAGTTTTAAGGTAGTCCTGCCGAAATATCAAACGTAAATCTGACGAAGCTTCTGGATCTAGCTACTAGTCTACCAGAAATACAGAGGATGGAGGAAAATATTCATAACACCATCTGCAAAGTCCATCTTGCAAAGTCCAGAGTGTGAGAAACTCAGGAGAAATGGCCCAACAAATAAAATGCAAGGGGGAAAAATGAGACGCAGTGATTAAAAGAGTTTTAAGAGACATTATCAACCTGTTGGATCCTGGTTTAAATCAGTAAACTCATTTATGAAACAGTGAGGAAGTTTGAACCCTGGATAGTTGAAGAACAGAAGGACTTATACTGTTAATATTTTTAGGTGTGATGTATCACTCATAGAGATTTACAAAGAAGATGTGAGTTGTGGCAGTGAAGTTTAAGGCACCTTTTCTCTATGTGATGCTCTGATTTGATCTTTGTGAACACACTGAAAAAATAGTGTTTCAATGAATTATAAACAGAGGGAGAAAACGTAGAACCAGGATCCTGTGTAGTGAAAGATTTGTTAGTCCTTTTATCTGAAGTCAGAGCCAATAGTCCTCATGGCTCTAAATATTCTAAATACTTCTCTGTGTATATTTCCCACTGCAGGGAGGTCATTCTCCAAATATAGCATTGACTCTAACCAGCAAGATTGTACCAGAGAGCTTGCTTGGTGCACTGCATAGATTGCATACTTTCTTATGAATATCATTCTGTTGTGTACTGTACTAGTTGAGGAATTGCTAAGTGCTGTAACACAGAGACCCCAGAATAATGTGGCTTAAAGAAATGGAAATTCTCTCCCATGTTACAGTCCAGATGTATATGGACAGTCCAGGGTGGGTGGGTAATTCTGCCTCAACACGTGACTTCCTTTTGTGGTCCACTCACTGGCATCTCCCAGCCAGCAGGAAGGGAGGGAAGAAAAGTGAAGGGCAAACATTCCTTTTTATGGATGTAATGGGGAAGTTGCACACATAATTTCTGCTCACCTCCCTTTGGTCAGGATCTATCATGTGACCACATCTAGCCACAAGGGAAGCTGGGAAATATAGTCCCTACTTGGGCAGTTCTGTTCCCAGCTGTAATTTCAGGGGTTCTGTTACTAAAAAGGGAAAGGACTGATGGATTTTGGTTACAGCTTGCCTCCTCTCTCTCTCTTTTCTTTACAGAAAGCATCACTGTGCAGACTATGATTGACATCTTACGGGACAAAGCCAGTGGAGTCTGTATAGACTCCGAGTCTTTCCTTACCACAGCCAGTGTAGTGTCTGTCCTGCCTCAGAACAGAAGCTCGCCATGCATTCATTACTTCACTGGGACCCCAGATCCTTCCAGGTTTGTCTGAGACACAGTCACACAGGTGGCAAGCGTGTGCTTCCCTTGAGAGCTCACCCAGTAATCACACACTGAGTTCCTGCACCTCCTGCTGTATAGCTGAGTCACATTTTTTAGTCATCTCACCATGGCCAGTACAGCACAAAGAGATGTGATGAAGGGAAGTTCTTGGCTTTTGTCACATAGGGTTCATCACAATCATGGAAGCCAATTGTTTTAAATTCAACAAACATTTATTAATATATATTATGGACCAGGCATTGTGCTGTATTTGAGGGATGCAAAGATAAATAAGACCCAGTGAGACAGAAAGATACAGGAATGCCCAAGATTGATCAAAACCACCAGTTCCTATGAGTTAGAGGACAGAATGGTCCAGAGGCAATGCACATTGAAGCCACTTCAAGTGCACTGGCCTCTTCTCTAAGACATTGTGTTTTAGGGTATTGCTTTCTGCCCACACAATTCAGCAAAGGGCTTGCACTGCACAGTGTTTAAGAACACGGCCTCTAGAATAAACTGCCAGGAGTTGAATTCCACCTCTGTCACTTAGTAACTGGTAAGTCTCTTAACCTCTCCAAGCTTGTGTCTGTCCTGTACAATGGACACAATACCAGCCTCTACTGTTATATGCTTTTTGGGAGGATTAAATGAGATAATCCAAGTAAATGCATAGTAGGTTTAACTATTATTTATTAAGACTATCTCTGATCTACCAGGTAGACAGCAGCCCTTCTCCTTGGTAACTTTCAGTCATGCACACCACAAATCATGTCATCAGTGGCTTAGACACAACCATCCAGTGATTTCTAAATTATCAGAATCACTTAGGGGAGTTTTTGAAAAATACAGGTGCCTTGACCCAAACCTATTGTATCAGAATCTTTAAGGTGGGCTTAGGAATCTGTCTGGTGAGTCTGATCCTCAGCCTGGAGAGGTCTAGAAGACTGCCCATTCCAGTAGGTTCTCTGGTATTTTTCATGTGCCCCATTGGCTGAAAACCATCATCATTTGAGTATCGGGTATCAAACCTTTGACTCTGCTATCAGGGAATCTGTAGCTGTTTGATTTCATTCCCTTTCCAGCTGAAAGTATTTACTCTCCCCTTATTGTTTCAGGAATACAAGACAATGGCAGTGTCCAGCTAGGGACTGTTTGATGACTCAGGGGAGAAGCCAAGTACCTTTCCTGACCCTTTGACCTCACTACTGCCAATATCAATAGATCTTTCTAACAAGACCTATTAAATTCAGTATAAGCTATCCTTAGTTTTTCATTCATTCAACAGGCACTTATTAGGCACCTGCTGTGTACCAAATCTTATGCTTGTTGGGTACTAGAGACAAAGTGTGCACGAGATAAGAGGTGGCACGAAGGAGACAATGAAGGGGGAAACCACAGAGGAAGAACTCTTGAGCACTGGGGGTTGTAGGAAGAGAGGTTTGTTAGGTGCTAAAAGCAGGAATGACATTCTGGGTGGAGGGAACAGCATATGCAAAGGCAGAGAGGCATGAGACAGAATGGCACACATTGCAGCTGTGCATCCTCTTGTAGTTTATGTTTCCATCCCTCCTCCACCCGCCCCTCCCTCCCCCAGTACACAAGCCCAGCGTGGGACCTCTGCTGGCCTCTGACAGCGAGCCTCGCCCGCTGGGCAGTATTCCAGGCAACCTCTCAGGACACGCCTCTTGTTTGACTCCAGCTGCTTTCTCTTGATTTTATCTTCCAGTTCTGAACGCTTGGTTCCATGGCCCCACTCCCACCCCCTTTTTGATCCATCAGATCTGGGGCTTGTCTTTCCTCTCCCTGGTGTCTGACTTCCCCTTGTGGACTCTGACCTCGCTTGCTGGTGGCTTTTGTGAGCACTTTGTGCTGGCCCGCAGGGGTACACGTAGGCGTTTAGAGTCTGTCTGGAACACTCCGCCGAGGTATTTAGACATTGTTCTTCAGGGAACAGGAGCCTTTGAAGGAGCAGGTTGAACTGAAGAATGACCACAGCAACCCCCTTGGTTCCTGATGTCTCAGACAGCTGCTCTAACTGTGCTTAGAAGACAGGGCTTTGTGATTGCTGGGATGTGAAGATAAAGCAATTCTGTTTCCTAGGGTAAAGTACACGGCCTAATACAATTCTAAAAATGAGCTGGAAAATAGCTTTCTAATATCTAAAATGGAAAATTTCAAGTAATTTTAAAAGAAAGTTGTTCATGGTTAAATTAATTGAAAAGAACTTAAAGGCTATTAAGGGCTTCCCGGAAGACATTCATTTTTATCTTCTCTGGTTAAATGAGCTACATTTCCTACTGTGACTATAGAAATGTCATAGATTTTTTTTTCTCCTATTCAACATTTCAATGTTTCTCTGTAATTGGGCATGCTCAACATTTTGTATTTTGTCATCAGGAAGCATAATTACCTACTCTTGGGTTTTTAGGTAATAAAATTAGGGAAATCTTAACCGGCTTCTGCTAATGCTAAAAACATTAGAGAGATGTTTGCAGGAAATAGTTTCAGAGCAATGGACTTGCAAGAGATTATGATCAAAGAAGACTATATTATTTATCTTCCCAATTAATGTTAGAAACCAAAGGACATTATCTTACTATTGGTCTGTCTGCTTCAGAACTTCTTGGCTCTTTGCTCATTGCATTAATTATAGATCCTTTTCTCGATATAGCTTGTTCTCACATTCCCTTTTTTTCTTCCTCCTTCCCTCCCTTCTCTCCTCCCTTCCTCCTAATATGTACCAGGTACTATGTAAGTTTGAGAGTTGGAAGCAGATGCAGAAGTCAGAGTTTGAGAGTGGGTGGGAGATGCAAAAGACCTTTAATTAATTTTATTGAGCAGGCAAATTCCATCATATTAATATTCTGTTGAGTCTGCTGGTGCCTTGGTCATCCATATAGTGACACTCATTGGCTTTAGTGCACCGGTTCTGACCTTTGGAGGCCATTTCTTACGTGGAAGCAGTACTTGTTAAAGCTTCATCGATATGAAGAATTGGAGAGGGAAATAGCAGAGAGGTAGCTTCGCATTTTGAGACAGTGTAAAATTCCGAGTCTCGTGGTGTGCCGGAGCCTGTGGAAGCAGATGATGTCATCTCTTCCCAACCCTGTGTTCAGTGACATCACATCGGTAGCTTGAAATGGGCCCCAGTGGGCGTGTTTACACCGTGGAAATCGGCAGACATCATGAATTAGGGCTTGTTATTTTCACCACTGAGAGGCCCCCACATCTGAGAAAACACACAAATACTCAAGATACAGGATGGATAAACCAAGAGGGGGAGAGTATTAAAAATTTTCCATTTTAAATATTAGAAGGCTATTTCCCCACCCATTTCTTTAATTGTATTAGGCCGTGTAATTTAGCCTGGGAAACAGAAAATAGGGAGGAAGTTCTAGGAAAAAGAGGGTGTTTGACCCACTTTAGTGGCAGGGAATGGGGAGATGCAAGGGACACGGTGTGTGCGTGTTTTCTTTGTCTTCTCCCAGGCACTAGGCTTGAGAGGCTACATTGCATCAGCTGAGACTGTCTTGTCTGGTTAATTCAAATGTTAGTGACAAGTGGAACCTTTTCATTATTGGAGATAATGTTAGGGGCTGTAGACACCGTAGTTTACTATGTAAATACAGTGTGGGGCACAGCCTGCACAGACAGACACAGAGCTGAGGGCCTTGTGTAAAATAGCACTCCCTCTGATTTCATTCCCAATTCTCCTAACACTGTCTTTTTCCTCTCTCCTACCCCACGGTTTTGACTTTTCAAAACCTCCCAGAGTATCTGGATCCAGCCCTAAGGGTGTCCCATGCTCCAGAAGTACTAGTTGTCTTTCCCTCTAAATGAAAACACCCTTCATGGATAAGTTCTGCTCTCCACCAGTTGTGGCTTTGACTGTATGATTAAAGTGACTCACAGTCAAGCTGGGATGACCCATGGATGAACCATTCAGAGGGACACCTGCAGTTGAGAGAAACTGGTGCTTCCAGGCCCTTTTCAGATTGGTTCAAAGTTTAGCAAATTCATCCAAGCAGGAGCCTTTGTGCTGCTATTTTATGCGCCAGCGGATCTGCTGGGGACTCCAGGGCACAGGATAAGCCCAGCTTCATCGCTCAGGGAGTTTCTGCATCTTCAGTATGAACAGAGCCATGTTTGAAGTCAGAAATGTGAGCTGGCCACTGATACTGAAGTTCCAAATCCCAAAGCACAAAATTATTTTGCTTTTCTGCAGTAGCATAATGCGTATATATATATATATATTTTAAAAACCCACAGAAGGGATATATAAGGGTGAGTGGTAATGGGGGAAAATGACTTTAGATTTAGAAGATCTGAATTTACTTCTCCATCTGGCACGTATTAGGAATGTGCCTGTGGACAAAGCACTTAGCTTCTGTGAGCCTCAGTCATCCCATCTGTGAAATGGTACAGAAGTTTTTGCCCTGCCTTGTTCACTGCTGCAGGGGTCCCCAACCAACCCCTGGTCCGCAGCCTGTTAGGAACCGGGCCGCACAGCAGGAGGTGAGCGGCAGGCGAGCGAGCAAAGCTTCATCTGCCTCTCCCCGTCGCTCGCATTACCGCCTGAGCCATCACCCCACACCCTGCCGTCCGTGGAAAAATTGTCTTCCACGAAGCCAGTCCCTGGTGCCAAAAAGGTTGGGGACTGCTGCCCTGCTGTATCCCCAGTACTTAGAATAGTATCTGGATCTCAGCATTGCACACATATTGAATGAATGAATGAATGAAATTCCATGAGAATTGAATGAAAGCACTTTGAAAATTATGATATATTATAAAATGTTAGAGACTTTCGTGATAATTCTGTTTTCCTTCCAAAGGAAGGAACAAATGAGAGGAAAACAGATTTTTTACACTGGCTTGGTGCATCCATCTCAAGGTTTTAGAAAGAAAAAAGGGACAGAGAAGGCAAAGATGCCTCCAGTGAAGTGCCTTTCTTGGCTGTGGCTCAGAGTGTCACCCAGGACTAAAATCCTGCAGACTCTGAGACAGACCTTGCAAGCCCGTGCTGGCTTCGTGTCAGCGGACTGTGTGCCGTGGCCCTTCGGTTTGTCTCAGCGACAGCTGACGGGTGCAGTGGCGGGGTTCCCTTTCGTGTTGCTCATGGCTTTCTTTGTTTAATTGTCCTGCTCGAGGGTCCCCTTAGCGTAGCTCAGCCACCTTTAAACTTCCTCATTAACCAGCTACTGGGCCGACCTTTGCTGGTGGAAGCACTTCCCCTTTTGGGCCTATCATTCTGTATTCGTGTCACACCACACGGTGGAGGGGCTGGGAGACCAGGGCGAGCTCTGGGTTAGGGGGCTTCTCTGAAAGTCAGCCTGTGAGGCAGCTCTGAGGATGGAGGAGAATCAGCTTCTGGAGCTCCCTCAGCTGTGTCCTGCCTGCATCCGAGCCACCCACGGGCTCCTCTGGGGGTTCTCCACATGGCTGATGAAGTGGGCACCGCCCTGGCTGCGTGGGCCGGGAGGGGTGGTCACGACCCAGATGGCAGTTCAGCTTTGCCGCTGGCTGGCTGGCTATGCGGCCTTGGCAAGTAGTTTCCTCTTTCTGGGCCGTTAATTAGCATACATTTACTCAAGTGGCATTTAAGAAGCTACCATCTGAGGTTCAGTGTGAGAAGATGTCAGAGTATCTTCTCACCTATTTGGACTTTTAATGAGATCTTCTGGAAGGATTGGCAGGAAATAAGAGCATTTGGAAACGGCTGAGTTATCCACGTTGCCCTTTCCTGGATATGTAGACATAAATTATCAGGACTGAGTTATAGATAATTCCCACACCCTGGTATATTAGTATTATTGCAATTTCTTATCGGCAGTAATTTTATTTATTCAATCTCAAAAAAAAACCTCCTTTAACCACCAGACACATCTATGGTTCATGTTTTTAGCAGCTGAGGATGCTGACTTCCTTATAGACTTTGGAAAAAAACTCTTGGAGAGCTTTGGCTGCCTTAGAATATTATGGGAACCTCGTCATATTATTTACTTATTTATTTTTAAAGTTAAAATGGATTAAACGTATGGTCCCTCCTGTCTTAGAAATGCTACCAGACACTCTCACTGATGTTAAAATGAGCGTGGACTGGTTTGAAGTTCCATCACATAGAGGGTTCTGATTTTTACTCTGCTATTGTCCTGTATATTGGGTGCAGAAGACCATGATTGTTCTTAGCATGAACTTCTTGAAGACACAAGTTCACAGGCCACATGACATAGAAAGAGAAATAACACAATAGCTTTAGAAGTTGAAAGGGACCGTAGAGATCGCTTCAGTCCAGTGAGAGACACAGAGGGAAGATGACGGGCCCCATAGTTGGTCAGAGGTGACGAGGGGACACGCCCCCCATTCTGAGTCCCAGCCCAGTTCCCTGCCCCACTGTCATGAGTCAGGCAGACCTGGATGGTCGCTCAGCAAGACCCAGCGCCATCCTGCTCCCTCACAGGGCCAGTGTCGGGATGGTCCTGAGCCGCATGGTAAGAAAAGCACTGAGGTTCCAGAAACTGAATGACAGATTCCCCAATGAAGACATCACTCCCACATGGCCTTTTGAAGGGTGGAGAAAAGAGGCGCAGTGCGGGGGGTTGTATGGGGTAGCACCACACGAGTGATCATCATCTGTGGCCTGGGGCCGGTGTAAAATGGGAGAACCCCTGTCCCAAGGAATCTCAGCACCCGGGCTCAGCAGCTCTGCTGGACGCTGCAGTTGCCCTGGCTCGCCATGGCTAAGCCTGCACCCACCCCGCCTCCAAGCCCAAGAGCAGGGGATCCCCCGGCTCCGACCCTTTCTGCCTAGCACTGGGCCTGGGGAGGAGGTGTGAACCGTGCAGGTTCTGGGGTGCCTGCCAGGAGCCCGGGCCCAGTGTCCCTCAGGGGGTCTCAGCTCAGGCCAAGGAAGCTGCAGGTCACGTCTGCTGGAAGACGGTGTGTGTTGTGTGCACTGACTTTTCAGGAAACCCCGAGTGCTGTCAGGCCCTGAAGGATAGGACACTTGCCTGCTGTGAGGCTGCTGTGTTGTCAGGGACCAGAGGGGCACAGAGGCAGTTAGTTCTGGATGTCTCTGTGCTGGACTCTGTCCTCTTCCACCTCTTTCCCTCCCTCCCTCCCTCCCTCTCTCCTCTCTCCCTTCCCATCCATTACCATCTGCCAGTGAACCCTCAAACTGCCCTTTTGCAGAGTCAACCAAATGACCAAGTGGAGAATTCAACTTCATGTAATCAAAATTCTTTAGACGCTTTAAAATTGTGCATTAATTCCTTTCACTTTCAACAGTCACCCATTCAACATTCAGGAGAAGGGAAGAGGAGTGATGTATTTTCAGGAGGCCGTAGGAAGTGGCAATGTGTGTTCCCTCTGTATAAGGTAGCCCCCCTGCATCTTGGGGAGGCAAGTTCCTTGGGAGGACTCGGCCTTGTGGAATTAGGTCCAGCCCACATGCCTATGTCTTGTGCTTCACGGTGGATGGGCTCAGTCTCCTGCGTTTGCATCACCTGCAGAAAACAGCACTTATCCTTAACCTGTACCACCCAGCTTTGGGTGCAACTGCTTTCAATATTCAAATTAAATTAGGATGAGCCCGATCTTTCATGCTGTGATCAGGCTCTTTCTTCTTCACCTGAGCCCTTTTCCCTTGACAACCTCAGGGAACTAACCCAAGAGGTCACTCCTAGTTACTGTGGTCTCTGGTCATGCTTCTCAGACTTGGATGTCATCCATCCCCTGGGGACCTTAACAAGCAGGTTCCATTCAGCAGGATGGGGTTGGGGCCTGAGGGTGATGCTGACGCTCAAGTCCAAGGACACAGTTTGGGTGCAAAGGTCATGGGTTTCCAGTTCTTTGCAGGTTGTGGCATAGTGAAAATGTTTGTGTGGCACACGGGCAAGGCTGCTCTGGCCGCCTCAAGTCCAGGCATCTCGGGGCTGAGGGAATCAGCCTCCCAGCTCACTTCTCACCCACGGGAGGCACCAGTTAAGAGGAGAGGAAATAACCCAAACCTGAGCCATACACATGGGGTGTGGGTGCGTGTCTCATTCTCTCCAGTTGTTATTGCAGGTGCCCGCGTGGTGTGATTGAAAACAGGCCACCCTCGGGGCCCAGAGGTGCCTGTGCTCTGCCAGGAGCACCGCTTTGATCCAGCCGTGTTCTTTCTGGGTGCAGAGCAGGGAGAGTGAGGCTGTCTCCCTCTAGTGTTACTGTCAGCTGTGGTCACCACAGACCCCGCTGGCCTGGGATCCCAAGATGCGGTTTCTTAGACACATGGCTGTTTTGGGGTGTGTGCGCGTCTGGGGGGATGTGTTGAAATGTCCCCAGGTATGCACAGGTGCACACACACACACACACACACACACAGCCATGTCCCCTAAGACAGCCCTCGTGCCAAAAGAGCTGAATCAAAGAGTTCTCGCGCCAGCTGCCTACTATCCCCTCAGCCACACTCTCACACAACCACACTTCTGTCCTCTGTGGTGTGCCCTCTCTGGGGCCCCGGGATTCTTTCTTTGTCATCTGTCTTAATCTGTCCCACCCTGAGTCTGTCAGAGATATTCCAAACATTTTCAAATAAGGTAGAACCTAAAAAAAAAGGATGAGGTCTCAGACCCTGCCTTTCCAGGAGGCCCCTTTCCGCAGAGCACGGTGGAGAAAGACCCGCTCAAATCGGTGGCCCATTGCGCCCTTTCCTCAGAACACTGTGTCTGTTTGCCTTCTTTCATGTGACTGAAAGGGGCTCTTGAATGGCCTTCCCAGAACAAAGCCAGTCTGTTTTGATGTCTCCTCGCTGCAAATAGAAGAATTTGCAGCTTATAAACGGCAGTTAGTTCTACTAAAATAGTTACTAAAATATGCAGTTGGGTCTCTCCCGGCAGGCACCCGCCTGCCACCGTGAGCTGGCCCAGGAGATGTTTGCTGAAGGAAAGGGCAGCCCCTGGTGTCCTCAAGCCCCCAGGCTCGGTTAGGCTGAAGTTCCTCTCCTTTCTCTCCAGGTCCATATTCAAGCCTTTCATCTTTGTCGACGATGTAAAACTCGTCCCCAAAGCACAGTCTCCCTGTTTCGGAGACGACGACCCTGCCAAAAAGGAGCCTCGGTTCCAGGAGAAGCCAGACCGCCGCCACGAGCTGTACAAGGCCCACGAGTGGGCCCGGGCGGTCCTGGAGAGTGACGAGGTGAGCCTGGCTGTGAGCCCCGGGAGCGGGCGGGGTCCCTAGAAAGGAGGCAGGACGGCGGTTAGCAAGCTCGTCATCTTCCTCCTCTCCAGCAAGTCTGCTTCCAGAAACCCAGGCTCCCGAGGCCCCTGCTAGAATGCTGGTGGTAGTTGTTCCTCCCAGCCTCTTGAAACCCAGTGAAACCAAGCCTCTGCTTTTGACGTTATTCTAGAACTCAGTGGGCTAAGAATCTCCCTGTTTTACTTACTGTTCACCTGCAAATAACAGAAACGTGCAGTACTAGTCAGGAGAACTGCTTTTCTGTTGTCGAAAATTCTTTGTATACTTTTAGGGGTAAAAATGTGTACGTAACGGCAGCACTTTAAAGATGCAATCGTGTTGTGTTTTAAAAAGTTCTGGAGACGGATGGTGGTGATGGTTGCACAGCAATGTGAATGTCTTTATGCCACTGAACTGTACACTTGGTTAAAATGGTAAATTTTGTTATGTATATTTTTTCATACAAAAAAGTTTTTTTTAAAGTTTCTAGTTTTAAAATAGTTATGCTTCAAAGTGCAGCCCTCCCTCCTCCACCCAAAGTTCTGATTAATAAAGTTACAAGACATCAATTCAAACAAGACAAACACTCAATATATGCCCACAGCAACCCTTAGTGGTGGACTTTCATATAAAATCCAAGCCTCTATTTGGCTGAAGGGAGAAGGAAGGAACATGGTTGTCAGATGCTCATCTGCTTCCCAAGCATTTATTTAACAACTTGCAAAGGTCCGATTTGTCCTGAAGAAAGTGACATCTTATAGGTAAATTGGTGCGTGCATTTTGCGTGGACTGGGTGAGCTTATTTTCTTAACATCCAGCACGGTGGACTCTCTAAAAAGGATAGCAAGAAAGGACAGCAGGAAATCCAAGCGAATTCAGAAAGTATCTCTGAGAAGGGTAGTCTCACTATTTATAGAACTTGCTCTTCTGTGCCCCAGAAATGACCATTCTGATGTGTAAAAGTCGCAGTTGTTTGACATCTTCCCTCCCTGCCAGACATTTCCCTGGAACCATGAGTGCTACCGCTGCATCACACAGAGTTCTGTCCAGGGCTGCCCCCCCTGGTTGCTGACGGTGCATGTTTTCTAGGTGGACAACAGTAAGCCCGAGCAGGGGGAAATGTCACTCCCCGGTGCACAGTTTTGTGGCTCTTTGGCAAACGAAGGCAGGGGTAGAAAGGGCCGTGTGTTCTGAAGTATCCTACACAAAATTTCAAAGAGATGAGGCTGATGAGGCTGGGTGGACTTTGAAATTTGGCAATGACCATTGGTTTGAGTTAAGGCAGCACTAGGAAGTGGTGGATGGGTGGTGACAGCGGCTTCTCTGTTCTGGGACTAATTGGGCAAATAAAAGCTTCTCATCGTCATCCACTGTAAATGAGTGACTGCCACTTGGAAGAAGAGATGTCACCCCCTCAGAAAAAAAGTAAATCGGGGATAGACATGCCATGTGATTATTCATTCATCCATTTATTCTTTCAAGAGACATTATTGGGAGTGCCTCCTCTGTCCCAGGCAGGAGGATAGAGATAAGCCCGGGTCTCCCTCCCTGGGAGATCGTGGTCTAATGGGGGACACAGGTAAGTAGACAGACCATCGCAAGACACAAAGAGAACAACCATGGCAGAAGGAAAGGCATTGGATGGGGGGCAGCCTAGAGGAAAGGCGTTCACGGAAGCCTGAAGGTGGGCGCAAGCTGACCGAGTGTTGAGGGGAGCAGGGTTGCCTGTTCCGTGGCGAGAAAGAGTATCATGGGCTGGAGGAATGCAGCTAATTTCGGTCTGGCTGAAGAGCAAGGAGATGCGGGAGGCGTGGCAAAGGCGAGGCAAGCTGGAGCCTCGTATGTTACAAAGGGCCTTTCCCAGCGTCACTCAGGAGTCTGGATTTTTATCCCGAAGGCAAGTACTCCAAGCAGAGCAGTGACCTCACCACACCTGCATTTTAGAACCATCCCCGTGGCAGTCCCGCGGGGAGCAGATTGAATGGGGTGGGGGGCAGGCCCTCCGGGGGGCTTTCAGTGTCCATTGCAATGACCCCCGCTGTTTCTGTCCTTCTCAGGAGCAAGGTCAAAAGCTGAGGAAGACGATGCTGGAACTAGAGAAGCAAGGCCTGGAAGCCATGGAGGAAATCCTGACCAGCAATGACCCCCTGGACCCCACCGAAGTGGGAGATCTCTTCTATGACTGTGTTGACACGGAGATTAAGTTCTTTAAGTGAAGTAAGCATTCCCTTTCTCCTTCTTATTTAAAATTTCCCACCTTACTAAATTACCAGCAAAACAAACCGCTCTCCTGTCCGAGTAAAATGAGAAAGTTCAGATGTGTTAACGTCACACTGTTCCCTAGTGTTCTGCCTCGGATCTCACAACGACCCCTTCTTCTGCAACATAGATCCCCTCCTTCTGCAGTGTAACATGTATCCCATTTGCCTGTTGTGCGATTGTATGACTGATGGTGGATTTTAAGCTGCTCTTATTGTGTTTCAGTGAAAATGGACACATTAGCCTTTTCATGGGAGGACTAGAGTCCATCAAGCCTTGAAACACAGGCTCCACTGCGCCGAGTTTGAGGGGAAGGCAAAATCTTTTGAAGTCTTACTCTTTCTCTCAGTAGTGGTTTCTTTCTGGTTAACAAAAGGCATTTCTTTGGCCCAGGGCTCTTGTGTGTGTGCTCTGAGGGAGGCCTCCCGGCCTGGCCTCCCTTCTGCTGAGCGCAGGCCTGTAATGCAGAATGTCTCCAGCTGTGTCTTCTGAGAGACAAAACAAGTGGGAAGGAATAAAGGGGGCTCCTCTCCAGGCCCAGCTCCATCCCGATTCCTGTGATCTGAAAGAACCTGTGCACCGCGCTCGTGTGCGGTGGACCCACAGACAGCTTCCCCGTGCCGTGCGAGCTGGAAGCTGCCCACTGTAGAGGTTCAGAGGCAGCTGTGCGTGACGTCCCTGGATCGCGGCGTGGCTCTCCCACGAGGCACGGGGCTCTCCCTGCACGGCCGCTCACCCGCCGCACGGATGTGCGTGTGTCTAGAAATGATTCTGGGCCTGGTTACCGCCATCTAGTTTAGGATTAATTAAATGGCCCTGCGGCAGAAGTTCCACCCCATGAAGCTGCAAATTTCTCAGCTAATGAGGGAAAGAAAAGGAGAAACTCTTGGCTGTTTAGATTCCAGTTAAAGTAGCTGGAATCTGAGCAGCCACTCCATTATCTCAGCAGAGACTTTAATTAAACTGATTTGTTTCCCATGTTGTGGGCGCATGAAGGATTTGACTTACCAGCAGAGCCCAGGAAAGCATGTGAGGAAGACCAGATGGGCCCAGCACGGGGAAGACAGAGGGCAGGAAGGGGACGGATGGAGAAGCATTCGGCTCCACGGTGACAGTCCCACCCCCGCCCTTCCTACCCAGCCTGTTATATCCCCCAAAGCTGTGGAGGAGGCACCTGGCTTTCCCTAATCCTTCCCTTTATTCCTCTTGCCCTGCATGGCCCATTGGCTGCCTTCAGACCGGTAGCTGAAGTGGGCAGGTGCTGGTGGTGGGTGGGGGGGCGCTTACTTCCAGCTACTGAAACTCTCCACCACTCTTAACATGGAAGGGGGCAGAGATACTGAGAAGTGTGTGTGTTAATACAGCAGTGGGAGGGAGGACAGCGGCTTCATTATGCAGCCTCACCTGTCTTCATCACTGATAGGCATTTCCAAATGGAAATACTGTGAGTGTCAGTAGTCTTGGAAGTGACTTCAAGTTAGTGACTCCTTGACTTCTAACTTGACTCCTTCAAGTTAGAAATGCCTTGATAGGCATTTCCAAATGGAAATACTGTGAGTGTCAGTAGTCTTGGAAGTGACTTCGAGTTAGTGACTCCTTGTCAGCTGCAGTGTATCATATGCCATGAGAGCTGGAAGGGACTTGGGCCCCATACACAGACGTGGACACTGAGGGTCACAGGTTTTACTGGAACAAATCCTTTTTTCTACCAACTCCCCTGTAAGGGTGTAAGCATAAGAGCACTGTGAGCTTTCTGCCCAGCAGTTCTGCAAATTCTGTATGTAAAATCACTAACTACAAGTGGTGAGAGATGGGAGGAATATTTGTGCTGACAGAGTTAACAGCAGCTGTTCACGGTGACTTGCGGTTGCTGAGTTTTGTCGGGGTTTGGCCTGGGCTCTCACTGTGGGTGAACTTAGGGTGTCCTCTTAGGTGGTGCAGCCACTCAGAGCGTCTGTCTACAGCTGCTGAGTGGGGAAGGGTGAGGCTTGGGGGTGACATATGTACCTCATCCCCTCCCAAGCCCACCTGCTGAGTGCTTATTTAAAACAAGATAGTGCAGAAAGCCACTCTAAAATTTCACCATGTGGAATCCTCTCCCCCTATTATGGAAACATTTCATCAGACCTGGCATGTCTGAGATACCCAGGGTGATTAGGGGTTTGACCAAAAGAAGTCTAGTGAGCATAAATTACACAGAGGCCTGCTTTCATTATTATGGGCCAAGCAAAGGTCACGGATAACCCAGCCAGACTTATGCCATTACCCAGCGATTGTGCAGTGGGAAACATAATGGCCACTTCTGTTAGAGACATTGACCTTATTCCAGCAACCCAAAGAAGGGCCAACTCTGAGAGGTGTCTTGGCTGACGCTATACATCACAGTTGTGATGCCACTGTCTTACCACTAGAGGGTGTGGCAGTCCTTTCATGGCAGAAGTTAAAAGGGGCTGGGATGCTTCCATCAGGCTGTACAGAGATGTTCTCTGTACAGTTAAAACCTGAGTAATAGCGGTGGACAGATTCTTTGTGCATTGGGATGCGAGGGGAAAGACAGGAAGAGAGCAAAGAGCCTGCTGATGTGGCTATACTCACTTCTAGTGACATATTAACAACTTGAAACATGTAGTTGGATTTTGAGTACGCCATTGCTGGGAGGATGTTTGTTTTTAAATGCTCCTAACAGACTCTGCTTTTGAAAAATGCTTATCATTACGTGGATAATTTCTTGACCAGGGATTGCTTTTCTAAAGGCAGTATGGGGAAAATGAATATTCAAGACGAACGATGAAAATAATGTTTAAAGGTTGGCGTGTAAATAGCTTCCTAAAATACCATTTGTGTATCCATTAAGACCTAGGGGAGGGGGAGGGGGCTGTGTATGCCTTGTGCAGAAAGAAGACATGGCCGTGAAGGACAGAATCTCTCCCCTATCCCCGCGCCCCATAATCAAACATAAGCTAGTTAGTCTTGGCTAGTAGATGGGATTTACCACTCATCCTCTGAGGAGGGGCAGAAACTCCAATAAAAGCAAATTAGCAAAGCAGAAGTAGTACTCTTTCATCCTTGGAGGTGGTTTGGAATTTTAGGTAGACTAAGGATATACTTGAAATTATGGTAATTCTTTAGTGCCCAATAACATAAGACAGTGTTATTGTTAGAAAGAGTCTTTCTTATAAGCTGTCTAATAGAGAAGGTGTATGCCTATTAGATATTAGCAGTGAAGTTCCTTCACTATTGGGTGGATTATTAGGTATAAAAAATAATTATCAACCCGGCAAACTACTTTGCTTCCTGATGTCATCCCACATGGGTCCAGGTGTTACAGCTCTGCCCAGCCCAGCAGGAAAGCCAGGTGGGACCAGCGTGTCTGTTATGAAACCACTAACTGCATTCTTGACTGAGGAGCAGTCATTTCTGGGGAAGGTCTTCAGCTGAGCTCTCAGCTTTTGGGAGGAAGGAGGGTGGGGAACCCACTGAGCTGGCCTTTCTCGTGTGGAGGGGGAGGGGCGGCAGGTCACGTGCACCAGCTGACCCAGCAGTGCCTGTGCTTCCTTGTAGCCCTGGCATTTCATTCCATAGGGTCCTAGGTCCCAACTTCCCCTCCTATGGTTTGTGTCAAATGTGCTTTATCTGATTGAATCCAAACATCCCGAGATGTCACATGCCGATTTCTCGTGGGGATGAATACGTACATGTTTGCAGTCATGTTGTGAGAAGTCAGATGTGTGAGCTGGAAAATGCTAGGGGCAGGGAATAATAAAAAGGAAAACCTTTCTGCTTCCTGCAGTGGGAACTGACCGTGTAGTCTTAATAGCCTTTTGTACACATATCTACAGACCAGATAACTTCCCCAACCAGTGCTTGCCCTTGGAATTGTCTCTAAATACATCAAGCATACAATAAAAAAATACTGAAATTAATGTCTCTTGGCTTCTTCTATCTTGTGTTTCATTAATAGATGTGGGCATTGGCCACAACATAGAAAATGTATGAAAGGGGATATATTTTATGACTGGAATCTTCGGAAAACCCAACCGTTCAGCGTTTTCTCCATTTATGCATTCTGTGGATAAATTCACTCGTTAAAAATAAACACAAAACCATGATATACCACCTCACACCCCATCAGGATGGTTACTATCAAAAAAATCAGAAAATAAGTGTTGGTGAGGATGTGGAGAATTTGTAACCCTTGTGCACTGTCGGTGGGAATATGAAATGGTGCAGCTGATATGGAAAACAGTATGGAGGTTCCTCAGAGAATTAAAAATAGAATTAGCATATAAGCCAGCAATTTTACTTTTGAGTATATACCCAAAAGAGCTGAAGGCAGAGTCTCAGATTATTTTTACACCCATGTTCATACCAGCATTATTTACAATAACCAAAAGGTGGAAGCAAGCCAAGTCTCCGTCAGTGAATGAATGGATAAACAAAATGTAGTATATCCAAGCAACGGAATATTCAGCCTTAAAAAGGAAGGAAATTCTGACACATGCTACAACATAAATGAACCTTGAGGACATTATGCTAAGTGAAATAAGCCACTCTCAAAAAGTCAAATATTATTTGATTCCACTTTTATGGGGTACCCAGAGCAGTCAGTCTCATAGAGGCAGAAAGTAGAATGGTGGTTGCCAGGGGCTAGGCGGGAAGGGGAATGGGGAGTTACTGTTTAAGGGGTACAGAGTTTAAGTTTTGCAAGATAATAAAAGAGTTCTGGAGACTGGTCACACAACACTGTGAAAGTACTTAACACGACTGAACTGTACCCTTAAAAATGGTAAATTTTATGTTTATGTGTATTTTACCAAATTAAAAAAAATCATCAGAATGGCTGGTGCCATCTATGCCGAGCATCTTTATTTTAAAGCCATAGAAGCTCCACTAGAGGAAAGGATGCCACTTAAGAAAAAAGCCAGCTCTTCCCACTCTTGTGACCTAGAAACGCCAGATTGCTTCCATGATTTTGTCTCCACGTGACAGGCAAAATGCAACTGAATGTCTGTTCATGAAAATAGGACTTAGTTACCAGCAACGTGACCTGTGTCAAGGTCAGAGTAGATGATGGCCCCATTTACATGACAAGGAATTGCTGACTCTTTAAACTTTATTCTCAGCTCTTTTTCATAAACTGTAAACTCTTGCAAAGCTCCAATGTAACACAGCATGTATCTGTTTGCTGCCATAACAAAGGACCACAAACTGGGTTGCTTAAACAACAGGGATTTATTATCTCACAGTTCTGGAGGCTAGAAGTCCAAGATCAAGGTGTTGGCAGGGTTGGTTCCTCCTGAGGGCTGTGAGGGGGATTCTGTCCCATGCCTCTCACCTAGCTTCTGGTGGTTTGCTGGCAATCTTCAGCATTTCTTGGCTTGCAGAAGCATCACCCTAATCTCTCTTTTCATCTTCATATAGCATCCTCCCTGTGTATGTGTCTGTGTCCAAACTTCCCCTTTTTATAAGGACATCAGTCATATAGGGTGGATTAGGGGTCCACCCTACTTCAGTAGGACCTCATCTTAACTTACATCTGCAACTCTATTCCCAAATAAGGCTACTTTCTGAGGTATGGGGTGAGGACTTCAAAATATGAATTTTTGGAGGACACAGTTCAGTTCATCACAGAGCAGGTTCATGAAGGATGCGAAGCCTCCTGGGGCACAGTCTGAGAACCTGGAACATGCTTCTGGATTCCATAGCCCTTCCCATTAAGTTGCTCCCCTCGCCCCTCCAGGCACCACCTCTCCCACCCGGAACTCCATCAGGGGTGCCTAGAACTATGGCCACTTCACCTACCTCTACAGTCAGTGGCTTTAAAGTCCATCCTCCACTTTGTCGATTATCTTGGGCCATTGCTTTTTTTCTCCACTCAGATGGGCCCTTTTGGTCATGAAAAAGCTTATCTGTGCTTCTACTAATAAGACAGCAGATAAAACAAGTCAGGTTCTCAACTAATTCAGATGCAAAGTGTGTAGCAGCTAACTTTGAAATTACTTTCTAGATGAGATTTATTTCAGGAGCATCTGTGAATTTTAATTACTGCTCTCTCCTTTTACCCAACAGCAGAGCTAGTGATCTGAGCAGCTCAGCGAACATCTGAATGGAATGCCTGGAATGCAGCCAGTGAGAGCTGTGTGTGTGACTGGATGTATAATAAGCAAACCGCTTGTACCCGAGTGTGTGTGTGTGTGTGTGTGTGTGTGTGTGCGCGCGCGCACGCATGCGTGCACTGATACCTTGGTCTCCTATGACCCGACAGTTAAAGGTTAGCCCAGGGGTTATGTTACTCCATCTTCACCAGTATATGCTTAGATACATATCTATGCCCCCATTTTACCGATGAGGAAACTGAGGCATAGACTGGCTAAAACTGTTACTTCCTTAAACTTGTAAGATGCAAAATCGAAATTCAGATCCATGTTTTCCCTTAAGCCAACTTACCTGTCAGGTAAACCTCATCTCCCCTGTACCTCAAGACACTGTAATGGAGATGGAGATGATTACTGCTCCATATAGGAGATTTTTTTGAGGGTTTGCTTAGTTGAGGTGGCAGTGCTCAGTGCACTTTAGGTTGAGAGCTATTCCATTTTAACACAAGTCAGCGTAATTTGTAAACAATACTCTGCCCATTTGATATTAATAAAACTGAGTGAATATAGTGTTATCTACTTTTTACAAAATGCATTTGAGAAAGTTTTTCCATTGGTTGGTTTTCCCAAATACCCATTTGTTTAGTTAGCTACAAAAGCCAGGAAAACATTCTGTAGTTTAGTTAGAAAGTTCAGCTCCAAAAAGAAAGGCCCCATCTCTAACACAGAATGTTACAGCAAGTGTTGGGTCCTGTGTCAGTACCCTGTATGAGCCCTTCTAATCCTTAAAAATGGTTGGCTTAGGTTGCTGCTGGTGACCATCGATAGGCTTTAACAAGTGAACAGCTAGAAGCGTTCCCACTTATTAAAGTTTATTAGGTACAAAGAAATGAATCTGCAGAGGGAACATCAATAAATATAAAATACACGTGAAACACTGGGAGAGTCACAGACCACAGCGCCAGCAAGAATACGCGAGGATGGGAGGGGCGCTACATTTGAGTTTGTGGTCCAGGGGTGAAGGATTTGTCCTGCCGGAGGCTGGCACTGTGAGAGTTCAAAGGGCGAGAATTCAGTGATGGGTCTGGAGGAGGGATGTGATCCCAGGTTCCTGAAATTTCTCCCTAGTTGCAATTTTTGGTTTCTCCTCATTCCTTCCCTCTGTCCTTGAATGGTTTTATTTTGAATTTCCATCCCAGCGGTGCAGAACATTAATGTGTAAATACCTCATCAGGGCAGGCAGTCTACTCTGAAGGTGGAACAGCCTTGGTCTAGCGCCTCCTTAATCATGATCATTAAAACCCTTGTAACTATTCTGTACAACTGAGAGAGAGGTGGAGTGGATACTGTAATAAACAAAAGTTCTGACCTTCTGGAAACCTTGCAGAACCAAAAAAACAAATCAGGTATGCCCATAGCTGATGACCTGCAAAAGCTTCTTTTCCATTGATTTAGCTGTTACAATTTGGCATGATTTATTCCCCAGGGAAGGGAACCTGACCTCGCTCAGTGGCTTCTGTCTGGAATGAGAAAGCATAACAATGATGGAGGACACCATCTTAGTCTCCACTCCAGACAGCAGCTAGGTGGGTGTAGTATCATGTTTGCCAAAACCCTCCTAACGGTCTACCTTTCGTGGATGGCGTGTTCTGGGCATTACATCCTTGAGGTGTGAGTGCATGAGTGGGCTATTTCAAAGGAAACTTATTTTTCACTGCTCTTCTCACTTCTGCCTCCCTGATTTCCTTTAATCTGCAGCTATTTTGAGCACAGATGAGGGATCAGTCTGTTTCCTTCTATTTTCTCTCCTTCCTGTCACAGCTTTTCCACCAAGGATGGGGTCATGCAGCAAGCAAAAACACACTGCCATTCCCTTGCCAGCTCCAGAAAAAGGGTGTGAGAGGAGCGGTCACAGGTCACAGCCAGTCCTGACCCGGTCCACAGTCAGGGCTGACTGAACCCACACACTTCTCCCCACCTAGAGAGGTGCCACCACAGGGACTGGGGGACTCTCAGACCAATTAGGCTCTCTTGGGCTCAGAAGGCAGCTAGGATTTGCCTGATGGGTGGCTCCAGGCTCCCTAAGGGTGGGCGCGGGGCACTGATATTTGAGGCAGACATTTCAGAATACATTTCAGTCTATACTTTTCCGTGTCACGTTTTTCACGAAAACCCTGCACTCGGGGGAGGAAAAAAAAGAGCTCTGAGACAGAATTAGGAATTTACTCATGATGACTTACACAGGTTTCTAACTTGCAGGGAAAATACTGAAATCTCATACAGCTCACCTCACCTTGTCTGCCAGGATGAGGCTGGGGACTTGGAGAGACAGGAGGAACACCATGCAGACTTGGGCACGAGGGGCGGTGTAAACAGTAAGAGCATTGGCTACTTGCAGGATCATTCAGACACAAAAGGGGCCCTGTGGTCAGCCTTGGAGAGGCCAAGCCCGCTCTTGCCTTTGATTTGCGTTATGTTTACATTAGGCAGCAAAAGAATCCCTGTACTGCAAGACGGGAACGAGACGTGGCATCTCGTTCACTGGAGGCCGCGTGGCGACAACTCTCTGTGAGCCGCATCATTTATAAGGCATTATCTGGTTTGATTTTGCAGTTTGTGTGATGAGACGAGAAAATCATGCCAATAAGAAGCTGCTGTGGATACTATGACTTTGGGAAACTAAGGAATCTTCTAAAAATGGTTCCGAATCTAGGGAGGGCCAGCCTGCACGCGTATTTACAGTCATGGAATGGACACTCTGTGGTGGGGACAGGGTTCTCATCTGTGCTGACAGATGAATGCCAAGACGCATTTTAAACAATGGAGAAATGATGTGTGTGTTTTTTAAATTACTCAAATAAAAATCGACTATAATACTGATTTAAAGCCTGTGCAAATCACATATTTACAATAAATAAATGCTCCATGCAGAGCCTGTATGTCAACTGAATTACAACTTGAGAATGGTGAGGTCTGACGTTCTCCTGGGGATGTCCACCCGCCATATGGAACCCCAGGTGGCTCACAGGACATTGGCTTCATCTGTCTTCTCACCAGAGTGTCTTTAGGGATAACTGTGGAAAACGACAGTGTTATCAGGTGGGGTCAGAAGACTCACAGCACATAAATGACACACTCCGGGGCCGGGCAGTGAAGCTTTCCGTCATGCATGCAAGGCTGCTAGGGTCTGATGGTCCCATCATACGTAAGGTGCTGATTTTCACGCAGGAGGTCGTGGGTGGAAAAGGAATGAAAGTGTAGCTTGTGGCAGGTGGGGACCTAATCCCATCAAAAACATTTAAGGGATCAAGCACCAGCAGACTCACTTGACGGGAAGCTCAAGAAAAGCAAAGAACTTGGTGGCGATCCCAAGAAAAGGCAACGGAAAACAGGGAAAGGGTCCCAGGCTTTCAGATTTCAGGGCTCCCAGCCTTGCACGGATCACTTGGGCTCTGTACCCATAAAAGAAGAGCACCCCCAGGGTGCTGTTCACCATGTCTGGAACCCCTTGATTTCCCTGGGCGATTGCTTTTTGCCTCACTGAAGTGAAAATGAATTAAGACGGTGTCCAGCTAGACATAAAGAAGACCTTCTTGACAATGGGACGCCCAAGGGAGACTTAACAATTCATCCTTGACTAGACTTTATGGGCTCGGGGATTTAGATGTGTGCCTGCCATGAGGTCAGGGACCAGACGGTGCATAATGTTCCATCATGCTTGCCACGTCTGAAGGGGAGGGTGACTCCTGTCCTGTCAATTCTAACGTGCCAGGCAAAGCAGTGAGGTACAGTGGAAGGAGCACTGGAAAAGGAGTCAGAGGTCTGCGAATGTGACCTTGGGTGAGTTCCTTAACCTCCTGGAGCTTGGTTTTCTCATATGAAAAAAAGTTTGCATTAAAGGTATCTCTCCAGCTTATACCACAGAGTTGCTAAAAGGAGCAAATGAAATAACATACGCAAGTTATCTAAACTATATAAAGAGCTATATAATGTAGGAAATATTACTTTGATTATTACTATATCTTTCTGATCACAGGAATAATGTATTTATTATAGAACATTCAGAAATTGCAGAAATGCCCCCTAAGAAGTCAAAATCAGCCATAAGCTGGCAGAGTGAATGCCTGTGAACAATTTTGTGTATATTCTTCCTGTCTTCTTTTTTCCTCTGTATACATACTTTCTCTGAACTGCAATCATACACCCAGTTTTGAACCTACAATCATCTGAGAATGGTTATTTAGATGGTTGCAATTTTTGGATTAGCCATGGTGAGAAAGGGGAGAGGGTACTTGTCCTCCTTCAGGAAACTCATCCCCACTTCCAGTAACCTAGTTCCTTCTTTCTCACATCCCTTTCCTTGAGGTTCTGATCTAACAGCAGGCCACCCTTTTTGTCACACAGCACTCTGAAACAGGAGGAGGCCAGGGTGGACGGAATGCATGTCTTCAAAGAAACGAAGGGCCTTTAAAGATGAGACCCTGTCGTCTGCGGTGAGAGATGTCATCTCCACCCAGGTTAGAAAACACTGTGTCCCAGTTGCCTCGTGTGAGCACGAGGGCATTTCTTCAAAGACTCACAATTATGACACAAGGGCCTCTCTGGTTCCCCCGATCCCCTCCCCCCAGCCTTCCTCTAGCCACCAGCAAAATTTGTGGCTAAATTTGGTCAAAAGAAATGATAATGTTGGGGACTTCCCTGGCAGTCCAGTGGTTAAGACACCGTGCTTCCACTGCAGGGGGCACGGGTTCAATCCCTGGTCGAGGAACTAATATCCCGCATGCTGTGCGGTGTGGCCAAAAATAAAATAAAATAAAAATTAAAAAAATAAATAAGTAAATGATAATGTTGATGGGAGAAAAACCCCCAGGGTGCTATGAGAAACCATGTATTCTATAGACGAGAGAGAACACCAAATTATGTTTTATACATGTTACAGAGCTTTCCTCTCAGGCTTCTCAGGCCACGGTAACGAGGGAAGAATGATGGGGGCGAACGGGGTGATGGTTGCAGAGTGATTCCCAAGGGGTTCTGTGTTGCCAGAGCTGCTTCTGTATGTGGTGGTGATTCCAGAGAAGCTCCCCCCTTTCACTCTTCAGGTTTTGAAATTGTGAGTGTTTCATCCCAGCTGGAAACACAGGTACCCCTATGGCTTTCCCTGAGGAAAAGCGGGACGCTGTTCAGAGGAAAGCACACCCTCAACAATTCTGTGCTCCCTGAGGTTTCCCAGTTTTACCCTCAGAGACCCGAGGGCCGTGTTACCTGAGCATTTCTGCCTTTGATGTCATCGGAGCTCTGGCCGGCCGCCTCAGTGTGGAGCCAGGGACCAGGTGTGCGGCCTGAAAGACAAAAGAGCCATCTCACCATCTGCTGGCCCGGGGCCGGCTATGTGCTTCACGGAGAAAGTCTGGCTAAACCGGCACTTAGGGCAATGGTACAGGAACCAAGGGTAATGTTAAGTCGGTCAACCTGAAACCCTCGGGCTCCTGGCCCTAGACTGTGCGTTTCTACCCACTGCCTCTATGTCACACACTGTGGATACAGAGGCGTCACGTCCACTGAGCTGGGAGGAGAACAAGTGATGAAGGCCTCTCATCTAAATGCAGGTGCGAGCTTCTCAGCTCTGAACACGGCATCAGCTCCAGACGCGCTCGTGTGTCCTGGCCCCAGACGTGCCGGCGTCGTGCTAGGGTTGCCTAAAAAAGCAGTGGAAGTGTGTGCTGACATAGCTCAGACCCTGTTCCATGAGGATCCAACTCATTCTCTAAAACATATTAGGTTTAAATATTACACAAGTTACGTATGAATATATTCTCATAATTAAGAATTCAAAGAATATAGAAAAGATAATAGGGGAAAAAAAAAACCCCTAAAGTGCTTCCTCTCTGCCTGCCCTTCTCTCTAATCCCAATTAATTATTCTGGAGTTGCCTCTGCTAAAAGTCTGCTGTTTATCCCTCCAGCTTTGTTTTTCTTTTTGACATTTACTTACATAGACGTGTGTACACGTAGATACATGGTATGGTTGGTCTAGCCAAGTTTTAAATCCATATTCCTAGGAATTCCAGAACTTTTCCTGTGAGTCAGGTGATCCAAATGGTGTCCCTGTGTCTCCTCTGCTGCATTTGGTACAAGACTTTTCTGTCTGCTTCTGTCACAGGCTAGGAATTAAATAACCATGTCCCAAAGCCCTCCCAACAATTCACGTTGCTGTGCTACTTACAAAGCAACATGAAAAGCAGAAATATCCATCCCAGATTATTTATGATAGTGAAAAGCTGATAATAACCTGTATTCAACAACAGTGTTTAGGAAATCTAGGGTTCATTATCGTATGATGGAGCACCAAGCAGCCCTCTGAATGTCTACAAAGGCTCAAATAATTTGGGGTGATGTTTGAAATGTAGGACAAAAAAGCAGACTAGAAACTGTATAAATAGCAAGATGTCAACTATTTTTAAAAATCCATGAAAAAAATGTAAATAATATACTGAATTGATTCCTTTTGGATTTACTGCTTTTTAAAAACTCTTAAAAATACTCTTCAAGTTTTCTACAATGGGCATATAAGTCATCTTAAGAATCTGTTGTGGTAAGATATAGTTTTTTAAATGAACTGCCACATAGAAGGGTCTCTACAACTTACAAAACGTTAATCCAACGGACACTGCAATTTTCATTAAAATACTTTTAAAATTACCGTGTGCACTTGTTCTAGGATGAAGATATTTTTGGACCAATGGCATAGGGAGTATTAGGTTTTTAGCCAGATTTACAACTGAGCAAAAAGTAAAGAGACACTGATAAACAGCCCCTGACCGAATTCCACGCGGCAGTATGGCCTTGACACTATTGTTCTTAGATTTACGGAACTCCAATCTACTACAGAAAAGCCTTCCTCTAGACCAGGGTTTCTTAACTTGGCTCAATTGACATTTGGGGCTGGAAAATTCTTTGTTGTGGGGTGCTGCCTGTGTGCTGTAAGCAGTTTCACAGCATCCCTGGTCTTTACCCACTAGATGCCACTAGCACATGCCCCAGACCATTTGTATCAACAAAAAAGGTCTCCAGACAGAATATCCCCTGGGGGGCAAAATCCCCCGCTTGGAGAACCACTGGGCAATGAAACAGGCTTCTCCATAGGTAAGCAGTGCCCACTAGTTTTCATAAATACGACTGGAAACAACAGAGCTAAGGAGAATCAATTTCTTCTTAAAACAGAAAGGAAAACTCTGCATCTTGTTGTAAAAGAAATTTCACTGCTGCTAGAATGTGTGGCTTCGAGTTGCCAGGGTTACCCAGGATGCTTTTAATACAAATATCTCCTTGGGGGGTTTTCCCTTACGAGATGCCACTAGAATCTCTTAAAATTAAACTGTAGAGCCCTTCTGCTTGAAACAGTCCTTCACATGGGCTGTCTGCCCACAGAAGAGTATTTCAGATTCACTAAAATGGGGGTTTTGAAACTTTTGGTACCACAGCGCGCAGTAAGAAATCTCTTTTCCATCTCTATCCAGTCACATGCGTCTACTGCACGCAGAGCAGCCCAAGTGACCGCTGCTGCTGCCTCCTAGTAACCAGATGGCGCCTCTTCCCCCAGTTATTAACACGCTGTGTTGCAGGAGCCGCTGGCTACAGAGCAGCGGGATAGGAAGGACTTCGCTAAACTGTGGGGCTTAAAGAAGAAAGTCTGTGGGGCTTCCCTGGTGGTGCAGTGGTTGAGAATCTGCCTGCTAATGCAGGGGACACGGGTTCGAGCCCTGGTCTGGGAAGATCCCACATGCCGTGGAGCAACTGGGCCCGTGAGCCACAACTACTGAGCCTGCGTGTCTGGAGCCTATGCTCCGCAACAAGAGAGGCCACGATAGTGAGAGGCCCACGCACTGCAATGAAGAGTGGCCCCCGCTTGCTGCAGCTAGAGGAAGCCCTCGCACAGAAATGAAGACTCAACACAGCCAAAAAAAAAAATAATAATAATAATAATTAAAGCTGCTAATAATAATAAAAAAAAAAAAAGAAGAAAGTCTGTGCTTGGGCTGGAGGAGCAGAGGCCTGAGGGCCATGCTGGTTTCCAACTTTCTTTTTTGTCACTTGTATACCAAGCCAGCCTTGTACCTTTTCTCAGACAGAGACATATTTTCAGGTCAAAAAAAAATCCGTTCTGTAGCCAACCAACAAGAGGCTGAATACTGCAGGGCTTGGAAAACACCCAGAAAGGATTTACAAACTTGGTTGGCCATCAAAGCTGGGTCTCCCAGGACTCCTCCCAGTCTTGGAGTACAATTCCAGGGGCTGGGTGAGGAGACAGTGGGCTCCTAGGAGAAGCACCTCTAACCACCATCTCTGGGCCAACTCGGTCTCTCTCTAAGGTAGGGTCCACATGGCATAAGGTGGAGAGTGGTAGGTATGGTGCAGAGAACCAAGCTGTGTATCTGAAACAAAAGGGATGCTGCATATACCGGCCTCACGTGCAGAGAAGGAATGCTGGCCAGACCACGACAAGAAGGGCAGATGGTTATACGGAATCAAAAGCACAATTCTCTGTGACTGGGAACATTTCACTGGCAACGCTAACTGTATGACACAGACGTTAAGTGGAACGGTAGTTTCTGTTTCCCTTTCCATCCCAAAAGCAGTGCAACAGACAGGAAACAGTTGCAAAACAGAGGAGGATATTGTTACTAGGTGATTTCAGTGCGGGGATGAATACATGGGCTGGGCCAGAGTGAGGGTGCCCTCAGCAGTCCTCCCCAGGGTTCTGTATGCTGTGTGATAATTGTTTACAGAAGGGGTAGACAAAATAATTAGCTACTAAAGGTATCTGAAAAAGGCCTGAGAAAATCTGGTTAAAATGTTAAACCTTGTATTGCTACTGATGGGAGTAGTTGTTTTTATATCTTTTAAAAATAATAAAAAGATTCTGCTAAAAAAATATTTATCCAGAAAGATGTTGATTTGAACTTTAAAAAGGAACATGGAATCATCATTTTCCCTTTGCAATACAGAGCCACTGAGTTCTGTTGGTAGCTCCCTTTCTAATGTCAAGTTCATCCCTTCCTCTCAAGTGAGCCTAGGGCACATAGTGGGGTCTTCCTAGGCCTCTGCATGGAGACCCCTCACTCAGGAAGGCGTGGAACACACCCTTGGTTTGGTTCTATGCTGTTCCAGTATTTTGGGCAGCCTGCCCACATCAAGAACAAGCCTGGAGTTCTCTTAGGTGACATGGAACAAAGAACCTCACCTCAGGCCCCGGCTTTGCCACCAGCTGTGACCAGAGGCAGATCACCCTACTTCTGCCTCGGTTATTTCAGCTCGACCTGAAGGAGCTGGGCTGGAAAACCTCATAGAGCCTTCCCTGTTCTAATGCTGGAAGGCTCTCACAGTCTCTAAAGGAAATGACGGGTTTCATTGGAAATGATAATTCTAGTATCTGCCAGAGATACGCCTTAGAAATTGCATATCTGGCCTTTCCTCTCCTTCCTCGCTGTCACTGCCATAGTTGACGTTGGCCTGAGGGACCCACGTCCCCCTCGTGGAGAACTTACAGTGTCACCCTACACACCTTGGGGCACTCAGACCAGGGGGGGCGCTAATCATAGTCTCTCTCTCAATAATTTGGAATTTTAAAATTAGTTTTAACGCTTATTAAAAGTAATATATATTTATTATAGAACACTTGGACAAAATAGTGAAGCATAAGGAAAATAAAAATCACCCAGCATTCCACCATTGAGGGATAACCACTCTTAACACCGTACTGGATGTATTTCTAGCCTCTTCTCTCTTTCCTTTATTTGGACCACTTTTCCCTCTCCATATAAATTCATGAAATATTTTCTTTTTAAAATTAAATTGAGGTTTTAGTTAATATAATTTTAGTATACCAGGTTTTTTCGTTTTGTTTTGTTTTGACTTCTCAAGGTAGCACTGGCATTTTCCCATGTCACTAAATATTCAACAGCACTATTATAACAGATGCAGAACATTCCATCCTGTGGCTCTGCACTAATTTATTTAACCCTATTGTTGGATATTTGTGCTGTTTTCAAATTTCTTCTGTAAATGGTTTAGCAATGTATATATGTGTGGATATTGTTATTTATTAATTCAACAAGTGGTTATTGAGTGTCTGTGTGCCTGGCCCCAGGCCAGGAGCTGAAGACAGACCAGTGAATAAAAATGAATGCTGTCTCTGCCCTCCAGGGCCTTATACTGTACTGGGGAAGACAGGTAAATATATAACATGTCAGGAGGTGATAGATGCTTTGAAGAAAACGATAAGGCAGCATAAAGAGAGCACAAGTGATAGGACAGGAAGTGCTGTTATTTTATCTGGAGTGGTCATCAGGGAAGACCATAAGGAGGGGTGCAGTCACCGGTAATAATCAGGCGTGGCTAAGGTAAGTGCACCAGGGCAGAGGTCCTTACTGCCTAACTGCCCTCCACAAGGGCGAAAAGACACTGGCGTTGTCTTCTGATTCTCTCAGTCTTGGGACATCTAATCCTTTGATTTTACAGCGTGAACCACCAAGAGCTGTTAAAGTTACTGCAGTGCCTGGTGGAGAAGTTTCTCTGCTAATGGGAATAATGGTAGCTAGTTGTGCTACAGGTATAAAGTAACTCTATTTTAATAAAAGACCTAAAGGAAGCAGGGAGTAAGTCTCGCAGATATCTGAGGAAAGTGTCCCATAGAAGGAAGGGCAAGTGCAAAGAGCCCAGAGATGGGGGGTGTGCTTGGAGCGTTCTACACATTGTAGGTGGTCCATGCTGTTGGAGGGAAGTGATGATGGGGAGAGTGGCGGCAATGGGCAGTTCATGTGGGTCTTAGAAGCCATGACAGGAATTTCTGATTGACTTGGAGGGAGATGGGAATTCACTGGAGGATTGTAAGCAGGGGCAGCGTGACTGGGCTTTAGAGGAATCACTTCGGGCTGCTGTGTGGAGCAGGGACACCGGTTAGCAGGTGCTTGCAGCATCCAGGTGAGAAACGACAGTGGCTTCAGCCAGGGGTGAGTGACAGAGGACATGTGATCAGATTGGGGATGCATTTCAAAGGAGGAGGTCCCAGAATTTACTGGGAAATTGGATGTGGGAGCAGAAGAGAAAAAAAGAAGCCAAATACGATTCCAAGGTTTTGGGTATGACAAAAAATGGAGGAGCAGTGGGCTTGCAGTGGGAGGAGAGGGGAGAAAGAGGGCAGCCAGAAAATCTAAGCAAAGAAGTGCTTCAGGAGGAGGGTGTGATGGACTGCAGCTGACGCCTCTGACCCCTGGATTTGGCCATGCTCGGGTCCACTGGTAGCCTTGCCAAGGGCTCCTTCTATGGTGTGAAGGGAGAAGGCCTGAGAGGACGGGGAGAGGAGATGGTGTTGCCTGTAAGAAGAGCAGAGAAATGGCCCAGGGGAGGTCAAGGGAGATTTTTTTTTTTATATGTAAATATCTGGTAAGACTTAAAAAAAATTATTTTGGCCGTGCCATGTGGTTTGCGGGATCTTAGTTCTCCGACCAGGTATTGAACCTGTACCCTTGGCAGTGAAAGTGCAGAGTCCTAACCACTGGACCACCAGGGAATTACCAAGGGAGATATTATTTATAGATATTACAGTATCTTTGCAGGTTCAGAGGAATAAAGGAGTAACCTGGAAAGACAGGAGGTGGTAAGAGAGTGGGATGCTGGAAGACAGCTTATGGAGGGCTGTGGTCCCCAGTAATAATCAGACGTGGCTAAGATAAGTCAGCCAGGACAGAAGTCCTTACTGCTCAACTGCCCTCCCGCCATAAAGGCGAAAGACTCTGGCACTGGCTTTGTCTTCTGATTCTTTCAGTCTGGGGACATCTAATCCTTTGATTTTATGATGTGAACCACCCTGTACTGTTAAAGTTACTGCAGTGCCTGGTGGAGAAGTTTCTCTGCTAATGGAAGTAATGGTAGCCAGTTTTGCTATAAGTGTAAAGTAACTCTATTTTAGAAAAGGAGTTGGGCCACAATGAGATACCACTTCACACCATCAAGATGGCTACAAACAAAACAAAGCACCAAGACCAGAAAATAACAAGCGTTGGAGAGGATGTGGAGAAACTGGAACACTTGTGTACTGTTGGTAGGAATGTAAAATGGAAAACAGTATGGTGGTTCCTCAAAAAATTAAAAATAGAATTACCATGTCATTCAGCAATTCCACTTCTGGGTGTATACACAAAAGAATTGAAAGCAGGGTCTCAAACAGTTATTGGTACACTCATGTACATAGCAGCATTGTTCACAACAGCCAAAAGATGGAAGCAACCCAAGTGTCTATTGATGGATGAATAGATAAACAAAATGTGGTAAATATATACAATGGAATATTATTCAGCCTTAAAAAGGAAGGAAATTGTGACATACGCTACAACATGGATGAACCTTGAGGACATTATGCTAAGTGAAATAAGCCAGTCTCAAAAAGTCAAGTAGGGCTTCCCTGGTGGCACAGTGGTTAAGAATCCACCTGCCAATGCAGGGGACACGGGTTCGAGCCCTGGTCCAGGAAGATCCCACATGCCGCGGAGCAACTAAGCCCGTGTGCCACAACTACTGAGCCTGCGCTCTAGAGTCTGAGAGCCACAACTACTGAACCCACGTGCCACAACTACTGAAGCCCACGTGCCTAGAGCCCGTGCTCTGAAACAAGAGAAGCCACCTCAATGAGAAGTCTGCGCACCTCAACAAAGAGTAGTCCCCGCTTGCCGCAGCTAGAGAAAGCCCGCGTGCAGCAATGAAGACCCAACACAGCCAAAAATAAATAAATAAAATAAATAATTTTTTTTTTTAAATTAAAAAAAAAAGTCAAGTATAGCACAATTCTAGTTATATACCAAGAGTAGTCAAACTCATAGAGCCACAGAGCTAGAAACTAGAACAGTGGTTACCAGGGGGTTGGGGGAGGGGAGAATGGGGAGTTGTTTAATGAGTACAGAGTTTCAATTTTGTGAGATGAAAAGAGTTCTGGAAATTGGTTGCACAACAATGTAAATGCATTTCACACTACTGGACTGTACACATAAAAATGGTTAGGATGGTCAGTTTCATGTTATGTGTATATATATATATATCTTTTTGGCTGTGTTGGGTCTTTGTTGCTGCGTGCGGGCTTTCTCTAGTTGTGGTGAGCGGGGGCTACTCTTCATTGCGGTGCACGGGCTTCTCATTGCGGTGGCTTCTCTTGTTGCAGAGCACCGGCTCTAGGCGCGCAGGCTTCAATAATTGTGGCACATGGGCTCAGTAGTTGTGGCTCGCAGGCCCTAGGGTGCACGGGGCTTCAGTAGTTGTGGCTCGTAGGCTCTAGAGCACAGGCTCAGTAGTTGTGGCGCACGGGCTTAGTTGCTCCGCAGCATGTGGTATTTTCCCGGACCAGGGCTCAAACCCATGTCCCCTGCATTGGCAGGTGGATTCTTAACCACTGTGCCACCAGGGAAGTCCCCATGTTATGTTCTTTTTTAACCACAATTAAAAGTAAAGAAAAAAGGAGTTGCGACGAAAACGGTCAAATTTTTAATCAGCCACTTTCCCACTGAACTGACCATGATGAGGATGGTTTTGCTGGGAACACCAGACTGAAATGTAATGTTCGGGTGTCTTTCTCTCCTCCCTTCCTTCACCAACATGTGAATCTCTCAAGGGTAGGTCAGGGGGATCATTTATCTAAATCTCTCCAGAGCTGAGGGCCTCAATAAGTCTCTGTCCATATGATGATGACTTCACTCTTTCTACCATCATTGTGTTAATGAATATTTGTGAGCTACGCATTTTTTCCCAAAGATTCTTAGTGATAGGGTTTTTTCACTTTCTTTTCATTGTGGTAAAGTACATATAATATAAAATTTACCATTAATGACACTTCGTACATTCCCATTGTTGTGTAACCATCACCACTATCTAGTTGCAGAACATTTTCATCAGCCCAAAAGGAAACCCATACTCATTAGCAGTCACTCCCCATTCTCCATACCCCCCTGCCCTTGGCAGCTGCTAAATTCACTTTCTGTGTCTTTGAATTTGCCTATTTTAGATATTTCATATCAATGGAATCTTATGTGGCCTTTATGTCTGGCTTCTTTCACTTAGCATAATGTTTTCAAGGTTCATCCATGTTGTAGCACGTACCACTGCTTCATTCCTTCTTACTGTCCAATAATATTCCATTGCATGACTACACCACATTTTGTTTATCCATTTACTAGTTGATGGGCATTTGGGTTGTCACCTTTTGGCTATTGTGAATAGTGCTGCTGTGAATATTTGTCTATGAGCGCTTGTGTGAACACCTGTTTTCAATTCTTTGGGGTATACACCCAGGAGTGGAATTGCTAGGTCATACGGTAATTCTGTTTACCTTATTGAGGAACCCAATGCATTTTAAAAACACTT
Organism: Balaenoptera musculus; assembly: GCF_009873245.2. NCBI lineage: Eukaryota > Metazoa > Chordata > Mammalia > Artiodactyla > Balaenopteridae > Balaenoptera > Balaenoptera musculus. Next base: position 47,642,105 of record NC_045793.1, read on the forward strand.
AAAAATTGGACAAAATCATCTACCAAAGAAAGAACATGGCTCATACTTGCAGAGTGGAGACAGGGAGGATGGCACCGGAAGAGCTAAGCCTTAGGGTATTTGTGTGCCGTGTGTGTGTGTGTGTGTGTGTGTGTGTGTGTGTGTGTGTGTGTGTGTGTGTGTGTGTGTGTGTGTGTGTGTGTGTGTGTGTGTGTGTGTGTGTGTGTGTCTCGGAAGGACAGAGAGAAAGCAGGCAAGCGGGCGGAGACAGAGCTCCAGAACTGCTACAAAAGAGCACGGAGACACCCTCATCTGACGGAACCAACAGAGTCTCCCACACCATGAAGAACTCTAATCTTGGGTTACAGGTCAATGGCAGAATGCAAGAGAAAAACTGTAAGAAGAAATGTCATCAGATAGGCATGACCTACACCCACATAATTAACAAGGTTCTCCCCCCACGGCTCGCAGGAACGGCAGGAACATGCTCATTTAACTGTGCTAGGAGGCTACTGAAGTATTTTACGTCTACCAATGCCACATCAATCTAAAACTATATCTTCTTTTTGAAATGGCAAATGCCCTTTCTGGTCTGTAGGATGTCAATTCATTAGTACGTTGCATTTTTTTTTTTAACTGCTCCTTTTTTTTTTTTTAATTTTTATTTATTTATTTATTTATGGCTGTGTTGGGTCTTCGTTTCTGTGCGAGGGCTTTCTTCTAGTTGTGGCAAGTGGGGGCCACTCTTCATCGTGGTGCGCGGGCCTCTCACTATCGCGGCCTCTCTTGTTGCAGAGCACAGGCTCCAGATGCGCAGGCTCAGTAATTATGGCCCACGGGCCCAGTTGCTCCGCGGCATGTGGGATCTTCCCAGACCAGGGCTCGAACCCGTGTCCCCTGCATTGGCAGGCAGATTCTCAACCACTGCGCTACCAGGGAAGCCCTAACTGCTCCTTCTTGATCCTCAGGAGATTATTTATTTTGGTGTGGGCACTGATTTGAACATTGCTCTGAAAGGAGAGGAACACAGCACAGACTGCCACCTCTGCCCTCCTGGTGAGCTGTGGGGTGAAGCTTTTCTTCTGTTCTCAGAGATGAGGCTAGGCACCACGGGCTCCAAATGCAGGTAACTTAGAATTTACTGAGTCTGAAGATTGAAGGACTCCACAGCACATTACTGAGAAAGGCTGTATGACAAAGAGATTTTTAAGACTCTGTTTTTCTGAAGTGGTTTAGGGCAGAGATCAGCAAAATACAGCCAGCAGACCAAATTCAGCCAGCAGCTATTTTCACAAATAAAGTTTTACTGGAAGACAGCCATGCCCATTTCTTTACGTGTTGTCTGTGGCTGCTTTCATGTCAAAACAGCAGAGCTGAGTAGTTGTGACAGAGGCCAGATGGCAGGCAGAAACCTCAATATGTCCTCTCTGGCCCTTTAAAGAAAATGTTTGCTGATCCCTGGTTTAGGGTAGGGCTCCAAACGAATGACCTGCAAGGCTAGTTCCCCTTCCTGACCTTACCCCTCAGCCTCAGACCTGTGTACTCCCTGCTCCACCTGCCCCGGGTCATCTCCCCCTTGCAGCCCTCCAGGCACCTCCACTCGCCCTGATCCATCACTTCATCTCCTCCTGAGACCCGCTCCTCTCCTGCTCCTTCTTCTTGGTGCCACACCATCCATCCAGGCCCAGGCTGGTACTCAGAGGCCCTTGGCTCCTCCTCCACTTCTCTTGTTCCTCTCATGGCCTGCATCCCCAAGCCCTGGCAACCCTCACCCCCATCCGTCCTCCCTCGCATGGACCCTCCTCACAGCCACAGGTTTCCTGACCTTGGTCTCTACCTCCTCTGATCAAACCACCAGTTATCAGACTCAACCTAGACCTACTCACATCCCTTCTCAGAGTTCACCATGGCTGCGTGGCTCAGACACCCCTGGGTCTGAAATTCCTGACTCTGCCTCTAACTTGCTGTGAGGCCTTAGGCAAGTCACTTGGCCTGTCTGGACCTCCTTTCCCCTACGTGAAAACTTTCTACATTAAGGACTTATGATAAGGTCTGCAAAGCACCTAGAACCATGCCAGGCACATCTGAGTAGGTCTATGACAGGATCACTTACTGTATTGGTGGTGGTTAGTATTTAACTGACAGTTCTTTGCTTATAGGTTCTGCTTATATCCCTTAGAATGGATAAAACATCCTTCACATTAGGAGGGAACACATCTCCTTGTCCTCTTCGTGTGTGGGCACCTCCTGTAGGGTAGGTAACACGCCTAGGCTCTCTCTGCCCTCTTTTTCTGGTGAGTTGAACAGAGGGAACTAGCCATGTGCAGCGTGGCCCCTTCTAGGTTCCCTCTTTGAAATCTGGCTGCCTGTGTATTAGGGACTATTCCATCCTGCCCTCCTGGCCATGTGGAAAGCTCTGTGAGGCTGCTCTGTGGCTGCAGGGGGAGGCCAGCCTCAGTCCCCTCACCCTGGCCTGGGGGAGTCAGCAAGCCTCTTTCTGGGGTGCAGTATTAGAGTTTGCTGTTACCTAACCTGTGTCTTCCAATAAAAACACTTAGATCAGGGCTTCCCTGGTGGCACAGTGGTTGAGAGTCTGCCTGCCGGTGCAGGGGACACGGGTTCGAGCCCTGGTCTGGGAGGATCTCACATGCCGCGGAGCAACTGGGCCCGTGTGCCACAATTACTGAGCCTGCGCATCTGGAGCCTGTGCTCTGCAGCGGGAGAGGCCGCGATAGTGAGAGGCCCGCACACCGCGATGAAGAGTGGCCCCCGCTTGCCACGGCTGGAGAAGGCCCTCGCACAGAGGCGAAGACCCAACACAGCCATAAATAAAATAAATAAATAAAATTTTTTTTAAAAAAGAAAATGCTCCCTATAAAAAAAAAAAACAAAAAACACTTAGATCTTCATCCGTCTGGCCTGTGAACATTTCATATGACGGGAAAAGAAGTGTTATTTATTGACCCTCTGCCCCACGAAGCCTAACATCTCTGGCAGCCTGTGCGGTCCTCTCCAGGCATTGTGTGCCCTTACACACCTTGTAGGATTTGCTTGTCATTCTTAAATGGCCCAAACACTATCGTGCCTCTCTCCTGGGGGTGTGCCGTGCTCAGCCTGGAATGCCTTTCCACCCAGTGGAAATGTTACCTCTCTCTATGCCTTCAAGTCCCCAATCTCCACCTCCACCCTCATGCCCACTGTGGTGCCCTCTGCACTTTAAACAATCAGTGATTAAGACACTCCATTGTGATCTAGTTAATGTCTCACACTTCTATCTCGGGAGTGTGCACGCTGGCGGCTTGATGGTAGGGACCTTGTTTCTTACACCTCGTAGTCTCTGGTGCCAGCATGGTGCCAAGTGTACAGTGGGCAGTTCATGCCCATCTGCTGAGCTCTAACTGAGCAAGAATGGGAGCCGGACCCAGCACCCGTCTCCTCCACCGTCACGTCTCCATGGTTTATTTAAACCCCAGGTGGGGTGATTTCCCTTCATCAATCTTTATTCTGCTCCTCTCTCTTCCTCTCTCTCTCTCAATTCAGAGGAGTACAGTTGACCCTGAAACAACATGGGTTTGAACTGCATGGGTCCACTTATACGAGGATGTTTTTCAGTAGTAAAACTACAGTACGACAGTCTGTGGTTGGTTGAATCCTCCGCATCCAAGGATGTGGAGGGCCAACTACAAGTCATACGCATATGAAGCCCTGCATTGTTCAAGGGTCAACTGTATTTACATATTATTAAAAAAACACACAAGTCACTTCTCTCTAAATGTGCAATCCACAGGCCCGCAGAGAAAGCTCTGCCCAGGCTGATCCCGAGAGGACCTCTCACCTGAGCAGAGAGCAGGCTGGTGCTCCTTGGTCTGCCCTGCAGGAAGCCGAACCCTGGGGAAGGGACTTCACCAAGGCCCCTCTGAAAGGACACAGTCGAAGAGCCAGGTTCCCGGTCTGGGGCTAAGCTTGGATACTGATGATTTTCCATGCTGGTCTACAGATGTCTGGGGCTGGGGGCCTTACTCGGGTTGTGGGGTGGAAAACACATTGGACCCTCACCCCATGTTACTGGCTCTGCCTCCCTCTTACCAGCTCCTGCCCGCTTGCATTGGATCAGCACTGGACAAGAATTACGTTAACGGGCAGCATCACTGTGTGGTCAGCACCTATTGTGCTTTTCTTTGCTTCCTGTGCTCCCGAAGTACTACCTCCCTGCCCACTGGGCCATGAAGGGCAGGCCGGCCAGTCTTCCTCGATTCTTAGGGCTGGGCAGGTAAGCCAAGTGAAGGCCTCTCTTGGAGCCCGGCCGCACGATGAGATCGGGAGGAGGAAGGCTCTCACTGGACTGAGGTTTTCAGCCTTAGATGGACATTGGAATCACGTGGCAATTTTCAAAAATACTGACATCTGTGTCCTACCCTGGATATTCTGATTTACCTGCGCTAGGTGCAGCCTGGCCTTCAGATTTTTAAAAGTTGTCTAGGTCATTCTAATGCATTGCTAAGGTAGGAACCATTGACCTAAGGCATTCTCTATTTCAGAGTCTGCCAGAGTTTTGAATTGGGGGTTTTGGGGTTCTTCCCCAACTAGTAATGCAAAGCTCCTGAATCCCATTTTGCTGTTGTCTTGGGGTGTTTAGCTCCCCAGTCAAAAGCCCCAGGGAGGGGAGGGACCAGTGGTGAATTTAGGCATCCAAATCCGATGCCAAATAACTAAACTTGGTGTTCTGTAAAAAACCTCTAAGTGAACCCTTGGAGATTAGGGCAAATAAATGTCCTGAAACTTCCAGAAGTATGAACATCACTGCATCCCTGCAATAGTACAGTGACATCCTGATGTCACACTTTACACAGCCTGTGGCCAGTCAGCGCACCCAAGCACCTAATTCCGGAGGGTCAGGGAAAACCAGGAGTCTTATCAAGGTGGTACTTACTTCTGGGGATCTTGCTGGGGTAAATCTTCTGGCATGGTTTATACTCATCCGGAGGAGGAAAATCTTCCATAGGATGGAACGTGAATTTAGACTCAAAGTCATCTGCACACACGGAAATGCCAAAATTACTCTGGTTACTATGAGGACCCAAGTTTTGATCATTTCCAGGAGCATACAGGTTTGCCTGCCCAGTGCAAGGTTTTAATGGCAGAGCTATTCCCCCCTAAGACATCCATTCACCTCTTAATTTTTACTATTTAGCTGGGGCAAGGGGGAATCAGGAAAAGTGAAATCATAGACTCTCCCCATCATCCACCTCAACTTACTTCAACCAGCATCTTAAGGAAACTTCTAAAGGGAGCAGAAGTGCCACAGGCCTATCCAGGCTCCAAAGTCAGAGATGGGGAAACTGGCAGCAACAAGGGACCAGCAAAGTCCTTGTGGCCTGAAGCCCCTCTTGTGTTCCTGGGGAGGACTCTGGCGGGGAGAGGTGGACAGAACAGGAGTCCTCAGCATGGCTAGTGGGAAGGAGCACAGCCTGTGTGCAGTTGGGGACCTGGGCTACCTAAAGCAAATGGGTTCCGCCCTGAGCTCCTGATGGCAAGAGGAGAGGGGTCTTGTGGCCCTTTCATGAGTTGAGTTCCTGCTCTGTGATCTAGGCTTTGTGTGTGACAGTAGCTCACCCCACAAAGGGATCCAAAGACTTTTGGTCACACCTGACCCCAGATGACTTTCCTTCCTATCTCCATATTTTTGCTTTCATTGTTCCTCTGCTGGTGGGCCTTCCATCCATCCTCTTACCTTGTCCAAATCAGTCTATCTTTCAGGCTTATGCCTGATTTCTCCCTGGAGACACACACACACACACACACACACACACACACACACACACACACACACACACAGCTTAAATGTTGGTTTTCTTCCCTCTCTCTCGTCTCAAGAAGGTTGGAGAGTGGGTTCTGGAACCCCCCAGAAAGCCTCAAGAGAAACCCTATTTAACACAACCTGTAGGTTGTTCTGTGCTAGAGTGAACCCCCTGTTCTTGTGAAGCACACACCCTGAAATGACAGCACTGTGGGCTGGGAGACCGCGCCCCCATCCCTGAGCCAGGGGAAACCATTTCCTCGCTGACAGCCCCGCTCACCGATGATGTGCAGGATTCCATTCCGCAGCTGACCTCCAGGCTGCTGGGTCGGGGTCCAGGCTGGGGCCTGCTGGCTCCTGCTTGAAAGCTCCGTGGTGGGTGACCTCGCGGGGGGTGCTGGGGGTGGGTTCAGCTTTCCCCCACTGGTCCCTGACAGAGAAGAGGACAGCGTATTCAGATACTGGCCTTCAGATAGGGCATGGTGGATGCTATAACCTTCCGTGAGAGGTGAGGTATTGAGGTCTTTGGATATAATATGATACAGTGATAAAAAGGCAGCCTCTGGAGCCAAGCTGCTTGGGACTGAACCCCAGTTCTCCTGCTGGGATAATAACACAACCTCTTTGTGCCTCAGTTTCCTCATCTATGAAATGAGAATAATAATATACATACCTCCTGGGTTTGTTGAGAGGGTTAAGCGAGTTGATTTAATTCAAGTCGCATGTAAAAATAGATAACTAACGAGAACCTACTGTATAGCACAGGGAACTCGACTCGATGCTCTGTGGTGAACTAAATGGGAAGGAAATCCAAAAAAGAGGGGATATATGCTACACGTATAGCTGATTCACTTTACTGTACAGTATAAACTAACACAATATTATAAAGCAACTATACTCCAATAAAAAAAGAAAAAAAATTCAAGTGGCATGTAGTAAGCATTAAATAAATATTAGCTGCTGTGATAATATCAACCCTCATCATCAGATGGTACAGCCCAAAGAAGTGGAACCACTGCAGAGTCCTGTGCAAGGGAAGGACTGTGTGCAGGTGAGGCTCAGAGGGGGGCTAGATGAACAATGTGTCAGGGGCTTGCTCCTGCCCCTGGGTCTGCTCACGCTTGTTTCCCTGCACTGCAGGCCCTCGTTTCTCCTTCCAGTGAATCTAAACCCTACCTGCCCACCAGGGCCCAACTCAAATCTCACCTACTTCATCAATTCTTCCCTGATGACCTCTGTGGGAGGCTCACTCTCCTTTGCCAAGACTTTTTTGTATGACCCATTTGGCAATTAATAACCCGCTGCCTTGGCACATCAACCCAGGTACTTGACTCTTCACTTCGCTCTTGAAGTGATGACAACTGCTCCTTTATCATCTGTGCCAAGATGTTCACAATTGCAACCTTTTACTCTTCCCTGCAGTTGGCCTGAAGCAGAAATTACCCTCATGTTGTTCACGGAAAACCAAGTTTCACGTCCAAAGACACAGTGAAAGGGGCCAGACGAGCATCCACTCCTGGCCTCGGGAGTGCAGCTCTGGAGCCTGCAAAGGCACCCGGCCGCTGCAGCTCTTCTCCTCCCCAAAGGCCATCAGAGCACCCCACCTCTCAGCTCCGCCCTCTGCCTTTCTCCTTTCCCAGTCCCCTTCCTTTCCCTTGCTGGTCTTCCCTTCCTCTGTACCAGAATCCACTAGGATTTACTTGCTCCCACAAGCAGACTATAGAGGCTAAGGGGCTGCTGACCCCTCTTCTGGGTGAAAAGCTGCCCCTCCACTTGGTTAGAGGGAAGGAAAGGAAATCACGCTGCTGAGCCCTGGCTCCTTGCAAAGCACTTCAGGCACACTTCCTCACATAGTATTCATAACAGTCCTATGTGAAAGGTGTTTTATTGTTATTATTTCCATTTGTCAAATTAGAAAAAAGCAAGGTCTAAGGGCATTAAAAAAGACTGGCCTAAAGTTACAAAGGAGTGGGTGGGAAGGCAGAATTTGAATTCAGATCTCTCTGAATCTAAAGCATTGTTTTTTTTCACCACATCTTGAACATTTAAGAATCACAAGCGTCAAAAGGGTCGCATGAGTACTAATGCTGGACCTTATGGTGATTAGTCAGCTGAAAAGAGAATGATTAAAACCTTATCTCTTGTGACCAAAAGCCTTAAAAATATTCTTGCTTTTTGTATCAGGAATTCCCTTGCAGGAACCTGTCTTTAAAAAAAAAAAATCCAAAATGTAGACTACAATTGCTGTAAATGTATTTCCTGCAATATTATTCATAATAACAAAAAATGGAATCAACTTAAATATCTAACGCTGGAAATATGGTATATATCAATGATCATATTAATATGCTTATAGATACATTTTAACAATTTGACAAATATCAAATTATATCAAAATTGCTTTTAATATAATACTAAACAGAAACAGAATAGAAAATAGTATATACAAAATAGTATTAACCCTGTAAGTATGTAGATATATTCAGGAAAAAAAGAAAGGAAACATATCCAAAGATGACAGTTTTTATTTCTGAGTGATGTTATTCTGCGTGATTTCAATTTTTTTCTATTTTCTCTACAATGAGCTTCTATTATTTTTAATTCAAGGGTATACGTTTAAGAAACTTTCTGCATCAAAAGATTTTCTGAAAAACCAAGGAGTATGTGTGTGTATGTATAACTGTGGATGTGTGTTGGGCTGTGTGTGTGGATGTGGGTGTTCATGAGTGTGTGCATATGTTTATGAGTGTGTGTGTGTGTGTGTACATGGGTGTGTGTGGATGTGTAGCGTGCTTTCCATTTAGAAGGACACCAAAGGTGATCGAAGCCTCATCACTTCATGGAAATCACAGTCATAGGGCCTGTATATTCAATCCAGAATGATCTCTGCTGGATACGTGAAGGGATTATTTTTAACGTATGCCTGAAAATATGGACCCTCCATTTTCCTGAGTCAGCTGGAGAACCTGCTAAAAATACGGCAAAATGCTAAGCTAATCTACTAAAGACCAGTGAAGATTTTGGCCGGGTTCCAGACTATAATAACTTAGGCAAAAATTAAAAAGGAGAGCGGGTTCTGGAAACAACTGCACCCACAGACACCTCGACCCCTGGGAGTAGATTTGAGGTCTGAATAGTGATAGTAAAAATAAACAACCCTTCTCTGGATCTCACTGTTCCAGCAACCACATGAGGGGGAACTATTGCTATCCCCATTTCACAGGTGAGAAGGAAGCACAGAGAGGCTAAGTGATTGCCCTGGGTCACACAGCTAGTAATGGCAAGGTGATGAAGGCCAGAAGCCCCAGCGTGTTGTCTGCACGATCTCGGACAAGTCTTGCGGCCTCCCTCACCCTTGGTTTCCTGTCTCTAACGTGAATACCTCCAGCATAAAGTCCCACACAACAAGTTTTCATTGTGCTCCACAGGGGCACTGAACAGGTGTGTTCTAAAACAAAATCCCAAGAGAAAGACATCCCGAGGTGCTCCCAAGTGGCCCACAGTAGCAGGCCTCTGGCTGTGTCCCTAGCACCTCCCCAGTTGCTGCCAACAGCCAGATGATCCTGGACAAGAACAGGGGTGCTTACCGGGGCCTCGGCCGGGCCTCTTCTTCTGCGGGAACGTCTGGGACCCCGGAAGGGCGGGCGGCGCTGGCAAGGCCTGCGCGCTGGGCTCGTGGGGCTGGGCCTGGAAGCACGGGGACTTGGGGGGCCGCGGGGGTGGGGCTTCACCGCTGTCGTTAGCGCCTGGCAAAGGGGGCGCAGGCAGAGAGGCTCTGGGGGTGCGTGGGGCGTAAGCGGGGAGCGGGGGCGGCGGGAGCGGCGGGGCGGGAGGCTCCGGCACATCTTGGGCAGGGCTGGCAGCGTCCGCACTGAGCCCAGGGTACCCGCAAGGTGGGAGGAGAGGGAGCGGCGGGGGGACGGGCGGTAGGTGCAAGCGGGCTAGCTGAGGCCTCACCGCCTTGTCACTGGGAGCCAAGGCCGGGGGCGGCGGGGGTGGAGGAGGCGGTGCACAGGGCAGAGGGGGTGCGAGCACCGGGGGGCTCCCCTTGGTCGGTGGGCCAGGTGGGGACACCAGCGGGGCTTTGGCGGGGGAGGACGGGGGCAGGGCCGGGGGTAAGGGCGGGGGAGGTGGGGCGGGCATGCTGGGGCGCGGAGGGACCGTCCAGGCCGCGCCATGCGCCTCGGAGGCGTCGCCTAGCCTGGGAGACGCAGGGGGGTTGAACGGGCCGCTGATAGGTTTGGTGGGAAGCCGGGGAGAAGGCGCTCGGGAGCCAGGGCCCTGCCCTGTCTTGCCGCCTGAAAGTGAAACGAGTTCTGAGTTAGCTCAGCGGGTAGAATTGGGAGAAACCCAAGGGTGTGGGCGGCAGTGACGGACGCTGTCCAGCACGACGTCAGTGAACCGCGTGGTGGATGCTCTCTTCCCGAGGGTCCACTGGAGGCCTCATGCAGCAGCTATCACACAAGAGAGCCAGCTGGACCAGCCCCAAGGTCCTTGCCAGAATAAACGCGCTGTCCCCCTCCTCTGAGAGAGGCCCAGCTCAAGCCACCAGGTTGTCTGCTGTGTGGCGCCAGCCTTCCTGTTCCATTCTACCTCCACTCTCATCTGCCCAGGGCTCCGGGCTCCCAGCCCAGGACACAGGACTGCCCCGACCTCCTTCACCCTTCCTCATCTCAAGGCCACCGGCACACTCATCCCCTGTTACCCACTAGGCCAGTCAGCCCACATCTGCGGGTGTACCACCCAAAAGCTCCTGACGAGGGAGGTTTTCCTCCCCCCCAGCATTTTGTGAGCAAGGACTCTGTTTCTGCATCGAGAGCAGAAGATTAAAGATTCCCTGAATGGACGAGGTGATTCGGAAGTCAGTGGGAAGACACCCTGCCTTGGGGATCCAGGTCCAATGACCTTGAACCTTCCAGTTCCATGCACTCTGGAAGTTCAAAGCTCCCTTTCCCAAAGACTTGCGCCCATTTCTAAGGGGCTCTCTGTCTCCTGGTCACCTGGCTTCCCCACCCCATAGATCCTTTACCACATCAACTCCAACTTGAAATCCAATGCCTCTTGAACTCAACAGCAACAACGACTTGCTCACAGTAAGCATCTGTGTTTGGTGGACTTTATGGACGACTGGGGTGGAGGGCGCTCCCCGGTTGGGGCCTCCTCACTCTTTGCACACCTTCTCACCCTACTGCCACTTCTTACCCTTTTTTCCCCTCTGTCGCTCTGAGGAGAAAAAGGTTCCTCTCCCTGTTTACTGCACAGAAGTTCTGCAGTCACTTAAATATGTCCTTGGAGTATCACTCTCCACTCAGGAGGCATATTAAGACATTTCTTCTGAATAAATACACTGCTCTTCCTAAAAGGAATTCTGGGGAATATATTTTTCCTATTCCAGCACCCCTATATTTTATAATCTCCATGAAAACATGTGGAAAACACTTGAAAAAAATGTTTGCTTCTCACACCTCCAACTTCCCGGTGCTGCAGAATAGGAAACACAGCTTTCATATCAGATTATAACGCCAGCAGCTGTTGATGGTTCTGAGCTTTTCAGCCCATGAGTCTCCAGAGTGTTTACCCAATCAGGTGCTAAATCATGCCTAAAAATACTTGACGCCGCAAGTCAGGCCAATCAAGGCAAGATACGGAAGAGGTGATCCTGGGGCTGAAACTAAGCGAGCAGGACCGCGGTATCTGGCTTTCCAAACAGATGACCCTCCTCTGGCTATGATGTGACAGCCACCTGGACAACACGCCTCAGGACAAGTCTCAACTGTGGAACGCTGTGCTTGAGGCAGGGCGGTGGTATCATTGCTCTCTGTTGAAATTTTCTTTGCGGTGGTTGTGGAGGAGATAATGTCTTTGCACCTATGCATCCACCCTGGCGGACTTGGTGCCACCGGAGGTCTAAGGCGGGCATTTCCAGAATGGCTGACTGACCATGACCAGGAGTGGAAGGTCCCCACCTGGCCTTTCCAGGGACAGGATCTACCACCTGCAACTCCAGCGTGAGACGTTTTATATAGGTGTCAGCCTCAGGGATTCCTGCATCCAAGGTCTCGAACCTGTTTCCATAGTACACAGAGAAGAACCAGTCTGGAGGACCCAGACTGCTCTCCAAACAAGGCAAGGCCTCCCTCTGTGCCCATCTGCCAGATGAACTTTAAAGGGATAACAAGTTTGAGGAACAGAATCAACCCCTTAAGTGTCTGAGAACACCACGTATCCGAGATTCCAAAACCTTTTAAGTGGCCAACCTAATGAGAAATGGGCAAACCCTTTTTTTTTTTTATCATAATGTGAGCAGCAGAAACAAGGACAGCACAAATCCTTGCCCAGCTTATGTTCATGCCCATTCCAGGATGAAGCAGAGAGCTGGGCAGCACGAATTGAAGGTGAGACCCACAGGAATCAGCATCAGTGCAGGTGAGGAAACCAGGCAGCAGAGAGGGCTCCAAAAGTGAGCACCAAGGGAGGGAAGGAAGGAAGGAGGCTTTCCTTCAGAACACGGATGCTAGCCCTAGATATCCAATTAGAAACACGAGAGGAGACCATGAAGCGGGTGGGGAAAGACCAGCTCAAGAGCATCAAGGGGGCTTCACTGGTGTGAAAGTAATCAGCTTTTAGAGCCTGGGGTTTATCAAAAGATGAACTGTGGCTTCCTCTTTCCAACTGTATATGTTTCCAAGAGAACTTGGATTGCATGGAAGTCTCATTACACATTCTATACAAGCCAGTGATGTTTATCACCCACTCATCATATCTTATTTTAACGATCTCTCCCTCGGAGCTCTAAGCCAGGGCCACATTATGTATGACTTTCAAAGACCCTGGGCGCTTTTGCCTCTGTGGGCCCCTTCCTCCTTAAAAAATGTTTTTAAAATTATGTTTCCTGACTGCTTTGGTATAAAGACAAATACAATTTTTGACCCTAAAAGTTCACGTTTTTTAAATTTTAAAAGAAATTCAAACATTTTCATGGGCCGCTAAAAGTATTGTGAGCACTAGACACTGATTTCTGGGCCTGATGGCTCTAAGCAACCACACTACCCACTCACACATTCCACTCAACAAATATTTACTGAGCACCCACTACGCACCAGGCATTTGTAAGGCAGTGAACACAACACAGCTCCTGCCTTCATGGAGCTTACATTTAGAGGGATAAGACAGAAAATAAAGAAAGAAACCAGTTAATAAATAATATGTCAGATGGTGATAACTAATATAAGAAAAATAAATCAAGGTAGAGGGAATATAGAATGAGAGGGTGGGACTCATATTTTATCAATATATGAGATGATGAGTAAAAGCCTCCCTGATAGGTTGATCAGCTGCCACTTGAGCGGAGACTTGAAGGAAGGGAGACTGGGCCATGTGGACACCTTAGGAAGAGTGCTTCGGGCCATAGGAGCGGTCAGTGCAAAGGCCCTGTGGTAGCAGCATGCCTGGTATGTGCAAGAACAGCAAGGAGGGCAGCAAAGTGGTAGAAAATAAGATGAAACAGGTAGCAAGGGCCGAAGTCCTTTTCTCTGAATGACAAAGGGGCCAATAGGAGAGTTCTGAGAGAGGAAAGCCATGGTCTGTCTTACTCTGACATGACGCCCAGTCCGTGTATCTACCTATTGGCTTGTCCTTGAGTTTCTATCCTGTAACAGGCATAATTAGTCACTTCATTATGGACTTTGTTGCCTCCAAAAAGGTCAATTCTTGTCTTCACCTAGTGGCTCAAACATCTGACACTTGTGTCCTATTGGAGACAAGTTAGAATACTGCTGACTTCCTTTGGCTGGTCCCTGTTAAAAGCTCACTGGCAGTTATTTCTCCTATCTTTATTTGTGTGAAGAGAGACCAGTGGGAGTTTTATACCCTAGAGGACTTGTTTTTGGATCCAACCCAGGAATTTTGAAAAAGAAGTGGGCACTGAGGAATGCCAGCTCTCTTTATTCAGGAGGACTTCAGCACCTTCTTATCTGCCAAAGTCTCAGCAAAAATGAGGAAATGAAATGGCTCCGAAGGTTCAAACTGGACTTTATCAGTAAGTGACGGCAGCAAATGCACCCTGTAACATCTAACAGCCACAGAGGCCATTGAAGAGGTTAGCAAAGTCACATGGTAGAAGACTCTAGACCAGGAATGTTTGGGGCTTGATATTCCCTAGACAAATGAAATTCTTGGATTTTTTATATCTTTCTGACTAAAGAGCACAGTAATAGGAAAAACACTTTTTTTGCACATAATAATTATATATTTGCCCGATTTTAATTCAGTGCTATCAAAACATCTGGTACCTGTTAAAACACAAACAACTGCGGTAGACTGGTTGCAAAAATGGTCTCAATTAACCACGCATTCCTGATTCCACAGTCTTGGAAATGTGATTTCGCAGTTCCTTTCATCAGAGTTTAAGTCTCTTGCCCACCCTTGTCTCTGAGCTGGCCTGTGACTTGCTTCGGGCGACAGGCTGTGGTAGGAAGTGATGCTTTGCCAGTTCCAAGACTAAGCCAGGACTTCCCTGGTAGCGCAGTGGTTAAGAATCTGCCTGCCAATGCAGGGGACACGGGTTGGATCCCTGGTCCGGGAAGATCCCACGTGCCACGGAGCAACTAAGCCCGTGCGCCACAACTACTGAGCCTGCGCTCTAGAGCCCACGAGCCACAACTACTGAGCCCGTGTGCCCCAACTACTGAAGCCCGCACGCCTAGAGCCCGTGCTCCACAACAAGAGAAGCCACCGCAATGAGAAGCCCGTGCACCACAATGAAGAGTAGCCCCCGCTCGCTGCAACTAGAGGAAGCCCGCCCGCAGCAAGGAAGACCCAACACAGCCAAAAATAAATAAAGAAAATAAATAAATTTATTAAAAAAAAAAAAAAAGACTAAGGCTCAAGAGGCTTTACATACTCTGTCCTCTCCCTCCTGCCATCACCATGACGACAAACCTGAATAGTCTGCTAGATCCTGAGAGACCAGAGGGATCAGTCAGGCCAGTTGTCCCAGCAGGGGCACCAGAGACATAAGAAATATACGGTTAGCAAAGCCACTGACGCAACCTGTAGATGCTAGAGGGGGCCCAGCTGAGGCCACCCTAATTGCCAACCCACCGAGCTGTAAGCTAAATAAATGGTTATTCAAAGCCCCTCAGGTTTAGGGTTTGTTACACAGCAACACCTAACAGATATAATGCTGGAGAACCATCACAACTCACCATTGCCAGCGAGTCCACAGTGATGCCACTAAGATCTTCTACTGTGATTTACATCCGTACTTTGCAGTGTGGGCCACGATCACACTGTTGCTAAAGACTCTACACTATGGCAACTCATTCTTCAGTGGTTACAATGGGATGATTTAAACAGGATGAGGATTTCAAAGATCCCTTAAAAACAATTCTGTGTTTTGGAAACTTCCAGTGCTCAGGCTTCCAAATATGTGATCTCCTACCATATAACTGTTCACTCTCAACATGTCACTTACTGGCAGGTGAGGATTGTCCTGTTGGTTCTACAAGGTAAGGAGATAAGGGTCACAGGGTAGCCGGTCTGAACTCTTCCTTACCTGCTGCATCCCTCTGGCCTGCTGGCCGTAACACTGGAAAGCCACCAGCAAACAGATCTCCCAGGGCTGGGGGCGTGCTCCCGCCTCGAGAGTTTGCAGGACCTCCTCCTTCTTTGTTGGTTCCTTTAGAACCTTTAGAGAGAAGAGGTGAGTAGATGTGGACCTGTGAGCAGAGCTGAGCGGCCAACTCTCACCCCGACTGTGGTCTAACACTGCCTGTGGCAGCCGTCCTGTTCTCCTACCACCAGTGTTACCCTTCTACCCAGTATCTTTCTCAAGAACCCCCTGCCTTGATACCCTATAGACTCATGTGCCCAGGCCTGTCTGCCACCCTCTCCAAGCTACCAAAGAACCATCAGTAGTGACCACTCTGAAAAGGGATTAAAAAAAAAAAAAAATGCATCCTTATACTGCCATTTAGTAGATGCCAATGGGGGAACTGGCAGTACCTTTCCAATTAGAAAACCCAGATACTGTAGGTATAGAGCTGACCCCATTTTCACTTGCCTGTTTTTGTGGGAGGACTAGACCAAGAAAACCCACAGATTTAATTCAGGCGATAATTTTAACTTCTTGTCCACAGAGCCTGGCCCAGGACTTGCAAGCAGGAAGTGAAGGTCTGCAGTGAATTTTGCTTTGGCATTTTCCTTCTCTGTCTCCCCAGCTCCCACTCCCCGTGCCCCATGTTCTTCCCTGCACCGGTTTTTTTCTATGGAAGAGAAAGCTCATGAGCCCCTGAGGAGAGGTGTCACTAATTCCAGCCTTCCAGATGTATGTGATTACCAACTACATAAAATGAGAAAGATGACAAGAATTCCTGGCAGAAAATGTTCACAGCCTGAAGCTAATATGCACAGAGAAATCAGGGCACAGTGCCCACTGGTGGATGAATGTGGCCAGATTATTCCAAGTATTAACATTATACATTACCTCTTCACTAGAATGATAAAGAAATGAGTGTTCCAATAAAATGGATTTATCTGTTAATTGGGCTTAACTAATTAGATAGTGGGGCTAGTCAGAAACTAATTTTTATTGTAATCAATGTTGAAAATATGTCTTAAAATAATTTGTCTATCCATGTGCATTAACATATATAATTACAGATATTAGATACAATTATATCTTAGGACTATCTTTGAGAATTACCATCATGTATCATAGCAAAATATATGGAGACATAATAATACCTTACATTGAAAAATATTTCCACATATGTTATTTCAGCCTTCAACAATCTCGACAAATAGAGAGCAGGTATTATTATCTCCCCATTTTGCAGATGAGCAAACTGAGCCTCAGAGAGCTTCCCTGATTTGCCCAGTAGCAGAATCAGAACTCAACATGGTCATCTGACCCAGGCACAGGGCTCCTTTTACACCATCATACTCTAGAAGACATAGAAACATACAGTCATGTGATCCTGTGAGAGAATTCAGCAGAAATATTTTTCCTTGGGAAAAACAAAAACTTTGCCAGGCTCTGTGGACATTTGTGTGCATTTGTTAATGTTGAGACTTGAATTTTTCTCTCATTCAATTTGCGGACTATGTTGACACAGGGTAAGTGATCTTTAAATGTTGTCTCACAATGGATAAACACAAAGTGGTACATCCATACAATCAACTCTTATTCAACAATAAAAAGGAGTAAAGTACTGATACATTCTATAACATGGATGACCTTTGAAAACATTATGGGAAGTAAAAGGAGCCAGTCACAAAAGGCCACATGTCATAAGATTCCATTTGTATGAAATATCCAGAATAGGCAAATCCATAGTGACAGAAAGTAGACTTAGTGGTTGCCAGGGATTCAGGGAGATAGAGGGATTAGGGAGGGATTGCTAATAGGTATGGGTTTCCTTTTGGGGTGGTGGAAATGTTCTGGAACTAGACAGGGGTGATGGTTGCAACAACATTCTGAATATATATGGATAAATGCCACTGAATTGGATACTTTAAAATGGTTAAAATGGTGAGTTTTATATTATGTGTATTTTATCACAACTAAAAAATTATCTTACCATGAAGTTTTTTTTTTAAGCATTTGAAAAGTGATGGTAGACATGCTATACACCCTCTGCAGACCTGGAAGGGTAGCTCTGATTCTCTCGCCCATGTGAATTGTACACTGAGCAGGTCTAAGATGGCCTGATGTATGTCCTGGGTAGCATTTGTGGCTCCTGCCCTGAGCAAGCCAGGCGTGTCTGGCTGAGCCTCACATGGCCTGCCCTTGGCTCTCAGCCGCCCTGGCCCAGATGCTCACTTACTGTCTATTTGCGGGGCACTGCGGTCATTGATCTGCGTGACTTTTCGTAGGCGAGTTCCTTGCTGGATATCAGCCAACAGCGCACTCCGACCTTTGGGATCTGCCTTTCTCAAGCTGGAAGCATCTGTACTTACCTGTAAAGGATTAAGAGGGATCTGATTATAATCACATATGACAATTGCAGACAAGCCGTATGTCCTATTCGAGGTAAGTTTCTCCTCCCATACTTTTCTGCCTTTCCTGTTTGCCCTCCCCTGCACCACTCCCAAGGCCCATCTCACCAATGCAGTTACCTATGGGTCTCGGGTCTTGAGGGAAACTTACCTCCTGCCCGGCTCACATCCCTCTCCTGGGGGACCTAGAACAGACTCTTTCTTGTGATCAAACTCCCATAAGTCTTAAGGAGCCCTAATGCAAAGCCCCTCTTTCTCCTCCTAGGTGAGCCCCACCCACTTATCTGGGCTTCTGTCCGTGTATTCCTGACTCCTGCTCCCAGGTTCTCAATAATTATGCTGCCTGGTGCCCCCAGGTCCCTCCCGGACCAAATCCAGAAAGAAAGAAGTACAGGGCATTGCAATGAAGGTTTAGTGACTGCCTTTTCCTCTGTGTCTGGGTGCGTTATGTTAATCCTCACAAAACCTTGTGAGTTTCAAGTGAGTTTGCCCTCATTTTACAGATGAGAAAACAGACTATGAAATAATCTCTTCAAGGTCACAGGGCTAGCTTCAAACCCAGATCTGCTGAATTCCAAAGGCCACGTGCTTTTTATTTTGAAGCACTACAGCGATCAAGGGCATGGTGCTGTGGTTAGCATAATTGCTCTCTAGACTGCTAAAATGCTTTGTAAATATGTTCACGAGAAGAACCTTTGTCCTATCTCTGCAAGTAACACTGAGGTCCAACTGTTTCACTGCCACTATAGCTTGTGCTGACACGGCAGGGTCTCCATGGGCTATCGGAACTGGGGAGCACCAGAATGAACATACACTGGTTGGTGGCAAATAAGGGAAGGGTGGGGTCGCACTGGAAGACACAGCCAGGAGGATCCTCCGCAGTTAGCAGTATTATACCACGTGACCTGAGAGCTGATGAAACATTTCTTGAAGTAAGAAGTACTTTTTAGTACATGGGGAATACCATGTCTTTGGTTTTCATCTTAAACATTTCCTCTTCGGTGGTGTTTTCTGACCCCCAACATAAATAAGGCCACCCAGGGTTCTCTCTTATGGCACTATATTCTTTTTTCCTCTGTTAAGTTTTATCACAGTGTATATATTTATATTTATCTTTCCTTGTGGAAAATTTCCAGTTGTGGGTATGAGTTGAAGGTTCACCACTCCCACAGGCAGGAAAGAGATCTTGTTCGTTTTGTTCACCAGTACATCTCCAGAGAGTAAAACTTGGCCCCAGATAGTCTCAAAAACTATTTATTGGATGAATGAATGAGTGAATGAATGAATGAGTGTGAATGAACTAGACCCAGGATACACTGGCCTTGCCCTCAAGGGCATATGCATCTACCAGGGAGACAGGACACCCGTGCAAGGAGTTAAGCCACCATACAATGCAGCATATGACTGAGCGCCCATGTGAGTCTCACAGAGAGGAAGACCCCGAGAGTTCAGGCTGCAAGGAAGACAGGAGACCTTACTGAGACGGTCCTTGAAGGACAGATAGGATTTACAAGCTCTTGCTATTATAGCCATTTTCTCCATACGGCCATTTGTCAGAAAAGGACAAACCAGGTTTGCCAACTAGACAGTCAGAGACTCTCCAGTGTCACAGACTGGAAATGAAGGCAATTGTGGTTTTAGCTAAAAGGTGCTGGGTCCACATTTTCACCGGCCGACTCTACTGCACTGGTGATGCATCTTACACAGGTCTTGTAGGGCATAAGCTTCAAAGTCAGTTTCTTGTTGCCTGGAAACATGCTTTTTGACCCCTTGAGAGGGGCTCACGGATGATGGTCAATAACAGAGCTATAAGCCAGGGGCCCCAACCCTAACGATATATGTTTTTTAGGAATGTATGTATGAATGCACATGTACAGCGGGGTATTTTCCACACAATATGATTTTTTAAATCTCTCTCTATAAACAGTTAGCCAGTAAGTCATTTTAAACTGCAAAATTTTAAGATTTTTAAAGTCTCCTCTCATATTTACAAATAATTAGTAATAAGAATAAAGGGCCAACAGAAATATCATGACCCTAGCCAAGAGACTATGAAGATTTTTGTAAAAATGTGGCATTATAATCTCAGGCATGTATTATGGTCAGGGATTAGGGGGTGAAAGTGCTTTGTAATTGTCTTCCTAGTTACAAGAAGAACAACACAATGAATTGCATTCTTCTGTTTAAAGAAGCAACTGGAACCCTATCTCTAACAACCCCTGAGTAGGGGTGGCGGTGTTCGTCTCATCTACTTTAGATTTTTAAATTTATTACCAAAATGCACCCCCCACTCCCTGACCTTGTCCATCCCAAGCTTTTTAGGTGAGGCCTATGAAGAACATTGTGTATCCTTGGAATAATGATTTTAATTTGAGTTCCTACTTAGCACAAGCCTCAATACATTCCTGACAATTCCACATGACAGACTTGTTGATAAATATCTTCCAAATCAGCAGGAGGATATGGCAAGTCCCATCATGTTTATGTTTTGCAGTTCAACTCGCTGGACTAACTTTAACATTCCTTCTTTGACTTCTCTGCTTTTTTTCCTGTGCCACTGTCTGCCCTGATGATTTTCCACCAGAGGGCTCTCCCTCACCTGATATTAGTATGGTATCCTTCAGTCCTCTCCTGTGAGGTAGGAAAGAGCGAATAACTTCATGGCTAAGGGGACCACAGCTTAATTGGTTTTGTACAAAAGGACATCTAAGGACATATTCATTTGCACATCGAAGACCATATTTTACCGTGACAGTTGTTTCTACTCCATCTTCAATATTTATTAACAATTCATCCGTAATTTGCTTTCTTAAAAATCTACAAGCCTAAGAAGTCTTGTTACCGCGGTTACAGTATACAGAAACAGGAAAGAGAAGATTTTCAAATATTCACTGGGTCTTTTATTCTATGTAAATCCTGATTATTGGCAACTTCACTAAAAATATAATCGAGAGAGACAGTCACTCCTGAACACTTTTCCCATGGCAAATATATCCACCAAACACGCCTCCCCGTCCCCCTACGTACAAAACAAAAAACTAAAACATTTCAAAGTTTGCTCCTGTTCTTTCTTAACATTGTTATCGAGTGTGACAATTTGTTGAGTTCCACACAAAGCTTTTGTTGACTCAGTTCTTCTAAAACAAGCTTCCAGTGGAATAGCCTGGATCCTAAAAAGAGGCAAAACAGTAGAACAGTAATGCAAATTAGCCCATCGCCCTGCCAAATACAGGCTGAAAAACGGAAGTGAACCAGGAATATTAGAAACAGGACTAACTGGGACAAGGGTGAGGATGTCCTCCTGTCTTGATAAATTATAAAAGCTTTGGCATATCCATTTGTCGTTCCAACAAGCCAGTTGATCAGGTTTCAGTATAGTTTGGGGGAGGGGGATGGCAGTCCAGCCCAAATGGAATGAAATGCATGTCCTCCTGCTATTTGTGACCCTGCCACCGTATGCCATTACTCCGTCTGTCTGATTGATCCTGGTTTCTGTGAGAAACCCTAATCAAAATCTAGGGGGTTGATCCAAATCTAGCAGGTTGTTTGTCTCAAAGATGAGCTAAACCCAATCATTCCAGTACGATGCCAGCCTTGCAGTCTCCCAAAGGGGCTTTCTCCAATGTGGCTGTTAAACCTCAAGTTAGTACTCAGGTTTCCAGGTACACAACCTGCTCATTAGCCCAGCCCTCAGCCTCCTCCTGCTTCCTCCAAACTTGGGGGCAGACAGGTATCAGTCGCCAGGGTACTTGCATTTCTTTACTAAATCTGAATCCCAAGGACAGCCAGAACTGGCACTACCTTCCTCCGGCTGCTACTGTCTTTATGTAGGAGAAGAGAGAGCCTGAGATCCAAAAGAGAGACAGGAAATATTTTCAGAGAAAATGAACTTTCCTCTGTCAGGCCTGACACAATGTTCCCTGCACCCCAAATATGCACAAGCCAGGCTGTTCCAGAATGAGGCATTTTGAGATCTAACAGTTTCAGTTCTCATTTTCAGAAATCCAAATACCTTCTATCCTCCTTTTTTAAAGCCTGGCTTCTTAAACAACTGTCTACAGACCCAGGACTGTTACCTGGAGTACAGAGCTGCCTCACAGAGTGCCACTTGCTTATCAGGAGGTAAAGCAGAGTTAGGACCCTTTCGTTGGGGCTATAGACTATAGGGGAGTCTGGTCCTATTCTCTACACCCATGAGGAAGTCCATCCCTCAGAGTCATCTCACCCACTGGCATCGCTTTGGTTACCATATGCTGGCAGCTACCTCCTTTCCCAAGGACCTGGAGGCCATCTCAGACCCTTCCCTCTTCCTTGTTCTCAACAGCCACTCCATCACAAACTCCTGTTGATTTTTCCTGAGTGATTACTCTAGAATCTGGCTCCTTTTCTCCATCTCTGTGATGCTGACTTAATGCAGGCCACCAGCACTTCTGGATTCCCTCACCTGGTGTTCCTGCCTCCTGTCTCATCCCCTTCCACACAGCCATCAGAGTGATCAGTATAAGGGACATGGCACTTACCATGTCCCTCCCCTCCATAAAAATCTCTGCTGGTGCCCCACTGCCCTCAGAATCAAGTTCAAATCCCGTCATGTTGCACAAGGCCCTTAGCGACCAGCCCAGACCTTCCACTTCTTGAGCCTTCCAGGTTGGAGCTCACCTCTGGACATTAGCTTGAGCTAATCTCTCTGCTCTTTTCACACTTGTCTCTTGGCTATTTTCCAGGAGGCCTCCTGATCCTGGAAGGCCAGATAAAGAGCCCTTTTTTGTTCCTAGAACAACATGCTTACCCTGACTAGTGCCCCTGCCACCCGGATCAAGTGACTCTGCTCAAAACCTGCAATGGTTTTCCATTTCCCTTGGGATAAAAAAGTCAAAGTCCTCATTAATATCACCTGCTGGGCTTGACTGTATTTCTATATTCTACCCTGAGTTTACCTATAAATGCCAACATTTTTCTACCCACACCAGTGTAATAAAGCATTTCCACTGTATAGCAGTGCCTCCCTACCTACAACTGTACTTCCAATCCTGTGCTCATGCTTCTGCCTCTTCTGGGAATACTCCTGCTGCCTCAGCCCTGCTGTACCTGCCCAAACTTTTTCTTCTCCTTTAAGCTCTACATCAAAAACAGTTTTCTATACAAGATGTTTTTTTTTAAACTTCTTCAACTAGCCTTTTCTTTATATGATCCACAGCCCCTCCAAAGCACATCATTTGTAGCACTACTCATATCTTGCCAAATATTATAGCTTTTACATATTGCTTTTCCTCTTATTTTTGAGTGGCAACTCTTAGCATGCAAAAAATAAGCCATTCCTCTATTAGTACCAGCATATCCAGCTTTAAAAAAAACTGTGAGCAGTATTTTATTGAAGTGAAATCTATATAAACTTTAAGCCCCTAGATTTTTGACATCTGTCTGCTGCAACAAAACATGCAGGTATGGGAAGAGAAGCCACTGCCTTTGAGGTTACGCCACAGCCCTGATTCTTCAAACTGTCTTCACACTTTTATCCTTTAGTCACCTTGTCCCAAGAAATGGGGATTCAGCACCATTCTCTCTTATTCGATAATGCCAACATTCCCAGGCTTTCAAGACTAAAATTAAAGTTATAAGAAAGGCTGCTTTAAAAACCTATGTTGGACCTGGAAAGAACAACCTTGTAAACTCAAAATAGAGCCTAGCATTGGTAGTCAAGGACCTGGCGCTAGGAACTGCTAAGAAATGATACATAGTTGGAACACTGTTTCAAAAACTGGTTGAGGTGTCATATCTTCTATTTATTTTAAACAAAAAGTACTATCAAAAAGAAATATGCTCCCATCCCAGCAGATTAATTTGCAAACTAGTGAGACAGCCCCACTGTCATCAGTTCCAGCTCATCACTCCCAGCATTACCATTTCTGTCAAAGGCTTTCTCCCATTCATCGAAGCTTGAAACCTGTGACTCCTTCCTCTCCTTCATTTGAAATAATCAAATTTCACTGAGATGTGGTTCTTTCTCTTTACTATGCACACACAGGTGACTTTGGAGTCTGGGTAAGGAAGCTGCAACATGCAAAGGGTGACAGCAACAGCAATAACACAAAGAAATGGGAAGGCAGTTGTGTGTGCCCGGCACTGTTCCAAGTACTTTATGTGTATTAATTCATTTAAAGGGCACTTGGACAATCTCATGATGTAGGTACTAGTTATGAGTATCATCTCCAGTTTACAGATGAGGCACAGAGGGGAAGCAGGCTATCTACCACTAGTAAGTGGAGAGCTGAGAGGTGAGCCCAGGCAAGTCAGGCTCTCTTAACCACCATGCTAACCCCTTAGTAACGACATCACCCAGGAAAATAGTGGAGGTTGAACACCCAGGAAATACATGGCAAGCCTGCAGCTGGGTAGGGAGAGTGGCCCGACTGCCTTCGGGCCCAGGACCACGGCAGATGTTGCTTCACATGGAGTATGACAGCCAGAGTAGGAAGGAAGGGGCAGGGAAGGGCATCAGAAGCAAAAGAAGGGCAGAGAGAGAGAGAAAGAGAGAGAAAGAGAGAGAGAGAGGCTGGGGCCCAAGGAGCTAAGTGCTAGGCCTTTGCCAGGGCCAGAAAGGACAGCCAAGGCTGAATGATGGACTCTGAGAACAGTCTGATGGGTGTGGAGAAAAGGGAACCCTCTTGCACTGTTGGTGGGAATGTAAATTGATACAGCCACTATGGAGAACAGTATGGACGTTCCTTAAAAAACTAAAAATAGAACTACCATACGACCCAGCAATCCCACTACTGGGCATATACCCTGAGAAAACCATAATTCAAAAAGAGTCATGTACCAAAATGTTCATTGCAGCTCTATTTACAATAGCCAGGACATGGAAGCAACCTAAGTGTCCATCATCAGATGAATGGATAAAGAAGATGTGGCACATATATACAATGGAATATTACTCAGCCATAAAAAGAAACGAAATGGAGGTATTTGTAGTGAGGTGGATGGAGTTAGAGTCTGTCATACAGAGTGAAGTAAGTCAGAAAGAGAAAGACAAATACAGTATGCTAACACATATATATGGAATCTAAGGGAAAATAAAGGTCATGAAGAACCTAGTGGCAAGACGGGAATAAAGACACAGACCTACTAGAGAATGGACTTGAGGATGGGGGAGGGGGAGGGGTAAGATGTGACAGGGTGAGAGAGTGGCATAGACATATATACACTACCAAACGTAAAATAGATAGCTAGTGGGAAGCAGCCGCATAGCACAGGGAGATCAGCTCGGTGCTTTGTGACCACCTAGAGGGGTGGGATAGGGAGGGTGGGAGGGAGGGAGATGCAAGAGGGAAGAGATATGGGAACATATGTATATGTATAACTGATTCACTTTGTTATAAAGCAGAAACTAACACACCATTGTAAAGAAATTATACTCAAAAAAAAATATTAAAAAAAAAAAAAAAAAAAAAAAAAACGTGAGCCAGCAGCTGTCTTGGCAGGGGGGAGGGCTGAGAGTACTTAAAATGGAAACTGCTTAGAGTAACCCTACGCTGTGAGGCTGATGCCTTCAACTGTAAATAGCCTGTATCTGAAACTCCCTCTTCAGGTAACACAGAAGCTTGCGTGGGCCAACCCTGTTGGTCCACCTAGGTCCCCTACTCTCCTTTCACACCTCCTTGCTGGCTGCAGGGAAAAATGCAGGGTTTTCAGCATATGGCCTCCCTTTGTTGACTCTGAAATAAAGATTATGAGCACTGCTCAAATATGAAAGGAGACAAAGGTAACAAAAATAATCAAAAGATGGGAAATTCCAAAATTCCTAGAAAGTTCAAGATGTTTCCAAAGTATTTCACCTATTATAGATGATAATGTAAATGTATCTAGACTTTCTTTTCTCACCGTCACTTTACTGGGCCCTTTGGATGGAGAATCCAACAGAAGCCTCTGGGTCTGGACTTGGATTGGACCCTAGAGAAACAATGACTTACAGCTTAGCTCAAGGACAGCACTGAAAGGGTCTTGCTGCTGGATCCGATGATATTCTCATCCATTACAGAACCTGCTTTCAAACCTCTCTGGGTCAGGCCCCTAGGTCAACAGACCTAGTCTGCTCGGCATATGTGCTCTATAATTCCGTCATCACCCTTGTACCTCACTCCAGTTCTGGGCCCCATTGATGAAGAGTGGCAGGCCCTTCCTTCTCTATTTAGCACCCAAGGAGCCCTTCTTTGGCCTGCAGGTGATCCTCTACACCCCGCCTGATGTCTCTGTGGTCCATGCTCCTGACATCGTTTGTTCTTCCCTGGCCACTTCTTTTGGTGCTGTTGGGCTGCCAAAAGTCTATTTCCTGGCTAGCTGTTAAGAAGGCAGTATGATATAGTGGAAAGAGCTGGGCTCAAGGGTCAGTTCTACAATGTACTATTCTGATCTGGCTGAGTTACCACTTACGGAAGCATCTGGGTCCAGTTTGTCATGGGCCAAGCAGTCTTGATAGAGTGAGTCACCCATGGAGGGGCCCATCAGCCTTCTATCAGTGGGAGACAGACGTTTCTGCAGTTAAAAATGAGGGTTCTAGAGTCCCCTCATCTTGGATGGGATCCTGGATCCACCATTTATTAGTGGCATAACTTAGGCAAGTTACCTTACCTCTACAGGCCTCAACTTCTAGAGACAAAACAAGAAACACTTAATTATGGTTACATAACAGAAGGCAAATGTTATTATCCTTAACTATGAAGAAGTTGCTAGAATCAAGTAATATATAAAAAGAATAATAAACTACAACTATGTAGGGTTTAGTCTGAGAACGCAAGGCTGGTTCAATATAGAAAAATCAATCAATAAAGTCCACCATATTAACAGTCTAAAGAAGAAAAATCACATGATCACATACATTGAAGCAGAAAAAACATCTGAAAAAATTCAACATCCATGCATGACAAAAACTCTCATCAAAGTAAGAATGAAAGGGAACTTTATCAACTAGATAAAAGGCATCAACAAAAAAACTATAGCTAACATTGTAGTTAATGATGAAATATTTTCCCTCTAAGATCAGGACCAAGCAAGGATACTCCCTTCTCATCACTCTTATTCAGCATCATAAATGGAAGTCCTAGTGAGTACAATAAGGTAAAGCAAAGAAATAAATGGCATACAGATTGGAAAGGAAGAAATAAAATTGTCCCTATTCATAGGCAACATGATTTTCTATGTAGAAAATTTCAATACACAAAAAGTGAAAGTCAGTTTAGCAAGGTTATTGGATACAAAGTCAACACACAAAAATTAATCATATTTTTATATACTACTCATAAACAACTGGAAACTGGCATTTAAAAAAAAACCCATGATACCTTAAAATAGGTCCAAGTGCAAATGAAATACTTACGCATAAATCAAACAAAATACGCATAGGATATGGATTCTAAATACCACTAAAATGCTGATGAAATAAAGAAGACCTAAATAAATGAAGAGATATACTGTGTTCATGAATTGGAAGACTCTGCATAGTAAAGACCCAGAGACTTATAGATATTTATAGACACATAGATTTATAGTTCAATTCTCCAATGCCAATTAAAATCTCAATAAGATTTTAAAATAGATACAGACATGCTGATTCTAAAATTTATATAGAAAGGGAAAGGAACTAAACAGCTAAAGCAATTTTGCCATAGTGAAAGTTGGCGGACTCACCATTATCGGATTTTTAGACTTACTACAGGCACAGTAGTCAAGTGGCATGGTACTGGCAAAGGAGTAGATCCATAGATCAATGGAACAGCATAGAGAATTCAGAAACAGATCCACACAATGGTGGTCAACTGATTTTTGACAAAGGTGCAAAGGCAATTTAATAGAGAAAGGCTAGTCTTTTCAACAAATGATGTTGGAACAATTGGACATCTATATGCAAAGAAATGAAACTAAACCTAAGCCTCATGCCTTATACTTAAATTAGTTCAAAATGGATCATAGATCTAAATGTAAAATGTCAAACTATAACATTTTTAGAAGAAAACAGAGAAATCTTTGTGACCTGGAGTTTGGCAAAGAGTTCTTAGGCAAGACACCAAAAGCACAACCTATAAAAGAAAAAATTACTAAATTGGACTCTATCAAAAATTTTAAACTTTTGTTTTGGGAAAGACACTACTAAGAGAATGAAAATACAAGCTACGTATTGAGAGAAAATATTTTCAAATTGAAGATGCAACAAAGGATTTGCATCCAAATGTATAAAGAACTCCCAAAATTCAACAGTAAGAAAAAAAAACCCTAGTTAAAAAACTTAGGTGTTTTACCAAAGAGTATATATAGAAAACAAATAAAAACATAAAAAGATGTTCAATATCGTTAGCCATTGGGGTAATTTAAACCATGATGAGATACCACCTCACACCTATTAGAATGGCTAAATAGAGCAAAACAAAACAAAAACCTGACAGTACTATGTGCAGGTGAGAATGAAGAACAACTGGAACTCTCATACATTGTTGATGGGATTGTGGAATGGTACAGCCACTCTAGCAAACAGTTTGGCAGTTTCATATGAAGTTAAACATACACTTAACATATGACCCAGTAATCTCATTCCTGGTTATTTACCCTAGATAAACAAAGACATATGTTCATACAAAAACTTGTACCTGAAGGTTTATATCAGCTTTATTCACAATCTCCAAGAGCAGAAAACAACCCACATGTCCTTCAGTGAGTGAATGGATTAAACATATAAAATCCTACCCAGCAATGGAATAAAAGTAAGAAAATAAAAAGGAAGAACCCTTGGGCTTTCCTGTGGCGTAGTGGTTAAGAGCCTGCCTTCCAGTGCGGGGGACATGGGTTCGAGCCCTGGTCCGGGAAGATCCCACATGCTGCCTGGCGGCTGGGCCCGTGCGCCACAACTACTGAGCCTACGTGCCGCAACTACTGAAGCCCACGCACCTAGAGCCCGTGCTCTGCAACAAGAAAAGCCACTGCAATGAGAAGCCAGCGCACCGCAACAAAGAGGAGCCCCCGCTCCCCACAACTAGAGAAACCCCGCTCGCAGCAACGAAGACCCAATGCAGCCAAAAATAAATAAATAAATTAAAAAGAAAAAAGAAAAAAAAAGGAAGAACACTTGATATACACAACATGGATGACTCTCAAGTGAAGAAGTTAGGCTCATATAATTGCATACCATATGCTTATATGCTTATATTTCAAAGAAAAGGCAAAACTATAGTGACAGAGAACAGATCAGTGTCTGCCAGGGGTAAAGGATGAGGAGGGTGTGACTACAAAGGGGTAGCACTGGGGAGTTTTTGGGTGAAACTGTATCCTGATTGTGGTGGTGGTTACACAAATCTCTATGTGTGTTATACGTAATTCACAGGGATGTTACCGTTCCCTGAAAAAGTCAATCTTACTATATGCTAATTAAAAAAATAAAACCAAAATTAAAAATACAGCTAAGAAAATTTGGGAAGTGGAAGATAGAAAAGAGATGGAGCAAATGGTATGCACATCAATGACCGCATTTCACAAAACAGAGGGCCCAAACATAATGTCACATGCTGACCCAAAACAACAGGAGTTCAAAGTGTATTCTTTAAAGTTACACAGTGTGATGGTAAATTTTGTGTGTCAGCTTACTGGGCTAAGGGATCCCCAGATAGCTGGTAAAACATTATTAGAACTACCATATGACCCAGCAATTCCACTCCTGGGTATATATCTGAAAAAAACAAAAACATTAATTCAAAAAGGTACATGCACCCGAACATTCATAGCAGCATTATTTATAATTGCCAAGATATGGAAGCAATCTAAGTGTCCATCAACAGATGAATGGATAAAGAAGATGTGAGATATATATACATGTACACACACACACACACACACACACACACACACACACACACACACAATGGAATACTACTCAGTCATAAAAAAGAATGAAATTTTACCATTTGCAGCAACATGGATGGACCTGCAGTGCATTATGCTAAGTGAAATAAGTCAGACAAAGATAAATACTGTATAATATCACTTGTATGTGGAATCTAAAAAATACAACAAACTAGTGAATATAATGTAAAAGAAGCAGACTCCCAGATATACAGAACAAATTAGTGGTTACCAGTGGGGAGGGAGGGTTGGGACAGGATAGGGGCAGGAGAGTGGGAGGTACAAACTATTGGGTGTAAGACAGGCTCAAGGATGTATTGTACAACATGAGAAATACAGCCAACATTCTGTAATAACTGTAAATGGAAAGTAACCTTTAAAAATTGTATTAAAATCTTTTTTTAAATTTACAATTTTGAAAAAAATTATGTGGAAATGTAAAGAGTCAAATACACCTCCCCAAAAATGAAAAAACAGTAAACAATCAATAGCTAACATAAATAAATAAATAAATAACAGAGAAAGTAGTATAAAATACTATGTAATGTGTCAAAAGAAACAAACAAAAGAAAGAAGGCAGGATTAAGGCTATATGGTTCCTTCACCTTTCTCTCTGCCTTTTTCCCTATGTATTTTTTAAACCTCTTGTGTAAAGTTATATTTTTGTTATTAGGAAAATATTTGTTACATCTAGATATATATGGACAAAACGTCAAATATAAGTAAATACTGGAAATTAGGTACTTGTATGCCATAATTTGCAAGAAAAGTATAACTCCTTAGTTCTAGCATTGCCAAACTGAGACTGTTGCTCTCATGCATTCTACAACAAAATGCATTGAACGTCTCCTATGGGCAGGGACAGAGCAGGCGGAAACCAGACACTTGGACATATTACTTGCTGGGTAAGGTTCAGGAATGTGCCAGCAGAGCAGAAACACCTGGAATCTACTCAGTCTACCTTTGGGCCTTGCTGGCACTTATGCAACATACATAGGTCACCTCAAAATGAGTTGAGTTTGCAGCCCCAGGCTTATGTTTCCAACTGACTGCCAAACATCTCCACGTAAGTGTCCCACTAGCACCTTAAACTCAACGCATCCAAAACAAACTCACTACCTCACGCATATCATCCCCCACATCACACACACACGCGCACACACACATACACACACACGCACACACACCTGTGCACCTGTTACTCCTCTTGTGACATGGATCTCAGCAATATCCTTCATGTTAACCACCTCGAAACCAAGAACTCCCTGTATCACACTCTTGACGTTCTATGATTTGTCAAATTTGTCTACTAGCAACTTTAATTCCAAAGTGTGTCTCAAATTCCTATCACCCTTTCTCGTTCCACCTCCACTTTTTGTGTCCATGTTTCACTTCTCCCCACACCACTTAAACCACAGCTCCCTTAGTAGCAATGGGAGTAGGTCAGCAGCGTTCAGGCGTGCAGGTGAGGGTAGGAAGTCTGAGAGTCATGGATTTAAATGCTCTCATAATACGCCTCTCACTTTCAAAAATCTCCACTCTCTGGTTAACCTTTCATGTTCTTCCTGCAATTTTCTTCTTTAGATCTAGATGAGACATCCACAGAATTAGGATAAAACTCACTTGGCATGGTGTTGAAGGTCTTCTGGAATCTGACCGCAGTCCATGTTTCCACCTTCCACCCCACACATTTTATATCCCACCCACCTGGCCCAGTTCCCCATCCCCTGTATTGGTCATGCGCTTGGTATCTTAAGGTCAAGATTCATGCATTCTCTCTGGATGATATGCCCCTTTCCTCCAACTCTGCCAGTTAAAATCCCATTCATCTTCCAAGGCCCAGCTATCAAGCCTCTTCCGGAGAAGCCTAAATTAATCCGAGTCAGAATTAATTCTTTGCATTTCAACTCATCCACTTATCGTATAATCGCCATACATTTTAGAAGTTTAACCCAGATATGCAGATAGCAGCTGAGGTTTCCTGAGCCCTTAAGAGCAGAGCCATTCTTGATGCCCTTGGGAATCCCAATCCCTCCCAAAGATTTCTGCGGTTTAAAGGGCTTTTATACGTCATGGGCATGCTTGCTTCCAGATTCCCGGCAGCAACCTCGCATCGAGCGCTGGGCATCCCTGGCCCTCACACGGCCGCTCCTCATCCCAATACAGGAGGATTCATTTGGCCCAGCATCCCTAGTCACCCACCTCGAACCAGTGCTCTGGCTCCCCTCTCTCGCTCCCTTCTTAACTATCTTTTCCCTCTGCTCAGCCTCTTAGGAACAAAGCAAATTCTTCCCCTTGCGTCGTGTGGTGCCGTTTAGTCATTCTTGTGATTGCTTCCTTCCTGCCCTCAAGTTCCACGCCCCGCCCCACCTCTTCACAGTTTATAAAGACATGTTCCCAAAGACAGGTCCCTCCTTAAGAAGAATCCTGGTGCCAGTTGCTGAGATCATATGTTTCACGTCTTGATGTGCACCTGTCCTCCCCAAGTAAGTTCCTTGAGGCAGAAATTATGTCTTAACCTTTCCAGTGCTCAGCACAACACCTTATATATAATAAACACTGCCCAAAATTCACTAAAATAAAATTAGTTATTTAATGTGAAAATACACGGTGAGTTTAAAATAAAACAAGTATTTTTGTCATGAGAATCACAGGAGGGCCTGCCAGGGCACCGAAGTGTGACTCATACAACATATTCTTATTAATGACACTCCTTGTATATTTTTAATAAAATGGGGCCACCTCAAACCCTCCCTTAAAAATACAGTAGCATCTGTTTCACTGAATGCCAGCAACTCTAGAGGAGAGCAGAAATAGATAGAAGGTCACGACAGCTGCAATGAATCAAGATGAAATGTAGGCTTTCATTGTTCTTAATAATCATCGAAACATCTTTATGACAGTTATGACAGGGAAAGAATTTTGCTTAAATGGAACAGACCTATCATCTGAGGAAGTGAATTATAACAGAATAAATGGGGGTTTATTTTTAGTTCACTTCACTCAACTGAGTTTTTGTTTTACATCTCCTAAAATTAGGCCTGCTGATTGAGGCTATATGCAATCGGAGTGGTGCAACCATTGCTTCTGCAAACTGAGATATCTCCCCGTCTACTGTCCTTCCTTTGCACTGATGGATTGCTTGGCATCTCAGTGAAGTCAACCCCTCACCCCAAGGAAGGGGCTCCAGTCCTGCTTGGGGAAAGGCCATTTAAAGACCACCAGGCTACTGGCACCAGTGATGGCAGCCATTCTTCTTCCAGGCTGAAGTCTGTTCAGATGATGAAGCATCTAGAAGTCACAAGACTCTTTAAGGAACAGAATATCAATGAAGTCAACAAAAACTAACTGCCTTTGATGTGCCAGCTACTACTCTGATCTCTAAGACATTTAATTCCATCTTAAGAACCAATAATACTTGGTATTATTGGCAGAAAATATGACTACATTACATGAATGTAAGACAGTAAAAAACTAACACGTAAACTACGTTTTTAAAATTCTACTAATCTTTGGTACTTATTCTGTTCATTTTGAGTAACAACACTATCAAAGGGATGGTTTTCAAGATAAAGAACATTGGACGAAACACAGAATTTAAACCTTGATGAAAAATCAGCTGTTGATAGTGGGGGAGGCTGGGTGTCTGGGGGGCAGGAGGGACGAGGGAATTCTCTGTATTTTCTGAGAACCTAAGACTGCTTAAAAAATAGTCTATTAAATTACTCAGCCATAAAAATAAACGAAACTGAGTTATTTGTAGTGAGGTGGATGGACCTGGAGTCTGTCATACAGAGTGAAGTAAGTCAGAAAGAGAAAAACAAATACCGTATGCTAACACATATACATGGAATCTAAAAAAAAAAATGGTTCTGAAGAACCTAGGGGCAAGATAGGAATAAAGACGCAGATGCAGAGAATGGACTTGAGGACACGGGGACGGGGAAGGGTAAGCTGGGACGAAGTGAGAGAGTGGCATGGACATATATACACTACCAAATGTAAAACAGATAGCTAGTGGGAAGCAGCCGCATGGCACAGGGAGATCAGCTCGGTGCTTTGTGTCCACCTACAGGGGTGGGGTAGGGAGGGTGGGAGGGAGACGCAAGAGGGAGGGGATATGGGGATATATGTATACATATAGCTGATTCACTTTGTTATACAGCAGAAACTAACACACCATTGTAAAGCAATTATACTCCAATAAAGATGTTAAAAAAAAAAGTCTATTAAAAAAAAATCAAGTCACATACATACACACACAGATACATTCCAGTGCTTATATGGAAAAATTTTAAAGAAAATCGTAATATTAAAGCACTCTAGTCATCAAAGTCATGGTCTAGAGGGGGGTCAAGGAATAGTGGATGCCTCAGATGACACCAATGGCAACAGCTGGTCCCCAGGAGTTGGAGATCTGGAAGGTGTGTTTTACCACTGAATTAGCAGATGCCTGTACAGAACTTTTTGATTTGTTTGGTTAACCAATGAATTAAATACCTGATAAACCAGGAAAAAATATCTGTAGAAGCCAAGTACTGTGGAAAGGGTTTAGGAAACGTTTGCGGAAGCAGAATTTTAAAAGATGGCTGTGTCAACTCTTTGTGGAGCGAGATGGAGCATAATGAAATAGAAATCAAGAAGAATAAATTCATTTATTTATATTTTTCTCCAATATTTGAGAAAAATGGTGTCACGATTATTTTTGAAAAGGAAACAACTTGGTTTAGCTTCTGAAATGCTAGGTTATGAGGAAGTAAAGTTTAATTGCACTACGTCACGGAGCCAGGACAAGAGTGGGGTGGGAGAGGCTCCCAGGGTGCAGAACTGAGGGGGTTATGGAAGTGCCTGGAGTGAGTGCCTGGGCGCTACCTGCACTGTTTTCCACTTTGGTGAGGAAGGCAGCTATTTTAACACGATCCTTTAATGATCATGGTCTGTTATCACTCAGTTCTGGTTAACCTACACTCTTTTGTCCTTGCTGCAATGGATACACATTACTTTGTATTCCTATCTTTTCATGTGTTTTATCTGAAGGTAGACACCAACAGGCTCCACTGATTTGGGAATCTCGCAGCCTAGCACAATGATTTGAAAAAAATACCCCAGACATTAGAGTAACATGCCTAGTGACTGGTGGATTTTAAGATTTACTAATGAAACGTAACTAAAGTAAAAAAAAAAAAAAAGTATTTCTCAAACTTCTTATACTGCCCACGAGGTTCTTACATGATATGAATCCCACCCCATCTACCTTCTGTCCAAGGGTGTGATCCCATTTTCTATTAAGAGCCAGCAGGGCTTACCCTGGGTCTACCCATCCACTGCAGCCATAACTAAGCCCCATTATTCCAGCAAGAATCAATAACAACAAGGTGCCAAGAAGGGATTCAACAAATGCTGTGCGGCCTGCAAGCAGAGCGATTTGCTTTTTGATGGCTGAAAGACCAACCTATAATGGATGCTAAAACCATCTAAGGTGGCAAGGATTAGACACAGTTCTCCCTATAAGCTTCTAGAAATAGAAGTTATCTCTTCATTGATTCTGAAATGCATTACTTGTGCAGCACACTCAGCAGTTTATGTCATTAGGAGCAAAGGCCTTTAAACAAGGTCTTAGAGACAGAAGGCCCCTGCTAATCAGAGATTCTGCATTTTCTAAATAGTAGACAAAATAAGACAAAACAGAACAAGTAAGAACAGAACAGAAAAAAAAAGTGGAAAACCTTGGGGGAAAGGATGTGCACACACAGCAGGGAGTGAAGATGCAAGATGCAGATTCTGTCTGGGGAGGACTGACTCTGGAACTAGATTTGCCCCAAGTGACCTTTCCTCCCAGGGTGTTGGAGCAACAGAGAGGACAGAGGAGGGGTGTCACTGATCCAAGGGAGCCGGTGAGCAGTTTCTGCCCCTGCCTACTAATACAGGCCTTGTGTATTTGTTTGCTAGGGCTGCCATAAGAAAGAACCACAGCCTGGGTGGCTTAAACAACAGAAATTTATTTTCTCACAGTCCTGGAGGCTAGAAGTCCAAGATCCAGGGGTCGGTAGGGTTGGTTTCTTCTGAGGTCTCTCTCCTTGGCTTGCAGATGAGCATCTCCTCCCTGTGTCTTCACAAGGTCTTCCCCATGTGTGTGTCTGTGTCCTAATCTCTTCTTATAAAGACATCGGTCATACTGGATTAAGGCCTACCCTAATCACCTTATTTAACCTTAGTTTCCTCTTTAAAGACCTATCAGTCACATATGAGTTTGGAGGGGGACACAATTCAGCCCATAACATGTTGGGTCCATGACATGGTGTCAAGGCTGTATAACCATCATCCACTTCCCACTACTGGGTGCCTCTGACATTTACCAAAAAGAACTTGGTAACTGTGAATAAGCAACACGGCTTAGTTGCTTGTTCTGCTTCAGGGTCCTCTTAATGCCTCAGTGGGTCTGAGTTCCTTGTTTGTAAAACAGGACACCCAATTTGTCCCTGACTCATTATAACAGTGTGTCAAGGTCAAACAGATGTTAAAATTAGCCCACTTGTTGTCACATAGCATTATCCATAATGAAACATTAATACTGATAATTACTGGCAGACGTTAATACCGCACATCGGAATGCCACACTCCATATTTCAGCTTCCAATTTCATCTCCCTGAGGATTAAAGAACTGAGCCACAGCTGAAAATTCTTTTGAGGGCCTTAGAATAGTGTTCTATAAATACAGAGAAAATTCTGGGAGGAGCACATCTCTGGTGCAACTTTTAAAATTCTTTTTATGTTGATGTCACCACCAGCAGGTGGCCTGGCTGTGTAAAATGAGCTTTGCCGTCACCATCGAGCGCCAGGGAGGGTGCGCTCTCATTCACTGAATGTGAATTTCCAGAGCAGCGCCCAAGGCCAGGCACCACACTCTGCACTGCTCATTCCATGAAGGGCAAGGCTGGCGCGATCTCTGTCCTTAGGGAGTTTATCAACAGGCAGTGAAGACAGATGATAAACAAATCATCTGAAGTGTAATGATGTTTAAACTTGGCGAGATGCTTCCCAGACATGAATGTGGCAATGAAATGTGAGCTTTTGTTTTGCAATGACTTCATATGAATTCTAAAGCCAGGGAAATGTGAGTATAAAGGAAAAAGAGCATCCATATGCACAATAACACCACCAACAACTAACACGTCCATGGTTCTTATTCCCTGCTAAGCACTTGGCGTGTATTATTAATTCATTTAGTCTTCACTTCAACAAGGTGAAGTAGATAGTATTTTAACAGAGAACAAAACCAAGGCACAGAAAGTTTAAGTAATTTGCCCACACAATTTCCAAAAAAGACACACAGGAAGTCTGGCTCAGAAGTCTTAACCACTATGCTGTGTCGCCTCTAAAAGAAGGGCCACACCAGTCATGCAAAGGCTGCTGTAGAAATCAAAATGTGAGAAGCACTATCAGAGAAGGCCATTCGGGGCTGCCCCAGCCATCTCTGCCGTAACTGCAGCCTCAGAGGCAACGCGGTACAAGGGACAGAATGCAGGTCAAAGAGTCCAAGGATCACCAGCTGGGCAGCTCTGAGCAAAGATTTAACCTCTCTGTGCCTCAGATTCTTCCTCTATGAATCGGAGGTAAGTACGACAAGCAGATACTGCCGGTGCCCTGCGCATATCCGCTCAGCCTATCCCAGAGGCTGACTTCACAGTTCCCACACGTGCTAACTGCTTGTTGGTCTCTGCCAGAGGAGTTCCCCAGATGGGAATGCTCGCGCCTGCAGGACTGCTGGAAGTATTGAAAGGAACAAGAGCCCGTAGATAAACCTCCAGCCCCTCGCCCCTCAGTGGCTCAACTCCAGGCAGGCTCTCAGGTGCCCACCTGCAGGAAGCAGCCTGGTTTCCCGCATATTCTTCACGGCTTTCTTCCCTCCACTCTCTCGCTTCCTCACTCCCTTGCCAGAGCCTCTGGGAATCACCTCCCAAATAAACTACTTTAGGCCCAAACGCTTGTCTCCAGTCTACTTTGAGGGAAATCCCAAATTAGACAATGATCTGATCCATCTCACTGAGGGTGTGGAAAGGTCAAATGCGACTCCAGGGGAAGGTGTTTGTTCAATTGTCAAGCTGTTTTGAGTAATAATACACAGGCACTATTTTAATTACTGTGGAAAAGTGTCCATGCCAACAAGTGACTTTGAATGCACTCCCTCTTTTTTTCCAGGTTTGTCCTCCCAACCTGAAACTCAGCCATCATGACGGGTCTGTGGCAGAAACCCCCAATATGGGGTAGTGGGCAACTATATTTGGCAACAAAGAGAACCAGAGGCTTGGTGAAATGCATTGATTCCTGAAGTAAAGAAGGTAAGGGACCCAATACACAAAAAGTTACAGTGGGTCGGGGTGGAGGCTGAGGGTTAGTGCTCTGGACATCGAAGCAGAGAGTTAGGGAATTGGGTGCTTGGGCGATTCTTGCTGGTCTTGGTTTTCCTGGGGTCCAGGCCTTAGAGTAACACATTCCAGAATGATGTGTCCTAATACAGCTGCCATATGTCCATTCATTTCGCCTAAGAGCTAAACCAAGGGTGCGTGTGCTTTCGTGTGAGTTTAGAGTTTTCATCTGGAATCTCACTGGTTCCTTGTATTCTCCCTAGGAGGCTGGTGAGGTGTGGTCATGTCCCTTTTTCTCCCCCTACCTGACCTCCCTCCATTTTGCACCCGAGAATCCAGTCTTTAAAGAACATGTTTAAACCTTTCGAAGAGCTTTTCTCTTAAGGCATTACCTAGCAACAATTAAAATGAAACAAAGCAAAAGCAAAATGACATAAAATCCACACCGGCCCCACCTCTCTCCCCTATAGGACTGTCCCAACTGTGCGGCCTGAGAGGTGAAGGGCAGAGAAGTCCAAGGTTACACAGAGGGCATGGGTGAGGCAGATGTGCAAGAAGCTCAGCTCCTGGGGCTCCTGCTTGGAGCCACCTAACCTGCAAGGGCACGTGGCTGGTCTTGCCCACAGACTGCACCCCTATGTGCCAAAGTGCAGCGGGAAGGAACACCGTTGAACTTCACAAAGTTTACTGAGCCTTCCAGGTCAATCATTTGACCACTGCTCTTATCCAAGCCAAACAGACCAAGTGTGCCCTGTTACTAGTGGCAAATCTATGTGCCTTGAACACAAAACTATATTATTCGTGTTAACGTAAGTCAGTGGAGGGAGGCCGTGGTCTTGAACGGCCCTGGTGATGAGAAGCAGCCATGGCTTTTTCCAGATGAGGGGCAGGAATTGCCCCTCAATGAATTATCAATCAATTATCAATGAAATAATCTGGTCAAAAAAAGGAGGGTGCTGGCCTAAAGGGATGGGCCCAAGAAGGGAAAGAGGGGCTGCAGTGTGAGTTTGCATGTGCTGAGAAATTATTGGGATGGAAATGGGAAAACCATTGTGCCAAAGAGAAAATCTTGGACATCAGGAAATGACCCTCCCGTCTTGCTGTGGAGAGCTCTAGGGCAAAGGGAAATTGCCCATCTCTGTCTCTCCATCCCCTTTCTTAGTATCCTCGGGAGGCAGCCTTTCCTGGCACAGAAACTGAAGCCTCCTCGATCAAATCCCACTGAGGTGGATGGAACTGACAAGGCAGGGCCTGGCGTAGCTGGATATGACCAGGGGGGGTTTAGTGTACTCCTGGAGAGAACAGTGTGACACCCAGGGAGCCTGTGCTCTATCCCGGGGTGCAGGGGACGGGGGAGGGGCTGCCACGAACAGAGCTGCATACTGGGCTGATGTTTTCAAAGTATCATTTCAATTAATTACTTTATCACCCCACAGAGTATTATTACTTCCATGTCACAGGTGAGGAAACAGGTCTAAAAGGATTTGGCCAGGTTCCAGTACCCACTATGCTTGGATCCAGGTCCATCTGACACAGAAGCCTGTGGCTCTCCCTCACCAGCTCAGGTGTCCTCCCACTGCTCAGGGGCGGCACAGGTGTGCCCACTGGGCACAGTCTTCTCTGCCCCCCTGGAATCACCATTATTATTGGTGGTGACTCTCCAGTTTTCCCCATCTCCACTCTAGGTTTCCGCAGTGATTCTCAAGGTGGGGAAGGAGGGTGACATGCTCCCCTGGGTCTGTCCAAATCTCCGTGGTGGCCTTTGCAGAAGTGAGCAAAGATAGGCCATATTTCTAGTGAGCCTTTCTCCTTTAGCAACTGGCTTCCTTTTTTCAAAAAATCCTTTCTATTGGATCCAACAGTGTGTTTTCAGTGAGCATTTTTTAGCAATAGTTGTGAATTAATGGCAAAAAAGCACAACTCATTTACCAGCCCTCAGCTGTGTTTGCACAAGGGGCCCCTGAGCTACAGGACTGGGTAGTACTGGGCCCTTTTGCCCTGTGTGCTGAGTCTCCAGCCTTCAGGGGCGGCTGTACTCCCTTGCTGTCATAGATCTGAGCTTCAGCATTATTGTACATTTTTTTCTGCTAGTCAAACCAATAATATCTTCCAGAAAATCTGACAGTCTGCAATGCCAAAAGGGCTAAAAAAAAATCTGTATTTCACAGTTGCGAGGTTTAAAAAAGTCCCTGGGTGCCTATGATCTGACCTCTTGAGAATAGCTGCTCACCTGCTCAGGAACCCACAAGGGTTTGTTTTGTTTTTGTTTTCTGTTTTAAGCCATAACACACTTTCCAAGCTATCTCCACGGCCAAAGGTTTTGCCTCAGAGTGGGTTTTAAAGGTCGTTTCCCCTCACCATCCTCAGCAATCCTTCAGCAAACAGCCACAAGAGGCA
Source organism: Balaenoptera musculus (assembly GCF_009873245.2). Taxonomy (NCBI): domain Eukaryota; kingdom Metazoa; phylum Chordata; class Mammalia; order Artiodactyla; family Balaenopteridae; genus Balaenoptera; species Balaenoptera musculus. The sequence goes on from NC_045793.1 coordinate 47,682,528, forward strand.
TTTAGTTAGAGAGGAAAGAATGCTGAAGGTGAAAATTTTTCCGTATCTGGGTGACCTTGGTGTTGAGAAGAGTTGCCGGCTGGGAAAGTTTTGCTTCAATAATTCCCACCATGTCCTCTGTGCTTTGAGGAGAAAACACCAGCTAGTGGGAGGTGTCCTTGTACCCAGGCAGAGGACAGTACGTGCAACAGTTTCACAAACCATTGTTAGTTATCTGGTGTTCGCACTGGGTCTCAAGGTTTATTTAAATAAAAAGTAGCAAGGGAGATTGTGACCGCCAGCTTTACAGTCTCCCTGACACTCCGATTCAAAGTCACCTGTAGCAATTCTAAGTCTTAGGAGGAAAAAAAAAATTCCATAAATCCACTCAATGATTAGAGATGACACCTTTGCTGGTAGTGGCGCAAAAAACCTTAACATTAATCCCTAGAAAACCAGGAGCCAGATTATGTGGGGGAAGGAAGCAACATAGATAATTTTAAGCAGACATTCTATGCCTACATAGGGCTTACTTTTTTTAAAATTAAAAAGCATGTACTATTTGGTCTCAAACTCCATGTGAATTAGTGACAGCATGCTATATAATTCCCTCCTTGGTTCTGTTAAATCATCTTTATTTTGCATATTTTGAGGTTGTTGATGTCCATTAACATTTTTATTATGTAACATTAACATAGACAAAAGTTGAGTAGTATAATCAGTCCTCAGGTACCATCATCCAGCTTCAACAATTATCAACTCACAGCCAATCTTGTTCTCTTTACCCTGACCTGCTTTTCCCCTCCAAATCCCTGCTTATTAAAAAACAGATATGCGGGCTTCCCTGGTGGCGCAGTGGTTGAGAATCTGCCTGCCAATGCAGGGGACACGGGTTCGAGCCCTGGTCTGGGAGGATCCCACATGCCGCGGAGCGGCTGGGCCCGTGAGCCACAACTACTGAGCCTGCGCGTCTGGAGCCTGTGCTCCGCAACAAGAGAGGCCGCGATAGTGAGAGGCCCGCGCACCGCGATGAAGAGTGGCCCCCACTTGCCACAACTAGAGAAAACCCTCGCACAGAAACGAAGACCCAACACAGCCATAAATAAATAATAAAAAATTAAAAAAAACAAAACAAAACAGATATGCAACATTGTATGATATCAAAGAAAAGAGCTCTTAAAAATGTAGCAATATTATTAAATAAAATTAACTATAATTTCTTCATATCAACCAATATCCCATCAGTGTTCAAATTCCCCTGGTCTAACAGTAGAGTCTTAAATGAAAGTTTGGACCAGGTAGAGAAAGACCAAGACACAGCATTTGAATCTCAGAATCCCCGAGCTTCCCCAAAGCCCAAAGAACATCTTTCTTTGCTTTAGGTAGGGGCTCAGAGCCAGGTGATCTAGAATTCTTGCACAAGCATCACCATTAAATGGTTCTGATGAACCTAGGGGCAGGACAGGAATAAAGATGCAGATGTAGAGAATGGACTTCAGGACATGGGGAGGGCGACGTGAGAGAGTAGCATGGACATATATACACTACCAAATGTAAAATAAATAGCTAGTGGGAAGCAGCTGCATAGCACAGGGAGATCAGCTAGGTGCTTTGTGACCACCTAGAGGGGTGGGATAGGGAGGGTGGGAGGGAGACGCAAGAGGGAGGGGATATGGGGATATATGTACACACACAGCTGATTCGCTTTGTTATACAGCAGAAACTAACACAACATTGTAAAGCAATTATACTCCAATAAAGATGTTAAAAAAAAAAAAAAAAAAAACTTCCAGGGAAATGTGTACCCCTTCCCTAGGCAGGCTCTTGGCCTGATACTGTCAAAGCTGCTTGTAAAATGACAAACCAAATAGCAGCTGAGAAAACAGAGCCTCCTGTAAATGTTTAAAATATTTGAATCAGGCTGCCATTTCACTGGAGTGGATCCTAAAGGACACCTCTGGATCTCCATGTACTCCTCCGTCACAGCTGCAATCCCACTGCTGAGGGCTCATTACTCCCATCTGTGGTTGACTCCACGTACCTCCCACTGGTACCCCATGGACTCAGGCCACTCAACTCAGGGCGAGCCAGTGAGAGGAGAAAAGGCAAACCACCCAGCTGTTCAGATCATGCTACAGGAGCAGGTACCGGCACCCTGGACTTGGAAGCCCTGAAGCCTAGAAGTGATAACCTCTGCCCTCCTATTTGGGGACTATTTTCAGACTGCTGGCCTGACTCCCCACTTTGAAAAACTCGGGCTCCCAGCCTTGATCTTGACTTCTGGTGTCTGACCTCCTGTAGCACTGACTGCAGGAGTCTTTGCCCTCAACTTAGTCCCATATCTGGTTACTTGCCCGGTTGTTTCCTGGTCCCTGGGATAAGAGTAGCTGCCAATGACTAAGCAGACACTGGGCAAACAACTGCTTCTCTCGTTATCTTACTAGATTCTCACAACAACCCCATGATCAGTGCATTCAACACATACACGGCGAATGCCTACTACACGCAGGCACTGCTCAGGTGTTGAGGATACACTGAGCAAAACAGACAAAAATCCCTCCCTTCCTGGAACTTCCACTCTAGGGCAGAGCCCTAGGAAGCGGTAGTTATTATTCCCATTTGCAGATGAGGAAACTGAGGCTCAGAGTTGCTAGGTAATTTGCTTGACACCATAGAGCTAATAAACGGCACAGCAGGGATTCAGTTTCCAGTCTGTTGGACTCTATAGCCCACATGCCTTTGTTTTTGTTTTTGAACACACCACACTGCATCATTACGCGATCCCTACTGAAACCGACGGCCTGGTACACTGAGTGCCGAACAGATGGCGACATAGGAACAGACATGCTTTTCACCTTTGTGTTTTAAATACTTTATGTGGTACAGGTGGAATCCTGCTTTCACCAGCTCGAAAACACATTCACACACCTCCACTGTGAACAGACCTTATTCAGATGGGAATCTATTGTTATCATGTACAAGACAGGTACACTCTGTTGCTTTCCCTGGGTTTTTTAAAAATGTCTTTATGTAAAGCCAAGGTACAAAGTCTATTAGTCTATTCTCTTAGAAACAATAACAAATTGGAAAGGGGAGGATTGTACCAAAGGACATTTTATGGCTTTAGAAATAAAACCCAGGTGTTAACTTTTGCTATCCCTGAATGTGTTACTTCTGATCTAATATTCTTAGCAAAATGTGAATGTGTTAATGGTGTTCTGACAGGACACAACATAGAATGTGTCTGGCTTTCAGGGCTTAGACAGGTGGAAGATGTAAAGTAGTGGTTGGTTAGTTCACAGTGGGTTTGCTTTGTGAATTACAATATCTTCACTAAACTCACTAGTTCAGGAAATCATGCTAGGTACTGGGTGCCTACTATGTGCCTAGTACTGACCTTGGCACAGAATCCCTGTCTCGGAGTAACTCACTAATTGCTCACTGGCCCCAAGATCCTCTCATCCCTCGACTCGTCTGTTTAGGAGAGAACCCAAAGCATTAGCAAGACCTAGTGCCCGATGCTCAGAGAAGTAAGCTGAGGAAGATGAAAGGTGACTAATTCAGAGGACAGGAGGGCTCTCTAAAGGTAAGACTTCAAGGGTCCCATATGCAGGAAATACATAATGAAGAAGCAATGCAAGGGACAATGTTCTGGTCTGGGAATAATCAACTATACTTTCAGCACTTCCATGACTGAGCCCAGTCTTCCCTGGATTCAGGTTCTAAACTCTTCAGAGGCAGAGACTGGGTAATTCCATGCAGCAAAAGCTCAGTAAATTAGCATGATGGTTTGGTCAAATTTAAGGACACAGTCTCCAGTCATTGAGCTCAGAGGCACTTATTGTCTCCACTGTGTGCCCTGCACCGTTAGCAGAGAGCCTGTTTTCTTGAGTCCATAAAGAGCCCAGCTGTAAACTAAAGACAAGACAAAACTGAGGTATTTTTTGCATTGTACCTGCGTCTTTAATGCTGACTCTCTGCTTTTAAACCATGGGTTTTATTCAGAGGGTATCTTGCAAAATGTTTTTTTTCTATTAAAAAAGGAGAAAAAACCAATAAGCAAGTGAGGGGAAATGATGGAACCATAAAGAAAAGGAAAGAAAAAAAAAAGAAAAGAGCAATCTTAGGAGGAGGCTTGGGGATACAGGAAGAAATCTGGGAGCTCTGTCCTAGGTGTGAGAAAGGGAAGCCATTGATTTCCTGGCTCTTAGATTCAAGGGGTAGGGGTAATCCCTGAGAAGGTCTACATCAAAGGGCAGCTGGTTTAGTGGTTCGGAACAGGGACTCTAGAGCTATTCTGCCAGCATGCAAACCATGGCTTTGCCAGTTACTAGCTGTGTGATCCAGTGTAAGTCACTTCCCCTCCGTGCCACAGTTAACTCATCCATGAGAATAACAACAGTACCTGCCTCAAAGGGTTACTGTGAGGATTAATTCAATTATGCGCTAAGCACCTTAGGACAACACAAAGCATACAGTAAGCACTACGTAAGTGTTTGATGCTGTGGTCATCAGTGCTGCTTATTCCAGCTGTATATATATTTGGAAGCAGTAGAGCACAGAGCAGTAAGGCTCTCAGAGAGCCTGGGGACGAATCCAGCCTCCACCACTTACTGGCTGTATGACACTGGGCACCTTAGTAACCTCTCTGTGCCTCCGTTTCCTCATCTGTAAAAGGGCACTATCATCCCACCTCACTGGATTGCTGTAAATATGAATTTAGATAATCCTCATTAAGTGCCTGGCGCAGTACCTGGTATACAATAGCTGTTCAGTAGATGCCTGTTATTATTATTGTAGATCATTATTACATGATCAGTAGGTAAGTGATCATTCATTCCTTTTTCTTTCTTAAAACCTTTTCTTCAATTTATAAAAGTAATAAATGTTCCATGTAGACATTTGAGAAAATGCGGAATCATACAAACAAGAAAACAGAAATCACGCATGTGGCCCCCAGATAACCAGCAATGTTATCATTGTATGTGTACTATTTCCTTACTGTCTTGATCTGAGAGCACACAAATGAGCAGTACACACAGTTTTGTCTTATAGAGTTGGGACCACATTACCCATATGTAGCCTGCTTTTTCCACTTCATGTTACCTGTCTTTTCATTAAGCATCCTACGAAACATGACTTTTTCTAGCTGCCAACACCCAATGCAAAGATATGCTCGCGCTCCCAAGATCCCAGCACCCCTCACCCGTCGCTTGCAGCTTTCTCGACTGGGTCAGGGCTGGATACCTGATTGCCAGCAACAACCTGATGTTGGTAATTTTTTCTCTTTTATGGCAAGAAAGGAAAGAGCAGTCTGGGGGAAGGGGTACATGGCCCCAAAGAGCGCAGGCTCCAAATCAAGGTGGCCCTCGTCAGTAAAACCGTGCATACATGAAAAGACAATCCTGGGTAGGGGAAGTGGTTCACCGGCAGTTTTTCTAGGAATTGTTAGTTACACTGTAATTGTAAAAGATTTCAAAGGCAAAGAGCCAGCAGATTCCAGTGTAAAATAAAGCTCCAGACAGTAATTGCGGCTACCGAGATGGCTGAGGCTTTCAAGGGCTGCCCTTTGGCCTCCTGGCCCATGGCAGCTTCCTGCCATATCCCTCGGCTCAGACGCTGTGTGAGTGGCTTAGGCTCCTGGGCTCCTATGAAATTTGATAAAGGCCTTTAACAAGCGCTCGCAGGTTTTTCTTGCCAAGTCCCAGGCGTTCTGAGGGCACAATTGCTGCCCCCAGCACACCACTGCAAGCTTCCCCTTTTTTTCCTGCCATCCCTCCTACCTGACAGCTGTGAAAAAGAAACACATTTAAATACCGTGCTGAATGGCCCTTTGGAAGTATGAGTGGCAGGTCCTGACACACCTCTCTTGCAGACCAAGTAAATCTGCTGCAGACTGCCTCGTTTTTTCACTGAAGCCCTGTTACTGCTTGTGGGTACAAACCGGCAGAGGAGAAAGGGAGAATCTCGTTCTTAAAATTTCTTGAAGACAAACATGCACTTTTGCAAACTGTTTTAAGCAAGGACCAAATGTCAACTTAGTACTATCCTAATAGCTTGGCCTAATGCAAAAGACTTTTCCTTGTCCCAGTGGCCACTGTCAACCCTGGGTAAACGTCCCCAATCCTTCATTAGTGACACTAATCAAAGCACCAGAATGTCACAAGAATCTGAGTGACAGTATTTAAGGTTTTTTAAGCCTCTCATTATTCTAAATGCACCAGTCAACATGCAAATTACCGTTTCCAGAATATAGGGTAATACGCAATTCTACTGAGCCCCCTTCCACCTACGGCCCCTGACCCCTGCCTTTTTTTTTTTTTTAACCACAGCAAACGCAAAACTCCAAAAGAGGCTCTTATGGGGCTTCAGATACCACTTCATTTTCCACGTTTTCTTTCACAGATTGACATGTTTTTTATACCACATGAGCTCCTGCATCCTAGAGATGGTGGGAAAACCTCCCAATGTAAGCCTCAGATGGTATTTCCTGACACTGGGAAGTCCACCTCACCCATGAATCATGCAATCCTTACACTGCAAGGAGAAAAATCATCTCACTGAATTTCCTGAATGCAAACAAAGACTCTGGCAAAGAGTAACGAGGGAACAGAACCGTGAGGGGCCACAATATGCTTCTCATTGTAATTTCCCTCCAGCACTTTATTAAATGTTACCCCTGGAACAGGCAGGCAGAGGAGTACCTGGACCCATGGTGTCTTTCTACTTAGAGTTTTGCTTATCATGGAAAATAAATGATTATCAAGCCAGTTTTCCTTTTGATTTTAAATAATCAGACAGAGGTCTCCCCTAGAAGTACTGTTGCCTCCTTGGGATATTTAAGCTTGAACAGCAACATTAAAAAATAATGCTATAAAACTTTACAAATCTTCTTTTAGGCTTTGCCTAGGCAACCCAACTCCAAAGAATTTATCATCTGGTCAGAGACCCATAGAGTCCCTTCCTCTTTTGTAGACAATGTTACACAATTGTGGCAAAAAAAAAAAAAAGAGAAATCACCAGGCCCTCAAGGAGCTCCTTCTCACATCTTGGACACTACCAAGGGGCCAAAGTAGATTTGAAAACAAAAGCTCAGTAAAAAATTTTGCTGCGTTTCAAATATCAAATCCATTGTATTTTCTTTAGATTTTTCAAAAAAAGTTACATCGTGTAACCAAAGCAACAATAATTTCATTATAAGTGGACCAATGTACCATGTGGGCAAATTTGATATTGATTCTGGATTTCAAAGGGATGAGACAAAGGAGTACTGCTCAAAAGACAGGGAAATAGGGGCAAGAAAAGAAGGGAAACCACATGACAAGGGCTGTCTGGCTTTCACTTAGAGCCTGCTTCAGAATTTTAGCAAGGCCCATCAGCCCTTTTCTCGGTTCCAAAGGATGCACATCAGGGAGAGGAGGAGACGAGGATGGGAGGGGCAGGAAGGGGAAAGGTGAGAGGTTAGGAGGGAAAAATCAAAAAACTTTTAGCCTTGGTCTAATCCCCAGATCTTCCAGAGCTCAGGTGAAGCTTGATCAGACATATCACACAAAATGCCCCCTCCTTGCAAAGATTACATATAATAAAATCTGCCATGCTGGTCCATGAGCGTAGATGTTTAAAGTCCTGAACACTGCTTATGAAGAGTTTAACTCCATTTCCTAATGCTATTTACACAGATATTCATTCAGTCATGCATCCATCCAGCCATTCATTCAATGAGTAGCTATTGTGAGCCAGGCACTAGGGACAGAAAAGACCACAGAACAGAAAATGTGGACCCCAGTCAAATAAAAACTAACTTAAAAACTGATAACTGCTATGAAGGAGGGGTTTAAAAGTATGTTACGAACGCCAGTGTGGGGTGTGAGGAAATGATGCTTCAAGGAAGGGATATCTGGGCTGAGCTGAGCAGAAAGAGCTTTCCAAGCAGAAGGAACAGCCATGCTAAAGTCCTGAAGTAGAAGACATGTGGGGAGGGGCACCATATGAGGTCTGAGAGGTAGGCAGGGGCCGGGTCATGCAAGTGGAGCGGCCTACAGTTAAGGGGGGGATGGGAAGTCCTTGAAAAGTGATGGGGAAGGGGACATGATCTGATGCAAGTGTACCAAGATCACTGGCTGCTGGTGACAAAAGGAAGGCTGAATGAAGCCAGCTATCTTGTAGGACACGTGTTGGCAAACCTCTTCCGTAAAGGGCCAGATAGTAAGTATTTTAGGCCTTGTGGGCCAAGAGGCAAAATCATGGATGTTCTGTAAGTACGATACAGCAAAAAAGAAAACAAATTTCCACAAAATTTTTATTGATGAAATTCAAAACAAAATAATAATAATTGAATATAATTTTTAAAACACAGGTCAACTAGTGAGATGAAAAGAATTCTTTGGGGGGAGACAAGTTGTTTAATTGGTGCTCTGTCACTATAACATAAAAGCAGCCAGAGACAATATGTAAATGAATAAGCATTGCTGTGGTCCAATAAAACTTTGTTTATGGACTAAAATTTGAATTTCATATATTTTTCATATGCACAAAATATTATTTTTCTTTTGATTTTTTTCAATCACTTGAAAATGTAAAAACCATTCTTAGCTCGAGGGCTGTACCAAAACTGGACCGTGGGCTCTGCTCTAGTTTGCCAACCTCTGTCGCAGAAGGTCCCACATTCTGGATGTGCCTAGTTGCTTTCTCAAAGAACACTAATTTTTGGCAGGTCACTGCAGGGTGATGCTATGTATTTCTTGTTGCATCACAGCAAAAGGCCGTGTAAAGGTCATTCTATGACAGGTGACACTTTGATCCCTGTTAAAGGTACATTTTCCCCTTTGTAATTAGAAGTAATCTGTGGGTGACACTTGGGATCCTGTGAACATCCTGTTCTCTAAAACATTTCCCTAAGTGGTTTTAGGTTTCATGAATGATCCTTGCCTGAATCAATTATTATACTGGGAGTACAAAATAATTTTGATATGATTTTCAGTGCTACCTAGAATACTGTTTTGTGGATTATATAATCATTTTTTATTGAATCTTCTGGTTTTAAATATTTAGATTGTTTCCTTTCTTTCTTTTTTTTTTTTGGTTGCTATCAAAATGTTTCCTTTCTTTCTTTTTTTTTTTGGTTGCTATCACAATAATGCTCTCATTAATAATCTATAGCTAAATATTTCTGTACACTATGATGAGTTACTGAAAGGAAATTACTTGAAGTGAAACTAGGTCATTGAGTACAACAACTTTTTAAAGGGACTTAATCCATATTAACAAATTGTGTTTTAGGGGATTGTACCAATATTTGCTCCTATTAAGAGGTATAAGTGCCTGGTATAATAAATGACTATATAGGTCACCTGGAAAATAAGTGTTAGAACCAAAAGAACCTAAAGCCCATCCACCATGCCACAGACTTCTTGAATCAAATCATCCAACCTTGTGTACAGTGGGGGTGGGTAAATGGAAAGGGGGCAATGGATGTGCCTGTAGCAGTACATAAATAAATAAACCACTAAAAAAAAATGTTATAAGTGCCTGGTTCCTAACACTCCAGGCAACATTTAAAAAGTACCACCACCAAACTGATAGATGAAAATGATTTCTCATTATTTTAATTTGTGTTTATTCAATTATAGTGAGGTTGAAACATTTGTATTTCTTCTGCCTGGTCATATCCTGGGCCCATTTTCTACTCATCCTTTCCATATTGATCCCTAAGAGCTCTTTATATGCTCAGGTTGTTCATTCTTTGCCTATAATATGCACTGTAAATATTTTTCCCAGATTGTAGAAAAATGCGTCTTAAAAAAATACTAAAGGACTTCCCTCCTGGCACAGTGGTTAAGAATCCGCCTGCCAATGCAGAGGACATGGGTTCGAGCCCTGGTCCGGGAAGATCCCACATGCTACGGAGCAACTAAACCCCGTGAGCCACAACTACTAAGCCTGCACTCTAGAGCCCACGAGCCACAACTACTGAGCCCATGTGCCACATCTACTGAAGCCCACGTGCCTAGAGCCCATGCTCCGCAACAAAGAGAAGCCACCGCAATGAGAAGCCCGTGCACCACAACGAAGAGTAGCCCCTGCTCGCCACAACCAGAGAAAGCCCGCACGCAGCAACGAAGACCCAATGCAGCCAAAAATAAATAAATGAATAAATTTTTAAAAAATAAAATTAAAATTTACATGGTTATTTTCCTCCTAAATTGATCAGTTCCTCCATGAGATAGGTAGCAAAAAAAAAAAAAAGAAAAGAAAAATTTAGGAATGGGGGAGGGAATGCAAGAGTTATCCAAATGCAGAATTATTTTTGTTTATTATGAACTTAAGCATATTAAAAGAAAAAGACTCCCTAATGAAATTTAAAATTTTATTATCAGCATTCAAAATTCTCTTCTAGTCTTTCCTACTTATTACATATATAGCTGATTTCATGATGCACAAAACATGCATTGTTTTTAATTCATCATTCCATATCTACTTTCCATTATCAGCACAGTTATAAATGTAATTTTTAATTAACACTTTAACATAATGCAATTTTTAATTAACAGCATGACAATACAGTTCATTTAGTTCTCATAAACCACTTAAGATCTAATTTTTCACTAGAATAAATAGCTTTGCTGTGCACATCCTGTATAAATTCTTTTTTGGTTCCTTTAGGGTTAAATTCTTAAGTCAGTCTCAAAAATAAAACTACTTGATTACCAGGGGAAAAGGTGATATATTCAGGCTTATTGTTTTTTGTCAGAGAACACTCCGGAAAGACTCATTCAACATTTGTTGAGTCCCAGGTTGAGTCCCAGGTATGTCACCAGCAATGTTTAAAAGAGTTTATTTCCCCAAGTCCCCAACAATATGGGTTTTGATAAGTTTATTTATTCTGGCTAAGTTTATGGGCATACTGTGGTATTGGGAGTTACTTTAAGTTGTGCTTCTTCAGGCCCAGCAAGTCTGTGTGAGACCCACATTATAGTTTCATGTATGCTTCTTTCACTTATAAACTGTTCATCTCCATGACTTCTTTGTGTCAAATTCGGCAGTGGAAATTCAGTATTCATTCCTATTCTTTCTATATATTGGCCAGAGAGCTTTCAGGTGTAACTCACCTTATGTGCTTTCCTTCCACTCTCCTCAAGGGCAAGGGCCAAGTTTCAGGAAGGTGTATGCCCCAGCACTTCAGACGTGGTCAGTGTGCCATGCTAACGTCATGGGGGTGACATATGACCTCAGGCATTCCCTCGCTCTCACCAAGGCTGGTGACTGTGCAGCAGGGCCGCAGACCCTCCTTTTATAACCTATACTCCCGTGGCCATGTCATCCACGCATCTGTGGAGAGGTGTGCACCCCGGGGGCAGGATAGCGCGTGAGGCTCTACTCCTGGCCCCAAGTGTCAATGGTGCTAAGGGTGAGAAGCCCTGTTGTAAAACAAAATAACCACTCTCTGTGCCTCTCCTAAGCCCAAACCAAACTATTAAACCAAGAGAGACAACACAAAGCGAAATAGACTGAATTCAGTCTTGGGTAGATAGGGAGATTTCATTTAGAGATTTATATTTCGTTGTGGCATTTCATATGATACTCCTCTTACTTGGTCCCAGAACCTGGCAACTGAAGCCCAAGCTACTGTTAGCACCATCCAGATCACACACTGGAACTTGACTCTGAGCACGCCTCCTTGGCTATGCACTTCATCGTGGCCTCCCTCCCCTCTGAGGTTTCCCGTGAGATGGAAGAGTCGATTAGGGAGACTCGGGAAGCCTGTATCGAGCAGCAGGAATTAGAAGAGAAATCATGTAGATGACGCTGAGGTAGAGGGTGGGAGCTGCCAAGGAACGGGGAGGGTAATACCTGGCCAGGCTGCTTTGGAATTAGACCCTGGAGCCGTACAGCCAGCTACCAAAGATGCCGCCTGCCATAGAGGAGCTGGGTGGTGGCTGATTCTGAACATTTAAAACCTGCTCAAGTGTATTCAAGTAAACCAGACTGAAAAAAAAAAAACCCAGGTCTTACCGGGGGCGCTGATGGTGGGGGAGGCGGAGGAGGCACCAGCTGGGGGGGAGGTGGAGGCAGAGGTGGCAGTGGCGGTGGCAGTGGCATATGTCACAGCGTGGGTGTTTCTTCCTTAGGAATGGTCCCAGGAGAATGGTCTCTGCTCTGGAAAGGAGAAAAGGGTGAGTTTAAACTTGGATGTCTTTATTCACGCACAGGTAATACACGTCATGCAGGCATACAAGTGTTATAGGTAGTTTCATTCCTTCACTTGTCCGTTCATTCATTCATTCTTTCTTCTTTCAATAAATACTGAGTGCCCACTGTGAGGCACGCATCGTGTCAAGTGCTGGAGACTGAAAGAAGTAGCCAGATTTTAGAGAGAATTAGGTGACAAAACTGATAAAATTTAGCTATTTATGTCTCAATATAAACAGAACATATTAATATATAAATAGCAACACATCACTCCATAATGAGTATTGCAAGTAACAGATTCTACCTCTTTAAGCATTAAACTTTTATCATTTTGGATGCAATTTAAAAATATTCTGCACATACCCCCATTTTCCTAAGCAGAGCAAATGGAATGAAATTTAACCTTTTCTGAATGTGGCAGGCTCAACGGTGACTCATGTTGCCAGCCTCCAGCCAGGCTTATACAGGCATTAGCTATTTTCCTGCTTCCTTCTCTGCTGTCACTCTTAACTTTGCTTGCTGTTTTTCTGTTGTTGTTTCTATACAGTCATCTGCGTGGGGTCATGACACTTCTCAGCAAAGACTTTACATCTGGTATTTGCTACACGGAGGGGAGGGCTTTGGGGCATGATTCTGCAAAAATGGTTATGTCCCAAAGAGTTAATATTGTAGGATGTCTGATCTCCAGATAAATATGGCATTGCCCTGTAGAGTGTGTGTTTGTATGCATAGGTTTGTATATGGATTTGTGTTTTAAAATCTATATCAAGACACACTGCAAAGACTTAAAACCTACACTGCAGAAAATCCCCAACAGTTTACAAAAATGAGGAAAACCTAGAGAATCTAAAAACAATTTAAGCAGAAACAGAAATAAACCTCAGACTTAGGCAAGGGTAATTTTGTGTTCTTTCTGTCCTTCTAGTCACTGGAAGGCTGGAGCAAGTCCTGTACCTCTGTTTCTTCAATGCTAAAATCCTACTTCATTTGTATTATTCTATTTTTTTTTTTTTAACTGTACGAAGGGCCTTTACTGTTTGCAACAGGAGGTGGAAGAGGAGGGGATGTGACAGCTCTGGCTGCTGGGGCAGCTCCATAGACTCAGTTGCTGCCCTCCTGTATTATTCTGTGTTAATATTCTGATCTCCTAGAGGCAAAAAGCAATTATGTAAAGTGGTACTTTATTCTTAACACAGTCCACTGGATTTTGCTTGCTTAATATATACTAGTTTTCTTTACCTTTTTAAATAGTGGCTATTATGTGGCAGGCTAATCACATTAATTTCCACAACAATCCTCTAAGGTCGGTAGTTTATTCCCAACTTTATAGGTAGGGAAAATGACATTCTGAGACACTAAGTAGTTTACCCAAAGTCATACACAGCTGGTAACTGGTAGACCTGGGATTGGAACCCAGCTAGGCTTATCAGGCTCTCACGTCCAGGCTCTTTTCAAAGTGATTTTTTTTTAAAATTATGGTAAAATATACATAACATAAAATTTATCATTTTAACAATTTTAAAGTATGCAATTCAGTGGTGTCAAGTACAGTCATCACCACTATCCATTCCCAGAACTTTTTTTATCATTCCAAACAGAAACTCTGTACCCATTAAACAATAATTCCCCATTCCTCCTCCCTCCAAACCCTGGTAATCTCTGCTCTACTTCCTGTTACTGTGAATTTGCTTATTCTAGGTACTTTAAATAAGTGGAATCATACAATATTTGTCCTTTTGTATCTGACTTACCACTCTTGATATAATGTCTTCAGAGTTTATTCATGTTGTAGCATGTACCAGAATTTCATTCCTCATTACTCAATTATATGTATATGCCACATTTTGTTTATCCATTCATCTGTCGATGGACACTTGGGTTGTTTCTACCTTTTGGGTATCTTGCCTAATGCTACTATGAACACTGGTGTACAAATATCTCTTCAAGACCCTGCTTTCAATTCGTTTGGACATATACCTAGGAATGGAATTGCTGGATCATACGGTACTGGCCTGTTTTAGAATCCCCTAAAATGGTATAGACATTTTGAATGGCATAAAATATATGTATAAGTTCAATTCTGGGGAGAAAGAGTGTATGATAGTTTTCCTAAGAGTTCCAAAGAGGTGCATGAGCTGATCATTATAGAAGACCACAATTGTCCTATAAAGTATTCCCCTGAAAGAAGGGGCTTGATAATTACTATGTCACTGCCTCTTTCCTTGATAGTAAAACTAGGACAGAAAGACTGAAAAAAAAAATACTCATCAGAGTCCACAGCATAAAACTATAGTAAAATTGGGCAGAGATCCCAGAGGACAGTAAATAACTCTCCCAGGTAGCATCAGTATTATTTTATTACATAATCTAATACACACAGTAACATAGGGTCAGACAAAGTTGGTATTTTACTGGCTGAATGCTAAAGCAAGTTGGATGTGAGCCCACAAATTAGTTGAAACAAATATAAATGATCAGTTGTTTGTATTTTAACACTTTCTTTCATAGCAGGTGTTGGGTATATTCTTTATATGATCCTTAATTCAGTGGCAAAATAATTTCAGTCAAAAATTTACAGCAGGGAATAAAGGGTTGGCTGAAGTATTAATAGAACAAGAAAAAATATGGTCTCATTATATAAGGATTTTATCTTTTAACTAAGACACATGACAGCAGACAGACTTGCATCCCTTGGTGCAGAATGGTAATGGGTTCAGAAGAGTAACTTACAAAACTTAAATATCTCTTACTTAAGGGTTTTGCCATTTATCCAAAGAAAAATGACTGTAGGAAATAATTTTAAGGAGAATTGTGGCACAACTATTCATGTAACCCCTCAGCACACAGATCATATTTTCCAGCCTCCTTTACAGTTAGGTGTGACCATGCGACTAAGCTCTGGCCAACAGAATGAAGGCAGAAGTGATGCGCTCTATCTCTAGGCTGGCCCATAAAGACTTTCCATCCACTACTTTTCCGTCTTCCTCCATCCACTGGCTGGAAGCAAAGGTTCTACTGTCAGCAGAGCCATGGATGTAATGAGTCTGGGTCCCTGACTCTCCATTTTAAGGCCATCTGCCAAACACCTGATTAGACTTTACAATCATGAAAAATAAACTTCTGTGTTAAGCCATGGAGAGTTTGGAGTTAATTTGTTATAGCCACTAATATTTAACCAACCTAATATGGAACTAAATTGAATAGAACTGATTCTCTTTTTCTCTTTTCAAATTTTTTAATTTTTTAAAAATTTTATTGGAGTATAGTTGATTTACAATGTTGTGTTAGTTTCAGGTGTACAGCAAATAAATCAGTTATACAAATGCATATATCCACTCTTTTTTAGATTCTTTTCCCATATAGGTCATTACAGAGTATTGAGTAGAGTTCCCTGTGCTATATAGTAGTCCTTATTAGTTATCTATTTTATATATAGTAGTGTATATATATCAATCCCAATCTTCCAATTTATCCCTCCCCCCCTTACCCCCTGGTAACCATAAGTTTAGAGCTGATTTTCATTATTCATGGTAGCTAAGTTCTTTACAGTTGCCATGAACACTGCGTTAGCAAATACCTGAACCACTGCTCCTAGGAGAGACAAAGGGTTAGGCCCATGTGAGCCTCTGGTCACAAGATTTTTGTCAGCTGATTAATATATAACTTTGTTTTATATATTAGTGTTTCTGATTAAAGATACCGTGTTTAATATAGATTGTTAATTCATTAATATTATAACTCATGCCTGAACAAAGCTTATCTAACATACATATTTTCTCCATAAGGCAAATCACAGCCTTCCTGTGTTCAAGAACACTACGCAGCACTACAGCACTATACCTGGGGCAGGGGGGCCACTGAAGCGAACTCACCAACAATAAGCACAATAATTTGAAAAACATGGCACTAAATAGAATATGAAAAGGACACTTGTTTACAGCGTGAGAGCTGGAACGAGAAGGCAGAGTGCTGCTCGTTCAACCTCAGCTGGGAACGTGTGCGTGACGCGACTCGAGCTTCTCCCCTTCCTGTGCATGTCTGTGAATAACCGAGAAGTCACCTCCGACTATTGACTTTGGGGTTACATATAAAGTTTAGAGAGTAGGTGATTAGCAAACTGTGGAATCCATGAATAATGAGGATTGACTGTATAACTTTTTGAACCCCCTATATATATTCAGCACTGCACTAACTACTTATAATACACTGTTTTATTTAATCCTCTCAACAACTCGATGGTAGATGTTGATATTTCCATAGTAGAGATAAACCAAATTTTGTCTCAGAGAGTTTATGTAGTTTCTATTAAGTTTCAGCAGGAGTACCAGAGCTGCATAAAAGCCCTGGCCTTTCTGATCCAAAACCTCATTTCTTTGTTTTACTAACTTGGTATAATTCAGATCGTATTACTTCTCTACTGCCATTTTGCAAAGTATTTTAGAGACCCTCGAGTGAAAAGGACCTCCTACAGGTAAGTATCGATATAATTCTTCCATGTGCTCCCCCTAACCTCAGCATCCTTTGCTCTCCATCTAGTTTTATCCTCACAAATCTGAGAGTGACCATGTGCCACTGGGCTTCTGTCTTGCTGAAATCTCAGGAATGATTTTTCAAACTCCAGGATGAAAGCATATTTTTATACTTAGTACTTGATGGCTGTGAAGGCTTTTTCTTGACAGATATAATAATTAAGCAATTATCTAGAGAAGTATTTGTTAAAATCTGACAGTTAAGAATGCAGGGCTCCAGGAAGTCACAGGCTGTACCCATGAGCTCTTTGATGCTTTGTGCTCTCCCGTACATTTTAAAATGTCATTTTGCTCTGCAGTGTATTAAAAACTGCTTAGGATAAAAACAGCCAGATTCTCAAAGGCTTTTATATTTTCTCCAACTCATGAAATAACTCTGAAAACCAGCATCGAGATGCAGGTAAGATATTCAGACACCATTAGAGGGGAGGGTGGCAAGAGGAACAGAACACTGTTTCCACGTGAGACCCTGAATGCGGGGAACAGTGCTGGTCTTACAGTCAGACTTGGGTTCTATTTCTGCCGCTGCTTTTCCCCAGCTGTGTGGCCTTAGTCAAGTTACTTAACCTAAGTGACTCTCATTTTCTTTATTTGTAAAATAGCTACCATGCTTAACTCTTAGTTTGTTATCAGAATTAAAACAAAGACTGTAGATGAAGAACGTAATACAGGTCCTGACACAAAGCAGGCACTTAATTGAAGCTATATTTATCATCATCATACCACCACCTTCTCCACTGCCACAAGTAACTATAAGAAAAGGTGGGGTAGGATAAATGCCCCAAGAGAGGTGTGGAGTGCTAAGAAATGTCATCATCAATTCAAGCACGAGGAAGGGGGACAATAAATAAATATTTGGTAGAAACTATTGCATTTTTCAACAGGTAGAAAGGTGGCTATTAAGAGTCGGTTCTAGTTAGAAGAAGTAGCACATAAGCGGAGATAACAGAAGTAGGAGGATGCAAGCAGCTGGGAGGCTCTGTGTGTTTGGAAAAGAAGAGGAAAAGGCTGGAACCACAGAGGGGCTTCAGGGACATGACACTACTCTGCAAGTGTCTCCCTCCTTGCGTAGGGGTGGACATCTGTCTTGTGGCCGTGCATCATTTTTGGACACTTTTCCTATGCCTGAGGAATTGCTCCCATTATGAATCCTTGTCCCTCAGCCAGAACCCACGAATTCCTTTTCCCAGCATTGCTTGTAGGCAGGGAGCTGACTTGTGAGTATCGACTCAGAGGTGAGGAAACAGTGGAAGGAAGAGGTGTGGAAGGGCCCGGCCAACAGGAGAGAAGACCTGGGGCTGGAGCAGGAGGGCTCCCTCAGCTCTGGCTGATTGATATTCAGTAGGAACGCAAGTCCAGTACTGACCCCAGATCTTCCCATTTTTTCCCCAAAGTCCCCATATCTAGATTTTCGTGTGAAATCCTGTTTTGAAATGTGGGTAACCAAATCAAAAAGCATTTTTAAAAACCAGTGGGCCAGCAGAACATGTCTGCAGGCCACCTAGGACCCACAGATTGCCAGAGGGCAACCGCTTTACAGGGAGCCAGTAGGGGTGGGGCAGGAGAACTGATGTCCACTTGGTGCAGGTAATGAACTCTTCCTCCAACCCCTCTGCTCTCCTTCCTTCCCTACCGGATCGGTCTGTCTGTTCCCATTTGGAGAGAGATGTGGACTGGGCTTGCCTATCTTTTTATGTTAAAAAGTTAAATATGCTGAGCTTTGTGAGTTATTTCAGAGAGAAATAACTCATGGTCAACAATTTTACACACTAGTTGCTCTTGTCATCATCACTTTTCTCCCCTAAGGATAGTTTGTCAGATCACAGCTGTTCACAAATAGAAAATGTGCCTATTTTTAAAATATAAGCAAGGATTACTGCTACTATTTGACAAAAGCATCTTTTGCTGGTTCTAAAAATACATTTGAATAGGAATCTGAAAATAAGGTTCTCTGGGCACTCACAACTCTTTATGTTTTGACACTGTCCTACTGAGTCCCTTGTTGCTTTGTCTATGAAGTCAGGAAAAGAGAAGAGAGATTTCTCACCTCTGCACTAATGTGGGCGAATGAACCCCGTGAGGTGGTCCATTTCTCACACTGTGGTTTCAGCAGGGTCCTGCCACTCTACCAATCAGTCATTTATTTATCAAAGGTGCCCTGCAGCCAGGATATCACAACCCAGGAGCCCATGAGCATATAAGGCACACATCAAAATGTTCTCGAAAAACATGTGGTAAAGTTGCCAAAGCTATAAGTAAAACAATAATGGAATTTTTTAAAAACCTTCTTTCCAGGTTATGGTGAAAATGATGTACGAGTGGTCACTTTCTGTTGTCACTTCCTCATTGTTTCAGAGCAAATTCTCTGGGCAGAGTCCTCTCCTGGGACTTCCCACCTGTAAGCTCTCATGCCCCGCCTCCACCTCACTAAGTGAAGACCATCCTCTTATTGGCCAAATGGAAGTTGCTGCTCTCACTCTCCTCAATGGTACAAAATTCCTGGAATATTTAGCTTTTTGGGGGAGGTGGGGCATGTCGATCTGAGTAAGCAAGGAAGCAGGGGATAAGGTAGGGGGAAATAAAAAGCACAGGATAAAAAATCTTTGAACATTTGTGTTCTAGATTATAGTAAAGTAAGTTAGCCCTGATATAGCCCTTGCGATGTGTCAGGCACTATCCTTAGAACTTTTCATATATGAACGTATTTAAGCCCCACAATATCCCAATCAGATAGATACTATTATCGCCATTCTTCAGATGAGGAAACCAAGGCCCACAGAGGTTAAGAAACTTGCCCAAAGTCACACAGTGAATTACTGGAGGAGCAGGCATTCAAACCCTGGGTGTCTGGCTCCAGAGTCCATGCTCTTAAGCACCATGTTAAGTCACTTGTAAACATACGACTTTTTATAGTTTTTGTCACATCCACACACCACCTGAACTTACTTTAAAATTGTTTATTTTGCAAAAGAAACTTTAAATTATTACCATAAATGGAAAACCAATATTATTTGCCATAAATAGATGGTAATAATAAAAATCAACTTAACGATTATTAAAATAAAATGTTCATCTATGTACCATCTAAACTCATTTCAGGTTTCCATAGTGATACTTAAACCTTGTTGCTTTGGGGAACAGTGATCTAGAGCAGTGTTTCCCCAATTTTAATGGAGGACGAATCACCCAAGGGGTCCTGTTAAAATGCAGATTCTGATTCAGTAGCTCTAGGGTGGGTCCTGAGATCCTGCATTTCTAACAAGCTCCTGGGCGAGGCCAACACTGTTGGTCTGAATCCATACCTTGAGTAGCTCTAGAATGTGGAAGCTTGTAAGAAAGGCACAGTCTCCACCCCAGACCTACTGAATCAGAGTCTTTGGGAGTCTCTTGTCAGCAAGTGATTTTTGTGCCCGCTGAAGTTTGAAAAGCCCTGTTCTAGAACAACGAGGATGATGAAATGCCCTGCCCCATCCAGTCGGAAGTTGTGTCCTCTACTGAGAAGGTTCTTTTTTCTGTAGATCCATTTAATTTCAGCAGTCTGGGTCCATGAAAATGGCACACTGTACTTAGGACTGGAATTGACACACAAGGGAAACAGAAACTGAGCTGAGTGCCCATTCACCTCTCCCACAGGTGATATGAAGGGCTTCCCACACCTGAGATACACCAGCCTCGAGAGCAGCTCCTGAAGCTGAATCTGCTCAGGCCTGACCAGATATGATAGTTAATTATCTGCTGAAATGCTTAAAGGATTTATGAAGATTGTCCATGTGTGTTCTAAAACCAAGATACACTTTAACCACAATCTAATATGGAAGCTACTAAGTCACACCTACAACGAGCTCAGAAATTGGTTTCCTTTTATAAGACTCTTATTGAAATGCAAATTTGTCCCAGATAATTGAATTCATTATAATATTTGAACAGTATTAGGTAAAAAGATACAGTGATATTGATAATATTTATCATTGACTCAAGCATTTTAATTATGGACTTCCCTGGTTGTCCAGTGGTAAAGAATGCACCTTACAATGCAGGGGATGCGGGTTCGATCCCTGGTCAGGGAACTAAGATCCCACATGCCGTGGGGGAACTAAGCCAGCGCACCACAACTACTGAGATCACGCACCTCAACTAGAGAGCGCACGTGCCCTGGAGCCTGCGCACCACAACTAAAGAGAAGCCCGTGCAATGCAACGAAAGATCCCTCATGCCACAACAAAGATCCTGCATGCTGCAACTAAGACCCAACGCAGCCCAAAATAAATAAAAATAAAATAAATTATGGCTAAATGCCATAAAAATCGTTGTGTGTGTGGTTCCCAAGAGTTAAAGGAGAAAATATTGATTTCCTGTCTTTTTTTTTTACTGCCTTTGAATTAGCTAAAAGAAGAATGAGGCTTATTAAAAAGATATGATAAAAAAAAAAAAAAGACATGATGGGGAACCTCCCTGGTGGTCCAGCGGTTAAGACTTCGCCTTCCAATGTAGTGGGTGTGGGTTCCATCGCTGGTCAGGGAGCTAAGATACAACATGCCTCACGGCCAAAAAACCAAAGCATAAAACAGAAGCAATATTGTAACAAATCTAATAAAGACTTTAAAAATGGTCCACATCAAAAAAATCTTTAAAAAAATAAATATTAAAAAAAATACATGATACTAATCACACATTTATAAGTAAGCCTCATTTTACATAACAGCTATGCTTCTGAAAAATGGCATGTCTAATTTTGGAAAAATCGAGGTATGCTTTAAGCATACAAAAGGAGTTTATTATTCAATGGAAACCCATAATCAATGTTATAAAATAATAAGTCATTTTATAAAATAAATTACCACCTCTTTAATTTATTTTATGATGTTGGATTTTCTAAGGAGGGCATTTTTTCCTTTCTAAGGCTAAGGTGGTCATTTTGCACTTAGGATTGTGAATACTCCTAAAAATGCTGTTCTGAGAATCACTGAGGAAATAATGTTCGGACTGGAGGGGGCACAGGGAACAAGTCTACAAGACAAATTCTTTCTTTTCTAGTTTCACTTCTGAGACTTTAGATTTTAGTTTCAGTATTTTCACAGTAGGGATACTGCGCCAGCCTGAGCCAGATCAGGATGGCTGGCCCAAGTTCTGGTGCCTCCAGTTCCCTGTCCAGTTTGAAGTTCGCTAGAATCTCAAACAACCCGTGGCAAGGAGGCATCCTCAGCTCTGTCACCAGGCACATTCCGCCCGTGGCAGCAAGCACAGTTCTCTGACAGCCAAGCCTGATACACTGACTGGAGGTCTTACCTCTCAGACTACAGGACTTCACTCCCCAGTTCCCATATACTCCTTTCCTAAAGGCTCTTCGTCACGGAGTCAAGTTCTCCATTTCATCCTCCACTCTATTCTATGCATCCTATCCTCTGTCCACACCACACTTGTGACATTTTCTTACATACCTTTTCTTTATATTTCTGTGCCTTTGTCCATGCTACGCAGGCTGCATGTGATGGCCTTCACCACCTGGAAAATTTCTACCAATCCTTTGAAACACACTCAGGTGCCAACTCCTCTGCACAGATTTTCTTCTCCCTTCGCCAGAGCTAACTGCTCCTACAGTACTTTGTTCGCAATTTTATTACGGCACTAGGGACTCTGGCAATTTCCTTTCACATGTCTGTGTGTCTCCCTTCATTGGACCACGGGCTCCTCGAAGGTTCAAAGATAGGAACTGTGTCTTAGGTATCTTGGTATTGCCAAGGCCAAAGGTAGTGTCAAATACTGTTGCTTGGCTGTTGCTATGGGGAAGAAATAGAAAACATATATATCAGGGGTCATGCCAACTACTCAAGCAAAAGATGGAGACACACCTCGGCAGCAGCACATTATGTAAATTGTGTGTCTACAGATTAAATAATTATCTTAATGATATTTAAAGAAAAATATTACCAACTAAAATAGGAAGGGAGGAAAAGTTCAGGAGAAATTCCTGTCCAACTGTAGGCCTTATTATCAGTGTGGGAATAAAATGTATTCTGGATGTGGGATTCTCAAAGCTTCCAGTGCTCACTAGAAAAGCTTCATCTGGCATGTTAGAAATGCTGTCATCAAAGAGGAATAGTTTGACAGTTGAGAGAACTGGTCTCTAGTTTTGGTTTTAATGGTCATCTATTTCTCCATCTATAAAAAAGTAAAGCATGTTCCTTCTTTCCTGATTTGCATAAGTGTGAGGACCAAATGAGTATTGCTTTGAGATAAGTATTAAACAAATCAAAAATACTTTATGATCCTCTCCAAAAAGCAAAGTTCTTTCAAATGTAATTTTTAAAATTAAGGATATGGTGGCTTCTTGGAAATGGAAACGCTTGTCCTAAGGGACAGCAGAGATGAGGCTTTAGTCTTTTAAATTAGAAAACACTTTTCAAAATAAAGTTGAGTTCAAGGAGGTCTTCTGGTTTTCAGATGGTGGAGTGAAAATATCTCTGTTCCTTCCTTTTCTTGGAAACCATTTCAAAATAGGAAGGAAAGAGAATCTCAGAAATATAAACTCAATTGCAGAGAGTAAAAACTAGATTTCTGTAACCCTGAATTTCAATAAATGAGACAGGGCTGCCTGCTGCCCAGGACGATCAAATACAGGGTCTAGGTAAGGTGTTGTAGAGAGTAGGCCTGTGGCTGCAGACCTCAGACAAGGTCCACACAGAGTCATTCTCCAATATAAGAAGCTCTGGCTCCTCAGTGAGGAAGCCCCACCAACACTTGCTTAGAGTAATGGAAAAGGGTGTGTAGGACAGCACAGGAGTGACCCTGGACCTTAGACACACCAGGGAGCAGGGAAGGAGGCAAAGACAAGCCATTCCAGTGGGTACACGGCTAGAAATGAGGAAGGGTGAGGGAGAGAGTAAATCATGAGCAGCCTAAAGCCTCTCACTTTCTCTCTCTTCCTCCCTCTCCCTATCCCTCTCCCTCTCTCCCTCTCTATTCTCTCTCTCTCTCTCTCTCTCTCTGTCATAAGGAGCACTTCTCTGACCCAAAGAGAACTCTCCCTGGTCTAGAACCTGCCCTGATCTTTTCCTTAAACAAATCTCCTGCAAATAGCTGGTCTAAGAAGAATTCAAATCATTCCAAGATGAATACTAAATAAAAGGAAACAGTGAAGAGAACCAGCACAAGATCTATACAAGAAAACTAGAAAAAAAAAAGTGGGAAAAGGAACAGGACAAAGGACAGATGATACATGAAAAACACTTATCAGAAAATATACTGCTGTGAAGCAGATGAAAACAGTGACAAGGAATAAAATTATTAACTGAAAAAATTTTATGAAACAGTTATCCATTTAAATTAAGGACACAAAGGAAAAATATAAGGAGAAGATGTAGCAAGGCAATAGGAGATGAAATATAATGTGGGAGAAGTGAAAGAGAAAAATGAAGACCAAACAAGGTCCTACTGTATAGCACAGAGAGCTATATTCAATATCTTTTAATAACCTATAATGGAAAAGAATTTGAAAAAGAATATATATGCATATTATGAATATGCATATATGAATATATATGCATATATATATCACTGAATATACTGAATCACTTTGCTGAATACCTGAAACTAACACAACATTGTAAATCAACTATACTTCCATTTAAAAAAATGAAGAGCACACTACAAACAGCCCAAAGAAAACAGGTATTGTTGAAAACACACTGAGGACCATGGAGAATTGAGAAAAATAAATAAAATGAAACAGAAATGGACCAAGAATTTAAAAGTGTTAGAGAGAAAATGATAGATGTGGAAGACAGACAAAAAAAGATAAATGGTTTCAATTAATAAAAGACACAAATGAATGGAAGAGAATAAATATTCAAATATATAATCACAAATATATAATTTAAGAAAATTTTTCAAAAATAAGGTTTAATTCTATAGATTAAAAGGCACATGATATCCGAAGAAAAAATGATATAGTTTTGGAGACATATTAGACATGCCACAGTATCCCAGAGAAATAATGTATGATCCAAAAGTTTATACCCAGCCAAACTGTCACTGTGGTCAAAAAGCAAGTATGACAGATGTTTTTAAACATGTAAGAATTATGTTTCCTGAATTTGTATTGAAGATACTACCATAGGAAAAACTTCAGCCAATTAAGAGTTAAAGAGAGAAATTAGGGCAAAAAGAAAGACAGTGAGTATTGAATTAACCATAGAACCAAGGCTGAAGAGCCTATGAAATTATGGTAACAGAAATGACTATAACTACTATTAATCATGGCAAAATAGAAAGATATAACTAACAAAAGTTGTCAGGTAAAAGGGAAGATAAAGCAGGAGATAATATATGTATATTAAGTTCCTTAGCTTGCAGACAAAAGGTGGTAAAAAACAAATCTTTATTTTTAAAATCTTTTAAAATTGAGATATAATTGACATACAACATTGTATTAGTTTTAGGTATACAACATAATGATTTGATATACTTATACATTGTGAAATGATTACCTGTTTGCTATGACCTAGATATTTAGATTTCTTAGCACTTTATAGTTTGTCTGTATGTATTAATAGTTTGTATTAATAAAGCAATTCTTTGCTTAACAGGAAAAGAAAGCAATGACTCAACAGAAAAATGGACAATGGGTCAAACATATCACAGATAAAGAAATACAAATGGCATTTAAACACATTTGAAGGTGCTGAACCTTATCGATAATGAGACAATACAGGTCAGAACCACACCAAGATACCATTTTTCACTTAGGTTGACAAAGATCAGAGGTTTGGCAAATATGTATCAGAGAGGGTGCAAGGCATCAGACGCTCATAATTACTGGTGGAAATATAAATTAGTACAACTTTCTATAAAGGGCAATGAGCAAATTATCAAATTTTTTAAGTATACTTTCTAATTCTAGGAATTTATCTTATCACATAGTGTATCACTTACGAGAAATAATGTATACAGCGACATTCACTGCAGCATTGTTTTTAATAGCAAAAGGCTGGAAATAACCTATAAACCCACTGACTGGGAGCTGGTTATTAAATTACAGTTTGTACCTTAAAATGGCATACTAGGTAGCCATTAAAGGAATATGGCAGCCCTATATGTACCAATATGGAATGATCTCCAGGTTATATTAAGTGAAAAAAGCAGGCAGCAGAAAATGTATATAGAATGAATATGCTTTTATTTGTATTATATGTGTATACCTATAAATACAGGTATATGTAAAAATAGGTATACCCATACCTGCTTATGCATATATATGTATGAAATATCTCTAGAAGAATGTATAACAACCAGGTCTGAGACTGGGGTGTGAGAAAGACTTACTTTATACTGTATATCCTTTTTACACTTTTTGAAGTATGTATCTTGGGCATTTGAAAAACTAACTTAAAAAATAAAAGTTCTGGATTGCTTTCTTTACTTGGGACAATTGTGGAGAAGTATTTTTTTAAATGCTTTGCATCATCTGAGTTAGGAGACCCCTCTACATCTAAAAGGTAAACACACATGAATAAATGAATAAAGAAAAATATAAATTTGCATTGACAATTTGGTCTAAGTGAGCTGGATCCACAAAGAACAGTACTGAGACCTGACCATGGGTTTCGCTGGGCTGGCCTTGCAGGCAGACTTCCATGACAGCTAAAACCACCCCTACAGCCAGCCACAAGTGTCAAAGGTGATTGACCAAGTGGGCTTGGAAAACAACCAAGAGTAGAGTAAAATAATTCTCCTCAAACCAATCCATAACCCCTAAGATTTAATTCTTCTGTTAATACATGGTTACTACACAATGAGGAACAGCTTTAAAACATGATTGCCCATTAGGCATGAATCATTTGTGAGTTGGTTTCATTTGCAACCGATCCTAGTCATTCATTAAATGGGAGAAAACAAGAGAGCACCATAAGGGGGTGCACAGGTCTGAAATGACAATGGTGGCTTTCTTTCTCCAGCCACAGAATAATGCACCCCTAGATCTTATGGAGAGGTATTCTGACCCATCATTCTTAGGCATACGTAATTTATATAGATAATGTCAAAATGACTACAGGTCAACCACTATCACTTAAAACTCACTGACCATCCATGACCACCAGGAACGCACAACACCAGGCATGAACCCAGATCGGCTTTAGCCTTCCTTCTAAAAGTCTGCAGGTGAATTTCTAAAACCTTCGGACATACACATAGAGGTGAAAACCAGAAAAAAAGTCATGCAAAAGTTGTTAAAATGTAGAGGAAAATGTTGCTTGCTTGTCTTGTTTTAGGCAGTTATCTTACTTATTTCTGAAGCTACTTCATTCTTCCTCTGAAATACTGGAGAGCAAGATGATTGGCCAAAAAAACGTTTCATTCAAAAGTTTAGAAGAGTATTAGAATAAATGACAGCTTTAAGGAATACTGGAGACTTAAAATCTATTTCTGTGTCATTAAGAGGAAGTACAATTACATCTTTGGTCCTTTTTCTTGGTTCTACCATATGAGGAGAAAAAATGTCTCCAGTAATTATTTATGTCAGACACATAGCAAAGGAGCCAGCGTCATTTTTTACTATAAGTTTATTCCCTGGGCAGACATGGTTGATGATTTCATACTGATGTATGTGGTTGGGAGAGCTCTTTGTTAAACAATTCATTAACAAAAACAGTAGTTCACATGTACTAAGTGGATTCCCTGTGCTAGCAATTCTGATTGTTATTTACATAATTATCTTTCATTCCCCCAAACAACTCTGCACGAAAGATATTATTATCCCCATTTCACAGACGAGGAAACAAAGGCTCAAAGACGTAAAGTAACAGTCCAAGATCAAATAGCTGGGACGTGACACAGCCGCATCCAACCCAAGTGAGCTGCCCCTAAGCCTAGGCATTCTCCATTACTCTACCCAGCTTCTGAAAAGCATCTCAGCCTTTGCACAGTCTATGCAATGCAGAAAATACTTACTGAGCTTCTTCTACATGTTAGGCACTATGCTAGCCACTGACTAAACTATAAACATGAATAACAGGTAATCAATAAATACTTGATGAATAAATAAATCTACAGATACATGGCGCCTGCCCACAAATGATAGCTTATAATACTTACATATTGAAAGTTACTATGTGCCAGGCACTTCGCTAGGAAAAGGCAGAAAAAAAGAAGAAAAAAAGAGGCAACAATAAAGCATATGGTATATAAAAAGCACAAAATAAGTTCCACTATATCAGTAACCACAATAACTATTGTTAAACAGATAATTAGCTTCTCTTACTAAAGGACAGAGATATTCAAATTGTTTTAAAAATTAACTATATCTCCTTTATGAGAAACGCAGCTAAAACAAAATGATGTTTAAACATTTGAAAATAAAACAATGAAAACAATACCCAAGTAGACACTAAAAATTGGTGTAGAACCCTCATACTTTGCTGGTGGGAACGTAAAATGGTGCAGCCACTTTGGAAGAGTTTGTAAGTTCCTCAAAATGTTAAACAGAATTATCATAAGACTCAGTAATTCCACTCCAAGGTATCTATCCAAGAGAAATGAAAACATTTGCCCACACAAAAACTTATACATGAATGTTTATAGTAGCATTGCTCATTATAGCCAAAATGTAGAAACAACCCAAACGTCAATCAACTTATGAGCGGATAAACAAAATGTAGTATGGGCCATGCAATGTAATATTATTCAGCAATAAAAAGGAATGAAGGGGACTTCCCTGGTGGCGCAGTAGTTAAGAATCCGCCTGCCAATGCAGGGGAAATTGGTTTGAGCCCTGGTCCGGGAAGATCCCACATGCCGCAGAGCAACTAAGCCCGTGTGCCACAACTACTGAGCCTGTGCTCTAGAGCCCACATGCCACAACTACTGAGCCCACGTGCCACAACTACTGAAGCCTGCACACCTAGAGCCTGTGCTCCGCAACAAGAGAAGCCACCGCAATAAGAAGCCCGCGCACCGTAACGAAGAGTAGCCCCCGCTCGATGCAACTAGAGAAAGCCCGTGTGCAGCAACGAAGACCCAACCCAGCCATAAATAAATTAATTAATTAATTAATTAATTAAAGGAATGAAGTACTGATAGATGCTATAGCATGCATAAACCCAAAAGAGATTATGTTAAGTGAAAGAAGCCAGTCACAAAAGGTCACATACTGCATGATTCCACACATATAAAATTCCAGAATAGGTAAATCCATAGAAATAAAAAGTAGATTAGTGGTTGTCAGGGCTGAGGAGAGGGGGGATAGGAAGTGACTGCTAATGGGTTTCTTTCTGGGGTGATGAAAATGTTCTGGAATTAAGATGATGGTTATAGTTGTGTGACTCTGTGAATATTCTAATAATCACTGAATTGCATACTTTAAAAGAGTGAATTTTATGGTATGTGAATTATACCCCAATAAGGCTGTTATTTTTTTTTAAAAAACTGGTGCAGCATGATTAATATCAGGCAAAATAGAATCCAGGGCAAAACATATTAATAGAAATATAAAATGTTCTGGAAACATAAATGAAAAGGTAATTAACTGTTCCCATGGCTTATGGACCATGAAAAGCATAAGAGACCTCTGAGACAGGTCTTCTATGATTGAAGGGAGTGGGGAGGGGGTGAGCAAAGCTTTGCCACGTGGGAATGTCTGGGGTGTGTGGCAACCAGTCCCAGCAAGCATGGCGCTCACAGAACCAGGTTGAGCTTTAGTTTGTAAGTTTCTAAAGAAAGGAGAGATGTTAGACACTGGTGTTTTAAATACAGCACCCTGGGGGCATGTGTGGAAAATGAATTATAGGGCAATGAAGAAGCAGCAAATATGTAGACCAAATTGGGGAGCCACATGAGCGAGGATGGATATTTATTTGAATTAGAGTAACGGCAATGGGACAGAGCCAAGGACGATAACAGTTTGAATGTCTGGGATGTGGGGAGAAGAAAGAGTCCAGGACAACCCCAAGGCTCCTTGCCAAGACAATCTAATATTAATTAAGGAAGGCAGGAGAAAATGTGTGGGTGTTGGGGGGTGGTGAATGGGCGGGGAGAAGTGAGTTTAATTTGAAGCATATGAGGTCCTTTTGGCAAACGGAAATTTAGATCTGAAATTTAGAAAAGAAGCAGGGCTGGTGACAGCGGTTTAGGAATCTACATAAGGCAATTGGGTGTGTTTCATCCTCTAATGCTAATTGTATGAAAAACTAGAAAAGTATAACATTTTAAATTACTGAGTCACTTCTGTAATTTCTAATTAAGTCAGGGACATGGCTAATAATGGAAGTTATGTCAGGTGGCTGATACTTCTAGCTGCCTACTCAATAACCATTTCCTCTTCTTCCTTAGAGCAAATTCCCTAATTAGAGAGAGGGGTGGTAGCTGCAATTTACCCAGCTAAAAATATTTGACTTCTCAGACTCTTTACATTTTAGAGCAACATTGTGACACCATCCTGGCCAATGAGATGTCGTCAGAAGTAGTTGGGGAAGGCGTCACTTTCTATCTAAAAAGGCAAAACCTCCCTAATAGAAGGGCCCTCGCTCTTTAGCTATTTACACATTTCCTTTCTTCCTGCCTAAAGATGTAAGCCTAGAGATACAGCAGCCATCTTGTGACCATGAGGCAACTAGATTTAGGATGATGTCCTACATGGTGAAGATGGTGAAGCAGGGAAAGGCTGATTCTCTGATAGTACGGTTTGAGCTCCTGCATCACCCCTGGACTGCCTTTCTTGGGAGCCTAGCTCCACAAGACACTCTTGTATCTGTTTAAGCCAGATTCTGATGTGTGCATTGTTTTGGTTTTGTTTGTTTTGGCAGCTGAATGCAGTCCTAACTGATACAAATCATGTTTGGGCTAATGTATATGTAATGAGACTAAAAAGACATGACCATTATTTCAAGTACTAAAAAAAAGTTTAAAAATCAAATATCATTTATTCTTAATACCAAGAAGTACTGAAAGTATTAAGGGGCTTAAAAGGTAGTACAGAGCACTGGATATTTTATTCTTTTTCCAAACAGTGTGATAAAATCTGCAGCTAAAGGGAGATTATGGGACTACCAGTATTAAGAAAATTCATGAACACATCTATTAATGAGTTTATGTGCATGATGACACCCTTTGGACTTTTTCTGGATAAAGTAAACTGATCTGGCTCATTTATATAGCTTCAGCCAGAACAAATGTTCTT
The DNA here is from genome assembly GCF_009873245.2 of Balaenoptera musculus. Taxonomy (NCBI): domain Eukaryota; kingdom Metazoa; phylum Chordata; class Mammalia; order Artiodactyla; family Balaenopteridae; genus Balaenoptera; species Balaenoptera musculus. The sequence continues at coordinate 47,713,395 of NC_045793.1, forward strand.
AAAGATGGGATTGTTCACCTGACTCTCACAAGAATTATAATCTTTGGAAGAATCTTTCTACTCTCCCAGGCACTCAGTAAGCATAGCTAAGGAAATAGCACATCCCCAAACCACAGTGTTCTGGCCCTTCACAGAAGAGCTTTTATTGGGCTGTGCTCTGAGAGTATGTCTCTGGAACGGCAGTCAATAACGTTGTAAGAAACACTTATTATTAACTTTTACCACAAAACTTCCATTGTCTTCATGGCAGGGACCATGTTGAAGACTTAGATCTCTATGGCAACAGTGACTGCTTTGAAGAACCGCCAGGAGAAAGCTATCCCAAGTTTCAGGACCAGGAAAAGCTGTGTAACTGATCTCATTTTATCTCATGGTCACTGTGGATTGGGTAACTATTTGTGTTTTCCTCTTTGTTTTGGTTACTGGGAAGCTCTGACAAATTTTTAATCCCATCTCCTGAAACTACACCAAACTTTATAGTAAACTCATCTTTAGAAATTACCTGCACCTTATAACATAGTCTTGTTCACTAAATTACCTTTGATTTTATCTTGCTTCCTTATCTGTGTGTTCTCTGTACCCCAGTTTCATTATTAATTTTATGTTGTTTACTCCTCAAATGCTTTATGGAACCAGAAACACTTAAGGCAAACAATTTTTAAAAGCATCAGATGATAATAATAATAAAAAAATAGCTAATTTATTGAACATTACTATGAACCAAGCACAGTCCTAGGCACTGGACTTATTTTAAGTTAGTTATCCTAAATATGAGATAAGTAGTATTATTACTATGCCCACTTTACAGATGAGAAAACTGAGGCACAGAAAGGTGAAGTAATTGGTCCAAGGTCATACAACAAATAAATGATGAATGAAAGATTCCAACCCAGGTGTTTCAAATTACAACCGTTTTACAAAAGAAGAAATATTTAATTTCTAAAAGAAGCAGAGGCCTTCTGATCTTACAGGCTGAGCTTAGCGTCCTTCAGCTTTAAAGGAGATATCTATTATACATCTTGTCCATACAATCATGCCTGATGACCCATATTAACAGAGGGGAATGAGACAGTAAAAGTCAAAAGGACAGTTAATCCAAACTGACTTTTGACCTTTAAATATGAAGGTATTCATTCATTCACTCACTCATTCATTCACTACTCATCACATGCCACCCATGATGCAGCTGCTGGGAAGAGAGATGAAACAGATATAGTACCTGTCCTCCAGGAGCTCAGGTGCAATAAGGCAGAGTCAGACAGATAAAGGGCACTTTGGGCTTATGAGTTGGCTGATAGCAGACCAGGGCAGGGTGTGGCATGATCATTCTGAGAACAGTTTAGCCCTTGGCCTCTCTGTCCATCTGATAATGGGAGTAAGAAAAATCAGCTCCCTTATAGGGCTGTTGGGTTGATTTCATATGTAGAAAGCTCTTAGCCTAGCCAGGCACAACAAGTATTCAGTATGAGGTAGCCTTTGGCTCTTAAGGCACTGTGGATGGCAGCCTGGGCACCTTGCTCTGACACACACCTGCACACACATGGACCCAAGTCCTCACAAGCTCCCTACTGCCTCCTCTTTGATACTCCCAGGAGCTGACAGGCTTACAGTCCATAGACAGGCCTGGCACTTCCTTTCTGGATGCCACCATCTCAAATTCAGTGTCTCACTGGAATACATCGCCCACAGAGGGTGAACATTCCTTCAAGATGCACTTGAAAATCTTTCACAGAGCCTGGCCCACATAATGCCCACCTGGCATTTTTGCCACATTTGCTCTGCTTCACTCTATCTCTTTGGCACTTCAGCACAGCAGTTCACCACACGATTCCCCTGCTGCAAAACGGGTCGGGTTCCTGCTTGGGCAGGCCTAAGGAAATACCCAACTAGAACGGCAAAGGGGAAGTTTCAAGTGCACTATTGGCTGAAGTCAGTGAGAAAACTTCTGTGCTGCACCTGCTCCGCATCAGCTGGGAACCGTCCATCTCTTCGGTTTTGTGCGGTGGCTAAATAAGAAGTAATTAATCATTTTCTCACCAACCCTAACTCATATTTAATAGTTCCCTCTCGAAGTCTGTTTTGTCATGCTCTCAGTAGAGTCAGTCAAACATTATGACTCCTTTCTAAATATTCCAGCAGCCAGATGGCAAGAACACTAACTGTGACATGGCAAAACTCGCCTAAAGATAACTTCGTGATGCATAATCACGCTTGATGGCACTCAGCTGAGCAGATTCATCCAACTACCTCTTTACCTGCCCCACTTAATCCAGCTTCTTCAAACCAAAACTTTCTGATTCCAAGAACAAGACAAACATTCAACTCTGCAATGTGATATTAGCTGGTAAAACAAACACCATTCTACTCCTCCGGCTTCTGAATTTTAGGCAGAAGTATAAAATCACTAGAAGAACACACTTTAGGACATATTTCTCAAGATTTCTCTCTAGATAAAATATTCCTGTACCCTAAAGTTTCAAATATTTCTGCACCAAATGTAAGTATATTTACAACACGTTTGCTGGAAAACAAATTTCTGTCCTTCTGCTGAGTTATTTTTGTAGGTTTTTTTAAACATAAGCATTGATAAACATATATTTATATATTCTAGAATGTAGGAAAGTTGACTGTTTTTCCCTAGTGAAAATCCTACATGTTCTCCTCTAGAGTAAATTACATTTTGGTTTCTCAGGTCTTTTCTAGGTTATATTATTTATTTTGTGTGTGTATTTAAGTGATTGCAAAATCACAACCTGTACTGTATGATTTCTGAACAATAAATCTCCTAAAAACAGGGTTTCCAGGCTGGGCCAGCTGGCTTTCTCCTGTTCCTAAAACTGTATGTTCTTAGACACACACACACACTTCCTCCATCCCTTCCGCTGCTGGCTACCTTCAGTCTGTGACACAATCTCACACTCACAACTATATGAAAACAACAGAGGCTCCTGGAAAGGAACCAAAAGGGGGCACAGCAGGAAGCCAGCCTTCAAGTCTCTGTCACCCTGATGGCTCTGCCCTGATTCAGGTGGCCGAAAACTGCTTGTTTATGGTTGCATGTATAGAATTTGAAATCTGTGTACCCAGGTTCTTAACCCTGCTCCCCTGAGTAAGGCATTTAACCTCTGTGACCTTATATTTTCTTGTCTGTAAAAAAAGGCACAATAACAATACTGCCCTTAAAGAACTGTGAATCATGTGAGGTGATTCGTGTAAAGGTATTTGGTAAGGCCCTCTGCAGTGTGTATTTCATTTCCTGTTATTGCTAAACTTTCTTTGCTCCCTGTTCTTATTTATTTATTTATTTTTCTGATTTGGTTTCTGTGGTTTTTAAATGTATCTCTAAAATTCATTGGCTGGAAAACTGCACTAATCTGTGTGCTACTACAATGAGTGGATTTTTAGCATTAAATTTTTATTTACTTTTTTATTGAGGGAAAGCATAAGTGCACAAATCTCAAGGGAATAACCTCACAAATATCTATATGCGTACACCTGTGTTACCACTACTTAGGTCGAGGTAGGGAGCATTTCCGGCACCTGTGAAGCCTCCTTTTCTATCCAAGTCATTACCAGGCCCAAAGGCAACCCAACCCCTCTTCTAAGCTTCGTCCCCATTAATAGCTTTGCCTAAAATTAAAAAAAAGATTTTTTGTTTTTCAGGGGAGGCTGGAGTCCCTGCGGTAACTACTACTGCTGACCAGAAGAAATGTACTTCTCTTCCCTCTAAAGAGATAAAGATTCTGTAAAGGAGAGAGGCACGAACTTTCTGAATCACACAGGTTATGCAGAACAAAGCCCTCATTCTGCAGTCAAGGACACCCCCAGGCTTGGAGAGGCGAAGTGATAGCCCACCTTCCTGCTGCAGAGTAACTTTCCTTCCAAACTGAGCCCGTCACGAAACAGCGCGAGCGTCGGGGCTGTTGTCGGCTCGTCCCAGCGCGCCAGAAGAGCTCTCCCGGCCTCTCCCGGGAAAGAACTTCTTTCCAGGGAGCAGCGCGCACTGGGGCCCCACGCCGCCCCCGCTCCCGTCGCAGGCACACCCACGCGGCTGTTAAGCCACGCTCAGAAGGCGCTGTTCCTGCGAGCCAGTGCCCGCCTGCCCACGGGGACAGGGCTGGGCTCCCTGTCCTCCAGCCCCCACCCGGAGATTCGGAGTCCCCTCTCCCCCAGCCCTGCTCCCGCATCCCCGCTGCACCTCCGCCTCCGGTGTGTACTGAGGGAAGCGGGGAACAGGCTCTCCCACCTTCTCCCTTATTCCTCCAAAAGAGACTTTAAAACCCATGCATGGCCAGATCTAAATCGCTGGAGCACAGACTACTGACCTCAGGGGCCTGGAGATGAGCACCGGGAAGGGAGTCCCGAGACCTGCGCTCTGGCCCCAGGTCAGTCACCACGAGCTGTGTGACCTTGCGTAAGTCACTTTACATCTCCGAGATTGGCTTCCTCACCGAGGGCTTCTGTATCCCCCAAGCCACCTTCAGTTCTGCAATTTCCTAGCTGCTCTTTACTTCGCTCCCGCTCATCCCGCGACAGCCCACTCCCCAGCGAGACCCCAGCCTTTTGTTCTGGGGGTGAAGTGGGCAAGGGAGGAAGGGAGAGCTTGGCGAAGACCAGGCCCGGGCGGCCTTGTCGCCAGGGGCCGCTCAACGGAGAGTCGGGTCGGGGGAAGTCACCAGGCAACCCCGCGGTGACCTCGTTCCCTCCGCGGTCCCGTTACGGCCGGGCCCTGGAGACGCCGCGCGGCGGGCAGCGGGCGGCAAGCTCCTGGGCAGCGCAGCGCAGCGCAGCGCATCGCCCCGAGCTGGGGGCCCCCGGACACCCGCATGCGCGCACGCAGCACGCTGCCCCCGCCGGCGTTTCACTCCGCTCCGGGACGGCCCGAGCGCCCGCAGCTGCGGCTCGTCCCACCTCCCTCAGGCACCGACCCGGGAACGCGCGCAGAGCCGCTACCTGCCGCTGGCCGTGCTGAGGACAGGACAGGATTCGTCTCTGGCCGACGTCCCCGCCGCCGCCGCCGCCTCTAGGCTCCGGGCTCTGTCCCGCAGGGTCCGTGCTCCAGGCGGCGCCGCTGGGGCCAAGCTGCGCTGGGTGCTGCGCTCGGTGAGCGCCGCTCACTCCCCGGCCGCCAGCTCTGGGGCTGCCGGGACGCGGAGGCGGGGCCGTCGCCCCCACCTGCTCCTCCGGCTCCTGCCTGGGAGCCGCAGCCGGCCCGCGCGCAAGGACGCGGCCCGGGCGGGCGGGGTCGCTCTGGAACCCGGGAGGCGGGTCCTAGCCGCCGGGCGCGCCTCTGCCTGAAGGAGTCCCAGGTCTAAGCTGAGGAGAGAGTCTAAGCTTGGGGCCCAAGGCTGGAGTTCCCCAGGTAGGAGGGGCTGTGATGCGAGCGACACCCGGCCCAGCACCGCCAGGCTGGGGACACTCCACTCCTTCATCAGTTTATTCCAAAATATTTTGAACCCCTGCTGTGCTCCAGGCGGCGTCATAAACGGTGGGGACAAAAGAACGAGATCGTCTCGTGCCCTTGCGGAGTTCACGGTGTAGAAAAGGAAACAACTAATGGACAACTACACTGCAGAGCCAAGAGGGAGCGGTCATAGAGGGGGCCCTGAACCAGACTTGGGGAGGTCAGGGAAGGCTTACTGGAGGAGCTGGTGGCTAAAAGAACTGAAGGATGTGCATGAATTATCCGGTTGGAGTGACCTGGGGAGGTAGATTGTCCCAGGTGGAGCCGAAGGGGAGAGGGAGCCGACTGTCTGAAAACTGAAGGGTCTGAGGAGCCGAAAGAACTTGGTATGGCCACACTTCACGTTCAGACCCCTGGAAAGATGCAGAAAGATTGTGTCTGAGGCTGGATGTATTCCACTAGGAGCATGATTGGTTGGTGAGGATTTGGTGAGGATTTCGAATCTCCCACGTGCTGCGCATTCCCGCTAGTGGAGGAGCTAAGAGGATACTCGTGGACCGTTCCCTGCAATTTACCTGAGCATCTGTGAGCCAGGCACTCTGCAGGACCCTTAGGATGTGCTGTGGAAGGAGGCAGTGTCTCTACGCAAAAGGAGCTACAAGTCTGCAGTGGGGGAGAGACCTGTACTCAGCGCTTGGATGAGGTGCATGGGAACACAGGTGAGAGAGCAGTTAATGCTGGTAGGGAGGGGGATCTCACACATGGATAGCAAACTGTCTCCAGGTTCAGGTTCTGTAGCAGCTGCTGTCAAAGTACGTTGCCCAAGCAGACCTTAGCTGGTTTCTTAATTACTAGTGTTTACAGGCTGACAATGTGTAGGCTTATATTTACAGCAAGGATAAATAATTCACTCCTGATGCTGTTCCCTTCTGTGTTGTCAAGAACATGGGCTTCTGTTTGACTTAGGTGAAGAAGGTGTAGTCAGTGGAAGCCAATGAGGTACTTGCTTCCCACCTGTTTGTCCTGTGCAACTCATGCCTTTCCTCCTTTAGAACCAAAATAAATGGGCATGGGCATGAAATCTGAAAAACTGTGCTCAACCTATAATTCATAAACCGTTTTGCACAGGTGATCACTAAAAGAAAAACATCTGACACATTACCGGACAGTTTCCTTCTTGGGATCCCTAATGTGTATTCTCATTAAATACAAAACTACTAGTATTCTAATACAAAAGGAAGGAAAGATAAAATAGCAGAGAAGACATTTGCATGAGCCCAGAGTTCCCACCAGGTCTTCTGCTGAATGGCCCAAGCAGGAGTTAGTCGAATGGAAAGGCTGTTATCTTAAGAGATAGGTATGAGCTGGCGTGGATCAAATAATTTGTGCAAAAAGGCTACTTGTTGGAAAGGATGGAGAAATGGTGAGTGAGGAAAATATTTGGAAAGTGGAGACATTTGTGCTGAAAGCTTCAGGTGCCCAATGTCTCATATCCATGTGAAATAACTGTGCCATTGGTGCCTTGTTTTTTTTTGTTTTTTTTAAATGTGAAATGGGACTTCTTTTTTTTTTTTAAGTATTTGTTTATTTATTTATCTATGGCTGTGTTGGGTCTTCGTTTCTGTGCGAGGGCTTTCTCTAGTTGTGGCAAGCGGGGGCCACTCTTCATCGCGGTGCGCAGGCCTCTCACTATTGCGGCCTCTCTTGTTGTGGAGCACAGGCTCCAGACGCGCAGGCTCAGTAATTGTGGCTCACGGGCCCAGCTGCTCCGCAGCACGTGGGATCTTCCCAGACCAGGGCTCGAACCCGTGTCCCCTGCATTGGCAGGCAGATTCTCAACCACTGTGCCAGCAGGGAAGCCCTGGTGCCTTGTTTTTATGGACATTAGAGAAGGATCCATTCCCCCTGGCTCCACCAGGATGTACATAACTACAGGACAGCACTAGCTATTCCAGGTGGATGATACAGGCATACCTTGGAGATATTGTGGGTTCAGTTCCAGAACACTGCAATAAAGCAAATATTGCACTAAAGTGAGTCACAAGAATTTTTTGGTTTCCAGTACATATGTTTACACTATACTGTACTCTATTAAGTGTGCAATAGCATTATATCTAAAAAATGTACACACCTTACTTTTAAAAAAACTTTACTGTAAAAAATATGACTGACTATCATCTGATAAAGCAAGGTTGCCACAAACCTTCAATTTGTAAAAAAAAAAAAAAAAGGCAATATCTTCGAAGTGCAATAAAACGAGATATGCCTGTATTTGTTTAGTCACAGGTACTGTAAGTCACCTTCCCAATAGCCAAACCCTTTTCCCTTTCCTCGCTGTAAACAGAACTGAGGATTATGATTGGTCCAATACTACCATGACAGTCCCATTCCTGATTTCCCAGTCTTTCTTGCAGCTAAGGAAGTCATTGACCCGGTTCTGGCCAATGAGTTGAAAGAGGGAGTTGGCTGGGGGGCTCCTGAGACCTCCTTTGCTGGCTCTGACTTTCCATTTTTTATGTTCTTTGTGCCTTGAACACAAATGAGATGGCTAGTGATGCTGCAACCAGATTACAACCAAGAGACAATGAACATGAGACCAAAAAGCCAATATAATCAGGATGGCAGAGTGGAAAATAGAGCAAGTGTGTATGGTACTTCTGGGCCTTCAGATGAAATCCAGCAACAGCCCACCTCTGAACTTTTTATGTGAGAAAGATAGCCCTTGCTAGTTTAAGCCACTGAGACTGAGTTTTCTATTCCTGTGGCCAGATGTATTTCTAGCTGATACCGTGGCCTGGTAAAGGGCAAACATCTCTTCTCCTCCTGCTCACCAAATGCCTGCAATAGCTCACCTTTCACACTTTCTCCTTGTAAACTTGTATTTATATCTGCCTTGACTTATTAAGCTCTTCAGGAGAACAGCACTATAGAAATCTTAAATGTTTTATACATGTATCCACATCCATTCCTCAAGAATTTGTAGAGCAGCTATTAGATGGTGATAATGTACTCGGTCTAGGGGCACTAAAACGGATTCACAGCCCTGCCTCCAGGGAGCTGACAGCTTAGCAGAGGACACGGCTTGTAAATAGAGTATTACAGTTCCCTGGAGAGAGGGATAATACAGGAGAAGAAATGATGAACACTGCCTGATGGAGGGGAGAAGGGAGACAGTAATGCCTGAGCTGGGCTTTCGTGGATGAACTGGAGTTTCCCATCAGAAACTGGGGAAGGGAAGCCATTTCAGGGAAGAGAAAATCTGAAAGAGGTTGGTGGCCCAGGAGCCTCAAACTCCACATGTCTGAAATTGAACTCATGGTCTTCCTACTAAACCTGACCCATTCTTGGTGTTGCCCATCTTTCCATCCATCCAACCCAACCACCCAACAAACCCTCAGCTCCCTTTCCCTCATGGCACCTCCCCTCGGTGGATTTTGCCTCTTGGCCCCATCTGGTTCTACCCTTCCGCACCAATGCCACCTGCCACTAGAGCCTGTCACCTCTCTCCAGCACTTCCACAGTTGCCTCTTAGCTGGTCATTCTGCAACGTGCTGCTTCTCTCTTCCAAACCAGTATTCACAGTGTGGCCAGAGATGGTCTTGAAACTCAAAGCTGATCTTAACTCCCATTATCTGTAATTTCATTTTTTTTGCTTTGCTCTGATGATAATAACCAAGGTCCTGAGCTTTGTCTGAAGGCACTCACAGTCTACAGCATGACTTGCTCGGCCTTTTCCCTCTCCCTTGATCTCTTTACTCCAGTCGTGTTGGCCTGCTTTCAGATCCTTGAACAGGTAATATTCTTTATTGTCACTCGCCCTTTGCACATGCTTTTCCCTCTTTGAAGAGAACATCCCCAAAATGAACTCCTCATTGTTCAGATCTCAACTTAACTCAGCCATCACTTACCTGGAATTCGACAATGTCACCTTCCACTATAAGAGCTCATAATCCCATGTAACTTTCTATTGCAGCATTTATTACAGTTGTAATGATGCCATTATTGGTTTGATGATTTGATTAATGTCTGTCCCCCAGACTAGACCATGGTATCCATGACTTCAGGAACTATCTCTGTCTCTATTGTATCCTTATCTCACAGAACAGAGACTGCTGCATAGTAGGCCCTCAACACATGTTTGTTGAGTTATGAAAGAAATGAACAAATGAGGCTTGGAGTCTTGAGCTAAGTATTTGAAAGTCTATGTATTTTTTAACTTTTAATATCAACCTGATTGAAAAGTAATTTATATATAAAAAAATGTACTCATTTTAAATGCCAACAAATGTGTTCTCTGATGTAACCTCTACCCTTATCAAATATTTCAAAGACCCAAAAAGGTCCCTTGTGCCCCTTTGCAACCAGTCCCTACTCCCAGTCCCAGGTGACCACAGAACAATTATTGATTAGTTTTGTCTTTTCTAGAGCTTTGTATATTGAATATACATGATATACTCTTCTTGTGTCTGGCTTTTTTGCTCAGCATAATGTATTTGAGCTTCATCTATGTGTTTTGTGTAATTTATTCCTGTTTATCGCTGGTTAGTATTTCACTGTATTTCACAATGCCAGTATTTGTTTATCCATTCACCTGTTGGTGGACATTTGGGTTGATTCCAGTTTTAGGCTGTTACAATTAAAGCTGCTTTGAATATTTGTGTATAAGTCTTTTTGTAGATAAATGTTTTTATTCCTTTTAGGTAAATACTTAGGAATATAGTTTTAAGAATCATTAGCATTTAAAGATAAAACCTTGGAATCACAATGAAAAACTACTTCACACCCACTAGGATGCCATAATTTTTAAAAAAGGAAAACAACAAGATGTGGAGAAGTTGGAACCCTCATACATTGATGGTGGGAATGTAAAATGGTGCTGCAGAAAACAGTTTGATGTTTCTTCAAAAAGTTAAACATAGAATTACCGTAAGACCAAGAAATTCCAATCCTAGGCATATACTGAAAAAAATGGAACACGGGAGTTCGAATAAAACTTGGACCTGAAAGTTCATAGCAGCACTATTCACAATAGCCAAAAGGTGTAAACAACCCAAATGTCCATCAACAGATGAATGGGTAAACAAAATGTGATATATCCATATAATGGAATATTATTTGACAATAAAAAGGAATGAAATACTGATACATACTACAACATGGATGAGCCTTGAAAACATTAGGCTAAGTGAAAGAAGCAGACACAAAAGGCTGCAAATTGTTTAATTCCATTTATATGAACTATCCAGAATAGGCAAATCCATGGACACAGAAAGCAGATTAGTGGTTTCCAGGGGCTAGGGGTGGGGGAAATGGAACGTAGCTGCTTAATGTGACCAGGGTTTCCAGCTAGGGGGTAAAAATGTTCTGGAACCAAATAGTTGTAATGATTGCACAACATTGTGCATGTACTTAATGTACTTAATGCCATTGAATGGTATACTTTAACATGGTTAAAAGAGTAAATTTTATGCTATGTATACTTTACCACAATAATGATGATGATGATGATGGTAATAATAATAATAATAAAAGTTACAACCGGACTTCCCTGGTGGCACAGTGGTTAAGAATCCTCTTGCCAATGCAGGGGACACGGGTTCAAGCCCTGGTCCGGGAAGATCCCACATGCCACGGAGCAACTAAGCTCCTGCGCTGCAACTACTGAGCCTGCGCTCTAGAGCCTGCAAGCCACAACTAATGAAGCCTGTGCGCCTAGAGCCCGTGCTCTACAACAAGAGAAGCCACCACAATGAGAAGCCCGTGCACCGCAACAAAGAGTAGCCTCTGCGCGCCGCAACTAGAGAAAGCCCCGCGTGCAGCAACGAAGACCCAACACAGCCAAAAATTAATTAATTAATTAATTAATTTTAAAAAATAGGTACAACCTAGAGGGGTGTGAGGGTCTTGGGCAGTGGTTCACACCCTCTGCAAAGACTGCTGCATCACCCCATGCATCACAAGCCCATAGCTGGCTGAGGGTGGGCCTACCTGTCAGGTAGAATTTAGCCACGAGTCTTCCGTGCAAGTTTCTGCCTAGGGAGGAGGCTTCACCTTGCTGAGAGTAAGAGTTAAGAAGCGTGGCATTCTATCGCTTAACATCAGACTGGGGCGGATTCCTGCAGGTTCCTGGGATGGCTGAGAAACGACTTCATGAGCACAGCACAAAAAAGAGAGCAGGCAGTTCTATTTAAACAGCAACACTGTGCCAAAGAGTGCCCAAGGGAATAGTTTACTACCTGTGGATGCCGTTTAATCCCATCGTGCTGCCTCCCAAAATTCTACTGTTCTTCCAAAATGTGCTGTAAACACCCAAAGGTTGCAGTCTACCTTTCTTGCTTCCAGAGTAAGAATAGAGGAAGGTCGAGGCCCATGGAGAACACAGGATTTTACTGAACAGGCAGAGAAAGAGGATCCAACTCATGAAGGAAGAGGGAGAGAAGGGAAAAAGAGAGAGGAAAGAGCCTGGAGAGAAGGGGGTACAGAAACCAAGGAGAGAGAAGACGTGGCCGACAGCATCATGCTGCACGGAGGTCCCATTCAAGGGACGAGAAATGTGACAATGGGAGGTCATCGGTTACCCTAGCAATTGCAAGTTCAGTGCAGTAGAACACGCAGAAGCCTGATCTTAGTGGGTTGAAGTATAAGAAGTTGCTGAGGGAGTATTGACCATACTTTGAGTGTGCATTATTTTTTCAGAAACTTCGACCAAGAAGAGGGGACAGAGGATTAAATCTAGAAGAGAAGAAAGAATCAAGGGAGAGTAGAGACTCTATCATATTGTAGGTTAAGAGAAAAGACCCAGTAGAGAAATGATTTCAAGATTTAGGCAAGTGAGGGAGTTGGAAATGTAGCAAGGTATTTTCTGAAGTACCTTTTTAGACTCATTCTTTGAGAAACTGAGAAGGGATTTGCTGAACAATATTTCACAAAGTTTTCAAAACCTTTAATTCTTCTAAGTACATAACATAAAATAGTATAAAAAACCTTGATCTTGGAGACAAAAGATGTGGATTCAAGCTATTATCAACTAGCTGTGTGATGTTCACTATTTCAATAGCTTGTTAGATCTTCAAAATCTTAATTCTTTCATCTGCAAAAAGGGGGCAGTGATTTCTGCCATGCCTCAGAGTCATTATCCGAATACCAAGAGGGGAATTCCATGAAATTCATAAAATTGAAAACACTTTGTTTTACTATTAGGGCCACAGAAATGTAAAGAACTTTACCTGTATTACTGTACCATATTTTAAATTAATCTGCACTCACTGGAAACAACAACTAAAAGAAAATTATTATTTATTTATTTTATTTTATTTTATTTCATTTTTAGGTCTTTTTATTAGTTATCTATTTTATACATATTAATGTATATATGTATATATCAATCCCAGTCTTCCAATTCATCCCACCACCACTGCCCTGCCCCACTTTCCCCCCTTGGTGGCCATATGTTTGTTCTCCACATCTGTGTCTCTATTTCTGCCTTGCAAACTGGTTCATCTGTACCATTTTCCTAGATTCCACATCATGCGTTAATACACGATATTTGTTTTTCTCTTTCTGACTTATCTGACTCTGTATGACAGTCTCTAGGTCCATCCACGTCTCTACAAATGACCCAGTTTTGCTTCTTTCTATGGCTGAGTAATATTCCATTGTATACATGTACCACATCTTCTTTATCCATTCATCTGTCGATGGGCATTTAGGTTGCTTCCATGACCTGGCTATTGTAAATAGTGCTGCAATGAACATTGGGGTGCATGTGTCTTTTTGAATTATGGTTTTCTCTGGGTATATGCCCAGTAGTGGGATTGCTGGATCATACAGTAGTTCTATTTTTAGTTTTTTAAGGAACCTCCATACTGTCTGTATCAATTTACATCCCCACCAACAGTGCAACAGGGTTCCCTTTTCCCCACACCCTCTCCAGCATTTATTGCTTGTAGACTTTTTGATGATGGCCATTCTGACCGGTGTGAGGTGATACATCATTGCAGTTTTGATTTGCATTTCTCTAATAATTAGTGATGTTGAGCAGCTTTTCATGTTCTTCTTGGCCATCTGTATGTCTTCTTTGGAGAAATGTCTACTTAGGTCTTCTGACCATTTTTTGATTGGGTTGTTTGTTTTTTTAATATTGAGCTATATGAGCTGTTTATATATTTTGGAAATTAATCCTTTGTCTGTTGATTCATTTGCAAATATTTTCTCCAATTCTGAGGGTTGTCTTTTCATCTTGTTTATAGTTTCCTTTGCGGTGCAAAAGCTTTTAAGTTTCATTAGGTCCCATTTGTTTATTTTTGCTTTTATTTCCATTACTCTAGGAGGTGGGTCAACAAAGATCTTGCAGTGATTTATGTCAAAGAGTGTTCTTCCTTTGTTTTCCTCTAAGAGTTTTATAGTGTCCGGACTTACATTTAGGTCTTTAATCCATTGTGAGTTTATTTTTGTGTATGGTGTTAGGGAGTGTTCTAATTTCATTCTTTTACATGTAGCTGTCCAGTTTTCCCAGCACCACTTATTGAAGAGACTGTCTTTTCTTCATTGTATATCCTTGCCTCCTTTGTTACAGATTAGTTGACCATGGTGTGTGGGTTTATCTCTGGGCTTTCTATCCTGTTTCATTGATCTATATTTCTGTTTTTGTGCCAGTACCATATTGTCTTGATTACTGTAGCTTTGTAGTATAGTCTGAAGTCAGGGAGTCTGATTCCTCCAGCTCCGTTTTTTTCCCTCAAGATTGATTTGGCTATTCGGGGTCTTTTGCATCTCCATACAAATTTTAAGATTTTTTGTTCTAGTTCTGTAAAAACTGCCACTGGTGATTTGATAGGGATTGCATTGAATCTGTAGATTGCTTTGGGTAGTATAGTCATTTTCACACTATTGATTCTTCCAGTCCAAGAACATGGTATATCTCTCCATCTGTTTGTGTCAGCTTTGATTTCTTTCATCAGTGTCTTATAGTTTTCTGAATACAGGTCTTTTACCTTCTTAAGTAGGTTTATTCCTAGGTATTTTATTCTTTTTGTTGCATTGGTGAATGGGATTGTTTCCTTAATTTCTCTTTCTGATCTTCTGTTGTTAGTGTATAGGAATGCAAGGGATTTCTCTGCATTAATTTTGTATCCTGCAACTTGTCCAAATTCATTGATTAGCTCTAGTAGTTTTCTGGTGGCATCTTTAGGATTCTCTATGTATAGTATCATGTCATCTGCAAACAGTGACAGTTTTACTTCTTCTTTTCCAATTTGTATTCCTTTTATTTCTTTTTCTTCTCTGACTGCCGTGGCTAGGACTTCCAAAACTATGTTGAATAATAGTGGCAAGAGTGGACATCCTTGTCTTATTCCTGATCTTAGAGGAAATGCTTTTAGTTTTTCACCATTGAGAATGATGTTTGCAGTGGGTTCATCATATATGGCCTTTATTATGTTGAGGTAGGTTCCCTCTATGCCCACTTTCTGGAGAGTTTTTATAATAAATGGGTGTTGAATTTTGTCAAAAGCTTTTTCTGCATCTATTGAGATGATCATGTGGTTTTTATTCTTCAGTTTGTTAATATGGTGTATCACATTGATTGATTTGCCTATATTAAAGAATCCTTGCATCCCTGGGATAAATCCCACTTGATCATGGTGATCCTTTTAATGTGTTGTTGGATTCTGTTTGCTAGTATTTTGTTGAGGATTTTTGCATCTATATTCATCAGTGATATTGGTCTGTAATTTTCTTTTTTTGTAGTGTCTTTGTCTGGTTTTGGTATCAGGGTGATGATGACCTCGTAGAATGAGTTCGGGAGTGTTCCTTCCTCTGCAATTTTTGGAAGAGTTTGAGAAGGATGGGTGTTAGCTCTTCTCTAAATGTTTGATAGAATTCACCTGTGAAACCATCTGGTCCTGGACTTTTGTTTGTTGGAATATTTTTAATCACAGTTTCAATTTCATTACCTGTGATTGGTCTTTTCATATTTTCTATTTCTTCCTGTTTCAGTCTTGGAAGGTTATACCTTTCTAAGAATTTGTCCATTTCTTCCAGGTTGTCCATTTTATTTGCATAGTGTTGCTTGCAGTAGTCTCTTAGGATGCTTTGTATTTCTGCGGTGCCTGTTGTAACTTCTCCTTTTTCATTTCTAATTTTATTGATTAGAGTCCTCTCCCTCTTTTTCTTGATGAGTCTGGCTAATGGTTTATCAATTTTGTTTATCTTTTCAGAGAACCAGCTTTTAGTTTTACTGATCTTTGCTATTATTTTCTTTGTTTCTATTTCATTTATTTCTGCTCTGATCTTTATGATTTCTTTCCTTCTGCTAACTTTGGGTTTTGTTTGTTCTTCTTTCTTTAGTTCCTTTAGGTGTAAGGTTAGATTGTTTATCTGAGATTTTTCTTGTTTCTTGAGGTAGGATTGTATTGCTATAAACTTCCTTCTTAGAACTGCTTTTGCTGCATCCCATAGGTTTTGGATTGTCGTGTTTTCATTGTCATTTGTCTCTAGGTATTTTTTGATTTCTTCAGTGATCTCTTGGTTATTTAATAATGTATTGTTTAGCTTCCATGTGTTTGGGTTTTTTGCATTTTTTTCCTTGTAATTTCTTTCTAATCTCATAGCGTTGCGGTCAGAAAAGATGCTTGATATGATTTCAGTTTTCTTAAATTTACTGAGGCTTGATTTGTGACCCAAGATGTGATCTATCCTGGAGAATGTTCCGTGTGCACTTGAGAAGGAAGTGTATCCTGTTGTTTTGGATGGAATGTCCTATAAATATCAATGAAATCTATCTGGTCTATTGTGTCATTTAAAGCTTGTGTTTCCTTATTAATTTTCTCTCTGGATGATCTGTCCATTGGTGTAAGTGAGGTGTTATTGTCCCCCACTATTATTGTGTTACTGTCTATTTCCTCTTTTATAGCTGTTAGCATTTGCCTATGTATTGAGGTGCTCCTATGTTGGGTGCATATATATTTATAATTGTTATATCTTCTTCTTGGATTGATCCCTTGATCATTATGTAGTGTCCTTCCTTGTCTCTTGTACCATTCTTTATTTTAAAGTCTATTTTATCTGATATGAGTATTCCCACTCCAGCTTTCTTTTGATTTCCATGTGCATGGAATATCTTTTTCCATCCCCTCACTTTCAATCTGTATGTGTCCCTAGGTCTGAAGTGGGTCTCTTCTAGGCAGCATATATATGGGTCTTGTATTTGTATCCATTCAGTGAGCTTGTGTCTTTTGGTTGGAGCATTTAATCCATTCACATTTAAGGTAATTATCAATATGTATGTTCCTATTACCATTTTCTTAATTGTTTTGGGTTTGTTTTTGGAGGTCCTTTTCTTCTCTTGTGTTTCCCTCTTAGAGAAGTTCCTTTAGCATTTGTTGTAAAGTTGGTTTGGTGGTGCTGAATTCTATTAGCTTTTGCTTGTCTGTAAAGATTTTGATTTCTCCATCGAATCTGAATGAGATCCTTGCTGGGTAGAGTAATCTTGGTTGTAGGTTCTTCCCTTTCATCACTTTAAATATACTGTGCCACTCCCTTCTGGCTTGTAGAGTTTCTGCTGAGAAATTAGCTGTTAACCTTATGGGAGTTCCCTTGTATGTTACTTGTCGTTTTTCCCTTGCTGCTTTTAATAATTTTTCTTTGTCTTTAATTTTTGTCAATTTGATTAATGTGTCTCAGCATATTTCTCCTTGGGTTTATCCTGCCTGGGAATCTCTGCGCTTCCTGGACTTGGGTGGCTATTTCCTTTCCCGTGTTAGGGAAGTTTTGACTATAATCTCTTCAGATATTTTCTCTGGTCCTTTCTCTCTCTCTTATCCTTCTGGGACCCGTATAATGCGAATGTTGGTATATTTTATGTTGTCCCAGAGGTCTTCTTAGTCTGTCTTCATTTCTTTTCATTCTTTTTTCTTTATTCTGTTCCATGGCAGTGCTTTCCACCATTCTATCTTCCAGGTCACTTATCCGTTCTTCTGCCTCAATTATTCTGCTATTGATTCCTTCTAGTGTATTTTTCATCTCAGTTATTGTATTGTTCATCTCTGTTTGTTTGTTCTTTAATTCTTCTAGGTCTTTGTTAAACATTTCTTGCATCTTCTTGATCTTTGCCTCCATTCTTTTTCTGAGGTCCTGGATCATCTTCACTATCATTATTCTGAATTCTTTTTCTGGAAGGTTGCCTATCTCTACTTCATTTAGTTGTTTTTCTGGGGTTTTATCTTGTTCCTTGATCTGGTACATAGTCCTCTGCCTTTCATTTTGTCTATCTTTCTGTGAATGTGGTTTTCATTCCACAGGCTGCAGGACTGTAGTTCTTTTTGCTTCTGCTGTCTGTCCTCTGGTGGATGAGGCTATCTAAGAGGCTTGTGCAAGCTTCCTGATGGGAGGGACTGGTGGTGGGTAGAGCTGGGTGTTGCTCTGGTGGGCAGAGCTCAGTAAAACTTTACTCTGCTTGTCTGCTGATGGGTGGGACTGAGTTCCCTCCCTGTTGGTTGTTTGGCCTGAGATGACCCAGCACTGGAGCATACAGGCTCTTTTGTGGGGCTAATGGCGGACTCCGGGAAGGCTCATGCCAAGGAGTACTTCCCAGAACTTCTGCTGCCAGTGTCATTGTCTCTGCAGGAGACCCTCCAACACTAGCAGGTAGGTCTGGTTCAGTCTCCTATGGGGTCACTGCTCCTTCCCCCTGGGTCCTGGTGTGCACACTACTTTGTGTGTGCCCTCCAAGAGTGGAGTCTCTGTTTCCCGCAGTCCTGTCAAAGTCCTGCAATCAAATCCCACTAGCCTTCAAATTCTGATTCTCTGGAATTCCTCCTCCTGTTGCTGGACCCCCAGGTTGGGAAGCCTGACGTGGGGCTCAAAACCTTCTCTCCAGTGGGTGGCCTTCTGTGGTATAATTGTTCTCCAGATTGTGAGTAGCCCACCCAGCGGTTATGGGATTTGATTTTCTTGTGATTGCCCCCCTCCTACCGTCTCAGTGTGGCTTCTCCTTTGTCTTTGGATGTGGGGTATCTTTTTTGGTGAGTTCCAGTGTCTTCCTGTTGATGATTGTTCAGCAGTTAGTTGTGATTCCAGTGCTCTTGCAAGAGGGAGTGAGCACACGTCTTTCTACTCCACCGTCTTCCACCCATGTCTGAAAATTATTATTTAAAATGAGAAATGTTGCTGGTAACTGTCCTCAGCTTTACAAACCCCCTTATGCGATTTCAGAGTATCTCCCTTTATCCACAAAAAAGGTCACCTTACTTTACACTGTGGGTAAAAGGGACAGTTGATGTGGTGTAGGAAGAAGTGGGTAATGGACCTTCTGGGGTCCCTCCTCTCTTCTCTACATATCTGTCACACTTCTATGTGACAGTTTTCTTCACCTGGCTTTGAAATTTTCTTCACCTGGCTTTTCTTGCCTCTTCTGTAGCCAATATGGTCCATTATCCTAAAGGCAAACTCTGCTTTCAGCTTCTTTGTTGAAATTATCTTCTGGGTTATAGTGATTACAGTTTACCAAGGGCTTTCCCCAGTGTTGTTATAATGATCATCCTAACAAGCTATGGGTTTGGTCACCATATTTCAGATGATGAAATGGAAGCTCAGAAGTTAATGGGCTTGTGAAAGTCTCAGGGCTGGTGAGGGGTAGAATTGTGAATGGAAACCGATCTCATGTACAGGACTCTCAGGTCACTGCCCAGCATAGTGCCTGGTGTAGAACACATTCCTTGAATACATGGCTAGGTGAATGGCTCATTCCCATCTCAGCTTAGTTGTGCCTAATGCAATCTCCGTCATGGTAAGAGCTGTCATGCCATACTGGAAGCCTTTTAAAATGGATTTTATCCTCCTTCTGGGATTACTTGCTTCTTTTAATGGCACTAACACTCACCGATTCTCTCAAGCCAAAAACCTGGGTCATCCTTCCCTTCTCCCTGACTTCCACCTGATCCATCACAAAACCATGTCCATTCTGCTTTCCAGACACGTTCTTTTCCTGGTCATTCCCTTCTGTTGCTGCTTTAGCTCAGGGCTGGTCCACTGCCATCATCTCCAAACTGGTGTCTCTGGCTCCAGTGTTCTCCCAGATCCTCCCAACTGTTCTCTACTCTGCATTCACAGTGATCTTCCTAAAGTGAAAATTTAATTACCTAATTCGCCTGCTTAAAATCCTTCAATTGCTCTTGTTTGCTTTTGAGGTAAAGCCTAAATAACTTAATATTGCATATAAAGTCCCGCAAAATTTACCCCTCCCACATCATCTCCCATCCCTCATCTTCCCTCTCCATATTACACTGTGTGCCAGCTATCCCAAAGGACTTGGAACCCCATGGATTCACCCTATGCTCTCCTGACTCTGCCCTCCCCCAAGCCATTTCCTTGTCTTGGAATACCTTTTCCCTCCTTGTTACCTGGAGAACTCCTCCTCATCCTTCAATATCAATGCTCCCTTACTCTAGGGAAGCTTTCTGAAACCTTGAGGTAGACCAGGGGGCCTTCTTCTGAATATTTAACACTCTCTTCCTCTATTTGTACTGCAGCACTTAGAGTATGTTGTCATAGCTATTGATTTATTTGCCTATACCCTTAAGGGCAGAAATGGTGTCATTGTCCCAATACCACCAGCACCTAGCACATTAGGTGTCATATAACAAGTCAGTAGTCAGTATATGTTTGAGTAATTAACAAAACAAAACAAAAAATCTGGGGACTTCCCTAGTGGTCCAGTGGTAAAGAATCTGCCTTACAATGCAGGGGATGCAGGTTTGATCCTTGTTCAGGGAACTAAGATCCCACATGCCGCAGGGCAACTAAGCCTGCGTGCCACAACTACTGAGCTTGTGCGCCTCAACTAGAGAGCCTGCGTGCCGCAAACTACAGAGCCCACACGCTCTGGAACCCGCACTCCACAACTACAGAGCCCAGGCACTCTGGAGCCCACGTGCCACAAATAGAGAAGAGAAAACCTGCCGCCACAACTAGAGATAAGTCCATATGCCGCAGTGAAAGATCTCACGTGCTGCTACTAAGACCGACAAAGCCAAAAATAAATAAATAAGTAAATAATAAATCTTAAAAAAAAAAATATCTAGCCCTCTTTTTCTCACCTGTTCAGGGAAAATTCTGCACCTGAAAGACAACAGCTTAGAGGTGACAAGTCAGCTAACGGGGATGTTTTATTTCTTTTTTGGTGAGAAAGGACTCTGGCTAAACCTGCTTGGTGTGAAATCATGGAGCGATTTGGAACAGAATGATAGAATAAGAAAGAGTTTCTGAGCAATTCCTGGGTCAGATCTCAACTTCGTAGCTTTGTTCTTTTGTTTCAAGTGGTACAAACCTTTAAACAGCAGCCACACACATTTCAAATGTTAAAACAAAATTGTAGCCCAAGGTTAAATAAACACGCTTTAAAATTTTCTGACATTTTGGGCTGGCCGTGTTCATACTGCCATAACAGAGACGCCCTATTTGCAAGGATGATCAAGAATTGACTGTTTTTGAAAGTCCTGGAGTTGGGCATATTAAGATGATAACAAGGGATGGTATGTGACATGGTGTTAAATTGTTATTTAATGGCAACAAAGGAGAGTGACAACTTCTCTGTCTGAAAGGTCAGTCAACCAGGTGACGCAGCCAGGCCTTGGTTAGTCAATTTTTAAAAAGAGAAACCTTAGTCTTCCTCTTTTCATTTCTATAGGGTAACAAGTTCAAATACCAGATTAGTTGTGTTTGCCTGTTTTATTCTTAATAAGAATAAAAGACTGCATCCTGAAAACACTTGAAAAGAGATGATCACGAATCAAAGTACATTTTATCATCAGCTGAAAGTATTTATCCTTCTTGGCAATTCAAGGGAATAGTCAGGAAGCACTTAGTGAGGATGGGGGAAGGAATGACACTGGAAAAGGCTGCTGAGGAATGAAACCCCAGCAGGGAAGCCCAATTGTGATACCAAAGGCCATGGGACTCAGACCAGGAAAAAATGCATATGGGAATTTCAGGGTGTAACTCCCAGCATATCTCCACACATCCAAAATTCACATTATAACAGAGGAAATGCGAACAGGTGGAAAATATGCTAGAAGTTCCTTCAGGGTAATAAATAATTGTTCGTTGTCTTGAAGAGAAGAGGACCTGGAGGGGTGATGGGGAAGCCAAAATCTCTGAGAAAAAAACAAACAAACAGCTAACAGTGACTAAACAGGCACCATTCTAAGTGCTTTACTTGTGTCAATGAACTCATTCTCACAAGAACAATGGGTTCCACCCTCTGGCCTCTCCTCTTAGCCGCCACCCTACCCTGTCTCTGAGATAGAGCTCACTGAGATCTCCCAGGTGTGGGCAAAGACCACACAGTAGTGAATCCATTAACAAACTCTGTTTCCTCCCCTTTCCCCCTCTCTCCCAGGCAGGCCAGCGATATGTCTTCTTTTGCTTTAAATAGAAAAAAAAAAGTTCTATTTGAGGTTTCTTTTATTTTGTCTTTAACGATAAAGTAATATATTTTCTTGGCTCCTTGTAGAGAGAATTTGGAAAACACAGAAAATTACAAAGAAGAAAATTTGCAGATAACCCATAATTATTCTACAACACAGACACAGATGATATTTTAATGCATTTCTCTGAAACACACACACACCCATCCATATATATAACATGTGTACACACATGTTCTGCTTTTTTCACTTAACATTACCTCATGAGCGAATTTCCTTGTCATTACATAGTCCAGGGGTAAGACGGAGGGACCTAGGCATCTGAAGCTTGGCTGTGGTTCACTCCTCATTTCAGGGGTCAACCTGGGAGTGATATTACTCTTAAGGGCAACTGGGTCTCAAAATCCAGCGTTTATTTGGAATAAGATTGAGGGCTAACACCCACTCATATGTGGGAAGTATGCATCTGTAAAATGAAAAGACATTTCACTAGGTATCAAATCACAGTTGAGCAAAGAGAAGAAAGGCATGGAGCTCAGGTCCGGCAGAATGGAGCCCCACTTGTTCTTTCTCCTTCTTGGGGGTCAGCACGGAACCCCGGCTTAGCCAGTGAAATCAAGGAGAGAGGCTTGATGTGGCTCTTATTTTGCTCACCTCTGTCACACACACTTTAAAGGCCCATTAACTGTCTTCCAGTTGTTACCCACAAAGAGAAAAGCTTCCTGGGGCTCTTCAATCAACTCCTCTTTCAGAGAGAAAGAACATAAAGGAAAGTCTGGATACTTTGGCACATGTAAAATAACACAGTACATACACATTCTGTTATCTTTATCAGCCCAGGAAAATGCTTCAGTAGCTGGATTTCTTAGTGACAAACTTGCACAATGAGTTTTCTAATAATGCTTATCTTTGGAGAGATGTTCTGTTAGTTGTCTCCTTCCCTGATTCAGTTTGACAGATTCTTTCCATTCATAATTTATCTCATTAATGGCTTTTGGCTGCTTTTTTTTTTTTCATCAACAGTTAAACTGGGTTCCTAAGGACCCGGGAATTTAATAGTTTCGTACTTGATAAACCATTCCAGTGGATCGTTTGTTCTAAAGTCTTCAAATTGAATCAGTGAAACAGGGACAGAAATGCCCTCTGTGTGTGTGTGTGTGTCTGCTGTCTGGTGTCGACCTTCCTGAGATAAAATGACATTTCTTGTAGGTGCTGAGATTGAGATAGATAGACTTAGAACAGAGAAACTTTGATTTCTAGGAGGCACGGAATCAGTTGATAGCAGTGTTGAATTCCTAATAAGGATAAAATTAATCCAGATTAATCTATTAGTTTAGTTCATTTATTATTTTATCTCTCAATAATTTCAATGAAGGACACGACTGAGAAAGTTTGGATAATTTAGTAAAAGGACAACAACATGTCATTTGTTTTCATATTTTAAAATTGATTTTTTTAATCAAAGTTAATGTGGATAAGTTTTAAAATAATGCTAAAAAGCTTATATGAAAAATAGAATTTCCTTATTCCACCTCCCACTTTCCTCTTCTGCAGAAGCAACCACTCTCAAATCTTTTAGCTTTTTCTTTTTCTATGTCCATATTTTAAATAATATGCATAAAATACTGTTGCTCGATTTATTGTTTTAGACATTATCCTCTAACTTCTATCATGGTAGATGGGGGTCTAGCTTTTGTAATTGCTTTATTTTTTAATTTGTTTATTTGTATCTATTGTTAAATTTTCTTATGCCCTTCTCTAGTTTCTTAGTACAAATTTCAGATAAACTATCCATTCTATCCTCCTACTCCAGACTGAGCTGGTTGCCTCTTGGGCCTGCTAAGCAGCTGCCGTCCTGGGAAACTCTCACCTTTCCTCCCATGCTGGATGTCCTGTTTCCTGGGAACCACATTTTCTTCCTTCTTGGTTTCTTCCCTAGCACATTCTTCAGTAGTTGAGACTTTACATACTTGACTGTTAATTTTGCCAGGTATGGAACTCTAGGATGTGTTCTTCAAAATGTTGATGGTACTGATCCACTGTCTTCCACCTCCCAGTAGTGCCATTGGCAAGTCCATTGCTATTCTTAGCCCTGATACTTTTTTGGGAACTTGCCTCAGATCTTCGTGGGGTTTTTTTGTTTGTTTGCTTGTTTTGGTTTTTTGGGGTTTTTTTGTTTGTTTGTTTGTTTGGTATTTTTTTGGCCATGCTGCGCTTGCAGGATCTTAGTTCCCTGACCAGGGATGGAACCCGGGCCCCCTGCAGTGGAAGCGTGGAGTCCTAACCACTGCACCACCAGGGAATTCCCTCAGATCTTCTCTTTATGTCCAGTAATCTGAAATCTTTTGAGATGGGCTTTGGAGGGATCCTTTCTCATTCATTATGATTGATAATTGGCAGTTCATCAATGGGTAGATATGATTTCTTTGTACTAATTCTGTAATTTCCTCCTATCCTTTTGCTCTATTCACCCTTCATAGACTTCCTATTAATCAGAAATTGGACCCTGTAATAAAGACTGCTAGTTGCCTACCTAAATATTTACATCCTCCCCTTCTTCCTTAGTCGGAAAATACTTATTCGTTGCTAATGGTAAACTACCTAGAGGAAAGAACACATTTTCCAGACTCATTTGTAGCTAGACGGGACCACGTTACAAAGTTCTGGCCAATGAGATATAAGTGGAAGTTGGTATAGGATTTCTTGGAAAATGGCTCTTGGAGCTGACTTAGCTGGAAGAAGTGCCCTCTGTCCTTCCTGGATTCCTCTTTCCTGATACTGGAATGCAGACATGATGGCCAGAGCTCCAGCACCTATCTTGGACCATGATACGAATTTGAGGATAAGAAGCCACATGCTCTAAAAGAGTAAAAAATAGGAGTCTCTCTGGAGCTGCCATACAAACCTCAGCATGCCTACCTCCATTTAAGGGACAATAAACCCTTGCACATTTAAGTCACTGTTGTTTTAGATTTTCTGTTATATGTAGTCAAACCTAATCTGATACAGACCTTCTATTGATAGATTAATACTTTAATTTTCATATTGTTTTCTCTTAGTTGCTTTTTGTTAAAATGTCTCGGAGTCTTTCTCAAAATTTTCATTTTAATTTTGGCATTCACTTTTATAATTTCCAAGAGTTCTTTCTTGTTCGGTGATTGTTCTTGTTTCATGGATGTGATATCATCTCTTATCTCTATACTTTTTGGGGGGAAGTTTTCTTCTGTTTCTGGCACTGTTTCTCTTGTCTTCAAGATCCTAGGCACTCTCTCTCTCTCTCTCTCTCTCTCTGTATATATTATATATATATATATATACACACACACACACACACACACACACACACACACATTGTCTGATTTAATCATTACAGCAATACAATGACGTGCACATTATTATTACCCCCACTTGTCAAATGAGAAAAAGAAGATACGGTGGGGTTAAGCAACCTGCTCAGAACGCTACCGTGGACAGTGAAGGGTCTGGAATTTATAAATAGGTCTGTTTGACTCCACTCCTAACTGTAGCACAAATATACTACGTGTACATAATTTTGCATTAATTTTCTTTTTAAGTCATGTTGTGTCAGACATTAAACATTTGGTATATATTTTTCTGGATTATTTTCCTCATGCATATGCTAATATTGACATTTTTGAAATTGGGGTATAATTTTATCCCAACTATGTTTTAAAATAAATTAACCGTATTTTATATTTTGTAGTAACTGCCCAGAAGTTCATGCGTTCATTAAATCTTGATAGATCACCTACTCTGTGCAGGGAACTGTTCTGTCTCCGAGTAGGATAAACTCCACAGTACTCCCTCTCCCTTAGTCTTTAAGTATTTAATAGTTATAGACATGCAATCAGAGGATTCTACCTATTAAAGGATAAAACGAACCATCATGCTATTAGTCTGAACTTTTAAAAAGAGGCTTAAAAATATCTCTCACTAAGGAATTCTAAGACAAGTTTAAGACCATATCTGGCTTATCCCATGTAATGGATAAGCACATGGGGAATTTAATATCAAAGCCAAATATTTGGTCTCTGTCTTAATTTGTAGTACCTCCTTGAATCCTGTCTTCCCCATCTAGAAAATAAGGGTAATAATACAGCTAGCTCATGTACAGTTATGATAAAGAAATGAGAGACTATATGTGAAAGTCGAAACAATCCAGTCTTTGTGTTGATGAGGTAATTGAATTAGTGGAACAAGAGAATTCTAATCAGGTAAACAAGCAACAGCTAATTAGCTGACCAAACCAATGATCCCACTTCTTTCTGAAGCACAAGTGCTCACTTAGGATTGAAACTGCTGGGCTTCTATCTTAATTATGCATTATGGTTGTTTTTTTGGGACGGGTGTAGATTTGCAAATAATAATTCAAACCCCACATATGCTTAGCTGCTTTAGGAAGTTGAAATCAATTAGTCCTGAAATCTTCTCTATTCCTCACTCACTCTCCCTCCAGTATAAAGTTTTACTTGGTTTAGTGGCAAGTGAATATTTGTAAAGCTGCTTGACCGTTCCTGGGTTTTGAATTCACTGGGGGTGAAATATGGCATGTGACCGAGTAAATAGTCAGGATTACACTTTATCTCTTTTCTTAAGGAAATAGGGTGGGAGAAGAGAAAAGATTGACAGAGCAACGTCTTCAGGGTTGTCCAGTGGGCCAGATTCTGATGACTCCAGCACAAATGTATCAGACACATTATTGAAATTGTCCACAAATTGCACCAAGTTTAAAACTCAGTAAATGCAAAAGCCGTTGGATAATGTCAGGTTTAATACAACTCAAAATACAAGATAGAGGACGGGGGGATAAAAGCAAAAGAAGCTTTGTTCAATCTCAGAACATCGACTCATTGCATTCTGTTGGAGGAGCCAGATTTTTTCCTCTTTGAAATTATCTGGGAGAAAAAGAGAGAAAGAGGATGGAACTCTGTTTTTTTTTTTTTATAATTGAAGTATAGTTGATTTACAATGTTGTGTTAATTACTGCTGTACAGCAAAGTGATTCATTATACATATATATACATTCTTCTTTTTATATATTCTTTTCCACTATGGTTTATCATGGGATATTGAATATAGTTCTCTGTGCTATACAGTAGGACCTTGTGGTTTATCCATCCTGTATATAAAAGAACACATCTGCTAACCCCAACCTCCCACTCCATCCGTCTCCCAACCTCCTCTTCCTTGGCAACCACTAATTTGTTCTCTATGTTCATGATTCTGTTTCTGTTTCATAAATAGGTTCATTTGTGTCATATTTTAGATTCCACCTGTAAGTGATATCATATGGTATTTGTCTTTCTCTTTCTGACATTTCATTTAGTATGATAATCTCTAGTTGCATCCATGTTGCTGCAAATGGCATTATTTCATTTTTTTATGACTGAGTAGTATTCCATTGTATATATACCACATCTTCTTTATCCATTCATCTGCTGATGCACATGTAGGTTGCTTCCATGTCTTGGCTATTGTAAACAGTGCTGCAGTGAACCTTGGGGTGCATGTATCTCCAGATATATGCCCAGGAGTAGGATTGCTGAATCAGGTGGTAGTTCTATTTTTAGTTTTTTGAGGAACCTCCACACTATTTTCCACATTGGCTGCACCAACTTACATTCCCACCAACAGTGTAGGAGGGTTCCCTTTTCTCCACACCAAGAGGAGGAAAATCTGGGTTGTGTCCCCAAATGGACTCGAACAAGAAAATGCTTCTTAGAGACAGAGATTCAAGTGCTGCTCAATTTGGTGTCTGCCATTCCTCAGATTGGAACATCCACTACACTATCTGGGTATCTCCTGGAGATAAGGTGTCTCCTGGAGTGTCTCCTGGAGTCCTTTTGTGGACCTGTAAGGTCACGTGGACTTGCTCTCACCATCTTGTGTGAGGACCTTGGCAGAGACTCCCAGCTCTGACATCCATCTTTATTTTGCTGATATTACTGCTTGGCTGCCCTCAGAAGATGGAATCATGGTTCATTTTCAGTTTGAGTAATGACAGGATTCACCATTTTCCACCACACAGGTTTGCAGGAGCTTTTAAAGAAATCGTTAAGGGTAAAATAATCAGAGGCAGAGATCTTAATGCACTCTCATTGACAGCTGCTCTTTCTCCAGCCCAGAAATTGAAAAGTTCTCTCTCCCCTTCACAACAAGTACATCTGAGAATATTTTCTATGTGGTCAAGTAACATCAAACTTTTAAAAAGCCCTGAGAGAGATGATGGGAAAGCATCAATCTTTGGACTAAAACTGAGAGCTTTTCAGATTTAATAAACTTAGACAGAAGGTGAAAAATCTCATTGGTCCATGAAAAATCTCCTCCCTGTCTCCTTAAGAGGGGATTGAGGTTGCCCAGAGAATGAGCCCTAGAGAAGCTTAGTAGCCCGGTCTAGGGAAGCCCCACCCCTACAAAGAAGGTCCCACTTCCCTGGATGTACACAGTAGCTTTAGAAAGGGTTTGGAAAGCTCTCCCCAGGGTTCTTCTCATTGGGTGGGCTCAGGGAGAAGAACATCGATTGGGCTTTGGAATCACAAGCCCTGAGTTCATGCCTTGGCTGCCACACTCCCTTGCGGAATTTTGGGCAAGTTGCCTGACCTTTGGGAAAGTCTCTTTCTCCTTGTCTGGATTTCTGGGGTTAGTGGCAGTAGTAAAAGCTATTTCATAAGATTGAGTGTGAAGTGTGGTGACATTTATGAGGACCCTTGTGGATAGCAGGTGCCTAATCAATGACCATGGTTATAATTATGCTACTTACTGTATTATTTACCTGCCCATTCAACAACTTGATTTGTGTGTTTTGTAATCATCTCAAACGTATCATATCCAAAATGGAACTCTATGTCCGTGATTCTGTTTCTGTTTCATAAATAGGTTCATTTGTGTCATATTTTAGATTGAACCTATAAGTGATATCATATAGTATTTGTCTTTCTCTTTCTGACATTTCATTTAGTATGATAATCTCTAGTTGCATCCATGTTGCTGTAAGTGGCATTATTTCATTTTTTATGGCTGAGTAGTATTCCATTGTATATATACCACATCTTCTTTATCCGTTCATCTGCTGATGGACATGTAGGTTGCTTCCATGTCTTGCCTATTGTAAATAGTGCTGCAATGAACCTTGGGGTGCATTGCAGCACTTGGTTCCCAAGAGTTGGTTCCCTTCCACAGCATCCTCCCCCAAATGATCCATCTTAGCCTTCTCTATCCGAGCAAAAGGTGCCACCATCCCACAAGAGGCTTGGGAATTATCCTCGATTCCTCTTTCCATTAGCACCCACAACAGATGCAAGTCAAGCCTGTTCTGCCTTTAAAATGTCCCCCAAATCCCAGTGCTTTTTCTATCTCCACGGCTACCGCCCTCGTCTGAGCCACCATCATCTCTCGCCTGTATTACTGCAGCAGCCTTCCAAGTGGTCGCCCTGCCTCCACTCTTGGCCTCCTTACAGTCCATTCTCCACGGAGCTGCAAAGTGGCTTGTTTTTTTTTTTGTTTTTTTTTTGGCATGCGGGCTCTTAGTTGCGGCATGCATGTACGATCTAGTTCCCCAACCAGGGATCGAACCCAGGCCCTCTGCATTGGGAGCTCAGAGTCTTACCCACTGGACCACCAGGGAAGTCCCCAAAGTGGCCTTTTTAAAAGGCAAGCCAGATCAGTTCACTCACCTGTATAAAGCCCTCCAGTGCCTTCCAAACTTTTCCACAGCCACAAAACCCTACACAATCTGGCCTTTCTGCCTCTCCAACTTCATCTCCTACTTCCTGACTCATTATGCCCAGTCATGGTCGCACATCAGGTTTATTTGCATCTCAGGGCCTTTGCACATGCTATTGCCACATGCTGTTTGGAACACTGCCCCCCACTCCCCATCTTTGCATGGAGGGCTCTTTCTTATTATTGAGGACTCTGCTCAAATATTACCTCCTCAAAGAAGCCTTTCTGACTCTCCCATCTGAAGTCGCTTTGCCTATTTTTAAGAGCATACATTCCTTTACCTGACTTTTGAACATAAAACCAAGAGAGGGGTAGGATAGCAAACTTCTTTTAGACCAGTGCTTTGTAGACCACTGTCTTAAGAGTATTAACAAAAAAGATAAAAACAAGCACAAACAAACAAACAGATGCCCCTACTTCACACAGACTGAAGGCTCATATTTCAGCTAAAACAGGGCAAGCCTCCATCTGCTCTACCCAACTGTTGGCAGCCAATGTGGTGGGATGACAAGCGCTTGGACACTGGAGTCAGACAGGCCTGTGTTTCATCTTAGATCTGCCTTTTCTTCAATCCCTTTGAACTCAGTGTCCTCATCTGTAGACAGAGAGGCTAAGAGCTACTTCATGGGGTTATATGACGGGCTAATGAGCTAGCACATTTAAAACAGCCGAACCCCTAGTGTGTAGAAACTGCTCAATACGTATTACTTCTGCTTGACCTCACCGTGATAAAAAAAAAGTGCATCTTCTAGGAGTGCGTTTGGCTGCAAGCAACAGAAGACCAACTAGAGAGGCTTCAACTGTTAGAGGTTTATTTTTTTCAGATAATAAGAAGTTGGAGGTGGGAGTTGCCTGATGTTGATTCAACAGCTCAACAACATTAAGGCTGATATCTGCATTTCTCTTGGCCGTTTCCTTTTGATCACAGGTGACTACTGCTGTTCAACTATCATGTTTGTGTTATAGGTAGGAAAAAGGAGGAAAGAAGAAAGTAAAAGCAAAGGGGCAAAGAGCCACAACAAGCAAGCCTTTATCAGGAAGGCAGCCACTTCTCCAGAAGCTCCACCTAGCAGGTGCTTGCTTACATCTCATTGGCAGAACTGGGTCACATGGCCACCTCTAGACCAATCATAGGCCAGGGTAGGGGATGAGCATGCCATCCCTGGTGTAGATCCATTGCTCAATATTTCCTGGAGCAAATTCAGGGTTCTGCATTCAGAGAAGCAGTAGGATGGTGGTAGTGGGAAATGAATATTGAGTAGGCAGTAAGTCATGTCTGCCACAGAGCGAGAGCCCACTCATATAATTCTGGCTAGAAACAAAACAAAAGAAACTTCCATTTTGTACTGCAAGTTCCAACTATTGTTGGAGATCAGCAGGGTTTATGACAGTGAAAAAAATTAGTGAGTGCCTCAGGGATAAATTTCCTAGAAATGGTCTTGCATGCAAATCTGTCCTTCCTTTGACCACTTGAATTAAACACATGGAAGCATTTAGTGGCCCAAATATCAGGCACCATCCAGGAAAATAACCCACAAGAACTTTGGTGCACTATGCACTAAATCTAAGGAAAATTCAGATTAGGCTGGAGTTAAACATTTACTTTCTAAAACTATACCTCTAACTTGAAGCATAGAAATGTTCACAGACTGTGAAGGGAGGCTGTGTTCCAATATTCCCAAATTTTTCTTGGCAAATGATACCATTGGCTGAATGAGAAATTCATAGAACTGTGAGCATTGTTCAGTTGTAAAGGCCACAGCAGGAGTGTTGGGTGTCAGGAAGGGTAGGAGGAATCAGGCACCAGAAGCACACAGAATAACCAAGTAGTGGGTGTGAAGAAAGATCAAAGATAATTTACTAAATAAGATGATAATCACAGGCATTCATGCTTAATAAAGAATAATTGCCATGAAGGACTATATTTCAGTCTATACTAAGCCTGAGAATCTTATGACAAATAAAACTGTACCAGCATGAGAAAGGGCTGCTTAGGCATGTATTTTGCAGCAATAGGGAGTAAATCTATTAGCCTGCTGTCTATTTCTTTGTTTATCCCCTGGAAGTAATAAAAATAAATTGTTGGAACTGGGAATGGTGTTGGTGGTGGTGATGGTGGAACCAGATCAATGGTCCCAGACCTAAAGATCTAAACCCAAAGGGAAGAAAGAAACATGAACAAGGAGAGGAGGACTGTGTAAAGGCCAGCTGGATTCCCCCAGGCACCAACCAGTAGCAAAGGGCTTCCTCAAGTGGACTCAAGGGTAAGAAAGACTTGATACTCACCTCCCCAACCGTGGCTCACTTTATTTTTATTTCTACCACTAGGTGTCTTCTTCTGTCTCAGGACTCTCATCTTCATAGGGGTCACCTGTGAATACGTTTGAACCAATTTACATTCCCACCAGTAGGATATGGGGGGGTTCAGTTGTTCCATATCCTCTCCCACACTTGGTACAGTCAGTCTTTTATTTTAGCCGTTCTGGCGGGGGAGTAGTTGTCTACCACTGTGATTTTTAATGACCATTTCCCTGATGACTAATGATGTTGAGTACCTGTTTATGCACACATGGGCCGTTTGGGCTTCTTTCTCTATGAAGTGCCTGCTCAAGTCCTTTGATCACTTAAAATTTTGGTTTTGTCTTTTAAAACTTAATTTGTAAGGGTCTTTTTTCACCATGGAGTTCTTAGACAGATACACATACTGCAAATATCTTCTCTCACTTCATAAGTTGCCTTGTAACTCTCTTTATGGTGTCTTTTGATGGACAGAAATTTGTAATACCAAAGAGAATTGTTTTTATCATTTTTTTTCTTTTGTGATTAGTCCTCTTTAGGCTCTGCTTAAGAAATCTTTGCTTATCCCAAGGTCGTGAAGATAGTCTCTAGTTTCTTTTAGAAGCTTGATTGGTTTTGCTTTCATATTTAAGTCTATGATTCGCCTCAAATAAATTTTTCTCATTTAATTGCCACAACCTCTCTTTCTAGTAATACCTATCAAATGATTCACAACATTCTGAAATCTTTTTATTCAAAATTTACAGTGTCACTTTCAAGTCGAGATGCAAAGGGAAGCTATGTGCTATTTATTTCATCTTGGCAGTTTCAGAAGTACTCGGGCAAGCTTCAAGTCTCACACTAATGCACAGACAGCATCCTTCCTGCCTTCCCACCCACAGTTTGAGGTCAGAACATGTTCACGGAAGTACCAGAAGCAGAGGAGAATGGAGATAAACAACCAATCATTATGCTCTTTAAAGCCTTGACCTTCCAATTTGATTTAAAAAAAACCCAAAAAAACCTTCAACGTAGAAATACAATTGCCCTTAGGTTGCATTTTCACCAAGGACTTAAATAGTGCTTGTAAGCAAACCTCTCTGGCTCCTTGGGTTCCTTCAGCTTCTTGATGCTCTAGAGGACAGTCTAATGCGTTTTTCTGGGACACCCTAGGCCCTGTTCAGTAAGGCAGACAGCCCCTCTCATCAACTGGCCAGAGGCCATGGGAGCAGGCAAGGGTAAAATCTCTCTTACTTGGACCCAGACACATAGATCTCTCTTGTTCTGAGAAAGAATCACCCCTTTTAGAAACCCCTACAGCATTCCAAGGCAGAGTGATAAATCCTTCAGAGAGGTTAAGTAAGGTGCCCAGAGTCATAGTCCTAGTGATGGCAGACCTGGCGTGTGAATCCATACCTAACCCTACATCAAATCTCCTTTGCACTAAACAATTCTACCTTTCATTTCTGTACAATTTCTTGAGCACTAATCTTTCTTAACATGCTTTTAGATAGTGTCTTAGTCACCTCAGGCTGCTATAACACAAGACCATAGACTGGATGGCTTAAAGAACAATTTACTTTTCCCAGTCTGGAGGCCAAAATCCCATGATCAGGGTGCCAACATGGTTGGGTTCTGTTGTTGCAGACAGCTGACTTCCTGTTGTATCCTTACATGGGGGAAAGAGAGAGAGCTCTGGTCCCTTTATCCCCTTATAAGGGCACCAATTTCATCATGGGGGCTCCACCCCCATGACCTCATCTGAACCTAAGTGCCTCACAGAGGCCCCACCTCCAAATACCATTGCACTGGGGGTTAAAGCATCAACATATGAATTTAGGGGTGACACAAACTTGTAGTCCATAAAAGATGGGTAATTTTTTTAAATTAATTAATTAATTTATTTTTGGCTGCGTTGAGTCTTTGTTGCTGTGCGTGGGCTTTCTCTAGTTGCTGCGAGCGGGGGCTACTGTTCTTTGCAGTGCGTGGGCTTCTCATTGCAATGGCTTCTTTTCTTGTGGAGCGCAGGCTCTAGGTGAGTGGGCTTCAGTAGTTCGGCACATGGGCTCAGTAGTTGTGGCGCATGGGCTTAGTTGCTCTGCGATATGTGGGATCTTCCCAGACCAGGGATCAAACCCATGTCCCCTGCGTTGGCAGGTGGATTCTTAACCACTGCACCACCGGGGAAGTACAGATGGGTAATTTTTAATCTAGGGTCCCCTTCTCATGTCTGTGGGAAGTCTGTGAACTCCTGAAATTTTAAGAAGGTGATGTTTGCTTGTGTGATTATGCACACAGAGGCCTCCCATTCATCAGATTCCAATTATCAAAAGGTTCCATGAAATAAAAAACACAAAGAGGAGTCACCGTGTTGGATGGTGATGAAGGAAACACCCATGAGGTGGCTTATTGGCCGTCGGGCATGGGCAGCCCCCTTGGAGGCAGTGGAAGTATTTGGTGTAGTCCTCAGCTCCTGGTTATCCTGTTTGTGCTATTTGCAAAACCCCAGAGGCCTCCCAGCTTTCCGTTAATATCCCTCAACTTCAACAATATGCTTTCTTTTCTCTTGTGATTACAGGGAAGAATAATAATGCTCATAATAAATAATCAAAGCCCCTTGTAAATAAAATACAGAGTACAGAATGTTCTTCCAAGCTTATTTCCTAATTCCCTTCCCACATGTTTCTCCTCTTTTGTGTTGTACACACATGCCACAGTAGTGCGCAGCCTTCAGACTGGTTCAAAATTGTGTGTAGACATTATTATTATAATTACAGAATCTCTGGGTAGCAAGAAACACAAGCTGCATTTGTTTAGTGAGAAGCCCAATAACAAGAACTGTAGTGAAGGTTATTCAATGAAGCTGTTATAGGTCAGAGAAAGGAGATATAGAAAGGAGAGGGGAAGGGGCGGGGGAGAGGCAGAGAAAGGGGAAATAAGCAGTGGAAGAAGAAGGCACAGGGCAGCAACTGGGATTGTAGCGTTTCTGCAAATGAGAGCATTTCCGTAGGTGTTTCAGTAGATCCAGGAGGGGTCCTGTCTTGGAGGCAGCCCTGTAAGTGTTCGCTGCTGTCAGAGAGGGAAACAGAGCTGGTATCTGTTATCCAGAATCAGGTGTTACATTGAGTTTGCACATCAGAGTTTGGCCCATGGACTACCAGCACTGGCATCACCTGGGAGCTTGTTAGAAATGCCGGATTGCAGGCCCCTGACCTACTGAATCAGAATCTACGTCAACAAGGTCCCCCAAGTGATCCATATCCATATTTAAGGTTGAGAAGTCCTGACCAAGGGAACACCCAGGCAGGTGGCAGAGGGGCTGGTAATGTGGGTCACAGTGAGACAGCGAGAACCATTACCAGAAGAAGCCAGAAACCAAAATGATGGGATAGGTTCTGCTGACAGGTAAATGAAGCAGTGCAGCAGAATGGTTAGGGAGAGTTCAAATCCCAGCCCTGCCACTCACCAGCTGGGGGCCCTTGGGCAATGACTTAAACTCTTTGGCCTTCAAGCTCACCATCTGTAAAACAGTGACAACCACAACACCTCCATCGGAGAGTGGTTGTAAGGAAAATTGAGCTTACATATGTAAAGTCTTAGAACTGTTCCTGGATGGTTGCTTACAATCGTTGTTGTTATTATTGTTATTATGCATCTAGCTTCAGCAAGTCCACTGAGGGTGGAGAGACTAGAAGCAGGGGACGCAGTTTCCAAGTTTCAGAGAGTCAGATCAGGTTGGGAAGAGAGCAGAGGTATCTTTGGAACTTGCCCCAGTACAAAAACAGCTGATTTCATCCCTGTGTAAGCAGCTCTCCTGTTTACCATGGGCACTAATAATAACCGTCCCTTGCATCTGTTCCACATATCACCCCACCTCGCCCTCTCCAGCTCAGGGTTCTGTCCCAGGCATATCTTCCCCTCTTCCTCCTCCTTCCTGGCCTTGGGCATGAGCTTAAGGGAATGTACCCTGAATAGGTGGGCAGTAGGATAAACAGGAAAGTACATGACCCAACTCCAGGGGTCAAAGGAAGTCCTGGCTCTGCCTGGGACCCCAAGATTGCATTTCTTTGTCAAACCACTACTCACCTGCATTGATCAGCATGTAATTAGAGAAGAATATCACCAGTTGTCAGCTCCAGCACTCCCTGGCATTGGCCAGAACTCAGAGGATCACTTGGATCCTGTTTCCTACAGCTCTCAGTCTTCCACTTACAAGGATTTAAAAGGATTGACAATTTTTTAACGTTGTTGGCTCTGGGAAGTTGTATTGGCCACTTTGTTAGTTTGAGGATGAGGCAAGTCGCTCAAAAAATTAACCTCCCTCCCTCCATTGTTCTAAGTCCAATGGGTTAACAAGCCCCTCTTTTAAAATGTGAATACCCCATGAAAGTAAATGTTAAATTTATGAGTGATTTTCCTTTATTATGAATTATTATAGCTAGATAATTTCCTATCTGCCATCAAGAACATTAAGGGAAGAACCATTTTCTTGGTTGGGGGAGGATGAGAGGAAGAATGTGGGATGGTTTTGTAGAGTAGGGAACTCACTACAGGAGGGAAAAACCTGTGTGGAGCCAGGAAGTCAAGAGCTTTGAGTGGAGGGGAAGATATTAAAGAGAAAGCGGCAGGAGGTGGAATACAGGTCACAAAGTGTGATGGGATGGCACCAATGAAAGTCTTGTTGACTTTGGAAGTGGGCCAATGGCTGGTAGAAGCAACTGTCTGAATGTAATTGCAAATCATCTCCTGGGCTGCTTTGGGCATGTATGGTATAAACTTCCAATGTTTCACTTGCAAAATAAATTCAAGGTACTTCACTGGACACCCACAGCCCTCCCCAGTGGAGTGGAGCTCAACTTTGTGCTCATCACCCACCACAGCCCTGTCTGAGCTCTCTGTCCCTGTAAGAATGTCCCACCTCCACTCTGTGAGCAGGCCACTTTCCTGGCCTGAAGTGGCTTCACGCTTCCTCTTTGCCCAGTCACATCTGTCCATGCTTTAAGGCTCAGCAAAAGCTCTGTCTCCCATTAGGTCATTCTTTTTTTTTTTTTTTTCCATGAGACCATTCTTAACACACGGCCCACAGTGAACTCCCCCTCTAATAATCTTGCTTACTATTGGAACTTTTTGTGTATGTGGCATTTATTGCCTTGCATTAATCATTTACCTTTTACTTAAGAAAATAAAGTGTTTTTTACATTGAAAATTATGCTATGCTATGTGCTAATTATGCTATGCTAATTATCAAAAAATTGGGAAACATAAAAAACCAGAAAGCAGAAATGAAATCAAACAGAAACTGTTAAATTCTGATATTCTTCCTTCCAGCCATTTTTCTCCTCATACATTTCTTTTTCATTTAGTTAATACTATGGACATTTGTTCTGATTGGTTTTGGTATCAGGGTGATGGTGGCCCCATAGAATGAGCTCAGGAGTGTTCCTTCCTCTGCAATTTTTTGGAAGAGTTTGAGAAGGATGGGTGTTAGCTCTTCTCTAAATGTTTGACAGAATTCATCTGTGAAGCTGAATATGTAAAAGCTGAATATGAAATCAAAATATGTAAAATGTTCTGATTTTTGTAAAAATAACATCCACTTTTAATGATTACAAAAAAAGTTCATTCAAAGATATAGAAAAGTAGAAAAAAAGAAAAATCAGATCTCCCAGATTCCCAATATATAGAAATAATCACTCCATACATTTTGACATATTTCTTTATAGTCTTTTTCCTATATATTTTTTATGGTCAAGAGTATATTGTCATGATAAAAAATCTTCCAACAAACAAAAATCCAGGACCAGATGGCTTCACAGGTGAATTCTATCAAACATTTAGAGAAGAGCTAACACCCATCCTTCTCAAACTCTTCCAAAAAGTTGCAGAGAAAGGAACACTCCCGAACTCATTCTACGAGGCCATCAACACCCTGATACCAAAACCAGACAAAGACACTACAAAAAAAGAAAATTACAGACCAATATCACTGATGAATATAGATGCAAAAATCCTCAACAAAATACTAACAAACAAAATCCAACAACACATTAAAAGGATCACCATGATCAAGTGGGATTTATCCCAGGGATACAAGGATTCTTTAATATATGCAAATCAATCAATGTGATACACCATATTGACAAATTGAAGAATAAAAACCACATGATCATCTCAATAGATGCAGAAAAAGCTTTTGACAAAATTCAACACCCATTTAGGATAAAAACTCTCCAGAAAGTGGGCATAGAGGGAACCTACCTCAACATAATAAAGGCCATATATGATGAACCCACTGCAAACATCATTCTCAATGGTGAAAAACTGAAAGCATTTCCTCTAAGATCAGGAACAAGACAAGGATGTCCACTCTCGCCACTATTATTCAACATAGTTTTGGAAGTCCTAGCCACGGCAATCAGAGAAGAAAAGAAATAAAAGGAATACAAATTGGAAAAGAAGAAGTAAAACTGTCACTGTTTGCAGATGATATGATACTATACATAGAGAATCCTAAAGATGCCACCAGAAAACTACTAGAGCTAATCAATGAATTTGGACAAGTTGCAGGATACAAAATTAATGCAAAGAAATCTCTTGCATTCCTATACACTAACAACAAAAGGTCAGAAAGAGAAATTAAGGAAACAATCCCATTCACCACTGCAACAAAAAGAATAAAATACCTAGGAATAAACCTACTTAAGGAGGTAAAAGACTTGTATTCAGAAAACTATAAGACACTGATGAAAGAAATCAAAGCTGACACAAACAGATGGAGAGATATACCATGTTCTTGGACTGGAAGAATCAATAATGTGAAAATGACTATGCTACCCAAAGCAATCTACAGATTCAATGCAATCCCTATTAAATTACCAATGGCATTTTTTACAGAACTAGAACAAAAAAATCTTAAAATTTGTATGGAGATACAAAAGACCCCAAATAGCCAAATCAACCTTGAGTGAAAAAAACGGAGCTGGAGGAATCAGACTCCCTGACTTCAGACTATACTACAAAGCTACAGTAATCAAGACAATATGGTACTGGCACAAAAACAGAAATATAAATCAATGGGACAGGATAGAAAGCCCAGAGATAAACCCACTCACCCATGGCCAACTAATATGTAACAAAGGAGGCAAGGATATGCAATGGAGAAAAGACAGTCTCTTCAACAAGTGGTGCTGGGAAAACTGGACAGCTACATGTAAAAGAATGAAATTAGAACACTCCCTAACACCATACACAAAAATAAACTCACAATGGATTAAAGACCTAAGTGTAAGTCCGGACACTATGAAACTCTTAGAGGAAAACATAGGAAGAACGCTCTTTGACGTAAATCACAGCAAGATCTTTTTTGACCCACCTCCTAGAGTAATGGAAATAAAAACAAAATGAAACAAATGGGACCTAATGAAACTTAAAAGTTTTTGCACAGCAAAGGAAACTATAAACAAGACGAAAAGACAGCCGTCAGAGTGGTAGAAAATATTTACAAATGAATCAACGGACAAAGGATTAATCTCCAAAATATATAAACAGCTCATGCAGCTCAATATTAAACAAACAAACAACCCAATCAAAAAATGGACAGAAGACCTAAATATACTTTTCTCCAAAGAAGACATACAGATAGCCAAGAGGCACATCAAAAGTTACTCAACATCACTAATTATTAGAAAAATGCAGATCAAAACTACAATGAGGTATCACCTCACACCAGTTAGAATGGGTATCATCCAAATATCTACAAACAACAAATGCTGGCGAGGGTGTGGAGAAAAGGGAACTCTATTGCACTGTTGGTGGGAATGTAAAGTGATACAGCCGCTATGGAGAACAGTATGGAGGTTCCTTAAAAAACTAAAAATATAATTACCATATGACCCAGCAATCCCATTATGGGGCATATACCCAGAGAAAACCATAATTCAAAAAGACACATGCACCCCAGTGTTCATTGCAGCACTATTTACAATAGCCAGGTCATGGAAGCAACCTAAATGCCCATCGACAGACGAATGGATAAAGAAGAAGTGGTACATGTATACAATGGAATATTACTCCGCCATAAAAAGGAACTAAATTGGGTCATTTGTAGAGACGTGGATGGACCTAGAGACTGTCATACAGAATGAAGTAAGTCAGAAAGAGAAAAACAAATAATGTATATTAACGCATGTATGTGGAACCTAGAAAAATGGTACAGATGAACCGGTTTGCAAGGCAGAAATAGAGACACAGATGTAGAGAATAAACGTATGGCACCAAGGGGGGAAGCGGGGGGGGGGGGTGTGTGTGATGAATTGGGAGATTGGGATTGACATGTATACACTAATATGTATAAAATAGATAACTAACAAGAATCTGCTGTATAAAAAATAAATAAAATAAAATTCAAAAAAAAAGAAAAAAAGAGGAACATATTGTCAAGATCATATTACATGTATTCTCAACTCCAGTTAACCCAGGAGTATTAGCAGGTCCTGACACTATGAAGAGAGATACGGCAGCAGGGGATACCTACCCCTGGGTAGTTTATTAGATTTTCCCAATTTAAAAGACTCCTCAGAATCATTTAAAATAAGTTTTATAGATCCAAAATACCATTATTCAGATTGGTCAACCGTAAAAATGTCCACTCTGTTGTTCTATGTAATTCTGCTTTTATAAAGGGGGAAAAAGACTTTCTGTTAAGCGTTTCTTCTGGCACAGTGTTCCAGAAGAAAAATGGAGAAAAAACTTCACCGCTGTTAGCAAGTTCAGGAAGAACAACAGAAGTTATTGTTTTAAATAGTCATCAAAGTCAAGAGATTCCATCTGATTAGTTGGTGGAGATTATGGCTCAAGAAACATTACACTGGGAAAGGATGAAAGGAATAAGATGATTAGTTAATGGAAATGACACAAGGTCAAAGTTTATCCTGAGACTGCAGAATCCATCTGAAAATATATAATTCAACCAGATTCCTGAAGTTGGGGTGCAAGCTGAATAAGGAGAGGTCTTCTTATCCTTTTCAACTATAATTTCCCATTCTTACCATGCTAATTTTTATTAATTTGTCAAATGGCTAGAGTATATCTTCAAATAATTTTTTTTCCAAAAAGTATATGAGAGGAATATCTTATGAGCAGTTGAACTTATATTCATTCATTCATCAAAAATATTTGTTGAGGTCACCATATGGAAGTGACCATATGGGGCTATACAGCACTTACTTTCTGGTGGGAAAGATAGGCCAGTAAGTAACCTGCAATGAAGATGCTGTGCTGTGATAGACACACAGAATCCTAGAAAGTTATATGGGGTGCCATCTAACCAGACTTAAAGGCTCAAGGAATCTTCCTCAAAGAAGGAATATCTAAGCAGAGGCTAGAAGTTGAATAGGAACTAACCAGAAATCACTTGCAAAGATGTAAGAGAGCCTGGGGTGTTTGGAGACTCAAAGATAGTATGGCCAGAATGCAGCATGTGAGAAGGAAAGGGCAAGTGAAGTATCTAGAGAGGAAGGCAGGGGCCAGATAAACCAAGGAAGGGTGTTTAGACACTCCTTAAAGGATGTTAGGGAGCCATTGACGTGTTTTGGCAAGGAAAGAGCCTGGTTACACTGATAGATGGATAGAAGGAAAGCAAGAGTAGAATCAGGGAGATAGTCTAGCAGGCTGTGTTAGTATCCAGGTGGCAGCTGATGGTGACCTGAACTAGGAAAGAGGAATCGGGGCTACAGAAAAAGGACTGAGTTTATTAGAATGTAGAAGTGCTGCAACTTATACTGGAATGTGTGGCATGAGGAAGGAGAAGGAGGCAAAAAAGCTTTTCTGATCTTTGGTCTAGGAAAATAAGTACATGGTGATGCCATTCACTGAAAGAGTGAGCCATGAAGAAGGGCAGGATTTTGAGGGGAAGTGATGAATTCCATTTGCCTATGTTGAATTTGAAGTGCTTTTTAAATTTTTATTTTTATTTTTAGCTTTTTAAAAACTTATCTTTTAATTTATTTAAAGAATTTTTTTAATTAAAAAAATTTTTTTAATTCAAGTATAGTTGATTTACAATGTTATGTTAGTTTCAGGTGTATAGCAAAGTGATTCAGTTATACATGTGTATATATCTATTCTTTTTCAGATTCTTTTCCCTTATAGAATATCACAAAATATTGAGTATGGTTCCCTGTGCTATATAGTAGGTCCTTGTGAAGTGCTTTTAAAAATGGCTTTCTGTTGATTGGCTATAAAATTTGGGAGTTACAGAGTTTTTTCATCACAAAATTTAGTCAACTTTATTACATTAGCCTCATGAATTAAAATTGCAAACAAGTTAACCTTTTTTTTTTTTTAGAAAAATTAGCCTTCTTTTTATTAATTATTTTTACCTATTTTTTTCTGCCTCGTTGCTTGTAGGACTTTAATTCATCTATGTCATTTGAAAGTTTTGCCAGTACCTAGTTGTAGGTCTCTACTCATTGACTGTGGTCATCAACTCTCACTGAGTTCTTTTATTGACGTCCTGGTTTAGCACATCCCTTCTGCTCACGTTTTCACTTTGAAACCCTTGTATAGT
The DNA here is from genome assembly GCF_009873245.2 of Balaenoptera musculus. Classification (NCBI taxonomy): domain Eukaryota; kingdom Metazoa; phylum Chordata; class Mammalia; order Artiodactyla; family Balaenopteridae; genus Balaenoptera; species Balaenoptera musculus. Next base: position 47,755,810 of record NC_045793.1, read on the forward strand.
TAGCTTGAATCTTTGTTCTCTCTTATCTTATTTCTCATAATCTTTGTCTTTTCCTCTGAATTTGGGGAGATACTCTCAAGTTTTTTCTACATTCTTGGTTAGAGTTTCTTCAGTGATTGTCTAAATTTTTATGACCTCTGGTATGAATTTTTATTCACTAATAGTTTTCATTTCTTTGCATTTTTTCTTCATATTTCCATCTATATTTCAAATTTATCTTCCTGTATTTTCATTCAGCCTGTGACTTCTGTTTCTATTTCATAGAGGCTATTTCTTCTGGAAACTTATGGAGAGCCTCTTCAACAGGATAAAAGTTTAAAAATTTTCCAGAAGCAGATCTTTATTAGAGGTAGGATTTTCCTCTGAGTCTTCAGGACAATGTTCCTGTGGAGAGAAACAGGCAGGATTGTCCAGTCAGCGACTCCATGTGCCCAGTTGCCCCGGAATGGGCTCACTGGGGAAGGTAAACTCAGCTTCTCAAAGGAATGAGGGCTCCCTTCCCTCTGGCAGCTTGAATCCTCTTTCTTAAAGGGTCACTAGGAGCTTGTAGTTGGTGATGTCAGACAAACATTTGCACAGCTGGTGTATCACCCAGAGTGGTTTCTGTGTTCTGAGAGCTTATTACCTACATATAAGGTGTTCACATATTTGTACCATAAGAAAATAGACAACAAGGGGACGGAGGCTCTCTCTCCAAAACAAACTCACAGCATGTCCAGTTGTATCGCCATGGCCCTGGTACACCTCTTAGGTATGAAGAGAACATGGCACTTCCTTTCCCTCCTTGCTGGTCCTTGGCTTGTATGTTTCCTCAATAAAACTGGTCATTTACCCATACCATGTAACAATGTATATGGTATTTGCCTTTATCTCCAACCATCTTGATTTGCTCCTGACTGTCCTCTTTTTAGCACTGAAAGTTCTTCATCCTGGGAAATCCCTCCGTCTTGGGCAAACTAGGACAATTGGTCACTCTAGCAAGGCAGATGAAGAAATGTCACATGGCTGGCATCCAATGTGAATGAAATTTGCTTGCTCTGGTTAGAGTGTTTCGGAAGTAGCAGAAACTCTGGAATGATGGTTCTACTATTAAATAGAAGCTAAGGGAAATAAGATTGCTCCTTGCCTCTTCTTCACAAGTTTAAAAGTTGTGTTGAGCCCTACAGATCAGAAGGATGGGAGAGCACAGACCACACCCTTCCCACTACTGGTCACCATGGAGGGACTAGTATAGACCAGTCCTTTAGATTTGATACCTGCTATTATGCCTTTGGGGGGAAAATCAGGTACATATTGAAGAGAAACTATGTTCAAATAGGAAACCGGGCTTGTTTTGAGAATTATATAAGTAACAATCAAAAGAATCTCTGAAAGTCCAGACTATTCATTTAAATGATAGAATAGAAACGGAATGGTTTCATCCCTGCCCTGCCCTTGAGATTTGATTCACATATGCACATAGAGAAGACTTCCCCAAGACCACACATACAAAGTGAAATGCCCTCGATGAGGAAGTAGCCATGTTCAGATAGTGTACAGTTTAGCATGGATATATGAAATTCAAGGGCAGCAGAAACTCTGACTGTATGCCTTTATTTGAGAGAATGCTGGATGGGTAGAAATGAGGAGAACCTTCTAATTGGAACATGACCCCATCTTTACTCCTTTGACCTGGGGGTACGTACCTAAAGGTTAGAACAATATTTTTAGGAGATATATGTCACGTCTTAAAATGGAACATAGAAATAAGAGGCCTCAAAAGGCAGTGGTTCTTTTTTTTTTTTTTTTAGTCTGTGACAGTGAAAACAGAGACAGAAAGAGATACTCTGCTTCTGCCTTTGTTACTGCCTTCTGAGGCTGAGTTCAAGCTCCAAAGAGTCCCTCTATACAAATTTAGTCCTGTTCAAACTTAAAGAAGACTAGGGCTAGACCCTGTTTCCCAACAGCTTCAGAAGGATTTCAAGGCTTAAGTCATGGTAAATGAACCCCTCTGTCGGGATTCAGGACTAATATTGCTTGTAGTTGAGAACCCTGGGTCACCATCTATGTGAGTGTTTGACCTGTTTGATCAGACCGTACTTGTGATTTCTTTGTCAAACTGCTTAACTGGAATGTACATTCTTAAATATCAGCCCCATGAAGGGGCACTGACACTAGCTGAGCATCCACATTATAACCTTTGCTGGAACCATTACAATTGTTTGTATTCCTGGGAGCTCCCTGCACTTCTTATGCTACAAGGATTGTGCTATTGAAGCAGAATTACTTACCTGATGGGTATAAAGGAATTATTCTCATCATATAAGTGTAAGTGCAGGCAAAGATTAAATGCCCATTATCTACCATTCAACAGTCCAGTCTGGATGGTCAAAAAATCTCGGGGTGGGGATTGGACTTGATTTTTGATGGTGGATCACAAAGACTAAATAAAGATGTTGTCATGATTATTGAACTGATGGAAGCTGCTGTCTACACTTGGTATGTGGCTCTAAATACTGCTGTTTCTCTTCATGTTTCTCTGGGAAGTAGATCAAGAGCAGTTTCTTTCACATAATAGGGCACATAGTATATCTTTATCACTCTGTTGTAAGGCAAGTTGAGCTTCCTAGAAATAAGGTCTAGATCCCTAGCACTATGTGTACAGCTCACTGGGATTCAAGTAGTCTGTTAAATGTATGATATCTTGGTCATGGCTCCACTAAGAAAGCTGCTTTCTCTATACTGCATGCTGACCAGACAGTGGTGTCCACGGACAGCTGAGCCCCGAATCAGAAGAGAATCCAAGACTCCACCTCCCAGATGTCTCTCTTGAGGGATTCTTTGGCAGCAACTTGAAGAGATATTCCATAACTGTCAAGGACACATTGCTAACCTCAGAGCTGTAAGCCACAGAAATAGAGGCCTAACACCTGGCTTGCCTCTCTGGACACAGCACATCACACACAGGCAGGCAGGCAGATTGAAGCAATGCTCTTTGCAGCATGAAGCCCTGGAAGTAGTGTAGGTCGCAGTGAAACAGTTTCTGCTCTTGGGCCCCTTATCCGCTTCAGACCTAAGAAGAAGTTACATGTATCTGTGACTCATCTCACAGATAATGGGAACAGTTGGCAATGAGATTCTGTTAGCATTTTATGGTCTTTTAAATCTTTGAACTTCTAGCCTTCCCACTGCTGAAAACTTTACCCCTTTTTCTGAGCTCTGGTAGGGACAGATGGTCTCACTAAAGAAAAAAAACATGACTCACTGACCTGACATCCCACCTCATTCTCTCTCTGAGCCAAAGACCCATGAGGTGGGAAAATGCCAAGAAAATTCCATTATGATATAGAAATGGTATCAATACATCCAACTGAAGGTCAAATCTGGTTCTCAAGTTCTCATCCAAATTTACGAGCAAGTGGTTGTTCATCCGATAGGTATTTTGAAAGTCCCACCTGCTGGCTAGACTTCCTGATTGAGTAAGAGTCCCAGATGCAAGATTTATCTCCTGGCAAGAAAGCCTTGTTCACCAATAGTATAGCTTGCCTCGAAGGCAGACAAGTCCCATGGAGTACTGCATTGGCTGACTTAGAAAATGGGTGGAATTTCAAGTGGTGCTCCTAACCATAGAATTCTCCTTCTTGGGATTGACTGAAATCAACCTCTACACAGGCTCATGAGTTATTCTTAGAGGACTTGTATAATCAGGCTACTATGTCATTCAGGACTGGACTATTAAGGGCCCAAACTTATGAGATTTCTCTGTGATAACAAATTCAACAACTCAGCTCTGAGCTTCATCTGTCCACATGTCCATAAGAAGAGATTACATCCTAAATAAAATAGTTGGATGAAAAATTTACCAAACCCAAGTGCTTCTCATATCCATGGTGGCCTGCTGAATCCATGCTCAAACCCCAAATGTCACAAAACCACCATGAAGGATGGTGGTACCCATTGAAAAATTCATCTGATACATGGAAAAATCATGATGTTCCCAGGACCTTAAAACAAAGTATATGAGTGAGATTTTCTAGTACGTGACACAGGTAGCAGTTAAGACCTTAATGGTCTGTATGCTCTTAATCAGGGAGAGGAGACCAGTAAGCTCATATTACTAGAATATGTCCAAGGCAGTCAGGACCCACCACAAGCTCCTACATGGGAGCTTGATACGAAAGTGGCATAATAGGATGCATATCAGGACCAGTTCACAAGTGGTGGATAAACTTCACAGGACCTGAGTATAGGGAGCAATGCAGGGATGAAGAATCTACTGGAGGGCTTCCCTGGTGGCGCAGTGGTTGAGAATCTGCCTGCCAATGCAGGGGACACGGGTTCGAGCCCTGGTCTGGGAAGATCCCACATGCCGCGGAGCAACTGGGCCCGTGAGCCACAACTACTGAGCCTGCGCGTCTGGAGCCTGTGCTCCGCAACAAGAGAGGCCACGATAGTGAGAGGCCCGCGCACCGCGATGAAGAGTGGCCCCCGCTTGCCACAACTAGAGAAAGCCCTCGCACAGAAATGAAGACCCAACACAGCCAAAATAAAATAAATAAATAAACAAATGTGGGGTTAAAAAAAAAAAAAAGAAAGAAAGAAAAAAAACCCAAAGCCAAAAATAACTATATTAAGATGTATTTAAAAAAAAAAAAAAAGAATCTACTGGACATGTTAGAGCCGTAGAGTCTCTATACCTACTCACTTTCCTCCCTTTTTCATTCCTGCCTGGATCTCTGTGGGTGACCAGGCAGATGAGGTTGCTGGTTTGGGAACAGCTTCATGGATGTAAATTTGGATGCTTTATGCTCCTGTGAGATCATCTCCATGTTATTGCCACAAGGCAGGCAAGTTGACACTTTTTTTGTGTTGAATTTGTTGTGCTTCTACCATGTTCTTCCTCTGTGAAGTGGACATACCTCTGACATAAGGCCTTTGTAGCAAGGCTCCTCTTCTCTGTAGTGACCCTCCTTCATTTGAGAAGGTAGCCTGTTTGCGTAATGATCACTCCTGTCCCCATGGAGCTCTTACTGGGGGGAAAGTTTAGATGGTCTGGACCAACCCAGAGTAGGGTTACAAGTGAACATGTCTGAGCAGGAAGATGGTGGAACTAGAGGGATGAATTATTTTACTTCTGTCCCATTCCAGATATGAGTAGGCAATGGAGAACAGCCTTCTGTGGGTGTCACAGGCAATGGTCTGTTGTGTATGCCATCCTTAACTTGAACTGGACACGAGATTTTATCAATATTCTACTCCCTCAGATAATGGCACAGGAGCAGATTCCATGTAACCATGGTACAACAGCTTACCTTGGCCCTACACAATTGGGCTCCTGTCCCCTGGGCAGTTGATGTCAATGCCAAATTGATGCAGAGGGTCACCTTGAACCAGACTCAGGTTGGCACTGTGTGACCCCAAGACTGGTTTCTCTTTCTCTATGCGGTGGACAGGCCCATCTTTGCCTTTTTCTTGAACCTAATTCTGCTTGTTCCTTGGGAGTTACATATGACCCTTCACAATGACCCAAGCCTTGATGACAGCAGCCACATCCTTAGACTCTGGTTCCAATGTCAGGACTTCCCTGGGAAGAACGAGGATAAAGTGTTAACCATTTTACCCAGATTTTCTTCCCAAGTGCATGATGAAACCTCTTCCAGTAACCACAGGGAGATATTGCCAATAAGACAGCTATTCTTTGTTCTGGATGATTTGTTTTAGAGGCCTGTCTAGTAAATCTGCACTCCTAAGTGCAGTGAAGAAAATTTACAGACAGACCTTAGGGCTGAAAGAGACTCAGTTCTTCTGATAAATTTTTACTGTAACCAGCCAAACAATAAAAACATTCCCTAGATTACACACACTACTATATACAAGATAGATAACCAACAAGGACCTACCGTATAACACAGGGAACTCTACTCAATATCCTGTGTTAACCTATATGAGAAAAGAATCTGAAAGAGAATGAATGTAGTATATGTATAACTGAATCACTTTGCTGTACAGCTGAAACTAACACAACATTGTAAATCAACTATACTCCCATAACATTTTTGAAAAATGATACACCATTTATTATAACAAAAACCCATTCCCTAGAGAAATCTTGTTTTTCCTGTTTGTTTCGTATATAAATTTTAATTTTAACATTGCATTATTATAATTTCCATAACAATGACCTACTCCCCAAGTCCCTGAAAATATTCACAGCATTAATTTCCCTAACTATGCAACTCCACAATTTAAAAAAATTCTTGTTCTAGAAGTCCATGGACTATCTGTGTTCTGGGTGAAAGAATTTTATGACATGTCCATTTAATTTGCTGTGACTCAATTGAACATCGTGTAGGATTATGTTCTGTTTAGGCAGCTCATTTAAACTTTTCTCAACTTTTGGAGAACTAGCTTAACTTCTGTCCCTTAATCAGGAGTAGCTCTATGTGAAGTTCTATTTCAGTGTTGGTTGTTCCTGAGCTGCCAGAAAAATAGACATTTTATGGTATAAAAATAAATATAATAAGTTCCCTTATTTTAAAATGGCAGAACAGATTTTATACAACTGTTCCACCAAATTTACTGCATGACACTGGGTTTGGAAAGTTTCAACACCCAGAATAATAACATGGAAACTTTTGGGCATGAAAACAAGGGGTAGAATGGAAAGTACTTCCTTTCCTTCCTTGTGCAAAGAGAGATAACATTAGCTCTGTGTGTTGGCAAAGAGGGGAGCAAACGTACACAGTGTTTCTGGATTTCACATAGGACCAAAAACAAAAACAAAAAATTCCTCAGGAATGCAAAAACAATTAGTTTACGAAGTTTTCCTGGCCATTCCCCAAGTTTATCAAGAAGGGTTCTGTTCACTAGCAGACACACTCTCTCAATTACTATCACTGTTCAGATCATTAGACCACTGTTTCTTGAAGAGTGTCCCAGGACTTACTAGCTCTAAAGGATAGGTATTATTTGAACAAAGGGTTTCAGGGTCAAGAAATACTGTTTCAAACAAGTCTTCATGAGTATATTTAATTCAGGACCTCGGAATATGCTGATTGATATGCAGGGTGAATCAAGAGTGAACTAGAGAATGCAGTTTGGGAATGCATTTTCCAATAAAATGGTGAACCAGACATCCTAAAGAGTCTTCTCTTCACAAAACACATAGAAGTTCTAGATAAAATATGTAACTTAAAATGCACAGGGACTTTCCTGGTGATGCAGTAGTTGAGACTCCATGCTCCCAATGCAGGGGCCTGGGTTCGATCCCTGGTCAGGGAACTAGATCCCACACGCATGCCGCAACTGAGAGTTCGCATGCCACAACTAAGGAGCTTGGTGAGCCGCAGCTAAGGAGCCCGCCTGCTGCAACTAAGACCTGGTGCAACTAACTAACTAACTAACTAAATAAATAGATAAATAAATAAATAAATAAATAAATAAAATATTAAAAAAATAAAATGCACAGCTATGCAAAATTAGGGAAATGTCTACAGGCAAAAATTATAAGGAGGAAACCAGACCAGTAAGCTAGTGCTGAAGCCATGTCTGAACTGGGAACATTTTCCAAAACTGGAACCCAACATTGAGAGGCTTAATAGCTACATGAGAGAGAGGGATTGGAACTGAGACAGCTGCACCAAGCTTGGATCCTCAAATGTCTACCCTGTTAGATAAAAGGGGAAACTAGGGGGGAAAATTCATTAAAGAAAAAGGAGATGACAAGGAGTATTTCTATCTTGAACTATGTTATTTATGTGGGGAGAAGTCTCACATTGTATTTCATAATAATAGACCACCTTCATCATCTGAGAAACCACAAAGAAAGAAATTAACTTACTGTAGTTTCAGATTATGATGCTCTCATGCGCCTGGAACAAGAAATCAAAAATCCTTTCTGGAGGGACCTTTCTCCACTTACACCTTTGAATACAAGTTTAAAATTCAAAATTACAAAACACGTAAAGAAACAAACTATCATGAGTTTGCAGAAACAATTAACATCAGAATTTTTTCTCCAAGGGTTTCAGATATTGAAATTATTGGGTCTGAGATAAATGTATTTAAATTATTTAAAGAGAGGAAAGAGGAAATGGAAAACATGAACAAGGATCGATGCTTTTTAAAAAGAACAAGTAGAATTGAAAAAGAAACAGAATTTCTAGGAATAAGAAACAGTGCTATTGAAACTAAAATTCAACGTTGAAAAAAAGAAATAGACTCACAGATATAGAGAACAAACTAGTAGTTGCCAGTGGGGAGAAGGAAGAGGTGAGGGACAATACAGGGGTAGGGGAGTAAGAGGTAGAAACTTTTAGGTATAAAATAAGCTACAGGGATATATTGTACAACATGGGGAATATAGCCAATATTTTATAATAACTATAAATGGAGTATAACCTTTAAAAATTGTCAATCACTATGTTGTATACCTGTAACTTATATAATATTGTACAGCAACTATATTTCAAAAAATGCAATGTTCATATTAAGTAGTCGACAAGATGTTGCTAAAAAGAATCTGTAAACTAGAAGATAAATCTGAAGAAGTCCAGATGGCAGCACAGAGAAACAGAAATATGGAGAGTTTAAAAGCAATGGTAGAATGTGCAAATGTTACTATGTCCAATAGGAGTTCCAGAAGGAGAGAACAGAGAGAAAGAAAAGAGATAATATCTGAATAGATAATGGTAGGAAATAGTATGGAATTTAAGAAAGGCACAGATCCATAGATTTAGGAATCACAATGAACCCTAAGCATAACTAATAAAAATAAATTCATGTCTAAACCTACTGTAATGAAACTATGAAGACAAAGAAAAGATCTTTTATTTTGTCAGAGATAAAAGACAGATTCCATACAGAGAAATGTCCGTTACTCTGATAACATGACAGCAGACTTATTTACAACACCAATGCTGGAAAACAGTGGAACATTGAGTGGGATGCTGGGAAAAGGTAACTGTCAACCTAGAATTTTATATTCATCAAACTATCCTCCAAGAAGTAAAGACAATTTCAGACACACAAAAACTAGGAATTTGCCACCAACAGACTTTCACTAAAAGGAACTTTTAGTTCTTTTTCACTAAAAGATTGTCCTTTAGGAAAAGAAAAGGAGAAAGGTCTGAGATATAAGAAGGAATGGTGAGCAAAAAGGTTATTTGCAAAAGGTGATAAATCTAAACAAACTTTTACGTATAAAACTAATATTTGAAATATATATTTGTTATATAGATAACATTATATATTATGTAATAGATAATATACATAATAATATTATTATGTAGATAATAAAACAAGATAGAATCAAAACACTGGACAAGAATAATCTGTAAAATGGAACAGAAGTGTTTGGAGTTAGAGAGAATGCAATTTCTCAAATTTATACGAGCACATATTCCTAATTTGCAAGCATCTTGTGGAATTTATGTTACTAAGAAATGTGTTGTACTTGGTGTTTGGCTTGGTAGATATGGCGCAACAGAAGCAAGCCTGTTAACATCCTGGATCTTATTATTGCATGCATGCTATATTCCAGGCACTGGAATTCGTTTAATCTCATTTAATCCTCATCACCCTATGAATTACAAACTATCATTATCTCCATTTTGCAGATGAAGAATCTAAGTCTCAGGACCTCATCCAAAGCCACACAGCTAATAAGTACTAGCGCTGAGATCAGAACCTGGGAAGTTTTCCTCTAGAACTCATGCTATTAACCAGAGGGCTTATTAGTTTCTATTCCTAAAGCACATGCTGTGTCCATTCTTCCTTAGGGAAATGTGGTACACAGTGGTACCCTTCATCTGGTATGGATGTGAGGAGGAAAAAAAAGACCAGAATGATTCTTTGCTATTGGCCCACAAGGAAGGTATCATGCTTTGTGCTAGGCAGTGATGGCTGGAGAGACAGTGAGGAAGCGTAGAGGCAGAAAGGACCAAGATCAACATGGTCCCTGTTTAAAGGAAATTACCTAGTTGGAAGACACTTAAATTGATAATTAGTTCTTGCATGCATTCGATAAATACTCATCAAACACCACAGAGAGGCAATGCCCCTAGTTCATCATTAGGGAGTAGGCTCTAGAGCCAGACTCCTGGACTTGAACTCCAACCTCACTGCTATTGTTGAGTGACTTTGCATAACTTCTTCATGCCTCGGTTTCCTCATCAGTAAAAGTAAAAGGGATATTAATAGTACTTCTTTCAGGTTGACGTGAGGATTCAGTGAGGTCATATATGCAAATATCTTAGAACAATGATTAGCTTACAGTAAGTGTTCAATAATTGTAAGCTATAATCATACTATGTTTTTGGCAGTGAAGCTACATAATGATTAAGACAGTACCTGACCTCCAGATGTTCAGAGTCTAGTACAGAGACAAGCAAATTAATCATTGTGATGTGTGTGGTATGCAAGAGGCATGACGGGGGTGGGGTGGGGGTGGAAGCCTGCAGCAGACACATCTGAGCCATCCTAGGTGTGTGTGGTGGAGTCAGACAGCATAGGCTTTCTAGAGACATCTCTGTCTGGGCTAAGTCTTGCAGGACAGGAAGTTAGGGGGACTTGCAGTGATCCAGGCAGGGGGAGGAACAGGAGCTGAGAGAAATCATTTCCCATCTGTAGAGTCGACAGGTTTAGCAACTAACAATACAGAATGCCCCATTTAATTTGAATTTCAGATAAACAACAAAACTTTTTGGAATACATATGTACCATGCAAGATTTTTAATATAAATAGGTCCCAAATATTGTACAACAGCAAAAATCACTTGCTTATCTAAAATTCAAATTTAACTGGGCCTCTTGTATTTCATCTGTCATTTTTATCTATCCCCATCTAGGGAAATGAAAGGTGTTTCAGGGTAGCTGGAGAGATGGGAGAGGAAAGGGAGAGTGAGCTGAGTGAAGCTGGGAGGCATCAGAAGAAAGACCTCATGCCAGGTCAGGGGATCTGGATTTTATCCTGAAATTAATGTTGAGCCATTGGAGAGCTTTAACCACAAGGATGTGAAATCACACACAGCCTTTTTAAACATGTCATCAGGCATAATGCGGGGAGTATTAGTTTCTATTGCTGCATAACAAATTACCCCAAACTTCATGTCTTAAGACAATAAACATGTATTATCTCACAGTTCCTGTGGTTCAAGAATTCAGAAGTGACTTAGTTGGGTGGTCTGGCTCAGGGTTTCTTATGAGGCTGTAGTCAAGATGTCCACCAGGGTTGCAGTCATCTAAAGGCTTTATTAGGGCTGGAGGACTTGCTTCCAAAGTGGTTCACTCACATGGTTGATAAGGCCCTGCTGGCTGTTGGGAGGAAAGCTCTGTTCTTTGAAACATGGACCTTCCTTAGGACTGCTTGAGCCTTCTCACAACATGGCATCTGGCTCAGTAATCCAAGAGAGAGCAAAGTGGAAGCCACATGTCTTTTATGACCTTAACTTTGCAAGTCATACAACGCCATTCCCGCAATATCCTAGCAGTCACACAGATCAGCCCTGCTTGATGCAAGTGGTATATATACAAGTAGGCAGGGATCACTGGGCCATCTTGGAGGCTGGCCACCACAAGTGGGAAGCTTAGATAGTGATGCCTATGACTTGGAAGGGGCGGAGAATGATAGAAGCATGGGATAGTGAAGAAAGGCTTGGAGGCGTAAAGATATAGGAGAGGAAGTGAGACAAAGAAAAGAGAAGGGGGGAAGGAGTGTTGGAGGAGTTTGCAGCGTGTCCACAGCAGACAGCATGACCAAAGCCTGTACAAGAGGAGCTAGATTTACCTCCTCTCCTGGACATGCTCCAAAAATGGCTTGGGGTCCTGTCTGGAAGACAGGAGAAAGCACATAAAGTGGAGAATGGAAGGGCAGTACCCAAAGCCCCAACTTTCTGAGCTCAAGATTGAAAGTTTCCATGATGAAACAGGAAGTTGACATGCTTAAGGAGAAAAAAGTGGTAATTATTCAAGAGAACATAATCACATGTGGTTTCAGGTTTCAGTATTAATGAATAGGGAAGAAAAAAACCATAAAAGTAATCAATATACATATATATTTGAGTATATTAACAAGTTTATGGCCATATATACAACTTAAATATATAAATGTATATATGTATATAAAATATATATTTATATATAATTATATAAATTAATAAATATTATATAACCTACCTGTATATAATTTAAATATATAAAATATATTTATTGATATATACTAGTATAAATAAATTTTATATAAAATATATGCATATATTTAAGAAGAGTCATAAACTTGTTAACATACACAAAGGCATTTTAACAACTTTTCCTTTGAGAAGAAAAGTTCTGGTAGAAACGAATCTGTAAGAAGAGCGCCCTCTGCTGCCACTTACACAAAATAGATTTTCTGTTTAGCAATACCAAGAAAAATATGTTAAAAGGCTCTTAGGCTTATCTGCCTGCTGTCTCTAACAAAAAATAAAATTATATTTAAAAAATAACTTTACATTTAAATAAATAATACGTCTGCCTCTTCAAATATCCTTAAGATTTTTTTTCTGTCTTGTAGAAGGCCATGTTGCTACATCTTTCAATTTGATTTTGTTCTTTCAGCGGTAACTATAATGCAAATAAAACTGAGAAACAGAGACATCGGATAACTATGCAGTATACAATTAGGAGCACTTCTCCCAAACTCTTAACTAAATAAAGTAAATCCTTCTCCAGGTGCACAAATTCATAGGTGAGAAGTCACAATTTCCCCATCAGGAGTAGTTCATCATAGTGGGCAGGAGGAGATGGCTTTATTTGTTCCAGAGCAGTCAGGAAAGGTAAAGGCACTGACTTTTACAACCTGCTCAGCTGGCTATTTCTGGGGATAGTAGTAAGGGGTGGGGGAGGGCAGATCTATGACAATTCCACGGCAGCAACGACTCAAGAAAAGAAAAGATGCATTTGCTCGGCATTCTGTACCAAGCTGTATTTTGAAATGGATTGGCCCTAGATCCTGACTGCCCACCCACACCTGACCCATCTGGGCAAACTAAATATAGACATGCGTGGCACCACTGCCCCAGATGTTAGCCTGGAAACTTCCATCTCTTCCGTGAATTCATTCTTGCTTTCCTCTCCATAGTCTGCAGGTTCCCTGGCTCTATTTTATGGCTTCTGGAATCAGCTTCTGAGCTCTCGCCATTCTCTATTACTACCGACTCACTGTTTAACTCAGGACTTTGTAGGTCTGTGGCACTTCGTTACAGCAGCCCTGAGCAAAAGGAGCACACCTTTGTTCAGACATTCCCAGCTCTGGGGGTGCTCCCCTTCTGTGGCATGGGATGTGTTTGCTCCCCTGGGCTGCTTGCTCCAACTGTGGTTCTCAAGAGTCCATTTAACATAGTCTCCTGCAATTGGGAGCCTCACCCCGGTGGATGGGTACCCTTGGGCAGGACTTCAAAGGTTCTCTGTCCCCCATGGCCGCCCTGGCCCCAAGATGCCCTCATCCATCCTTTATCTCTCCTGCTGACAGTGGGAGCCTTTCTCAGCACCGTAGCGCTCTCTGGCTCCCCCTCAGCACTTAGTCAGCCATTGTCCACCCTTTAGATTTCCTGGGCGGTACTCAGACGCCACCCATTCAGTCCCCCGTCCTCAACGTCCTCAGGGACCACACACCAGGTTTTCTACTGGAACCCCTCTCATTAGACCAGAGTAGAAAGTAACAGGGATTCTCCCCTCCCCTGGGAATCTCTCCCAAAGAAATCTTATGAATTCTCTTCTCATCACTCTGACCTCTTTTTATATCCTTGATCTGTCTGAGGGGATCAGAAGCCTAGGAATTGGTGCTGACCATTTCCTTTGTGCATTTTCATGTGGGGTTGTTTCACAGTCACTCTAGTAGCTGAATTATGTACCCATACAACTTTGTTAATTGTTTCATGGTTGCTCTCTTTTCTTTGTGTAAATAGCATCATATCTCATACACTAAAACTAATTTCTTTCACTCTACAGTGTGTCCTAGAGATCCTTCAATGACAGGGCATATCATCTTATCTTATACTTTTGTAACTGCTACAGTGAATTCCCTAGGAAAGATTCTCCATAGTTCATTAAGTTATTATCCTAATGATGAGTATTATGGTACTTCTAAGTATTTTGCTGCTGCAAATGAGCTGAAGTCAACATTCTCATACCGGTCTCCTTGTGCACATGTGCAATTGTTTCTCTCGGTTAGAAAAAGGTAGGTTGGATTGCTGGGTCAAAGGCTACATGCTTTAAAATGTTTAACTCATTCTGTCAACTGCTCTGTATCGTGGCTGCCTCACTTCCCATTCCCTCCATCCACAGTGTTTTGGGATAGTCTACCCCACTTTCAGCAGTCCAGGTATTCTTCTACTTCCCCATATCATGCTCCAGTTATTATGGGTTTATACTAATATCCATTAACCAACTGGATTGATGAATTCCTTCACCTGAAAGCAGTCAACTGATATTCAGCCTTCATTTATTCCTCCTTTTAGTGCACCTTCCAGTACAGCAGAAATCGGAAAACTTTTAAAACAAACTAGATTTTTACACTTCCCTACAGGCAAAGTTCTGGGTACAAATTAAATCCTGCCAATAAGATGCATTCATTGGAAATTTGAAGGTGGAAATGAGGTTGAGGCATCTCCTGTTACTTTAGGGGCTGTTTCTGATGTTGTGTATGATTATGGAATATAGTGTTTTCACCCCTGAGAAGTGGTCCAGTGTCTAATCCCCAGATTTGTGGATGGTGAGAGCGCCAGTGACTTCTGGATACCAGGTACTTGATCCTGGATTTTATGTGCACTAACATTTTCTTGGACTCAGTAATTCCAATGGTAGCTTCTTGATTTTCCACCTCCCTAGTTGGGACAGGTGTGAAAGCTTCCCTGGTGGGTCAGTTCTGTAGTGCTCTGAGTACCATGCTTGGAGACCTAGCCTACAGCCCAGTCCAACATTCCTTCCACCAATTTCCTGAGCACCTAATTCCTACTATTAAATCCTGTTCTGCATTAAATCCCTATGGTGGTCTCTGCTTCCTGTAATTGAATCCTGACTAATACATACTTGCTACATGGCAACTGATTTTTTTTTTTTACTTTTATTTTTTATTATTTATTTATTTTTTTAAAAAAATATTTATTTATTTGGTTGTACCAGGTCTCATTTACGGCTCACGGGCTCCTCAGTTGTGACATGCAAACCCCCAGTTGCGGCATGCATGTGGGATCTAGTTCCCTGACCAGGTATCAAACCCGGGCCCCCTGCATTGGGAGCGTGGAGTCCTATCCACTGTGCCACCAGGGAAGTCCCTTGTTTTTTATTTTTTAAATTAATTTTTATTGGAGTATAGCTGCTTAACAATGTTGCGTTAGTTTCTGCTGTACAGCAAAGTGAATCAGCTATACGTACGCATATATCCACTCTTTTTTGGATTTCCTTCCCATTTAGGTCACCACAGAGCATTCAGTAGAGTTCCTTGTGCTATACAGTAGGTTCTCATTAGTTATCTATGTTATACATAGTATCAATAGTGTATATATGTCAATCCCAATCTCCCAATGCATCCCACCCTCCTTTCCTCCTTGGTATCCATACGTTTTGCTCTCTATGTCTGTGTCTCTATTCTGCTTTGCAGATAAGATCATCTATAACATTTTTCTAAATTCCACATATATGCGTTAATATATGACATTTGTTTTTCTCTTTCTGACTTACTTCACTCTGTATGGCAGTCTCTAGGTCCATTCACGTCTCTACAAATGACCCAATTTCATTCCTTTTTATGGCTGAGTAATATCCGTTGTATATATGTACCACATCTTCTTTATCTATTCCTCTGCTGATGGACATTTAGGTTGCTTCCATGTCCTGGCTATTGTAAACAGTGCTGCAATGAACATTGGGGTGCATGTGTCTTTTTTAAAAATATCTTTATTGGAGTATAATTGCTTTACAATGTTGTGTTACTTTCTGCTGTACAACAAAGTGAATCAGCTATATGTATACATATATCCCCATATCCCCTCCCTCTTGAGCCTCCCTCCCACTCTCCCTATCCCACCCCTCTAGGTTGTCCCAAAGCACCAAGCTGATCTCCCTGTGCTATGCAGCTGCTTCCCACTAGCTATCCATTTTACATTTGGTAGTGTATATAGTGTATACATGTCAACGCTACTCTCTCACTTCATCCCAGCTTCCCCTTCTCTCCCGTGTTTTCAAGTCTGTTCTTTACATCTGCATCTTTACTCCTGCCCTGCCCCTATGTTCATCAGTACCAAACACTCCTAGTTTATCATTCTAAGACACTCAGTCCTATACCAGACGTTTCAAAACAACTACCATGGAAGTTCACACTGGACGCTGTGACTCCATTTTGAACTACTTAACACAGCTTAGGTTAAATCCTATAATTTTCACACAAGATGAGTAGGAATCATAACACAAAAGAAGTCACATTCTAACAGAGACGGTATCATGTGGTGCATAAAAAGAGCCCCAAGCTTCAAGTCTGTAGCCCATGCTCTGGTCTTGGCTCTGCACCTTACCAGCCCAGTGACCTTAATTAAATCCCTTACCTCTTCTGGGAACGAGTTTCCTAGACTTTAAAATAAAAGGTGCCAGCTGGCTTTCAAGGCCATTTTATTTTATTTATTAATTTATTTATATTTAATTTATTTATTTTTGGCTGCATTGGGTCTTTGTTGCCGCGCGCGGGCTTTCTCTAGTTGCGGCAAGCGGGGGCTACTCTTTGTTGCGGTGCGCGGGCTTCTCATTGCGGTGGCTTCTCTTGTTGCGGAGCACGCGCTCTAGGCGTGTGGGCTTCAGTAGTTGTGGCTCACAGGCTCTAGAGCGCAGACTCAGTAGTTGTGGAGCACGGGCTTTGCTGCTCCGTGGCATGTGGAATCTTCCTGGACCAGGGCTTCCTGGACCAGGGCCTGTGTCCCCTGCATTGGCAGGCGGATTCTTAACCACTGTGCCACCAGGGAAGCCCTCAAGGCCATTTTAACTCAAAGACTTTATAGTCCTTTGAAATCATTATCTGAATCTAAGCATGAAATGGTTAACTACTGAATAACATCATAGCCCACTAAGTATTAAAAGCCTTGCAAATGACATGTTTACTTCCCTTCCTCCTTGTTCTGCTTGTCAGTGTTAGGTGTTAAGCTTTCTCTGTTCTGTCTGCTTTCTTTTGTTTTGTCTTCCATTAATAGTAAATTGACATAAAATTGCAGTTCCAGAGAATTAGAGGTGTTGCTATGGAAACAGCCTTGATTCATTGATGTAAACATTGAGCTGTTGATGCTATTCTTTGAGGTGCTTGTAAAAAGGAAAACACAAAATAAATGTTACAGTAAGAATGACATTTTGTTTTCAGAGTAAGTGGTCCACACGTTCAAGGCTGGATCTGAAGGTATACACAGCCCGTTATTGCAGGGATTTGACCCTAGGTCTAGTGATGCTCCGGACTCAGCAGCTGATACGATGTAGCAAGACTGAAATGTGGATGTTAGTCTTGTGTGCCTGCACCTGGGTTACAGAGGACTCTCAGGACTCATTGAGATGAACACAAAATCAAAGATACCTCTACCTCAGGCTTATTGGTTGTGGCCCAAAATTGTCCCCCTTTTAGGACCCAGTGAAATTTTTCTTCCCTTTCAAACAACTACAATACAATTCACTCACTTTAAGTGTGTGTTTGGTGAATTTGGATGATGGTGTACAGTCATTTAACTTCCACTAAAATCAGATAGAACAATTCCATCATTCTAAAAAGTTCTCTCGTCCTTTTTCAGTAGATTCCCTCTACCCTGATCCCCAGCCCCAGACAACCACTAATCTGCTGTCAGTATAGTTTTACCTTTAGTAGAACTTCACATAACTGGAATCATACTGTATGTAGTCTTTTGTGTTTGGCGTCTTTCACCTAAAATAATATTTTTGAAACTCATCCATGTGGTTGTATATATTACTTCATTCCTTTTTTCTTGCTGTATAATAGTCCATAATATGGATATATCACAGTTTATTTATGCACTTACTGGCAGATAGAAATTTGGGTTGTCTCCAGTTTCTGGCCATTGTAAATAATGCTGCTACATACAAGTCTTTGTGTGGACATAAATGATATTTCTCTTGAGTAACTACCTCAGAGTAGGACTGCCAGGTGGTATGGTAAGGGTACCAAGTGTCTTAACTTTATAAGAAACCGTCGAACTGTTTCCGAGGTGGCCAGACAGTTTTGCCCTCCGGCCAGCAATGTTTGAGAGTCCTACAGCCTTGCCAACAATGGGCATCGCCCCTGATTTCTGTACGTGTCTTGTCGTGGACAAGCCCCAATTTGTGGACCATATTTTGAGCAGGACTGCTCCAAGCCTTTCATGGGAAGATGTCCATGATCCTAAGTGGAATCTGAAAAATGGTCACAACCAGAGCAACAGGATCTAATGCAAAACTCCCCTTGGATTAAGAAAATGAAAATTATGCAAGTCTAGTTCTACAGCATTTTATGGATTCTGTTTTTAATGCCAACATTGGGGTCTACTTTTTGTTTCAGAAGCACTTTGAGTTTTCTTTCTTTCCTAAAGAATGGAAAATAAACATAGTATCTACTTTTTAAAAATGACTCACTGAGCTCCAACCTGCCTAGTGGTCTGGAAATCATGTATGCCCATTAGCCTCATCTCTGGCCTTTCTAGCAGTGCTTGGACTGATCTTGGAAGAACTAAACTATAATGGTTGGATGAACAGCCAGACTCGGGAACAGAGGGAGTGATACATGTGCAAGTGGGGGTGGATGGAGCCACAGAGATGCACGTTGAGCCAGAGTAGGAAAAAAATCAAGCTGAACCCTAATTAGGAGTCGTGGAGGATAGAACATACTGACAGAGGGAGTAGTGGAAGCGACTTTTCTAACTCAGCTAAGTTTCTTAACATTTGGTGGAAGGGAGAAGGAAATACACCATTGATCTGAGATGTCAGGATAGCCTGTTAGCTATTTTATTTTCTGCCCCTTTGGAAGGCAAACTTGAGTCACAGCACGGTCAGGCAAATCAAGTGCTGCACGATTACGTGTGCAAACCCAGACTCAACAGTGCCAGAGGCACGTAGCTTCAGGGCTTATTTGTGATTGAAGAGCGTATTAGAGCAGAATATTCAGAAATGCATTAAAACATACTTATCTCTAATTACTTATAGAGGGTGGGGTAGAGCTGAGTGGAGTTATTTTGCTAAATAGTGCAGAAGAAATTCTGTTAAAAGATTAATTCACTAAGGAGAGATTGTACTATTTTCAGAAAGCAAATAGCCATAAAGTACAGGAGATCCTGAGGAGACGATGAAGCTGCCGCCACTGCCAGTGGGTTATTTTTGGCTACATATTCTGGAATGGGATACAGTTATTGAAGACACACAACAAATTAGACCTGCATTAAAGCAGAGCACAGATTTTTTCACAAAAAGTAAAGTTTTAGGAAAGTTTATGGTGAAGAGTTTTTTGGGGGGATAAGAGAGGGCTATGGGGGATAAAGGTTTGATTTGGAAACCTTCTCTTTTTTCCCTTTGCTATAATTAGCCTTAAGTTACAGTGGCTGGAAGAATTAAAATATACTTATCTTTTCAGCAAAAATACCGGGATAAAAAAGCCCCAAGCTTATGAATAGTGAAGCAAAGCACTGTAAGATGCTTCACATATTTTACATACATTACAAATTTATTACATAATCAATGGGTCAGCAAATATGAAGTCTCCTCTAAAGGGCTGGTTCAAATGAAGTAAATAATAAGTATGAAAATAATTACTGGACTTTTGGGTTAAGAAGGATGCTGGGCATCCCCAACATGCTTTCTAAAATAATTTAAGAAACCAGTGGCAAATTGCAACTGCCCTGCAGATTAAACACATTAGTTCTCTCTGTCACATTCCAAGAGAAGTTTTCTTAACCTAAGTGTCTAAGTGGCTCCTCATCAGGATGGTAAGAGGTTTCCCTGCATCCCAAAGCTCCAGAGATGTGGGGCCTTTATAGATGAGCAACCATCGGTTACCTCTGTATCACATGGACCACTCTATGAGGCAGCCAGGGCCGTCTCACTCCAGACCAGCCTCCTCTCTCCACTTCTATTCAAGGGCTGCAGTTTAACATAATGCATGCACCTGGAGAGGACACACTTTATCAGTGGCTCACCGAAGCCAGGAGCAGGAAGGTAATACAGGTGCAGATCCAGGAAAGTTCAGGGGAGTAGCGTTGCCAGTGGTTTTCATTTCTATACACTGCTTCTAGCAAACAATGAACTACAAACTACTTCAAATAATTCTGGAAGAAAGAACCCTCTAACTGGTCCACCCATTACGTAACAGACCCTAAGGTCTAAGCTGACCTTAGATTGTAATAGTTTAGGATCTCAATAGTTGGTTAACCATTTGGGGAAAAAACAGTTAGACCCACATCTCATATCATACATCAAAACAAAATCCAGATGAACTAAAGAATTAGATGTATATGATTTAGCTATAAAATAACTAAGAATAAGAAACATTATCTGAGTTTGAGATGGAAAAGAACCTTTCAGGCATAAAAATCAATAGAAAAATATTACAAAACAAATATTCATAATAAATTTGACCATAAAACACATATTACTTCTGTATATATATTTTACAAACCACTACAAACAAAATAAAAATATAAAATTGAATAAATATTTATACAATTATTATAGCAGTGAGCTCATGGCCTTATTATAGAAAGATTTCATGGAAGTTAACAAGAAATTAAAATTTAAATGAAATGAACACAGGACATGAAAAGGCAATTCAAAAATTTAGTTCTTATGAAAATAGCAAATAATGTATTAAAATGCCCAGCCTCCCTGGTAACTAAACAAATCTAAATGAAAACAAGATTTAAAAAAAATTATCATATGGCAACTAATTTTTTTTAAAGATAGTATACAAATATAACTGATAAAGACCTTGTAATTATTGGGTAGAGTAATTTGGCCATAATTGTCAAAATTTACTTTACTTCAGTAAATTTTCCTCTATATTCTAATGAACTGGTCAGAAACTCAAGGATTTATATATCAAGATATTTATGCATTAATTCATCAAATTTGAAAAGAGAAATCTTATCTAAACTATAGTACAGCCATATAAAAATATTATTTTTAATTATTTATTTTGAATTTAATTATTAATTTAATTTTTAAAAGTGTTAATAGTTATTTAAAATTATAATTAGCAACGTGAGGAATGTTCAGAGTACCATGAGCTTTCTGAGGTGTAACAAATAACTTTATTTCAAAATGAAAATAGTTTATTTTTCTGATTATAAAAAATAAAATGTAAAATTAAAGTAAAAAAACAAAGCAACACAGAAGGCCCAAAGGAAAAAGTTAAAGTGAATCAAAACACCATCTCTCAGAGATGAAAGATGTTAAATTAATGAATATTCTTCCATATAGGTCTCTGTGCCTATACAGAGGCATACACCTTCATGCACAAATTTATATAATACTATTTTCATGAATTGCAGCATACTCAAGCTGAATTTAGCTTATTTCCTTTCATTCAAGATATTTATAAACCTCTTTCCAACTCAAAATTATATGTCCCCATAATGATTTGTAATGATTGCATAGTATTCTGGTTCATATTTGTCCCAAAATTTAGTTAACTAGTTTTCCATTGATGGATATTTTTAACAATTAGAGTTAGAGCAATGCAGCTGTGAGCTTGTTTTTAGGGGAGAGTCTCTGTCCCCTTCTAGTCTATTTTCTTATGGTGCAAATAGGAGAACATCTTGTATGTAGGTGATAAGCTCTCAGAACATAGGCACCAAGGACTCTCAGTGATACACCAGCTGTGCAAAAGGTTGTCTGACATCACCAACTGCAAGCTCCTGGCAACCCTTTAAGAAACATGATTCAAGCTGCCAGAGGGAAGGGAGCCCTCATTCCTTTGAGAAGCTGAGTTTACCGGCGCCAGTGAGCCCATTCCGGGGCAACTGGGCACATGGAGTCGCTGACTGGACAATCCTGCCTGTTTCTCTCCACAGGAACATTGTCCTGAAGACTCAGAGAAAGATCCCATTTCTAATAAAGAGCTGCTTCTGGAAAAATTTTAAACTGCGGAGGGGTCACTCCTGGAGCTAGAGGGCTGAGCTTGCCTTGCTTCTTCCTTTCTGATCTGGAGTTACCTTACCACAAACTCTGTGGTCTGTCTGATCAGCTTGACTCAGCCTAGCTTGCGAGTTGCTTCTTGCAAAATCCTACTTTGTGTGTTGGAAGCTTAGCTTTAACTCTTACTCTCCCATTGCATTTCTGCTATTGTAATCCTAACACTTGCTAGTCCCTGCCAGGGATGCCCAGCTAGGGAGAAGGTGGCATAATGCAGAAGGAAACGCACCAAGGAAAGCACATTGACATTTTTAAAAATATTTTTCTTATGGCATCCACACATAAATCCACACCCTTCAAAAAATAAACTTGCAAGATGTTTTAAAATGATTGCTATTGTTATAAAACATTTAGGTAACAGTAGAGTTCTTTAAAAACTAACACCAAATATGAGTTCTGACTTCATTCTGCTTGAAAAATTATAACGGCTTCCCAAAGCCTGCAGAGAACTTATCCTGCATGGTAAGAAGACTGTTCTGACCAACTGCCCATCTTTCTTCATTTTCTACCTTATTATGTACACTGGAGAAAAATGCTACGATAACAAACTTCTCATCATATCCCTTAAATGGCTCAGGATATATTACCCCTTTGTGACTCAGCTCAAACGTCTGCCTTTACCTAGAGTAGGGCTTCTCAACCCTGGCCGTCCATTAGCGCCACCTGGAGCACATTAAAACAATTTCTATTTATTTATATTTCATATTTTAAAATTTTAAATGGTTGTAGATTTACAGAAGTTATAAAGATCGTATATAAAGTTCCTATATACCCTTCACAGCTTCCCTTAATGTTAACATCTTACATTACCAGGTACATTTACCAAAACTGAGAAATTGACATTGGCACATCAGTAAGTAAACTACAAGACTTCATTTGAATTTCATCAGTTTTTCCACTAGTGTCTTCTGTCTGTTCAAAGGGCAAAACTAGGAAATCATATTGTATGTACTTGACATGTCTCTTTAGTCTCCTCTGATCTGTGAAAATCTCCATCTTTCTTTGTTTTTCAGGATCTTCACACTAGTCAGGTATTTGGTAGAATGTCCCTCAGGTTGTCTGATGTTTTCTCATGACTGAACTGGGGTTATGGGTTTTGGGGGAGAAAACCATAGAGGCTAAGTGCCCTTCTGTTGCTTCATGTCAGGGGACACGTGATAGCAACAGGACTTACTTTTGGTGATGTTAACCTTGATCACTTGATCAGGTGGTGTCTGACAGGTTTTTCTACTGAAAAGTTACTGTTTTTCTTGGTCCATATTGCTGAGCTGAAACAAATAGTCTGCCAGATATTTCTTCAGCAAACAAAGGTTTATTCGGGATCAGCAGAGCATTGCAATCGGGGTCTGCAACCACGTGCAAGTTCCTGCCCGGCAAGGGAAGGAGAATGCTTTTATGGGGAGGAAAAGGAAGTTGGGATAGTAAACAGAGTCCATGGCTTTTCACTGGCCCAGTCCTTGCCAGGAAAGAAGAGTCGTCTTTTTTCTTCCTGCTGGTCTCCCCACTCTATTTAATTGAGATTTCCGTTCATTAATTTTTTTTGCAATACATATTAGTTAGTGAGTCACTAAGTCCAGCCTACACTCAAAAGGAAGGGAATTAAGCCTCACCCTTTGGAGGGAGAAGCATATTTTTAAAAATGTGAACATAAGTTAAATAAATATTTTGAAGGAAATACTTTGGGGCTATGCAAACATACCTTTTTTTACTTAAGTTTTGTCTGATGATTTTAACATTTATCTATGGATATTGCTTACAGCAATTATTACTGTGGTGTTCTAAAGGTGATTTTCTATTTCATTTCTTCTACATTTATTAATTTGAAATTTTTCTGTAAGGAAGTTTCTACCCCCGTCCCATTTATTTAATTATTTAATTGTTATTTATCAGTGTGAACTCATGGATATTTATTTTATGCTTTGGGTTATAACCCAGTACTACCCTTATTTATTTTGTTGCTCAAATTATTCCAGCTTTGGCCATTGGGAGCTGTTTCAGGCTGGCCCCTATATATCCTTGTGACATGCTCCCCTTACTCCCATCCTCATCTTTCTTTTAAATAACACTTCCTTATTTTCTACAAAGATGTTCCAGGGTCGTCTTATATTTTCCCTGCTTCAGGCCTGAGAATATGTCATTTCTGCAGGGAGCCCTGTTTCCTTTTATTGGAGATTGGTGTCTAGAAACTAAGATCTGGTGTTAAGTGTGTTCATTTATTGCTGGGTTATCATTGTCTCTAAGCCCTCTCAGTGGACAGAACTAGGAAACATATGCATACTACCCCAGGAATACATACATATTTACATTTATTTATTCATGCGTCTACCTGTATATATATTAAAATAAACATAAACTCATACTAATATCTTCAATTCTAATCCAGCACCACATTCTAACCTTCCCTGGGGAACATTTTTAAATGTCTTTGTCTGGGCCTCAACTCAGGCCAATTAAATCAGAAACTTGGGATGTCCTGGCTCCATTGGTTTTTTTTTTTTTTAAACTCTCCAGAAGATTTTAATGGTTCAACTAGGATTGAGAACTACTGTCTAGGGTGGCCTTTCCCATTTGTCCTTTTGATGAAGTCCATTCAATGAGCTGGCCCCTCAGTTCAATCTTCCAGAGTCCCACAGACCACTATGTCCTTCCTCCCCGAAACTCCCACCCATCATTGCTTTGTTCCAGATGGATGTGGTATAGCCTTTAGCACATGGACTGTACTTATTTCTCTAGATGTTGGTCTTAGTCAACAGACAGTGAGCCCCTTGAGGGCAGCCGATTGTAC
Source organism: Balaenoptera musculus (assembly GCF_009873245.2). NCBI lineage: Eukaryota > Metazoa > Chordata > Mammalia > Artiodactyla > Balaenopteridae > Balaenoptera > Balaenoptera musculus. The sequence continues at coordinate 47,780,750 of NC_045793.1, forward strand.
CATTATCTGCTCCCCTTCATAGTTATCAGACCGGGAGAACAAATATGGCTGCCACCAGCCCTAGAAAGGAAATCTTCACTGGTGAGATGCCCGTGAACTGGATGACCTCCCCCCACCCCCGGACCCTTCTCAGAGACCAGATAGATTTAGGGAGTGATTCTGCTGGGGAGGGGAAGGAGACAAGCTCAAACCAGGGATGTGATTGTTGCTACTGTAACAGTAAGTCACACCGTCTTAATTGTCCGCCTGGACCTGTGCACCCTGGGAAACTCAGGTTACAGAAGTAAAACCTATGTACGTGACTGGAGATCAGAAAGACCATAGAGAAACAGAGTTGTTATATTACGGAGAAAGCGAAATGTTTTTCAACTCTTGTAGTTGTTGAGGTTATAAAACTCTTTTTTTTTAAAAATTAATTAGTTAATTAATTTTATTTATTTTTGGCTGTGTTGGGTCTCCGTTTCTGTGCGAGGGCTTTCTCTAGTTGCGGCGAGCGGGGACCACTCTTCATCGCGGTGCGCGGGCCTCTCACTGTCGCGGCCTCTCTTGTTGCGGAGCACAAGCTCCAGACGCGCAGGCTCAGTAATTGTGGCTCACGGGCCCAGTTGCTCTGCGGCATGTGGGATCTTCCCAGACCAGGGCTCGAACCCGTGTTCCCTGCATTGACAGGCAGATTCTCAACCACTGTGCCACCAGGGAAGCCCCTATAAAACTCTTTTGATGAGAAATATTCTTTTTAATATTTGTCGGTAAAAGTTTCAACCTCTCCTCCCAGTGTAATGAATATATAATAAAACCTTCAGATGTGGCACCAGCACATTCTGTTTCACCTCTAGGAGTCCAGGAAGGAGGAACTAGTGAGCAGAAAAAAGACTAATTTTAAAATGAGTGACTGAGTGATTGATGTAGTACATTTATTACCTCAAAAGGGATCAGTTATCAAGGGAAACATAATTTTCTATTTAAGAAACATAATTAAATAGAAAACTAAGATAATGAGAAAGTCGACTATGAGTATTCAAGCTCTTGCCTATTTGGGAAAATGCGCTGTGCTACTCAGGGTACTTCTGAATCTGTAGTTGCTAGAACAAAATCAGAAAAGAAATGGGGAAAGAAGTGCATACACAGCTCATTTCTAAAAACAGAGCAACACATAATGGATGACATCTGAGGTAGTTTGTTGTTGATGACATTAAGACAACAGAGTTTTAATTGAAATTGACAGACATATTTCCTCTCAACCTAGGCTTTCAGCACAGGAGCTACAGGATAAATATCTATTGACTGACTGACAAGGAATCTCTCTCAAGACTAAGGTACAATTGTAATGGGAGTGGAGTAGAGTGGAAAACCATTTGACTTAATAGGTAGAGGAAGTATTTGAAAATTTAGAGAGATCTCATGGGGGAAAGACATTTAAGCAAAGGAAAGAATAGTTAGCAGTGGGTCATCAGGGGAGGGCTAGCAGGAGAGATGTTTCTTGATAAAGGGTCTTTCCTTTAATCATGCCACGTTATATATGCCCACTACCACCATCATCAACTCAGTTCTTAAAGAGTAGAGTCAAAGAAAATTTAACAGTCGAATACACTGACTTATGAAGACATTCATAAACAGTTTATAGACACATACATTGTAGGAAATCTCACTTGAATACTTGAATTGTTTTTTTTTTTTTCACTTGAATTGTTGATGGAAATCTCCCACTGGAAATGCATGATTTCTCCAGAATTTATTTTTATAATTAAACCCTTGTGGCGCTAAGCCTGGATATATATGCAGAATAATCAATATTTGAATGAACAATGAAAAAAAGCAGACAAAGTAAAAAGAAGTGCCTTTTCAAGAATCCTCTATTTTGTGCATTTTTAATGATGAACGTTCCTTCAAGGGAATGCAGCAGCAAACTAAGGTTAGGAACTATGTAGGATTTATCCCAGATTCCCCATCCACCACACAGTGCTTGGTACAGAGCAAATTTTTGTTGAATGAATTTTTAACATCTAAGACACTAGGAGCAGGTTTTAAGTGAAGGCTGAATTTGTTATTCTTTTTTCACACACTGGAGAACTGAGACCCGGAGAGGTTAACTGGGTTTTTTGAAACTATTGGAAAATCAGTGATAGCACTAGGAACTGAATGCATACTTTCTACTCCTGGTCATTCACTTGTAGGAAATTACTAGCCTGATTTGCCTTTTTGGCAGGCTTTGGTCACATCCATGGCTGACTTTTCCCTTAGTCACAGTGCCTGGGTCTCATGACACTTAAAGGCCCACAAAAAAAGATTTATTATACTTTCTTTTAAAATAACTTTTTAAAAAGTTATATCAACACAGTCATAAAATATCATCTTCAACATTTTTTGCATGGAGAAAGGGGCCCACGAAGTCATAATGCTGCCCTGATCACAGCTACCTCCTACTACATAAGTAAGGAAACAGACTGGCGTGTCCCTCTCCAGGACAACAGACACCACCATCAGTGTAAGACAGAAACCAATTTTAAAAAATAACACCTTTCAACCAGAGTTTCTCCCCCTCCCCCAAATGCCCCATTTTAAAATTCAAGCTTATTGAGGTCTAATTTACATACAGTAAAATTCGCTCTTTTTACTGTTCAGCTCTATGAGTTTTGACAAATACACTGTTGACCTAAAAATAAATAGACTGCCAGTTATTTCTCCAACAAAAAAAATGGATTTATTTGGGATCCACAAAAAATTGCAATTTGGGGTCTACAACCGTGGTGAGCCATGTGCAAGTTCACAGCAAAAATGGAGAGGAGAACTCTACTATAAAGGGGAAAAGGAAGCTGGGAGGGGCTAGAGTAAACAAAGAGCCCATGGCTTTTCATTGACTGAATTGTGACGGTCTCTCATTGGCTGAGCTCTTGCCAGGAAAGAAGAGGAAGTTTTTCTTTTTCCGGTGGCTCTGCTATCTTCATAGGGCATGAGAGCTCCCCCTTCTGGTCTCCTGACTCTATTTAATTTAGGTTTCTGTTTATGAATTTTTTATAACATATACTTGTAAACCTATAGCCACTATCAAGATATAGGATATTTCCATCACCGTCAAATGTTTGCTCATGTCTCTTTGTAGTCAACCCCTCCCCTCTTCTCTATCCACTGGTAAACCACTGATTTATGTCTATACAGTCTTATCTTTTCCAGAATATCATATAAATAGAATCATACAATACCTAGCTTTTTGAGTCTGGCTTCTTTCATATATGTATTTGAGATTCAGCTACATTGTTGTGTGTATCAATAGTTCATTCCTTTTTAGTGCCGAGTAGTATTCCCTGGTATAGATGTACAGTTTGTTTATCCACTCACCAATGGAAAGACGTTGGGGTTGTTTCCAGTTTGAGGCAATTACAAATAAATATGCTATAAACATTCACCTATATCTGAACATCATTTTTCATTTTACTTGGGCAAATACTTAGGAGTAGAATTGCTGGGTATGGAAGTACTATTGATCCCCCAAAGATGAACACATCCTAGTCTACAAAACCTATGAATATGTTATATTATATGGCCAAGGGGAATTAAGTTTGCAGATGGAAAGTAGCTAATCAGCTGACCTTAAAATAGGGAGATTACCCTGGATTATCTAGTGTGCCCAATCTAATCACATGAGTCCTCAAAAGTGGAGAACCTTGTCTGGATGTGGTGAGTGGGAGATGTGATGAGAAAAAAGAGTCAGAGAGATGTGATGCTCCTGGCTTTGAGGATGGAGGAAGGGGGCCATGAGCCAAGGAACGTAGGCGGCCTGGAAAAATAGAGAAAACAGATTCTGCCCTGGAGCCTCCAGAAAGGAATGCAACTTGGCTGACACATTGATTTTGGTTCAGTGAGATTCGTATTTGACTTCCGTCTTACAGAACTATATAATAATAAATTTATATTGTTTTTGCACTACTACGTTTGTGATAGTTTGTTACTGAAGCAACAGAAAACTAATACACTCGGTCATATAGTACATATATGTTTACCAATAAGAAAGTGCCACATGGTGACCCTTGGAGGGCCATCCTTCAGCCCACCATAGTAGCATTAAGACAAACAAACAGACAAACAAATAACAGAAACCCCCCAGTTTATTAGGATGATGAACTCATCCTGGTTTGCCTTAAACTTTCTTGGATTTCAGCCCTGGAAGTCTTGCATCCCGGGAGGTCCCTCAAGACTCAGTAAACTGTGGTGGTTGCTCACCTTACTTGGTAGACACAGTAAATGTTTAATAGAATGTGTAAATTAACAACAAATAGTCCATGAATTTACTAACTTAGAAGGAATCTGAAAATGTCACTTCTAAGAGTGGTTTTGCTTTCACGATGCAAATGCCAGTATTACCAAGGAGGTCCCCACCGGTAATATCTATTCATTATCTGAGGCTTAAGGAATCCCAGAATAGGGAGAAAGAATTTCAGGTTATTTGAGGAAAAAAGGACATACATTTCCTTGACTCCTCTGGTGGCAAGGATTTATGAGACCCCACAACTCCATCTTTGACATGTGAAGGAGATGGTTTGAAAATACAATTTTAAAACACAAGACCTAAAACATGTTTGGAGATTGAAGAAAGTGAAAAAAGTTCACAAGCGGGATTGAGACCTGTGAGACAACCTGGGATTTACTTTTAGGATGATGATCACAGAACTCTGGGCCTCAGTTTCCTCATCTGTGATATGGGGTTAAAGACTGTCCATTCTGAACTCACAGAGTTCCTGAAAAGAACAAACAAGGTCTCACACTGAAAATGCTGTGACAAAAGTAGAGCATCTTGAATATTTCTTGACTTCAGGAAAAATAATTAGCCTCTCCTTGGCTCGGTTTCTCCACCTATAAATGAGGGTTCATTCATTCAACAGAGATTTATTGAGGATCTTCTACGTGCCAGCACTAATTTGTCACAGGGTTACAACAGTGAATAAAACAGACAGAATTCCTTTTCTCAAAACAGTTATATTCTGGGATACGAGACAAATAAATATATGCTGGGGTGATATGTGCTAATAATAAAAGTTTTTTAAAAATAGGAAAAAGAATGGCTGGGAGGGTGCTATTTTAAAGAGCGTGGTCAGAGGCTGACATTTGAGTAAAGACTTGAGTGAAATGAAGGCAAGAACCTTCATTCCGAAGGTCTTTGTTCTGAAGACTTCTGGGGCAGAGGGTTTCGGGCACAGGGAACAGCAAAGTTGCTGCAAAGGCTCTGAGGTAGGGAGTGCTTGTATTCAAAAAGCGGAAAGGAGGCCTGTGTAGCTGAAGCAGAGTGAAGCAAGAGAGGAAGTAAGAAATGAGATGAGAGGGGAAGAGAGAAGTGGGGCAAAGCACAATGGCTGTTTAAGCTGTGGAAAGAAGGGTTTTAAATTTTAACTCAACCAGATGGGAGGCAACTGGAGGGTTTGAGCAGGTGAGTGACATGACTTGACATTGCTTTTAAAATGATTGCTCCAATTGCTGCAAGGAAAGGGACAAAGGGAGGAGCAAAGAGACCAGGTGGGAAGCTCTTGCAATCATCCTAGGGTGGACAGAGGTGGCAGAGATGGCAGTGGTGAAAAGTGGTTGGATCTGGGTTACATTTTGAAGATACAGAGAGCTTTCTGATTGATTGGCTGTGAGGAGGGGTACCTAATAAAATACAGGATGCCCAATGAAATTTGAATCTCAGATAACTAGCAAATAATGTTTTAGTGTTTAAGTGTGTCCCAAATCTCGCTTGAGCCATACTTATGCTAAAACACTATGTATTGTTTATCTGAAATTCAAAGTTCACTGGGCATCTTGTATTTTTATTTGCTAAATCTGACAACCCTAGATGTGGGCCTGAGAAAAGACAGGAATCAAGGACGACTCCTGCATTTTAGCGTGAAAAACCACAAGAATGGAATTGCCCTTTTTAGAGAGGGAAGTTATTTAGTGAGGGGGAGATACAATCTAAGTGTTCAAATTTAAACATGTTAAGATCGAAATCCTTATTAAACATCCAAAGAGAAATATTGAATAGGCAATATAAATGAGTCTGGAGTTTAGGGGCGAGGTCTCAGGTGAGAGATATACATTTAGTAATAGTCAAGATATAGAAGGCATTTGAAGCCACAAGACTGAATGAGATCCCCTAGGAAGTGAGTATAGTTGCAGAAGAGAAGAGCCTCTGAGACTGATCCTGGGACCCACCAGTGTGCAGAGGAACCAGCCAAAGAAAGGAAAACAGGTCTTTATTCATAGGACTCTTTTTTTTAATTACTTAATTAATTAATTAATTTATTTATTTTCGGCTGCGTTGGGTCTTCGTTGCTGCGTGTGGGCTTTCTCTAGCTGCGGTGCGCGGGCTTCTCATTGAGGTGGCTTGTCATGGAGCACGGACTCTAGGCACGTGGGCTTCAATAGTTGTGGCTCGCAGGCTCAGTAGTTGTGGTGCACGGACTTAGTTGCTCCATGGCATGTGGGATCTTCCCGGACCAGGGATCGAACCTGTGTCCCCTGCATTGGCAGGCAGATTCTTAACCACTGTGCCACCAGGGAAGTCCCTATTCATAGGGCTCTTAATTCGTAGGTCTTAGGGGATAAATGAACACATGTAACATACTTAGAACCACATAGGAAGTGCTTAATAAATGTGAGCCTCTATTACTTATTTATTTAACAACCTGATTCCCTAAGGATTTGAATGAGACAAGATTCATTAATTCCAGAAATATGTACTGAGTGCCTACTGTCTGCTAAACACTGATCTGGGTGCTGGGGAAATGGCAGTGACAAAATGGACAGAATTCTGTGTCTTCTAGTGAGGTGAGGGAGGTACAGACAATCAACAAAATAATTAAGTAAAATATATACTATATCAGATAGAGAGGAGATTTCCACAGCTGAAAATAAAGTGCTGGGGGCAGGGATAAGGTGGAACTATTTTTGATCTGATGTTCTTGGGAAGCATTACTTACATGGTGACATTTGAAGGTGAAGGAGAAGAGCAAATGAGGGAGTAGAATTCCTAGCAGAGGGAATAGCAAGTGCAAAGGCCCTGAGGTGGAAGCCTGCTTGATGTGGCCAAGAAGCTGGGGTGACTCAAGCAGTGTGAGTGAAGGGGAAGAGTAGCAGGCGATGAGGTCTGGGCAGGGGGTCCTTGTAAGTCCTGTGGGGCCTTATAAGTCATCGTCCTGACTTTGGCTTTTACCCCCAGAGAGATAGGAGGGGGTGGAGGTTTAATTGACCTCCACCTGCCTCCCATTTTATAAGAATTTTTGTTAAGCCAAATTTTCCTGTGAGGAAACACTAAAAACAGAATGCTAGTTATATTCAAAGTCACTAAAAGCAAACAATCGGGTGCAATTTGTAATGACTTGGCCTTAGGAATTTAAAAATTCATTCATTCCTGGGACTTGCTGGCAGTCCTGTGGTTAAGACTCCACGTTCCCAATTCAGGGGGCATGGGTTCAATCCCTGGTTGGGGAACTAAGATCGTGCATGGTGAGGCCAAAAAGAAGAAAAAAAAATTCATTCATTGAACAAGCATTTTTTGATCACAGGAAATAAAAACAGGCACTATGACACTGATAAAAGTGATAACACCAAGACTAAATGTGTAGTATTTATGTAACAAATATAATGCCCCATCCTGGATTAACGTCAGTTTAAAGAAGTGCTGCCCAAATAGGAATTCCAATGGCCTCATTTTACAGATAAGGAAATTGAGGCCAGAAATGTTAGGCAGCTTCCCCAAGGTCAGATGGTGGAGAAAGTGGTGCTACAGAGGGGTCTACAAACCACGGGATGCCACCTCTTTTCTTCTTGAACCTCTGTTGGCACAGGATATGGTATTGGGTAAAGTAATACAGTTCAACTAAAAAAGTGCAGGCAGATTCCCATGATGTTCTTCTATTCAATAAAAGAGCTGGTCGTGAAAAGGCCATCCCCTCCCTTCTTCCCTTTGCCTGTGTCAAAATGCAGAATGTGGTCTCTGTAGAAATTCAAGCCCATTGTTACAGCTGCACTGAGCCATTCAGCTGCGTGGGTCAGTGCAACTCAAGGAGTGTCTCATTGAGCTGCAGGCATCATGGAAAAGCTGCCCAGCCCGGGACAAGGGATTTAATTCGCTGGCCTCATTCTTTATATCCTGAAAATGAAAGATGCAAAGAGATGATCTCTGAGGTCTCTTCCAGCTTGGAAATTTTAAGATTCTGATGGGAGAGCTGCTTGGGATTTAGTGCACAGAGGAGACATAGGTGGAGGAAAATGTGCCTCCTCTATTCTTTATTTTCTATGTGGCTAAAGCTGGTACCTGAAATGTAAGTAACCTGTGTCTTCTGACCCTTTAAAAAAATCTTTCTCTCTCTTTCTATTTAACCTTCCTCCTTTTTAATGTCTTTTGTTTTCTCTGATTCACAGTCAACTTTGGGTTTCTATGACCCTTTAAAAGACTTGAGCCAACCTTTCTTGTAAACTGTTGGGGGCGTGGGAAGAAAGGAAGAAAAAAGAAAAGTTCTTGTTTCCAGGTGCACCGCCTCAGAGCAGCATCTGTCCTCAATTTGGACAAAGCAAATGAAAGGGGAAAGGAGGTCTTATTGATTGGAAGAAAGCAGAGACGGCAAAGCACAGAAGCTTCTCTTTGGCAATTGTGTTCCCCCTTCTTTGCTGTCCTCCCAAGGGCTACACTCCACACTCCCACCGAGGTTCTCACGACATTGACAGTTTAGCTGGAAAACCAAGTCCCGCTCCTGGGGGGATTTCTTGCTGCCTTCCCACCGACTGTCTATCCTGCAGCCTGGGAGGGGTGTCAGCACACAGAGAGAACAAGGCAAGGCCAGGACAGCAGGTGCCCGGCGACTACCTGCTCCCAGCAGCCCCTGGTGGCCAGGTTTGGCCAGCCAGCCTGTGAAACAAGAGACAGCCCAGTCCCCACAGAGACTCTCGGCCACCCTGACGCATTACTGTGTAACTAGGGCACTGGGGCCTTCTGGGGCCTGCTGCAAACATTCTTGCTCACAGAAACTGTCTCTTCCTCGAGTGGGGCTGGAAAGATAGATGCTGTGGGCTTTTGTTCTCTCCTTGCTTCTCCTTTTCCTCTTCTCTCTCTTTCTCTGCCACTTCTGAACATGGAGGGTTTACCCAAGAGTGACGCAAGCATTCCCAACTAGCTGCTGACACACCAGGTGTCCAGGTAGACACACCTGTCTCAATGACTCCTCAATATAAACACTCAGCGCTCATTGCCTAGAGGACTGGACGAGGTGTGAGACATTTTCTTTATGCTCCTTCCTGCAAAGACTTTTTTGGGGACTTCATGAGTCAGTTGGGTTATTGTGTTTGGATTCTCTCTCTTGCTTTCTGTCTGATACTCTAGTGAGGTGTTGGAGGGCTTTGTTTCAAATATCATACTCCATCTGAAGTGACGCACGGTGGGATCATTACTAAATCAGGACTAAATTTCACAGGGATTTAGAAAAAAAGAAAGTCAGCCAGTAACCTCCACTGAATGACATACAAAAGTCTTCTCTAAGATCCTTCTCCTCACTCAGGTGGGGAGGCCTAAAAAACTTAGAGCCCCAAAGAAGTTCATCTGCAAGGAATTTTTCACATGACTAACAACGAATCTCTTTTCCAAGTAAAGCCACAGCGCTGGGCCCCAGTGCTGTACTTTTTTGACACAGGTACAATGAGGAAGACTTCTCTTCCCTCACAGTGGGAGAGGGTATAGTGGTGAATATGCACTGGGAGCCCAGTAGGGCTTGCTGCAATCCTGGGTGGGAGAAACAACCATTTCTGCCGTCTCCCCAGGGCTGGGCCCGTAAGCATCACTTTTTTTTTTTTTTTTTTTTTTTTTTTTTTTGACTGCTTTGGGTCTTTGTTGCTGCGCATCGGCTTTCTCTAGTTGCGGTGAGCTGGGGCTACTCTTAATTTTGGTACACTGGCTTCTCACTGTGGTGGCTCCTCGTGTTGCAGAGCACGGGCTCTAGGCGCCCAGGCTTCAGTAGTTGCAGCACGTGGGCTCAGTAGTTGTGGCTCGAGGGTTCTAGAGCGCAGGGTCAGTAGTTGTGGCGCACGGGCTTAGTTGCTCCGCGGCATGTGGCATCTTCCCGGACCAGGGCTCGAACCCATGTCTCCTGCATTGGCAGGCGGATTCCTAACCACTGCGCCACCAGGGAAGTCCCCAGCATCACTTTTTTGGCAGCTGCACAGAACGCTGCTTCTCCACACAGCTATGGAGAGACAGGCCCTCAAGGCAAAGGCCCTGGAGAGACCATGATGACAACTAGAAAGTGTACAGTGTCCACCCTCAACCTCTTCTCCTCAGGCCGGTCCCCAAGAGCAGTGCATCTTGGGTTTAGTTCAATGACCGCTGTGACCTTGGACTCCACCAGCACATGGGGTGAGGGTCTCCTGAAGTGGCCTCTAGTTTTGTTTGTGTGGATTTACATGAGAGACTTCTGCTGTTTCAGTCTAATAAACTTTAATGAGATTTCTTCAAAAACCGCCCATCTTTTTTTTTGAAGAAGGGGAGGTTTGTTATTTTGTGGTAAAAGTTGATATTTAATTGAACACGATGGTAGAGATGGTATATTCTTTTACCATTGATGAAAAAAATGAACTTAACACAATTCTGGGGACAGAAATGTACATACTCCTCTGTCTTGAAAACTAAAGAATTAGGCGAAGTATGTCTTTATTATAATCAGAAGTGTATCTTATAAGTTCTATCAGTTCTATAGAAATAGAAAGCCACATATCTAAAATGTGCCTAAACATTCAACCTTAAATTTATGAAATCTTCCTCTTCTAAATTAAAAATCTACTAAATCTAAAAATCTAAAGTCTAAACTAAAAAAAAAAAAAATCTGTAAACTAAAAATTCTACTTAAAATCGTGGAAAAGCCAATATCACCCCTACTAAATTCTGGTGTGCAAATCCTGTAAACCACATCTATGCAGCTTTGTAGTTTCCTTGGTGTGTTATGGGGAAGGTATCGGCTTTGGTGTCAAGTGAGGGTTAGGATCCCCGCCCCACATGGTACTTAATCGCTTGGTGCCTCACCGGGAGAGATTATAATGCCTACAACACAAGACGGTTGTCAGGACTCAATAAGGCAATGACAAATAGCATCTTGCTTGGCCGAGTACCTGCTTCAAAGTGAGTGAACAAGATCTTTGCCTTCCCTTCCCTTGTTGGCCTTTGACACTGGGAAGGACCCTGGGAGGCAGATCTTACTCCAGTGAACCACTAGATGGCACTATTTGGAGACGCCTTCATCTACCACCTAAAAGCATCAGAATTCATTAATACCACCATCCCAACTCCTCAATGTTTACCTAAGTGTTGGTGATCCCATCACTAGGTTCTGTACCTCCTAACTTAAGCCCAGTCATTGAGGGATGAATTACTTGGACTGATACTACTCTATTAGCCAGGCACATACTCCATCTAGACCTGTAGTATGGAATGTAGTCCATGGAAAGAGTGAGGTAGAAAGAAGAGGAAAGAAAGACAAAGAGAGTGAAAGAGAAGCAAAAAGGAAAGGTCAAGAGGGAAAGAGAGAGACAGAGACAGAGAGGCAGAGAGAGAGACAGAGACAGAGAGAGGCAAAAGACCGAACAAGAAGCTGGCAGAAGGAAAGGGGAAGTGATTCACATTTGACTAAAAAGCGGAGGGCTTTATTTTTGTTTCACATGCTGTGAAGCCAAAAGAGATGCCTCCTCTCCTTTGTAGGCCAAGAGGCTTTGAGGGCTGTGTCCAGGGAGCAGCCTCTGAATGCTGAGCCATACACACCTGGGCCAAGACTGAACCCACGCCTGGTTACTTTTCAACTGTCAGAGATATCTTCTCCTCCCTGAGTTGCAGAGGTGGGATAAGTGAGAACATAGCTTAGGGTTACTAGGAAGTTTGGAGTGTGAGGGCAGGTATGCATCCATTGTTGTTTTTACTCTGTTAATTCTGAAGGAGAAGCTATTCATGAGATGTGAGAACATTTTAGGCTTATGGTTAATTCTTCAAGACAATGAGCTGCCTGTCACTGGGAGGGAGGCAGGCTGCGGTTTTTAGGATGATGGGGGTGTGGGTGCGGGAGTCGTGCACTGAGCAAGAGGGTCTCCCAGAGTCCTGTTGTCCCCAAAACATGAAAAACAGGACTGTAGTGGTGGGACACTGACTGGCCTTCTTTGCTCACACCCCATCCATCGGGTCTGAATCTGGGGCTGCAGGTGGGTACAGGGGAAAGAGGCAGCAACCATTCAAGGTAAGATATAAGTCTTCTTGCCTCTGAGGTTACTTTTGCAGGTTTCACCTCCTCTGTGCTGGGGGAGGGAGAGGAGAGGAGGGGTTGAGCATGTACTGAGCAGTCCCTGAGATGGGAAAAACTAAAAAGGAGCCAACGTGTGAACTTGCCACGTTGAGAATGTGATGCCATTGCAATATCTCACTAAATATCTGCAGTTGACTCAGTCTAAGAGCATGAAGTACATATTCTCCTGAGACTGGGGGAAAACATGCCCCCCTGTGCCAGTGCATGATTAATCAACGTGCTTCTTTCCTTCGCCTTTATCCTCACCATTGATGCTATTGTTTTAGCGCATGTTCATTGCTGCTAAAGCCTGCTTAGTTGTCAATAATGAATTTTCTAGAACATTTGTTAAGGAGCTTGAAGGCAAACAGTCTGGATTGCATCTTGGCCCAGTGGCCTTGGGTAATTGACTTGATCTCTACAAACCTCAGTTTCTCCATCTGTTATCTCCAACATCTCCAATTTATCTTCATGCCTCATAGAGCCCTGTAAGAAGTAGATGAGATAGTATAAAAGACAGTCACTCTAGTGCCTGATACAGACTTATCAATGATACAATTATTATAACATAGACAACTTTTCTTTTTGCATTTCTGCAATATTTCAAAAGGAGCTTTAATGAATATTCCATGAACATATGAATTTATTTGCATACTTTCTCATAGAGGTCAATTTACAATTGATTTTGAAAGGCGATTTGCAAAGCAGACACAAGAAATTATACAGTGTGATAAAAACTGACTCAAGGACTGCAAAAGTACTGAGTAAGTGGAAGCTGGAGCACACACCAGAAGAAGAGGAAGAACTGCTACCTCATGGCAAGAATAACCACCAAGCCCTAGACAGAGTAATGAGATTTGCTTTACTACATTTGCTAAGTAGCCATGCTCCCCATGAAAATGTGTGTTCAGCAGGCACGTGGATACCACAATGTCTCAGTCAATCGGAACTAATAAAGGAAAACCTACTCAGATTAATAGTCTAATAATTCTTTGAGAAAAATGAATAAATTTTAAGTCCATTTCCACACTAGTTCCAACAATAAAATGTAATCTTATTTTAGCAGATTTCAAACAATGCTTTGTGATTTGACTTGGAAACTGAGTTCACATTTTTCATCTTTTGATTCAACCAAAGGCAACTCTGGAAAATACTTGCAGGTGGCCAATCTCCAAATGGTAATCTGTCATTTAAACTTATTAATAAAGCTCTTCCCCATGCTGTCTAGACAAGCAGGACTCATTTTATTTTTAGTGTGCAGAAATTCTTTCACTGTTAAAATGTTTCAGAGACTCGCATGTGATATGTGTGGGTTTTGGCTTTCCAGCAACTCTATTTCCTTTCATAGGACCATTTCTTTCTTTCTTTTTTTTTATTAAGGTATAGTTGATATCTAACATTATATAAGCTTCAGGTGTACAACATAGTGATTCACAATTTTTAAATGTTATATTCCACATATTGTTATTATAAAATATTGGCTAGGTTCCCTGTGTTGTACAATATATCCTTGTTACAGGACTTTTGGCCTTTGTGCTTGGAAGAAGTGGCAAGGTCAGGCAGGACACATGAATCTGGGTAAAAGCAATCACAAGTCCCATTCCTCTGGTCACAATGGTTAACTCAGAGATGGTCAAATCACCTATTCAGAGCTTGGAGATAGAATGAGACCTTTGCTGGGAATTCTGGGAAAGATTCCCATTGCCTTCTGCTGGACTGAGTGTTGAGAGATGAGAACCTGAAATTGAGCATCCCCTCCCTGAGCCTTAGAAAGGAGCCGCTCTGGAGAAGCTGAGCGAAGACATGAGGAAAGACTGGTTCCTCGTGACCTCTTTGGAGCCATCTCTTTCCCTAGACTTTTTAAGTGAGACAATAACTTTTCCATGCGTTAATCCAGTTTGGGTTGGAGTTTCTATCACTTGCCACCAAGAAATCAATGCTTATCACACAGGATTGTTGTGTAGATTAATGAGATAATCCAGGAGGAAGCACTCAGCACAGTGTCTGGCATAGGGGAGCTCAATGTGCCCTACCCATCTCCACCAGCCCCAGCAGCCCCAGGAGTCACTAACATGGAGTATTAGGATGCTCAAGGAAGCTTCATGAAGGGTCTGAAGGTTTAGAAAGGGCAGGGAAACATGGAGAAGAGGCACTGGGAAGGGATGAGAATTTCGGGTAGAGGGAGTAAAAGTAGTAATGGAAAATGCGTACTCTGGGCATGCTGAGATAGCCAATCAGTAGAATGAGAGGAAAACAGATCAGCCAGCCGGGCTGAGGCCTGGATGACTGCAGAGCTTAGGTGCTGGCTAAAGAGCTTGGACTTTGCCCTGTAAGGTGCAGGGAGATATTGACCGCCTGGCTTGACCCGACAAATCAGCATTAATCTGACAAATCCCCGCCTGCTGTCAGTGATGTGGTGAGGAGGCCATTTCTGAGGCTGCTGCAGTGATGGAGGTGAGGAAGGGCAGCTGCTCTCAGCACTGTGCACTTAGCTCTTCCATTCATGACCTGTTCTTTACAGAGGATGAAATACCAGCCTCCAAGCACCAGATGCCTGTTAGCCTTTGTCCCTGAGCAAGAAGAATGGAGATTCTATGGCATTCACTTTGGCTGGCTGGATGATTATCAGTTTTCTGTTTCTGCTCTCTCACCGCGCCCTCTGACTCACCCTGCGTGCTGCTATAGGCCTGTGTTACTTTTCAGAGTTTTGTATGAAATTTCTTTTCTTCTACCCATATCTCATTTTAAATAGTGCATGCAATTTATATTGCTTCACACTTACTTTTCCTGAGGTTGGAAAGCAGTCCTGGTAGAATCTTTCTCACTAAAGCAAAGAGGAAGTAAGTCGTCAGTCATTAATTTGACACAAAGATTTTATGAAAATGTCAAAGGTAGAGCAAAGCAAAAGGTTCCTTTTCATAACTGTGAACGTGGTGTTGTGGAATAAGTCCTGGTGAGGGTCAGGAGGCCTGAATTCTTGTCTTAGCTCTTTTGCTAACCATCTTGTGGCCTTGGACATGCTCCTTAATATTTCTGTCCCTGAGTTTTCTTATCCATTAAATGAAATGGCTCCATCTGAGGCACTCTAAATTTGCTCCCAGTTCTATAATTCTAAACATCTGTCTTGAGAGTCAGCAGTTGAATGCAGTTCTCGAACAGAATAAGAGAAAGTGAAGGCCTTTGCGCTGTGTCTGACTGAGCCCCTCAGGTGTGGTCCTTACTTGGATCCATTGTTGCAAAGTAGCCTGACCGGGACAAACTTTTAGGAAGCACTGCGTTTTATTCAACTGTATTTGGACCCAGACATAAAATGGAGCCCCCATTACGGATTGTTTCCCCCATAATTAAGTAGGAGTATAGTTTAAGGAGCCTCAGTAGTCTCCCAGAGAGAACCCATGAGATGTCATGCTTGGAACAGCTCAGATTTCCCCTCTGCTACTTATAGGCTGGATGACTTGCAAAAATACCTAACTGATTTGATCCTTTGTTTCTTTATGTTTAACTGGAGATAGTAACACAAATCTGATGGATTTATTTTGAGGGTTAAATGATGTATGTAAATGTGTTTAACACATACCTGATACTTAGCAAGAGCTCGATAAATGGAAGCTATGAGAAGTAGTGGTAAAACTGCTAATTTCACAGGATTATTTTCTGAAGCCTTAGTTTCTCAATCATGGAACTGGATCTAAATATTGATAGCTCCCATTAGCTCCACACAAACTAACTAATCAAGAATGTAACTAATTTATGCAACACAGTGCCGTGGACCTTTGGTGTGTATCACAGCCTAAGATTTTCTTTAATACCTATGGCTTCTTTTTCTGCTATTTATCTCGAATTCTGGAAGACAGTTTAACCTACTATTGACTAACAGAGGGTTTACTGGTGGGTTAATACTTACAGGGAGTGCTTGAACACTTGCTGGGGTTTCGTGGTGCTACACCTGGCCCAAAGAGACAGAAGAAGACAATTATGCTTAGAAGTTAAAATGAAAAGTGTTATGAATCTTCAAGGTACTTCCATGAAAACAGTCAAGGAAACAGAGGCTAAAGATTAATAGGCAATTAGTGATTGTAGGAACTCTTGACATCATAAAGGTCATCCTAAACAACAGCTTAGACTGGAAGAATGGACCTACAATTACATAAACTGTAGCTGGAATCATTCGATTATTTCAAGGAATGTGAGGAACAGGGAAAAGCAGTTGCCAATGTAGAATCTAAGAAATTCAGC
Organism: Balaenoptera musculus; assembly: GCF_009873245.2. Taxonomy (NCBI): domain Eukaryota; kingdom Metazoa; phylum Chordata; class Mammalia; order Artiodactyla; family Balaenopteridae; genus Balaenoptera; species Balaenoptera musculus. Next base: position 47,797,267 of record NC_045793.1, read on the forward strand.
TCCCTACAGGCAGGGCTGTAAGGACGTGCATAACCAGCTGACTCAGCTACATCTCCCATTTCCAGGAACTGATTAGTCGCTTACACTGAATAGAGTATGTGTATAGAGTACAAAGTATGTTGGCATTATCCTTTTAATTTTTAACTTTAAAATATATCAATATATTCTGGATATCTCTCCATGTCAGCATATATATAATCTATCTCATTCTTTCTAAACACTTGATAATATTCCTTTGTATTAATTTACTGTAATTTTCCTGGTTAGTCTTCTATGGACATCTGGGTTGTTTTAAAGTTTCTATATTACAAACAATACTGCAATTGCCATAATGCCCTTAGAAGATTCTATACTAATTTACACTGCTATCTAGTTTTGGAGAATATTTTCTTTCTCTGTCCTCACCAACGTGAGGAATTATCAAGTGTTTTAAATGTTTAAATGTGATTTATAAGTGAAACTAACATCTTATTGTTTAATTTGCAGTTCTTTAATATTAATAAACTTGGATATCTTCTTATGTTTGTAGGATATTTGCACTTCAAATTCTGTGAGCTCCTGGTTCATGTTATTTACCCATTTTTCTTTTAGGTGTATTTATAACACTAAAAACTTGGAAATAATTAAGTTGTTTAATATATTTAATACATCTCATGCAATAGAATACTATGTAGTCATTAAAAACTATATTTTCAAAGGATTTTTAAATGATGGAAACATTCATTATATGGTAAGTGAAAATAAAATGGAATATAAAATTGTACGTAATGTATCATACTTGTTTTGTTTTTTAAAATACATAGAAAAAAGCCTGGGAGAAAATGCCTACATATATTAATGTGATTTGGAGAGTTGAAATTATAGGTAATGTTAAAACTCTTTTCATAAATTTTATTATTTTCCAAAGTTACTACAAAGCACATTTACTCACGTGGTCAGAATGAACAAAAATGCTATAGTTTTGTGACATGACTGATGTCGAACACTTGTACTGTTCTGTGCTTCAAGGGCACTGGTGCTCAGCACCTGAGATTATTATCACAGGGGCTCTTTAAGGAAGGACGGAACCCAATCAAAAAATGGGCAGAAGATCTAAATAGACATTTCTCCAAGGAAGACACACAGATGGCCAAAAAGCACATGAAAAGATGCTCAACATCGTTAATTATTAGAGAAATGCAAATCAAACCTACAAGGAGGTATCACCTCACACCCGTCAGAATGGCCATCATCAAATATCTACAAACAACAAATGCTGGAGAGGGTGTGGAGAAAAGGGAACCCTCTTGCACTGTTGGTGGGAATGTAAATTGGTGTTAACCACTATGGAGCAGCCACTATTGGTGCAGCAACCTAAATGTCCATCGACAGATGAATGGATAAAGAAGATGTGCTACATATATACAATGGAACATTACTCAGTCATAAAAAAGAATGAAATAATGCCATTTGTAGCAACATGGATGGACCTAGAGATTATCATACTAAGTGAAGTAAGTCAGAGAAAGACAAATATATGATATCACCTATATGTGGGATCTAAAAAATGATACAAATGAACTGATTTACAAAACAGAAATAGACTCACAGACATAGAAAACAAACTTATGGTTACCAAAGGGGAAAGGAGGGGGTGGGGAGGGATAAATCAGGAGTTTGGGATTAACAAATACACACACTACTATATATAAAATAGATAATCAACAAGGACCTACTGTATAGCACAGGAAACTCTACTCAATACTCTGTAATAATCTATATGGGAAAAGAATCTGGAAAAAAATAGATATGTGTATGACTAAATCACTTTGCTGTACACCTGAAACTAGCACAATGTTGTAAATCAACTATGCCCCAATATAAAATATAAATTAAAAAAATTATAGCCATTAAAAAAAAAGGAAGGATGGAACTGTCTGTAAGATGACTGGGTGAGTAGAAAAAAGGCAACTAACTGTCCCTGTGTAGTCCAAATGGGGTCCGTGCCACACTGGTGGGCCATAAGTGTCCTCTGCCGCCCACTGACCGATAAAACCAAAAGCAAGTTCCTCGGTTTTGGTTTTGGTTTTGGTACTTGTGAGTGACTCAAATGTACATCCAAGGATTTCATTTTTATGTAAGACTTTAGTTATGTACCACAGGTAACCTCCTAAATAAATTATTAAGGATAATTACAATTTGATATTTATAAAGGAAATTGCAGTGTTTCTAGGGTAATTCAAGTTTCCACACGTTTTCCAGCCTTTCAAATCCAAATAAGCGCCTCAGCCCTCATCTCGGAAGGTCTTACCAGGGCCTTCTGGTTGTCGTCCATCCCGTCTTGTTTTGCTTGGCGGTTCCTGGTCTCCCGCTGGTTACCTCTGGCGTTCTTGCCATCACTCTGCAAGCTGAAGATTTCTCTCCCAGCCGCTTCCTAATTCCTCAGGATCACCAAGCAAGGCTGCTGGCTTAACAGACTGAATATTGGAGGCTTCACAGTGCAGAAAACGAAAGCTTGGGGGAGGGTGATGGCATATGAGCATCATGAATACTGCCTCTCTCCTGTCCCTGGCTGGCATCTACTCTCTGCAAATCAGAGCCTCTTCTCCCATCTTTGCTCCATGGGGAGTCCCCACCCCTTGGTCCCCAGTGCTTCCTCCTACCCAGTCTTGGGACACCCTAGGAGCTCTCAGCACAACAGATGTGTATCTCTGTCCAAAGAAAGTAGCTTTTTTAACACAGAGAAGTTTTAGCGTTGTTTTGTCCAAACCACTCCTGCCCTTTCTACTTAAGTGTAAGTAGAACACCCATTAAAGTGTTTTCCCAATTAAAAAAAAAATCTGTTCCGGACTTCTGTGGTGGTGCAGTGGTTAAGAATCCGCCTGCCAATGCAGGGGACGGGTTCGAGCCCTGATCTGGGAAGATCCCACATGCCGCTGAGCAACTAAGCCCATGCACCACAACTATTGAACCTGTGCTCTAGAGCCTGTGAGCCACAACTACTGAAGCCCACGTGCCTAGAGCCCGTGCTCCGCAACAAGAGAAGCCACCGCAATGAGAAGCCCGCGCACCGCAACCAAGAGTAGCCCCAGCTCACCACAACTAGAGAAAGCCCGTGCACAGCAACGAAGACCCAACACAGCCAAAAATAAATAAATTTATATATAAAAAAAAGAGTTATGTTGATCTAGATGTTTAAAAAAAAAAATCTCTTCCAAAGAATTCTGCAGTTACTCAAAGTAAGGAGCATAAACAGCAAAGGGTCCTTAAAGCAGCAGGGTTTCCCCTCCTACTCTAGAGTTCGCTGTGTTCTCTCATTCAGTTCTCTGTTAAAGTCGCTGCCATACAAGGCTTGTAAAGATAAAAGGCTTCTCTTGTGAATGTGGACACCTAGATACTGTGATTTCAGCAAACTGGGGGAGAATTCTTTGTGAGCATCTTGCTGTCTTAGGTGATTGTAATTTTTGACTGATGTTTTTCTTTTTAATTATACATTACTTTTAGTTTAACTTCAAGGTTTACTTTGTTGTAGGTAGTTTAACTCAACGGTGGGTAGTGGTGAATATTTTTATCAGTAATGTTGGGGTCCATCACATTTCAATAACTTGATTTTTGAGATACCTTATATTGTGTTTCATGTAAGAATCATCTAATACTCTACTGTTAGAGTAGATAGATAGACACATGATTGTTCTCCCTCCCATTTGTTTACATAAAACACTCCATTGTTTTCATTGATTTCCTTTCCTAAACTATGTGGGAGTAGGTGGCCTAGAAGGGCAGGGGATCTTTTGCAAAGTCTAACAAGTTTGAGAGACACTGATGTAGGGACAAGTGATGTTAAAACTACTTAGCAATTGGTAGGGACTTCCCTGGTGGTCCAGTGGGTAGGACTCTGCACTCCCAATGCAGGGGGCCCGGGTCGGGGAACTAGATCCCACATGCATGCCGCAACTAAAGATCCTGCATGCCTCAGCAAGGATCCCACATGCTGCAACTGAGACCCGGCACAACCAAAATAAATAAACAAATAAAAATAAATCTTAAAAAAAAAAAAAACGACTTAGCAATTGGTAAAACATGGGCACCGATCAATTGGGAGGACTCTAGCTCTTAGGGTGGAGCCAAATCCTAGAGTTTGAATCCTGGGACAGAGTTAACTCTTTAGTTACTGGGTCCTGGAGAGATCCAGGGCTCCTGGGGGATGGGAGCCCATGGTAGGGTCCACAGTGGCTGTTTACCAACCAGTATGGAAGTATTTTAATATTTTAATATTCAACAGGGTCTTATCAGTGTGTACCTGCTAAGTGTCAGTGCTGAAAGTAGAGATACAGAATTATAGAATCCCTGAGTTGGGAGATACTGGAAGTCTCTAAAGAAATCATCTAAGTGATGCCTCCAGACAATGAATTCCTCAAAAAGCAAAGACCACATGCTTCCCACAGTGACAGCCACACCACAGATGCTCCATGACTGATGACTGGTTCAATGAGGGAATGAGCCAGCCCTCACTGCTGTGCACTTGGCAAGTTGTCACTGGTCTTTTCTGATTATCTCAAGTGATAGGAAACTCATTATCATGCAAGGCTGCTGGTGATTTTGTTTGTGAATCCCTCCCATTTTTTGCATAGGAAAATTTTGATTTCAAATAATTTTACTCTTCTTTTGTTTTCTGATAAATGTTTACAGCAAATATCTGGACTTCTCTTTGTATATTATACATATATTAAATGTGAAATATATATTAACATTTGTCTAGTATATATATTTCTCTTCTGATTTCTGCCTCTTTTCAGAAAACCTTCTTTTCCTATCATATTCCTTAGTCTCAAAATTTTCTATTCTTTATGCTTTAGCAATAGCAGATGAGAATTACTAGCTGGGAGGTGGTGATGTGGATGCAAAAGGTACAGCAAAACCAAAAAGAGTTAAGGACAGACAGAAGGGGCATAGAAGAAACCTCACTAGCACTGAGCATTCCTTCCCTTGGCCTTAAGCTAAGATCAGCTGTCTTTGGTGGAATCATTTACATGGACCTTGAACACCGGAGCTCTTCAGAGGGTGGGGCAACAATTAACGCTCTTGGAAGAGCTTACAGCTTTGACAGCCTGGAATGATTGGCACGTGAGTGTGCTGGAGACAGCAGTTCTGCCAGAGGCTCAAACTAATCATGACAAGGTTTATAGGGACATACAATAGCCGTACTGTGACCGAGGGAGATGATTATCTTGTTAAATTGCCTTTGAATCCCTTTTGGAGCTGAATTTGCGATATTCTCCATGTTTAGTATGGGTATGGTTTTTATTGCTCTTGTTAATGATAATGAGAACAAAATGCAAAGTACTTAACATGCATCTTTTCTATTTGTTACAACACCACCAGGACGTGGACATTATTATTCTCATTTCACAGATGAAGACCACACAGGAAATAAAAAGAGCCAGTCAACACATAGATCTAAAGTCTGTAGACTCCTCCCTCTTTACATGGATTTATGCCAAGTAACATAAAAAGCCCTGGTAGCTCTTGACCGGGGCAAGGCTGTAGGCTCGCACGCTTCCCAACTCCGGAAAGATAGAGGAAGTTTTTAAGTTTCAGATTTCCTTCTACTTTCAAAAAAGAGGAACCTTAGTATTATCTCATTTCAAGCATAGCAATGAGAAAAAGGTTCAAGAAAAGATGCAATTCTAAGACTGCAGGAGTAAGAAGAAAGGAAACTTTATAGCTATCTAAACACCCCCAAAACGCAGGGGGACTTACATAGTCAACCTGCTGTGAAGGAATAACAGGCTCGTGTTACATTTTAGAAGTGACACTGTGACTGCAAATAGTCACAGCTGCCAACAACACTGGCCTGATTTATTCAGTGATTGGAGAGATGCCCACATGAACACACAGACACACGCATGTACACACAGGATATGTGTTTACTTGGTCCTCATTACTCATAGAATCCATATTTGTGAATTTGCCTGCTTGCAAAAGTTTATTTGTAATCCCTCAAATTCACACTCAGGGCACCTTGGTGTCATTCACAGACAGGCACAGAGCAGTGGAAAATTGAGTTGCCCGACGTGCACTTTCTCAGCTGAGGTCAAAGTGACTCTCTAGCTTCCTGTCTCAGCTCTCATACTATAAACAGTGTCCTTTTCGTGGTCTCTATCATGCCATGTTATTCACATTTTTGTGCTGTTTGTTGGTGATTTCCCTAGTTCAAATGGTCTCCAAGTGTCTGAAGTGTTCCTGAGCACAGAAGGCTATGATGTGCCTTATGGAGAAAATGTGTGTTAGATGAGCTTCGTTCAGGCGTGACTTACAGTGTTGTTGGCCATGAGTTCAGTGTTAATGAAACACCAGTGTATATTAAATAAGGGGTCTTTAAACACAAACACACACAAAATAAGGTTATGTATTAATCAGTTGACTTAAGCATTGCAACAAGAGACTCACAGGACCCTGTGAGTCCCCTAGCATTGATATTTCCCCTAGCATCAGTGGTTCAATATTTGCCAATTTGGTGTTTGTGGCACCTTTATAGGACATAACTACCATGAATAACTGTATGAATCAACTGTATGTTTATAGGTGTATTGTGCATGTGCATGTATGCATGTGTGTATTTGTGTAGCGCCTTATATGCTAATTCAGTGAGGCCCTGGAATTGTAATTCTACGTTATTCAGTGATAAATGATTTTTAGAGAAAATTATTACCATTCCAAAATGTACATTTTTTAAAATTAGGGCTTAAAGATCCTACAATTCATCTTTTGTTTCACTAGCAATATTTTTGATCAGCAATCATTTGATTGTACCAGCATGATAATGTTGCTTAACTACTGCTTGGAAGAGTGGGTGTATGTGGGCTAAAATTGTGAATATTATTGCAAAAACACTTGGACTACGACTGCATTCCAAGCAACATTTTCACTCCAGAAATCTGTCCAAGAGTTTATTATCTAGTTGGTAAGTTGACTTTTGGACATAATATTCTGTTCAGATCTCTTTTGGCCATGTCAACATAGCCAATACCCTCAAACGACCACTCAAACTGAGTCAGATCTTGCCAGAGATGGGCGCTACCCTTCTGTGAAAGCCAGACCTGAATCCTCCCCAATCCACTCCCCTCCCAGCTACCACAGAGAGTGGAGCAAGATAGTTCCTGTCCATTTCTCTCTCTGCAGCACTGCCTTCCAGGAACTTCCCAGCATCTTTGGCTCTCCACATTTGACTAGATCCAGTTTCAACATATCTTGATTTTGGGAAAGAAATCAAATTTTTAAAAACGGTAAAAAGCAAGGCAAAATTTTTCTTCCTTATTTGATCATCTCCATAATTGAATTAGGAAAAGCAGCCTGTATGGTGGAAAGAGCCCTAGACTGGGTAACAGGGTATTATTTTCATCGATAATGTTAATTACCTATGTCATCTAGGCAAGTGACTCAACTAGGCCTTAATGTCCTTATCTGAAAAGGTTGAAGTTGGACAAAATATCCTTTAGAGTCCCTTTTAGGTGAAAAGTTCCTACACTCTATGCTTCTAGCTGGACTGCTCAAGATAATCTTGAGGTTTCCCAGATCATCTTGTCATTAGAAAGACTTCTAATGTGCTCTAGAGCCTGAAAATGGAAATTAATGAGTATAACACATCATATTGAATCTGACAATAGTACCATTCAGTCTTTGTTGGCTAAAGAATATGTTAGTTTTTTCCATGTCATCTTCAGAGATTACAAGTACCATTAATTTGTTAATTCATGTATTCGACACATATTATTGGGCCCCTATAATGTTGTAGCACATTGAAAACAAGATATGGTCCCCATCCTTAAGCCAAACCAAGATGTGTGCAAACCCAGAGTTTGATAAAAACTTGGTGCTCAAAGTAGGTTAATAATTTGATATCCTATTCTTTTAAAATATGCTCAACATTTTAAGAAATGAGAAGGGGAAATGTCAGCACCAAAGAGAAATGTTTTTCTATTTAACGCAAAGGTATAAAACTAATTTATATTTTACCATAAGAGAAATTGTGTATGGCAAGCCGAATTAATTGGCATCATGTTTTATAGTTATCCTAGAGATATTTTAGGAACCATAAAAACTGCTCCTGGGACTTCCCTGGCGGTCCAGTGGTTAAGACTCTGTGCTCCCAATGCAAGGGGCATGGGTTGATCCCTGGTTGGGGAACTAAGATCCCGCATGCCTCACGGCAGTGGCCAAAAACAACAAACAAACAAAAAACACCAAAAAACCCCCCATCTCCCTCTCCTTCCAAGCGGCTACCTCTGGCCCACTGGCTCACCGCTGCATCTCCCCCACTGGAGATTATAACCTTTGTTTTTTGTTCCATTTGATAATCAGTTATCAAATAAAATCAGAAAATGTTTATTAAGTAACTTACTATAAGACCATGATTTCTGGGTGTCTAAATATTAATTTTATTGTTTTTGTTATTTTTGTAAGCTCTTCAACACTCTTTGTGAAACAAGATAAGGTAGAAATAAACTATTGGCTTAATTAACATTGTGACATTTCTATGTACCAATTTAGCTAATATTTAGTATCTGTTTATATTTAACCCTGACTAAAGGTTTTTTGTTTGTTTGTTTGTTTGTTTTAAGGTGCAAAATCTTCCAAACATACAATCTGCTATGTAAAGCATTATATTTCCTTTAATAGATTTTGTACTATCTCCTATATAAATAAATGTTTGGCAAAGCAAATCAGATTTTTCTATTAGCTTACATTAAAAGTCAAGCCATTTTTGTTTGCTTGTAAATTTATCTTCAATTTGGGGCTTCATTAGTCTCATTTTGGGAATTTCTCCCCTTTGTCTTTTCTGCACCTACAAACACTATGGTGGTTCTGAATTCAAGAATATTTTTGGCAAATCTTTTGGCAGAGAATTTTGGTAATGAAAAAAAACTTCTGTCCCTAAGTCATCTGTTCAAGCTATTCAAACTTTTCTTAACTTACAGTTTATTACACTGGGACATACCTAAAAATATAAGATTTTGATAAGTAATATTCCCTGTGAATCCTGAAATATAGAGGTTGAGATTTCACTGTAGAAATATCTATGTAAATAACTTTACTTCATGGAATCAAACTAATAAAAACCAAAATTTTTGTTAATATTCAACATGCTATGTTTGTTGTAAAATAAACTAAGTTTTGTATAGAAGAGTGGTTTTTATGACATTTGTATTTTTTTGGCCGCACTGTGAGGCTTGTGGGATTTTATCGGACTCGAGCCCTCGGCAGTGAGAGCGCAGAGCCAGCCCTAACCACTGGACCACCAAGGAATTCCCTTATCATTTAATTTTGCTAATTAGGAAAAAAAAACACTATGGCACTCACTGTGAATCTAAAATCTACAATTCCTCCTAGAATCTACCCAAACAGAGGGAAAATTAATACTTCTTTCAAGTTTTAATTACCCATAGAAAGAAAATTATTTGTCTTAAGTATATTTCTAGAATTAGTCTAAGGAAAATAAAATTTTGCTAAACGATTAAACTGATTTTTTTTCTGTTTCAGCTAGTCAGTATTTTAAATTGAGTCCCTTAGTGATCTTGTATTATCTTAAAACTCAATCATAATTAACTTGCTTCTCCCAACTTTATAGAAGAGGGAACAATTCTTATTATAAGACCTTTGCCGTTCAATACTGTGTTAAAAGTAAGTTAGAGAATTAGGAAAGATAAGGCTGCCTGTTACAAGCTGTTCATCTACTAAGAATGTATCTGTTCTTGGAATAGTTAAGGTGTGGCTAAAGTTGAAATGATTTGTTTACAGAAAGGATTTTTTAAATGCATAGAGTCATATTTGACCTTTACTATGTGAGCCAACAGAGTGCAAGAGAACTTCCAGTCATGTTTTTGCTCTTCCTCAAGAACATCAGTGAATTTGGGGAGAAAATATCACTAGTACGTCCACGTATACACGTATATGCTAAAGTATTTTATATTTTTATTACTTCTTACCTTATGATAAAATACCAAAGAGATGTAATTGTGTTTTGCTTTGAGTTTTATTATAATATATGTGCTCAGAAATATTAAATTTTGCTGAAGAAAATAAGAATATTAAATAATTAAAACCACTATGTATTGCTGTCAACCAGTCATCATGCTTAGCATTTTACGTAAATCACGACTCTATTCAATCATGATGATGATGAAGATAAGGAAGATGATGACAATAGATATCATTTGTTAAGCAGCCATTATGTACCTAGTACCTGCTAGGCACCTGAGGTATAATAGTGTACATGGGAGGCACAGTCCCTGACCTTACAGAGATTAAGATTAGTGACAAGGTGTAAACAGATCAACAGTTATGATATAGAGTGGTGAGAGCTGTGTGGGAGAAGTATGGGTGTTACAGAAGCACACTGGAGGGATGTCTGACCCACATTTTATTGAGGCATAAAGAGAAGGTATGTGTCACACACACACACACACACACACAAACACAAAAACAGATATAAAGAGATGAATTGGCCACCAAAAAAAAAAAAAAAACAAACCCCAGAATAAAAATGAGCATGAAGAAATATCCAGAGGGTGGAATATGCATGACACTTCCAAAAGAACTGAAAAAATTTTCAATATGGCGGGAGCAGAGAGGACCAACATGGACAAAATAAAACATAAGCCTGGGGGGTAAGTTTGAGCTGCCATGAAAGCCACATTGAGGAAATGAAATTTGGGATCAGAGCGGACAGTGTCATGATCAGACATGTACGTTAGAAAAATTACACAGCTACCATGTGGATGAACAATGGGGGCAGAGGCAAGACTGTTGGCAACAAAATGAATTAGAAAGGTTGCAGTCATTTGGCAAAAACAAAACAAAAAATGATTGTCTGACACCAGGGGAGTGACAATGTGAATGGATTAAATGTGATTTGATTCGAGAGACGTTTAGGATGTAGATTTGGTAGGTCTCAAAGGTGGGAGTGAGGGAGGTTAAAAGAGAAAGGGATTCTGTGGAGAGGCAGTTGGCATTTAATGAAATTTGGAACAGAGGAGTAGGAGAAGGTTTTGGAGTGAGGAAAAAGAGAGCACTTACTTTTGATGTGCTGAGTTTTAGGTGGCTATTGAATATTCAAGTAAATCCAGAATTTACATATGAGGAAATGAAACTGAATGAAGTTAATAACTTCATTTGGAGCCATGACGGTCTGGCTCCAAATTCCATTAACCACTATACTATTCTCCTTCTCAAATCTTTTTTTTTTTTTTTTTTTAAATCACTCCCTATTTTATCAAATTTATTTATTTATTTATTTTTGGCTGTGTTGGGTCTTCGTTTCTGTGTGAGGGCTTTCTCTAGTTGTGGCAAGCGGGGGCCACTCTTCATCGCAGTGCACGGGCCTCTCACTATCGCGGCCTCTCTTGTTGTGGAGCACAGGCTCCAGACGCGCAGGCTCAGTAGTTGTGGCTCATGGGCCTAGTTGCTCCGCGGCATGTGGGATCCTCCCAGACCAGGGCTCGAACCCATGTCCCCTGCATTAGCAGGCAGATTCTCAACCACTGTGCCACCAGGGAAGCCCGCCTTCTCAAATCTTTGTGCGAAACTCTTCTCTAGAGATACGGATTTTGACAATCTGCACTCTCAATGCTCCTTATTTGATCCTATAGAACAGTGTCAGGATACTGGTTTCTAATTCAGCTGTTCCACTAACTTCTTGACTCTGGGCAAATCATTAACCTTTCAGAATCACTGTCTTTAAGGAAGGAGTTGGACCAGACTGGTATTTTTCAAAGGGGCTTTGGAAGTAGGAGTGGAAGGAGCTTAGAAAAGAAGAGCATGAACAAACATGTCTCCTGAGAAAAGCCTATCACCTGGAAAGGTTCCTCAAACCATAAACTCTACGTAGGTCCTTCTCCTCCCTCCTATTCTGATATTCCCCCCAGCAAGGGCATCCCTTCCAGTTGAGATCTATGGCTTTGGCTTGTGCTGTATCCTTCAGATATGCTCAGAGAAATAAAGATTGATAACCTCCAGATAAGATGATCTCAAAGTCTTTCATGCGCTCTTAGATATTTCAAAATTCTGTCATTGCAAATCAACTTCTTTAAAATATACAAGAGAATAGTGTTTTTGCTTGTTTTCTCACTAGGTCTTCTTTCATTCACCATATATTTACTGTGTACTTACTATGGGTCAGATCAGGCATGTAGACACTCGGGATATAGCAGCGAATAAGACGAAGTCCTGTACTTCGGACATTTGCATTCTGGTAGGGAGGGACAGATAATGAACTTTGAACAGCACAGGTTGAACTGTGTAGGTCCATTTATACGCAGATTTAAGAAAATAAATATAGTACCTGTATTTTCATTTTACAGATCTTAAATTAACTAACGTGGGGAAATGTTTGTGTTCAACAGGATCACAATATGTGGAATCAAAAGAACTAGGGTTTGAGTCCTGATTCTATCCAAACTGTTTCAGCTTCCTGCCCTTGGGTGAGTCATTTATCAATTCCTTTGTTTTTGAGGCAGAGATAGCAGTACTCGTATTTTCAACTCAGCGGGGTGTCAGTGCCTCTAACCCCCATGTTGTTCAAGGGTAACTGTACACAGAAAATCACTAAAGCTATAGAAGTCCTAAATAACACTATCAAGCAACTTGATTGAACTGAAATATTTTCATTTTCAGACTCTACTTCTCTACCTAAAAACAGCAGAACACACATTCTTTTCAAGTGTACACAGAACATTCACCAAGAAAGACAATACTCTGGGCCATAAAGCAAACCTTAGCACACATTGAAATGAATTGAAATCAGGACTATGATAAAATTAAACCAAAAATTAACAGCAAACTTATCTAGAAAATCCCCACATATTTAGAAATTAAACAACAGACTTCTAAATATCACATGGGACAAAAAACTGTCTCAATGGAAATTAGAAAATATTTTTAACTGAATGACAAGTAACATGTAGCACATCAAATTTGCACAATGCAGCTAAAACAGTTTTTAGAGAGAAATTTATAGCAATAAATGCTTATATTAGGGAGGAAAAAAAGGTCTCAAATCAGTAATCTAATCTTCCACCTTAAATAATAAGAAAAAGCAGAGCAAACTAAGCCCAAAGCAAAGAAAGAAAAGGATAAAGATAAGAATAGAAAGTCAATGAAACTGAAAACACAAAAACAATAGAGGAAGTCAGCATAACCAAAAACTGGTTCTTTATAAAGAACAATATAATTGATAAAGCTCTAGCAAGAATGGCCAAGAAAAACAGATAGAAGACACAAATTAATATACCAGAAGCAAAAGCTGGACAAAGAAGGGGTGAATATTAAATGCATAATTAGGAAATACTATAACAACGTTATGCTCATAAATTCAACAACTTAAATGAAAAAGACCAATTCCTTGAGAGATACAAACTATCAAAGCTTACATACACAAAAATAGGTAATCTGACTAGTCATATATATATTAAAGAAATTGAATTTGTAGTTAAAAACCTTCCAACAAAGACAACTCAAGACTCATATGGCTTTTCTGGTGAATTCTACCAAAAATTTAAGGAAGAAATAATATCAATTCTACAAACGCTCTTCTAGGAAAATTGAAAAGGAGAGAGTACCTCTCTACTCATTTTATAAGGCCCATATTACCCTGATACCAAAACCAGACAAAGACGCAAGAAAACTATACACCCATAACTCTCATGAACATAGATTCAAAAATTCTCAAAAAGATTTTAGCAAGTTAAATCCAGCAACATATGCAAAAGATAACATCATGAGAAAATGGGGTGAACACCAAGAAGCAAGGCTAGTTCAACATTCCAAAATTAATGTGGATTACATTGACTAAAGAAGACTGAAAAGGAGAAACTACATAATTATATCAATATATATAGAAAAATCATTTGACAAATAAAAAATATATTTATGATAGAAACTCTCAGTAAACTAGGAATAGCAGCAATTTTTCTCAATATGATAACAAGCATCTACTAAAACTTAAAGCTAAATTATACATAATTAGACATTATAAATTATATGTAGTAAATTATACATAATGGTGAAGAATAAATACTTTTTTTTTTTAAAATTAATTTATTTTTTAAAATTTTTTTTTGGCTGTGTTGGGTCTTCATTTCTGTGCGAGGGCTTTCTCTAGTTGTGGCAAGCGGGGGCCACTCTTCATCGTGGTGCACGGGCCTCTCACCATCGCGGGCTCTCTTGTTGCGGAGCACAGGCTCCAGACGCGCAGGCTCAGCAGTTGTGGCTCACGGGCCCAGTTGCTCCGCGGCATGTGGGATCTTCCCAGACCAGGGCTCGAACCCGTGTCCCCTGCATCGGCAGGCAGATTTTCAACCACTGCGCCACCAGGGAAGCCCCAAGAATAAATACTTTTGCCTTGATATGGGAATAAGATTCAAGACTGAAACAAGATGCTCACCACTCCTATTTAGTAGCATACTACTCAGTGCAATAAGGCAAGGAAAAGTAAAAGATACTAAAGTATCAGTTACAATGGCCCCCAAAATGAAATATTTAGGTGTAAACAACAAAATATTTGCTGAATTTGCATGATAAAGACTACAAAACACAGATGAAAGAAATCAAAGAACTAAATTTATTGGGTTTGTGTACTGAAAGACAATATTAAGATGATAATTCTCCTCAAATTGATCTATAGATTTATTACAATCCCAATAAAAATCCCAGCAGGATTCTTTTTTTTTTTTTTTTAAGAAATGACTGTTACTCTTGGATTGCAGAAGTGTGTTTTTTTTTTTTTAAAGATTTATTGATTGATTGATTGAGTGAGTGATTGCTATGTTGGGTCTTCGTTTCTGTGCGAGGGCTTTCTCCAGCTGCGGCAAGCGGGGGCCACTCTTCATCGCGGTGCGCGGGCCTCTCACTATCGCGGCCTCTCTTGTTGCGGAGCACAGGCTCCAGACGCGCAGGCTCAGTAGTTGTGGCTCACGGGCCTAGTTGCTCCGCGGCATGTGGGATCTTCCCAGAACAGGGCTCGAACCCGTGTCCCCTGCATTGGCAGGCAGACTCTCAACCACTGCGCCACCAGGGAAGCCCCAGGATTCTTTTTATCAATAGCTATTGACAATATCATTCTAAACTTTATATGGAAAGCCAAAATAATTAGAATAGACAAAATGATTTTGAAAATGAAAAACCAGGTGGGAAGATTCATGTTGCTTGATCTTAAGAGTTACTATGAAGTCACAGCAATCAAGACAGTGAAGTATTTGCAAAAGGATAGACACAAAGATGAATGAACAGAATATAGAGTCCATAAATTGATCCATACAAATATGCCCAATATATTTTTTGACAAGGGTGCCAAGATAACTCACTGGAGAAAGCATAGTTTTTTCAACAAATGGTACTAGAAAAATTGAATATACACATGCAAAAAATAAATGTCATTAAATATAAAATTATAAAACTTTGGAAAAAACTTTAAAGAAAATATCTATGTCCTTGGGTTTGGCAAAAAGTTCTTAGATATGACATTAAAGGTCCAAGACATAAAAGAAAAATTTGCTAACTTGGAATTCACAAAATTAGAAACTTTCGCTCTGTGAAAGACACTGTTAAGAGAGTGATAGACAAGATACAGACTGGGAGAAAATATCTGCAAATCATATGTCTGACAAAGGAATTATATCCATAATATATAAAAAGTTTCATAACAACAAAAAAAAACCCCTAAAAACATGGGCAAAAATTTGAACAGACACTTCACCAAAGAAGTTATATAGATAGTACATAAACACAAGATATGATGCTCAACGTTATTAGTCATTAGGGAAATGCAAATTAAAACCACAATATGATACCTTTACACATCTTTTTAAATGTTTAATACAAAAACAAAAACTGACAATACCAAGTCCAATACAATACAAGGATATGGAGTATCTGGAACTCTCATACACTACTGATGGGAATGAAAATGGTACAGCTACCCTGGAAAACAGTTTGTCAGTTTCTTGTAAAGTTAAACTTACACTTGCCATATAAATGTAGCACTCTTACCTCTATGTATTTACCTTGGAGAAATGAAAACTCAGGTTCACACAAAAACCTGTATTCAAATAATCGTAGCAGCATTATTCATAACTACAAAAACCTGCAACAACCTAAATATCCTTAGCTGGGCAAATGGATAAAGAGGTACATCCATTAAATGAAATACTACTCAGTAATTAAAAGGAATGAATTATTGATATTCTCAACAACATTGATGCATTATGTTTATCAAATATATTATGCTAAGTGAAAGAAGCAAGGCTCAAAAAGTTACATATTGCATGATTCCATTTATACGAAAATCTGGAAAAAACAACACTGTAGGAATAGAAATAAGATCAAAAGTTGTTTACTATGATTTAAGGGTGTGTGTGTGGCAGGGAGTGGTTTGACTATAAAGTTGCAACACGGGGGAATTTTTGGAGTGAAGGAACTGTCTGTATCCTGACTGTGATGGTTGTTATACCATGCTATAATTTATCAAAACTCACAGAATGAATATTTTGAAATAATTTTTAAAAATAATAGAAATCACAAAAGAAAAAAATGGAATTGATTCTAAAAATACTTAGATATCTTCTCTATGTAAAAATAATTTAAAGTAAAATTCCTAACTAAAACACAGAAAATTTCAAAAAGTGGGTGAGGAATTTACAAACCATGAGGTCCTTTAGGAGAACACAACGGCTGGTGACCACTAGAGGCAGTACAGAGATGTCTAAAGCACTTTAGTCAAACCCAGAAGATAAATGGCAAATTAATCAAAACCTTCTTCCCGCCTTTGGAATTTTTCAGAGGGCACACTTGGCAATTCTGGGTTACTTCCTTTGTTCCCTCACTTGTATTGTGGGCGGCAGATAGTGGGCTGATGTGACCGCAGAAGCATTCCAAGTGGGTGCTTGTAGATTTGGAATGCCCTGCCTGGGCCGGGGAGGCCCCAAATACTAGAATGGCCGGGATCCCAGGCCTCTGCTAAGGGTGACTGATGGAACAGTGGAGGGGAGCTTTCTGGGTGAGCGTGTGTCTCTGCTCAGGCTTCTAACCAGCCCACTGGTGCCTGCAGATTAGAAACCAGAAACGTGGGATGGGACAAAAAATGTAAAGAGCATAAAAATAAACTTGCTTAGTGTGGCCGAATGCCTGAGGGGCCGGGAGAGGCTGAGGGAGAGTAGAAGAGATGCCATCTGGAGAAAGATGAGGACCAAGAAAAAGGCCAAATGTCTGAGCAGATGCCAACCCATCCTTTCCTCATTTTTCTCTTTTTTTATTTCATTTTTTTCTTTCTCTCTTCCTTCTCCTCCTCTCTCTTCTCTTCTCATTCTCCACCCCTACACCCACAACCCTGTGTTTCCCCTCCTCTCCTGTGCTTTTGTATCTCCTTCATTCCTCTCTCTCCTCACAGTCAACTGAATAACATGTATTCAGTGAACATGGCAGAGACAAGATCAAAGGCGTGAAGGACGATTAGCTTCTGGTGGCTGCCATAACAAACTACAATAAACTTGGTGGCTTAAAACAACCCAAATTTATTCCGGAGGCCAAAAGTTTGAAATCAAGGTGTTGGCAGGGCTGCAGTCCCTCTGAAGGCTGTCGGAGAGGATGCTTCCTTTCCTCTCCAGACATTCCTTGGGTTGTGGCTGCCTCACTCCATCTCTGCCCTCCTCTTCACGTGGCCTCTTCGCAGTGCATCTCTCCTCTGTGTGCCTCTCATAAGGACGCTATTGGATTTAGGGCCATCCTGGGTAATCAGGATGACCTCATTTTAAGATCCTTAATTTATGAATCTGCAAAGACCCTTTTTCCAAATAAGATCATATTCATAAATTCTGAGGGTTAGGACATATCTTTTTTGGGGGGGGAGGGGCAGCATTTAACCCATGACAAATGAGGTTCCAACCTCCACACAACATTTGATTCTTCTGTTCTCACTCATTCAGTAAGCCATGTAGTTATTGACGATGAATTATTACTTAGCCTCACACTAGAATGGAGCAAGTAAAAAGTAAATGCAATTCATGGGCCCTGTACTTAGAGAATCAACAGTGTGGTTGGAAATTCACAATAAATCCTCCCCCCAACCCCCCACATATAAAACATAACACAAGAAAGTTAAAGAACACAATAGTTCAATAATGTCATGTAAAATATAATTAAGAGTAATCTAGTTAGAGAAACAAGACTAGCATATGTCTCATGATTAAAGAGCAATTAAACTAATAACGTGATAGAAAAACGGACAAAGGGTGTGAACAGAGAGTTCATATAAAAGACATAGAAATTAAATGTTCCAAAAGATGCTCAAGCTTACTCATAAGAAAAGAAACGCAAACTAAAACTACCTCGGATATATACTATTTCTTACCTATTATGTAGCTAAAATCCAAAAGTTTGGTAATACTCTCCTGGTGAGGCGATGGAGAGAGTCACTTTCATACACTGCTGGTGAAGTGTAAATTGGAACAACCCTGACAGTGGCAATTTGATGATATCTCTAAAATTTATCTATAAAAATGTTGTGAAGTATATATTCTTTGATCCAGCATGCCTGCTTCTAGGATGTTACTTTACAAAAAAATTTACACAGGTGCAAAATGATCTATGTTCAAATTATTCTATATAGCACTGTCTTAAAGAGCAAAATATTGGAAATGAGCCAGAGATTTTGCAGTAGGCGGCTGAGGAATATGACTGTCAAAGAAGGTAGAGGCCCAGTACCAGGGAAGTCATTATGGGGGGGGGGGGAGTCCCATGACTCAAGCCTCCCTTCTTGGCCCTTGTCTATCATTCTTCTCAAGTGGCAATCATCTTCCATTCCAGTGAGGGTTTCTCTGCAGCCTTGCTTTCTTCCTGACCAAGTTTTTACAACTGTGTTCAGCATTTCATGAAAAGTTTTGGGAAACATTCTCATTGAGGTCCACACCTAAGAGGCATATTGAAGCCCATGTCCACTTTTACTCAGAGGCTGGTCCAGTCACGCTGACACATAAACATGCAGGGCCTGGATCTATCACAGCCAATAAAACTATTCATTTGGAATAAAATAGCCTGATAAACCCTGGGTCTGTACCCTTCAGAGGAAGTACAGGTACATGTACACGTACACACACACATGCACATACACACTCGCCCAGTCTAAAGTCCAGCGCATTAGGAATTAATTTGCCAGGAGAAGGATCATAAATTGCCCCACATCAATATGTTTATGTTTCCAGACTCTGAGTCCATCTTTCCTGGCGTGGAATCAGAGGACAATGGAAAAAGCAAATATTTGAATTCAGAAGATGCAGCTCTTTAGGACTCACTAACCATAGAACCTTGAACAATCACTTAATTTCTTTGAGATTCCATTTCTCATCAACAAAATGGGGATCAAAGTAATATCTGCAACATTAATTAGCTTTTGATGCCTAACAAACCACCCAAAACGTAGTGGCTTAAAACAATTAATTTCATGCACAATTCTGCAGGTCACCATTTGACCTGGCTTAATTGGGTAGCTCTGGTTTCATCTAGGCTCTCTCCTGCTTCTGCAGTGAGCAGCCAAGCCAGCTGGTCTCAGGTAGCCTCAGGGAGACAGCTTATCTCTGCTCCTTGAGGTCTCTTCTCCAGTTGACTAGCCTGGACTTGTCTTAAGTTGGAGACAGCTTCTGAGAGAGAGTCAAAGCTCATAAGGCCCCTTGGGGCCTAGATTTGGTGCTATGGACCAAATTGTGTCCCCCCCCCCAAATTCATATGTTGAAGCCCCAATCCCCAGTGTGACTGTATCTGGGGGCAAGACCTATAAGGAAGTAATAAAGGTTAAATGAAGTCATAAAGGTGGGGTCTTAATCTAACAGGACGTGTCCTTATAAGAAGAGGAAGAGACGCCAGAGATCTCTCTCTCTTTGCACAAGCACAGAGGAAAGGCCATGTGGGGTTAAGGTGAGAAGTTCTACAAGCCAGGAAGAGAGGTCTCACCAGACACCAACCCTGATGGTACCTTGATCTTGAACTTCTATCCTCCAGAACTGTGAGCAAATAAATTTCTGTTGGTTAAGCCACCCAGTCTGTGGTGTTATAACAGCCTGAGCGGACTAATACAATTGGAGTTGGCAAAATATCACTTCTACCACATTCCATTGGCCAAAGCAAGACACTAGAAATGAGCCCAAAGACAAAGCGTTAGGAAATAGACTCCACATCTTGATGGGAGGAGCCGCAAAGTCCCCTATCAAAGGGGCATGGATATAGCAATAATAATCTAAAGCATCTGCCACACATAGTTTTTGTATGGATCACATGAAATTACGGATATGAAGGCACTTCCTTAATCATAAAGCCCTATAGCAATGTTAACTATGGTATGCAGCCTGTCTCGCTTTGTAGCAGTTGTGCCTATTTCTTTTCTTTTTTTTTTTTTTTTTAACTTTGGGTTTATTTATTTATTTATTTTTATGGCTGTGTTGGGTCTTTGTTTCTGTGCGAGGGCTTTCTCTAGTTGTGGCAAGTGGGGGCCATTCTTCATCGCGGTGCGCGGGCCTCTCACTATCGCGGCCTCTCTTGTTGCGGAGCACAGGCTCCAGACGCGCAGGCTCAGTAATTGTGGCTCACGGGCTCAGTTGCTCCGCGGCATGTGGGATCTTCCCAGACCAGGGCTCGAACCCGTATTCTCTGCATTGGCAGGCAGATTCTCAACCACTGCGCCACCAGGGAAGCCCGTGCCTATTTCTTAACTACCAGGTGATGTGGTTGTAAAGATGTGTCTGGGTAGTACACTGTTCCCAGGGAGTTAGTAAAAGTCGCTGCCTAATGAATGAAGTCCTATAATTCTTTTATAAAAATTTTTGTGTATTTATTTATTTTTGTCCTTTTTGAAGTCCTATAATTTTTATAATTAACCAGAGAAGTAGCATGGTTTAGGAAGGCAAGACTGCATTTTCATAGCTAGAAAAGCCTGAAAATAAGTATTTGAATGAGTATCCCACTCAGTGAGTTCAGGAACAGGAAGTTTGATGGCTGGATGAATAGTAGAAAAGAAGGATGCAAATCAGGTCGGATTTAGTGAATTTAGTCATCCATACTCACCACCTCCCTGGGAGACCAAGGGAAAAACGAGGCTGCTGAGTCAAAGAGGCAGCCCGCCAGGAAGGAATATCTGTGGCTACAGCATTGGACTCTTTTCTCATCGAAAGACCTGCCCATGAGTCCTAAAGACTGTGTCCAGGTTCACAAGCCTTTGCCCTGATCATCTCCCTGATCATCTCCTGTCCTTGCGCAGAGCTACAAGCAGAAATCCTACTGACAGTTGTGATAAAGAGAGGCTATTCTGTCAGAACGGATAGCCTGGCAAGCTGGTGCTTCTGCTCCAACTGCGAACAGGTTAAATTACACAGCATAGCATATTTCATCATTCTTTCATTGGTGAGAATAGACATGGCGCTCTGACTGCAATGGAGACATAGTGGTTCCTGGGAAGTGGATCTGTGTACCTTGAGAAGTCAAAAGGGTTGAGAGGATAAAGGAAGAGGTCTTGCTGAAGAGTAAAACCCCAGTTTTGGCATGACTCTAGGACCTTCAGGGAGATCCCCCCTCCCAGCGAAGGCAGCTTCAGCCTCTGGAAATCTGCAAACTTGAGGAGTTAAGAGGCAGAACGTCACACTCTGCTGGCAGTCTCTCCTATGTATTGGCTTAAGTAGGCAGGTGTGTTGGTCCAGAAGCAGGGGGGGTGATTTGCCCCCGGGGTTGGGAGCATGTTTAACACCTTCAGGTCACTCACAATACCTGAGATGTAATTAACTCATCAAAACATCTTGAATGGTTCCTGAATGATCCAACGCCTGTCTCCAAACTATTATTGCTTGTATTACACTGTATTGCAGTAAGATTATAAGTAGGTATAGATTAAGATCTTACTTTCTTCTGCATCTGCAGTTTAGTTCACTGCCTGGTACCTAATAGGCACACTGAATAAATACAAGAATGAATGAACTCAATAAATATTTTTTCAATAAATCGATAAATCAATACAAAATAAATGAGGGACACAGTCAGGGTTTAAATTTATAAAGTATATGAAGGACTAAAAATATTGGTATCTACTTTATTTTTTGTCCCAAGGCCCTTGTACTATGTACTCAATAAATACTTGTTGATTTGCACTAAAGTTACCTAGCCCCCAAATTAAATATTACATTACAAAAATAAGACAGCTAACTGTCCCAACAATTAAAAGGGGCAATGGGCAAAATTCTACCCTTCATTCCTGAAAAGCCATAGCTCTGTGCCCCTGTAGACTGGAAAGAACTACCTTCTTCCCTCCAAAAAATTCCTAGTGCCTGTAGCCTTGGCTATACCAGGGTCAGGGGCATCTATAGCCCCCTCGTTCTCATTACAATCAGCAGGGGGCTGACAGGGAACTTTCTTTCAAAACTCATGCCTCTTGGGACCCTCACTAGGCTACATCTCCTACTCCCCCTGTGCTCCCTCTGCCTCAATCTCTCCATCTAATTCCTGAGAATTGGCTTCAGTGTAAAAGAAACTTAGAATATGTCCAAGGGTGAAGATGTGAGCGGCTGCCTCCAATCAAAACATACCCTTCTGCAAACTCAGACTGAGAGAGATTTCCTGCAAAGAGTGGTCTGTCAAGGCTCATAGGTGTTGACATATTCCACGGAACTGACAGTGAGCTACCTAAGGCTGCCTTGGATTTCCACCATCTGTAAAAGTTGTCCCATGTCCCCACCTGCAGTAATACAGCAGTGGACATCTAGAGGAAAGCATGTGAATCATGGGGATGAAGCTGCTTCCTCGTCCTTCACCGTCTCTAGGATCAGAAATGCAGGGAGGATGGTCACTCCCAGGGCTTTAGAGATTTTATTGTTGACAATGTGGTGTCTCCACAACCCTAAGCCATCCCCCAGGCATTCCTGAAACTTACCATTGCATTTCCCTACTAAGCTAATCGCCTCTTCTTCCCAATTTTACTTCCCTTTTTGGGGGATCTGGCAACACCTTAAAATGCATTCATCATATAATCCCAGATTCAGGGTATGTTCTTAAACATATAGATGACAGCACGGAATCCGATTCTCTTTTTTTTGTCATCTTGGACCTGAGGTTCTTTCTTTTTCTCCACCTCCTAGATGTCCAACTGCCCTTGAGTTTTTGAAACAAGAACATGACCACAGTTTTCCAAAATGCCTCTTGGCATTCCCCAAGGAGTGGAGCCTTCACATTCCAGACAGGGTTTAAAGGAAACCGCTGAAATAATTCCTTCAGGCCAATCTCAACCCATCACTCAGGAACTAGAATAAAAACAGCTGATATTACTGAGGGCTTCCTCTGGGCTATGCAGTTTATCTCTGAGAGATATGCTTTTATGTGTGCTTAGTTCAAGCAAAACACCATGAAGTGGTATTTGCATTTATTCACAAGGAAACCTGAGCTGGAGAAGGTAGATGACTCCACTCCAGTTCCATTCCATGTGGCTGCTCAAGCAGCAGAAATGTCCTCAAAAGCACTGAAAGTCTGCAAAGAAAGGGTCTATCTAAAGAGGTTCATCAAGCTCTTGGGACCTTGGAAAAACCTGACCTCCAAGGCAGAGGGGAGAACATATTGCGAGACCTGGAGCCTGCTTTGGCTGGAATAGAGGGTGTTTGAAGGGATGGCAGGGAGAGAGACATGGAGGAGTGGGCAGAGGTTGGACCCAGTGGGGTGCTTAAAGCACGTTTATTGGTTTAGGATTTTATCTGGAGGATACTGTCTCATCATACATCAGAGAGTGTTAACCAGGGGAAGGAGATACTGGATTAGCTTTCTATGTTAAAAATTTTTGAAATCTAACTTTTTACAAAGTTCAGTTCAGTGGTGGGTTGGGGAACAGATTATAGTGGGGGCAGGAGTGGATACAAAGGACCAGAGAGCAGGCTGCTGGGCTGGGCCAGGGGAGAGAAACTGGTGCCTTAGATTCTGTTTGTGGCAGGGGAAGTGGAGAGAGGTGGACAGATTTGAAAGAGTTTATTAAAAATACAGAACAGACTGATCAATTCAATGAAGAGAGCCAGTGATTTAGGAAGAATGAGGAACCAAGAATGACTTCCAGTGTTCTGGTTTGAGCGATTAAGAGCACTGAAGGAAGAACAGCAAGAGAGGGGGAGGAAACTCAGGAGCAGGTTGAGTCATAGATGTTAATAGGAACGTTGCAAGTAGGAGACCGGTCAACAGGGTTAAGGACTGCAGAGAGGCTTCTTAGGGTCGGTCTCAAAAGGGACATAGTAACCATCATGGCGCAATCATTCTAGGTCAGTGGTATAACCCCGTGTTCCCCACCATCCTTCACCTGGCTGTACTATTCTGACTTAAGAATATGGGTCAATGATAGTAAGTGGGTGCAAATGGGGAAAAATTAAAAGTAAAGCTTTGTCTCAGGGTTTTTAAACACACACATAAACTCACACCTATAAGACATCCATTAAAAAATTACTGGAAGAAAATACACTCAGAAGTGCTGACTCTGGGTAGTGGGCTTATGATAAAAAATTTTATTAAGTATTTTCTAAAGGATTCGTGATAAATTTGCATTAGTAACAGGAAAAGGAAAAAAAAATTAGCAAAAAGAAAATCCTAACTTTGAAGATTGTAACAATAAGACTGTAGGTGAATAGTGAGAACACGTGCTCTTTCCAGACAAGAAAGGGACCTTACATCTGTGACTCTTCTCCTTCTAATATGTAAACAATTCTAAAGGTGACCACTATTTCAGATTATGATAAGCTGTCAGAGTGAGTTGGTCTGAGCTGTCTTGGATTTATAAAATTAGAGGAAAGGCTCTGAATTTCTAAACTGCTCCAGGGTCTTCTTTAAAGTTATGTAGAGCCTGGGGCAAGACACACTTTACCTTCTCACTTCCTTCCATAAATGTTACATGAGTAGAATTGAATATTGGTGATAATAATAAGGCTAATGTTTATTAAGAGTTTACTAAGGAGGTCAGTTCTGTATACATCCCATGCAGCCTTCATAGCAAATGAGTGAACTGGGTACAATTATTCTTGAAGATAAAGAAATTAAAGTAAAATAAATCAGACAAAGACAAATACTGTATGATCTCACTTATATGTGGAATCTAAAACAAACTGAATAGAAACAGAGAACAGACTGGTGGTTGCCAGAGCGGGTGGGGGAAATGGGTGAAGGTGGTCGAAAGGTACAAACTTCCAGTTGTAAGATGAGTAAGTTCTGGGGATGTAATGTACAGCATGGCGACTGCAGTTAACAATATCACATTGTATATTTGGAAGTTGCTAAAAGAGTAGATCTTACAAGTTCTCATCACAGGAAAAAAAATTGTAACTGTGCGATGGTGGATGTTAACTAGAGTTACTGTGGTAACCAATTCACAATATATAAATCTATCCAACCATTATGTTGTCCACCTTAAACTAATACAATGTTATATGTCAATTATATCTCAATATCGGGACCAAAAAAAACAACACAAACACAAACGAAACAAAACTAACAAATAACAACAACAAAAATTAAAGCATGGCAGGTTGTATAACTCAAATAGGTTCACAGACAGTAAATGGAAAAGCCAGGATTTAAATCTAACTCATCTGACTTTAGAACCCTCTGTCTTAACTACTATATTACTTCACTTCTCCTGCAAGAAATTTAAGTCCTCATTCACTCAACAAATATTTAATGAGTACTACGTGCTAGGCGCTGCGCTGGCCACAGCAGAGCCAGCATAAATTAGAGTCCCTCCCCTTTAAGAGTTTACCATCTGGTGGTAGAGACAGTAACAATACTGTCCGTGGGACGGGCTGCGGCAGGAGTCTGTGTGTCCGCTGCAGGGACACAGACGAGGACATCTAACTCTATCTTGGAGGCTCTTAGTGAAGCAACCAATGTCACAGTTAAGACTTAGTGGAAGAGTAGGCGTTGTATGGCTATTTATAATATATATATTTATAATATATAAAAATAATATATATGCAAAGGAGGAAATTTCAAGTTAGCTGGAAGAGCTGGTATTGGGAGATCTGATCACAGCCCAGAAAAATATCATGTCAATGGTGAGGGACATGATGTTGACCACAATCCTACTGTAAAATTTATTGCATGCAATTGGAGATCTGGTCTGTTTTGAATATAAAGGTAGACACTGCTTCTCTTAATAGACACTATAATAACAGAATTTTTGAACTTGAAGTGTCTGAACTTCTTGTTTTACAGGTGAGAAAATGAAAGCCCAGAGCAGTTAAGTGATTTGCCTGAGACCACACAACTACCAGTTAGAAAAATGGGTCTAGAGCCTGGGCTTCCTTTCAGGCAGGCCAGTCTGTCCTTTACCAAAGCCCATCACCTTCAGGGCATAGTTCCATCTATTCATGGACTTGCAGCTGCTGTATAAGGCTGTGTAGGTTGTTTACTGGACAAGGGTTCCTGCTACAGGAGTGTGTGGCGGGGGCTGAAGCCCACCCAGAGGAAGTAACCCCCTTTTCTCACTCTCACAGGCACTTTATAGGCAAGCAATTGCCCTCTTGAAATGAATGTAGCCCAGCCTACAGAAACACCAGTTTCCTCCCATACTGTATTAACACAGCGATATTTCCTGTATTTTTACCAATGCTGTTCAAAGAATTTAGTGATTAGTGCTTTAGTGCCCATTGGCACACAAAAACCAGTTCTGGTAGGTGGATTTCCAACAAGTTTCACTGGTGTGATTTCTCTGCCTACAAGTGTGTCTTAGCCATGCCCTTTCCAACAAGGTGCAGGGGTTTGGAGCGACGAGGGGGTCTCCTTTGAGTGCTTAATCTCAGCTCCGGGGTCGTAGTTGCACCTTATATTATTCCTGTGTTCTTTTGGGTTCCTGTTACTTCTTACCAGGCAATCCCTTCTCACTGCAATCCGTATCACAAGTAATAGTTCTGTATAGTAAATGCTCCCTGTTCAAATTACTGCGTGGTTTCTCTCTCCTGATCAGACTCTGACTGATTCACAACCCTCTGAAATTTTTCTATCAGCCAGACACAACCTGCTTTCCTAGAGGAGAAAAGATTATGGCCCTACCAAGAACTACATGCAAGTACAGCATGGAGGGCCCATGCCCTTGTAGATTAGCCAGGAGTTCATGACGGGGCATGAAGAATGAACATTGCCCTTGGAATTTCCCTGAGCTCCTCGACTAAAAGGGCAGTGAGACATGTGATCACATGCATATAATATGGTCAGTGGGAGTGGTAACATGCGCTTGAATGTACTATTCATAGGTGTTTCCCAACAGAGTGAAGGAGGACCATGACAGTCGCGTGGGAAGAGACTCTTGAATGTTAACGGTTGATTGAGGCTTTGCCAGGCAGGTAGTGGAGAAAGAATATTCCAAGCAGAGGCAACAGGACAGACAGAAGCCTGCAGGCATGGCAAGGTACTCTCGGGAATTGTCAGTAATATGGAATGGCTGGATAGGGGTGGCAGCCGTAGTGAAGGAGTTTGACCTTATCCTTCACAGTTTTAAAGACAGTGTAGAGAAGAGTTAAAAAATGATTGTTTCCAGGCCCCTGGCCTAGAGGGGATGAATTCTTGACCAAGGACAACACCAATGAGAATGGAAAAAGATGAGTTTAAACAAGAGTAGAGAATCAGGTAGATTGGCAGGATTTGGGGCCCTTGGGGGCTAGTTATGAGGAACTGAGATTATAGTTGTGAAAACACACTTTTTGAATAATATGTATATAATTATATAGCCTCGCTGCAATTTGATTCTAAGCATGAATAATGAGGCTCCATGCTCCTATACAGCAGAATTACCCTGATTATTGGGCCAGATGACAGTGTGGTGACAGCACCATATGATAATGTGGTAGCTTTATTGCAATTTATGCTTCTCTACCTCCCTCCCAACTTCCCACCTGACCATCAGTACTGGACAGTTGGTGCCTTTGTGTTTTATAGTAAACAATGATCACTCTGTGAATTAGCTTTTACAGCCCGTTGTTCAAAATAGCAAATTCCTAAGAGAGAGTTTTAAAGTGGGAATATAGACTCCATCCCATCATTTTACAGAAGAGCAAACCAACACCCAGATCATCTAAGACTCATCTAGGAGCAAGGGAGAGAGAGAATTATGACCAGGTGTCTTGGAAAACTTTGCAGGAGCTCTTTGCTGCCATCTTTGTAGGATATGCTTGATGACTGGCACGAGAAAAAGATTAATAATCCAGGGTACTTGTAACTCAAGGAATATCCCTTCAGAAAAAGCACAGGGAGGTCCTAGATGGGTCCCGTATTCCCCACTTACTGGCAGGTGAGTCAGCAACTCCTTTCAGGGGTAGGAACCTTCATCTTCTTCAACATGAACCTTTCTAATTTAAGGGCCGGAAATTTTTGTCTCGTGGGTAAACAGTCTTGTTATACATGTCAGAGATAAAGATACTCCATCTTTTTATTGCACGAGGTTATGTCAACAATTCTGACATGACAGTTTCGCGTCCATCACTTTGTCATCCGCAGCACAATTTGGTTTGGAAGAATGGCTGAATTCCTTGTTTTGAATACCTGGAAGGATCGCTGATATCCTCTGTCAGTCTTACTTATCGTGATCTTTAGCTACTACCACTTCTATACAGTGGTCAACTATCCTCTGCCAGGGCAAGACCTGTGCGGTTTCCTCACAATTTATCTCCTTAATGATAATCTTCTCTCGCCACGAATGCTATTCATCCCATGTTCCAGATGTACAGGGCCATCTTTTGACAAAGTGGTTGTTAATACACTGTGCCTGCAGGAGGCTGGGGAAGGGCCCTGTGCCTCCCTCCGGGTGGCCCCTCTTCCACGTCTATGAGCCTGATGGGGACGCATGGGCAATTGCTCAGAGGCGAGGTGAGAATGGGGCCGAGGGTACAGGAAACAGGTGAGAAGAACAAAGCTGTGATGGGACAGCCAGCTTGTCAGTGACAGTGTACCCTGGGCTGCACACTTGTTTCTAGCCTAAGGTACTGGTTATGTTGACACCCAAGGGTATAAAATATCTCTGGTCCCACCCTCTACTTGCCATGGAGATAAACTCATGCTTATCCCAAGAAAGAATCTCTTACATTTCTGGGTAATTATCATAAGATGCTCTGCAAATAAAATAAGAGTTTTTAAAGATCAGTTACCCCTACATCTCTATCACGCTAGCTTTTTTTAGTGTTTGTTTCTAGTCTGGCTGATACTTCTCAACTAAGGAAAAATAATATTCTCTATCTCTTTTTCTCATAAAAGGTGCCTTGTGATCACTGGATATTAGTGCCCTATTTTCCCCCTTATTCCTTTCCAGTTCACCTTTTATTTGAAAGGTGCCCACTTTCTGCCCACTTTTATTATTTATTTATTTCAAGCCACCCAAATTTTCTTCTGTGTATCCCATGAGAGGAACTATTTCTGACAAAGCTTCAGCCCATGCTACTGTTCATTAGGTTTATAGTTCCCTTCTAAGGACTCGGCAAGATCAGCGTTCTGAGTTTGCATTACATTTCAAAGCAGAAAAAAAATATTTCCCAGTGTTATATGAAGCGGAATGTCCTAACTGTATACAAAATAGGGTCTCTGCTCTTGAAATGCAAATCAGAATGGGATGAACAACAGAAGCACGAACACAAAGGGACGTTCAGGTGACCTGTAATATGAGTTACTGCTCAGCCACCGACTGCAAGGACAGTCACTGAGGTAAAACCCACCCTGTGTGTATAATTATCATGGTTATGAAAATATTGAGGAAACACGCTGCTAGATTTTTGTCCCTTTTTCACATAATTTGGAAGCGTGGCATAAGAATTTCTTTAATCATTTCCAAATTTGTGAGTGAAATTTCATTTGTGAGGGATTTTAAGAAAACAAAAGTCTCCAACCTAATTAACTCCAAATTTAATTCAACATTTTCCTTTTATTTACTATAAAATATCTTGAGGTTCAAACATTTTCAAAATCTGTATATATGTTATGGGAATGTAATTAATCATCTGCAGAGCACATAAATCCCAGCAAGACACTTTGTCAAATTATCTCATCTTACTCATGATCCTTTTATCCCACCAATTTTTCTTGGTTTCTGATTTCACTGAGTTGGGATTAAGTCAGTGCATTCCTCCCACTGCATAATTAGGACTGCTTTAAAACTATGTAATTACAAACCTCAACTGCCAATCGTGCATTGCATTCATTGTCATAACTGCCATTAGCATGGTTTTAAATTCTTTCAGAACAGTGGGGAAAGATGTCATGTTAATAAGTTCCACTGCTATATGTCTGCTATTGATTATCTGCAGCAATTATAGACTTGGACGGGATCCAAAACTAGACAGAACCCAGGAAAATGCCAATGTTTTGTGAATCTAAAGGAATTTTTAAGAAAAAAAAAATTCTTTAAAACAATAAAACTGGATGAAAGAGTTAGTATAAGATTTTAAAAGTATGCAATGGCTGGCTTACTTTTATAAATGGGTACAGATCTAATCTGTTGGTCTTCCTGGGAGGGGAGAAGTATTTTGGGTAGTTATCCACTCTAATTTTGATTACCTTCTACAAAAATTAAAATACTATGAAGGTGTTCCAAAGCCTGATTTGACAGCGTCTGCTCTATTCACTCCCACTGCTGGTCAGCCCACAATCCCCTCCCTTACCACGAACCGCTCCTCTGAGTCCAAGATCCCGACTCCCTCTTCTTCATCAGAGTCTAGAGATGGTAGGTAGGCCCACTTAAAATTGATGTGAAGTCTTCCTCATCCAGAAAGCTCACCCTGATGAGACTTCAGTCACATATTTCCCAGTTCTGAATACAAAACAAAAAAAACCTTTTCATGATTTAAAAAAAAAAAAACCCTCACAAACTCTCTTTTAAGAAACTAAGGTGTTCATAATCCCCACGTAAACAATTTCCTTTGGAGTAAGCCTTTAGTATGTGGAAGCGCATGTATCAAATGGTAAACTCTATGATTTTGCTGGTATCCAAGCTTGATTCACTAATTTAAATCCATTTTAGCCGTTTTCATCACGTTTCTTTGTTAAATCTCTTTGGACAATCAACATGTTTTGTTATAAATTACTAATTTAAGAGAAACCAAAAACTATATATAACAAATTCAGGAGCTCCAATCAAGTTCTTGCCTGTCATTATCCACATTATAAATATATAATATATATAATAATTATATATATAATGTAGATATTATATATATAAATTATATATATATTATATATATATAATTTATATGTTATATATATATGAGTGCAATGCACAACTGGCAGTTGAGGTTTGTAATTACATAGTTTTAAAGCAGTCCTAATTATGCAGTGGGAGGAATGGACTGATTTAATCCCAACTCAGTGAAATCAGAATTTTATATATTTATATATATTATATATATTATATTACATGTTATTTTCTTTAACATCTTTATTGGAGTATAATTGCTTTGCAATGGTGTGTTAGTTTCTGCTTTATAACTATATGTTATTAATATATTAAATATATTAATATAATATATTTATATATAATATATATTATATATATATATATACACAATGTGTGTGTGTATATATATATGCACACACACACACTTTGATCATTATAATTTCCCCGCTATGCATTTCTAAATGGTTATAAATGAACTGAATTGTGGTGGGAAGAGGTCCCAGGGATCTTAACAACTAAAATAAATCTCTTGTAATTTGCTGAAAGCAAGTGATTTCAGTATTGATTTACTCTTTTACTTGAAGTTCATAACAAAAGCAAACAGGTAGATTTTTGTTAAAAATCTACAGGTTGGTAGATCTTTAAGGCTTTGCACCTAGATAAATGCGTACTTCAGACTAAAGAAATTAGCTTTTGAAGCAAAGAGGGTGGGAAAAAGCCAGCTTTGCACAAACTGAGAGTTCAGTCCACCTGTTTGAATAAGTATTTTTAGACAATTGTGAGTCAGGTTAATAATGAATACATAAAGAATTATTATTAGCATTGTGACTTACTCTATGAAGATGCACTGAAGTAAAAAAGAAAACTTAGGAATAATTAATTGGTACCTCTCCCTCTCTTCCTCGAATTTGGTGTGTAAATAGGGATATCCAGCTAGCTGGTTCCAATCTGGGTGTTGGTAGTTTCTAGACATGTTCTCCTCCCTGCAGCTTTTCAAGAGGAACTGTCAGGTTATGTGGCAAATGATTAACTCTGTCACCCTGGATTTTGCATGCCTGCTTTTAAGTATGATGAGCTTCAGTCTTGCAATGGAAAAAAATTACAAAAGTCACCTTAAGTCTTACAGTGCAACAGTTTTAATAGTCTACGCTAAAACAGGCAGTACAGTTTTGCAGTTCAACATTAAAAGCAATCTTGCCTTACTTAAAATGCTTCTACTTAAGAACGCTTCCTGCTGTCTCCCATCCCTTCACTTAAGGTATGTCTACAGAAGTACTCCTAAAGTGCATTTCTCAGGCATTGAAGATAGCACTGTGATTTGCTTTCCAATAGCAAGTTCGGAATCAGAGCGTGCCATCCTCAGTGGAGGGCTGTGCAATTCCAGTTGAGCTAAGGTCTCTTACAAAAGTACCCTTCTCACTCCCACGGGCGACGCAAAGGTGGCCACTGAAGTTTTTTGAAAAAAAAAAAATTGTGCCAACTTCCTCTGCGTTATCTTCTCTTACCACGAATAAATATTTAATGCACCCTTGAGTCGTGATATACGGAACACTCAATTGTCACGTCAATTTCCAGGAAAATAAAATCTGGAGGCCTTGTGCGAATATTCAGAATTTGGTGGGATGAGACTCCAAGTACAGGGGCGGGGCAGAATTCTCGGGCTTAGCCCTGGGGGTTGGGGAGGCGTGGTGCGAAGAGAGTCCTGGAGCGCTCGGGCTACTGCTTGTCGTCGTGCGGGTCGCCAGAGAAGCTCGCCTCCTCCGAGGACCTGACTCCCTCGGGGAGCAGAGTGGCGCGCACTTTCCTCTTCTCCTTAAAGCGGCCCGAGCGCGAGATCTTCAAATTTCGGCGGCTGTTGCCCGATTTCTCCCCGCCCAACTTGTCTGGCTTGTGGGGCTCGCCGGCGCCCCCGAGGAGATTGGGATGCTGATTCTCCCGGGAACTGCTTGTCCAGTCGGGGCCAGGCGGGGCGGGCGCCGCGGGTTCCCCGGGGTCAGGCTGGGCGGGAGGCTTCGCACCCCCCGCGGCGTCCTTGCTTTTCTTCCTGCTGTTCTTTAGCGAACTCCACCAGGAGCCCGAGCTGCTGGTGCCGCCGCCGTCGGCCATGGCCAGCGGGCCAAGTGGCGGGGGGCGCGGCGAGCGGGGAAGGGCCTCAGCGGCAGCGGCCCCTCTCTCGTCCACCCCGGCCCTGCCCCGGCTTCTCGCAAGCGGGCTGCGGGCTGGGAGCCGCCGAAGCAGAGGCTTGTGCTGGGGAGGAAAACACAACTTCGTTACTGGGTTTGTCGAAGTCACGTGCCCCTCAATCCCACTTCCTCCCCTTGGCTCCGGCTGGCACCGGAGCGGCTGGGGTCCGAGGGTCCGCAGCCGCGCGGGCCTCAGAGGGCACCGCCGCGCCCCCCCGAGGGCGCAGGCGGACGAAGGGCCTCCGGGGCGCCACCCTCTGGTCTCGAGACTGAGTCTTGGCACTCCCTGGCCTCAGCCTTAGCCTGGCTTCCAGGATAGCGCAGTGGTCCGCGCGCGAGGGCCACCCAGGGGTGGGTACCGGGGCTTCTGGATTAACCAGGCCCCAGAGGGAAAATGGCCTGTCCTGTCACTCTGCCCGTTTGTAGACGAAGCCCAAAGGTGACCCACCGGGTCCAGAACGGCACCTGCGAGGAGGGCGCCCGGAAGCAAGCGCGCCCCCGCTATAGGTGAGCAATGAACATTAGATCCCTGTCAAACAGTTCCGAAATCTCCTTCAAAGGTTTTTGCTCCCTAGACTTTTGTCCCGGGATCCTTTTTGATGTGATTCTTCGGGGGCGGGGCGGGGCGGGGCGTGGGGCGCGGATTTACAGGCCAGTAAGAGCGAGGGACAAGCTCATGGTGTTTGTTTCTTTTAAATTCTGCTTTCGACAAAACTTCTGTCTGATGACTTTCAGAGAAGCATGTCTAGACCTAACTCCCCTTGAAAACCGCCATCCTAACTCTTCCTTTTATTCCCCAGAGACCAATCTTGCGTCTCTTTGAAGCCACCCGCTGCCGGCGGTTGAGATGAGCCCAAGCCCTCTTCCCTTAGTTCTGTATTAAAATATGCACCGCGTCTGTTTGTACTAGGCAACTCAACTCTTGGGATTTTTAGTTACAAATTAAAGGCTTCTGTTCTTTTCCTTGCGCAATTCCCTCCTCCAAAGGAGAGAGCGCACAACCAGGAACTCCAATTTGCCTCTTCCCAGCTTTTAAAATAGCACTGCTGAGCGAAAAGGCTGTCTGTTAGCACTGAAGGTGCGAATATCGGAAGCGAGGCTCCTTCGCTCATTTTCTGTGCTGGGTCTATGCGGCACTAACTCCACGAAGGAGCAGGATTCGCTGGCGCCGCGGCTCATTTCCAGGTTTCCGCTGGGCTCCTTCCCATCCCACGCGCCCGGCGCTGCTGGGATTCGCCGGCGCTGGAGAGCGAAACTTCGGCGGTGTCTGTGGTTTGGAGGTTCTCCTCCCCCCAACCGGGGGAGAGAGCCGGAGGGCCTACGCCGGCGGCCGCAGCGGCCTCCCCTGAGCAAGGAGACCTTGGCACCAGCTCCTCCCCAGGACGCCCCGAGGGCACACTTGGGCTGCGACTTGAAAACAATAGAAGAAAAAACGGCCAAAAGTTCTTTCCTTACAGGAGGCACCCACACCCTCAGGCACAGTTTGCAGTTGTGTTTGCAAACATCCATTCCCCCTCCGCTTTATAGATCGGAAAAGCACCCCCAAGTTATTCACTGGTGGTGGTGGTGGTGATAGTGGTGGGTGTTCTGATGCTGCTTTCTGTCTTCTACCCTACGCTTTCTTCTCCACAATCAACGTTGTATGCACGGAAGGGTTTTGCAAGAATTGCTCAAGGGAAAGACTGCAAATTACTCAAATTACGCAGAACGCCTGCAGCTAGTAACTTCTCCTCGGGCGCTGGGGGAGCGCCCCAGCGTGACACCCCGGAATGGGCTCTGTCTTGGCGGACGGAGAATCACCCTGATCGCTCACCTGCTCAGGCTTCCCAGGACCCTGCGGCTCCGCGCCTCTCTCCCCGCGCAGAGTCGGGAGGGGGTGCACTTGGGTTAATCTGGAAGTCGGGGCGCGGCGTCCCTCTGCGCGGTCTTGGAGACGTCGGGTTTCTTTCTGGAAGGTGTGCTCGCTGAAATCGCCGCAGTCCAGCTAAGCCGATTGCTGTTGCTGGTCTCCCCTGGCTCCTCCAACTTCCTGGCGCAGCGGCGGCAGTAGCCCGGAGCTCGAAGTACGGTTGGCTCCGACCGGAGGCCGCCCCTGCGAGTGGGTGCCAGGCTCACTGCCCCAGGTGAATGGCCAGGCAGGCTCTCCCGCCTAGTAGCCTTTCATTCTCCGGCGCGTCCCCTTTCCCTGATAGCGCCGCCCGGGAGCCGCAGGGAGATGGGATCTCAGGGGCTCACTCTGATGCATTGAAGCTCCCTACCGCGTCGGTCCTCCGCGCGGGAAAAGACATCTGCTCACCTGCTGGTTATTCGCCAAGTGATTCTAGAAACCAGAACCCCGGGGCAGCGGGAAGAAAAAAATAATAACCCAGGAGGCGGCCACTGCTGCCACAGGTGCAGGTAGGAAGTTCGCGTTCCCGCCCTCCAGGGACGAGATTGGACCAGGTCGCCTACGTGGCGCCAGCCTTGGGATGTCTGATTGGAGAAAGGCTGCGTGCGCCGCTCGCGAGTCGGACTCCTGAAGAAGAAACGGTAGAGGAGACCGGAGGCCGGGAGACCGAGGCTGCAGGTGGGCTCCGGTGGATAAACGTCGTCGCAGCTCTCTCTCCCTCTGCCCCTACCCCAATTTCTTTTTTTCCTTTCCTCTCCGCGTCCCCAACCGCGGCCACTCAGCTCCCAGAATCTCAAGTTTTGTAACTTACAGGAGCCGTTCCATACCCAGGCACAATGTTGCAGAGTTGCAGGCGCCCTGAGTTGAAAGGCTGCAATATTAACAAGTTCGTCATGTGCCAGCCAGGCGCTCTTCCAAGCGCTTTCTGTGGATTAATTTATTTACTCCTCCTCACAGCAACCCTAGGAGTAAGAACTATTATTATCCTCACTTGACAGGCGAGGAGAATTTAGCTCTGAAAGGCTAAACGGTTGCCCAAGGTTGCACGGCTGGTGAGTGGCAGAGCCGGATTTGTACCCTGGAGACCTGACTCCGGCTCCCGCGGTCTTAACCGGCACCTTATACCGCAGCCTGCCAGTCCATGTCGGTCTCTTAGCACGACTCAGTGAGGATGTGAATTTCCTTCCCCCAGGTCTAGAAGTCCGTGGACAGCCACCGCCCGGGGAGTACAAATCCAGCCCTGAGCTGGAAGTCAAGTGAACCCGCGGATGGCGTCAAGTTTCAGGATGCTTTTGTTCCCAGGAACATATGGGTGCTTTTTATTACCTGGACGGAAAGGTTTTGACATAGGGCATTTTCACTAATAAGGCAGAGGTGCAACCGGCTGCATCTTCTAGGATGCTTTTCTTTTTCAAAGAACTATCTTGATGTTCCCTGAGCTCGTGTGTAACTCCTCTGAAGGACTGCGTATGGAGCAACTGAAATCCGAGCATCTTTGTTCTGAGGATTTTCTAAAGCAGTGAAGTAGTAAAAGACATGATGCCTACCTATTATTGCATAACTTACAATATGGAATTAATAGGAAGAAATTTTTTTTTTATAAATTTATTTTATTTATTTTTGGCTCTGTTGGGTTTTTGTTGCTGCACGCGGGCTTTCTCTAGTTGCAGCAAGCAGGAGCTACTCATTGTTGCAGTGCGCAGGCTTCTCATTGTGGTGGCTTCTCCCATTGTGGAGCACGGGCTCTAGGCACGTGGGCTTCAATAGTTGCGGCACGCGGGCTCAGTAGTTGTGGCTCACGGGCTCTAGAGCACAGGCTCAGTAGTTGTGGCGCACGAGCTTAGTTGCTCCGCGGCATGTGGGATCTTCCCGGACCAGGGATCGAACCCTTGTCCCCTGCATTGGCAGGCAGATTCTTAACCACTGCGCCACCAGGGAAGCCCGGAAGAAATTTTTATAGAGTATTTCAATGTATGAAATATGGTAAAAATTGAATATTTTATATCCTTAACTTAGTTTAGCATTCTTGGATTTTTAAATGATATGCACAGCAGCGTGTATTTGAAAGTGATACATTTTCATATATTTCTTGGGATTAGTTTTAGAGAGGAAACTTGCAATCATAGCACCAGAACTGAACAAAGACAGGCCACCAACCATGAGAGGAGGACGGGACACGTCGTCATAGTGCCATCTCATTACAGAGGAAACACTGGACCAAGGAGGAAAGTCCTGTCTGAAGAACCCTCACCGCTAGAAAGTGGTGGAGCTGGGTTCCAAACATTGTTTGTTGATCAAATGGGTGAAAGAAGGAAGACATTTAGGAAAAGAAAATGAGTCCTGCAAATGGCTTCTCATCTAGCATGATTTAACAAAGGGCCAGCATTTTCTTAATAGATGAACATCAACTAACTGCTGAAATTAAAAAATTCATCCTCTTACATCTCTCCCATTTATATTTAATAACTTTAAATATTTCTACATTTCATTGACTTGATAACACCTTATAAGTAACCCTTGCATGCAGTAAAAACATTTAAATGGAGACATGAAAACTAAGGAGAAATGAGGCAGAAGGGACTAGGGAGGTGGAGAATGGGTGTTCCTCCAGACAGAGGGAATAGCACGTGCAAAAGCTATGAGCTGTGAAGGAGCTTAGGATTTTTAAGGAGCAAAGAGGTGGTCAGTGTAATCTGAGTACAAAGTGAGCTGAAGCACTGCAGGAGACAAAGCTAGGAAGGTGGGTGCAACCAGACCCTTCAGGACCTTATCACTCATGGTAGGAGTTTTGAACATAATCCATTATAGAGGAAGTGACATGGTAAGATTTGCATTTAAAATATCACTGAAACTGTAAAGAGTGGATGGTAGAGTGGACGAGGTGGGGCTACAGGAAAACCAGTTAGGAACTGTTGGAGTAGTTCAGGTGGGATATTTTGATGGCTGGTGGGAGAGTGCTGGCAGTGGGGGAGGTGAGAAGAATTAGATGTATGCAAAAGAGATTTAGGAGGTAAAATCAACAGGACATGCTTTCATTCAGTTCATACAAAAGAGGAGCCTGAGTTTAACTAGAGGCTTAAAACAGAGATGCTTTTACAGTCTTCCTTGTAACTAGGAGCATGCATGTGATCTAGTTCTGACTTATGGGGCTATAAGGAAGACTTCTGGAAATGTTTCTTCCTAAATAAAGGACAGAGCCTTCTGAGAGAAGAACATCTTTTGCAATACCCTTGATTCTTATGTTTAAGCACAGTGTGAGGATGTGCAGCAGCCATTGTGCAACAGTGAGGCAACAGACATGGAAGTAAAACCCAGCACACTAAGGATGATGGCATGGGAGTGTGACAGGTGTCTGGGTCCTTCATCATACTGGTGAGCCCCTGAAAGAACCCTGGAATGACCTATCTCTTGACTACTAGTTCGGTGAGATAAGGCGGATTCCTATGATTTAACCACAGCTTTAAACACAGTTTTCTGTTACTTGCAGCCCAAAACATTCCTTCTTGGTACAGTCTAGTAGAGCTATAGAAAAAACATGATATTGTTCAAAAGGCAAAAAGGTAGTTTCACATTCTTTCCTTGACCAATCTGAAAAGTTCTTCCTGGAAGAAGGACTTAGTGAAATGTTTAAGTGATGGGGAAGTTTTTTGTTTTTTTTTTTTAATTATTTATTTAATTTATTTATTTTTGGCTGCGTTGGGTCTTCGTTGCTGTGCGCGGGCTTTCTCTAGTTGCGGCGAGCGGGGGCTACTCTTTGTTGAGGTGCACAGGCTTCTCATTGCGGTGGCTTCTCTTGCTGCAGAGCACAGGCTCTAGGCGCACAGGCTTCAGTAGCTGTGGCACGCGGGCTTCAGTAGCTGTGGCACGCAGGCTTCAGTAGTTGTGACTCG
Organism: Balaenoptera musculus; assembly: GCF_009873245.2. Lineage (NCBI taxonomy): Eukaryota > Metazoa > Chordata > Mammalia > Artiodactyla > Balaenopteridae > Balaenoptera > Balaenoptera musculus. The sequence continues at coordinate 47,836,402 of NC_045793.1, forward strand.
TGGGCTCTATAGCACAGGCTCAGTCGTTGCGGCGCACGGGCTTAGTTGCTCCGTGGCATATGGGATCTTCCTGGACCAGGGCTTGAACCGTGTCCCCTGCATTGGCAGGTGGATTCTTAACCACTGCGCCACCAGGGAAGCCCGATGGGGAAGTTTTTAGAGGTGGGGAATGCATCTGCAAAAGAAGGCACTTCATTGAAAAGGCTTGGAGTTGGAACTTCCCTGGAGGTCCAATGGTTAAGACTCCACACTCTCAATGTAGGGGGCATGCGTTCGATCCCTGGCCAGGGAACTAAGATGCCACATGGCAAGGCCAAAAAAAAAAAAAAAAAAAAAAGAGGCTTGGAGTTCAGGGAATGAGTGGATAAAGGTATGTGTACATGTGTACATACAGTGGCGAGGAGCATCGGATTATCTGAGACATCATGGTAGTTTGACTTTTAAAGATAGAATTTAAAATCAGAACAATTGACTTATTTTCCTCCATTTTTTGAATCTAGAACTGTTTAAATCTATAAAAATTTTCATAACCAATCCCATGAAAAAAAACCCCACCCCAAACCAAAAAACAACAAAGAGAGTTAGTGTTAAACAAATATAGTTGTGTTCTGTAACTATTGATCTAGGAATCCTGCTGTTTGCTTCTATAAGGAGAACATGGGCTGCCCTAACCTCTGTGTTGGTAAGCTATGAATACAGTATAGATGCATTTAAAAGTTGATTTATCTACCCAGTGAATAGTAGGTGACTTTCAATGTTACAGAATTTAAATATGCTTAGATTGGGAAATGCTTACATTTCTTTATAATATTTTTTCTTGTCATTTTTTATTTTTCAAAAATGTGTTGATGGTTTGAGAAAGGACACAGTTTCTTTTTTCTTTTCTTTTTTTAAAAAATTAAATTGTTTCTTGGGTGGCCCTTTAAGTGCAATAAATGATTACACTAAAAGACAATAGAAAATGAATTTCTGGAGAGCAGGATTTGCATACTAGAAATTAAAAGAGGAACTTTAGAAGTTAAACCTGGCATTTGCAATCCTAGCAAATCTGGCATTGCATCAGAGGCTGAGAAATTGATTCTCTTCCTTTAAAGTATTTATGGTGGGAACTGGGCAAAGGAAGACACATGATGAGAAAATTTAAGAAATAACAGCTAATCGGAAAACATAGGCAGAACACTCTAACATAAATCACAGCAAGATCCTTTTGACCCACCTCCTAAAGAAATGGAAATAAAAACAAAAATAAACAAATGGGACCCAATGAAACTTAAAAGCTTTTGCACAACAAAGGAAAACATAAACAAGACAAAAAGACAACCCTCAGAATGGGAGAAAATATTTGCAAATGAAGCAACTGACAAGGGATTAATCTCCAAAATTTACAAGCAGCTCCTGCAGCTCAATATCAAAAAAACAAACAACCCAATCCAAAAATGGGCAGAAGACCTAAATAGACATTTCTCCAAAGAAGATATACAGATTGTCAACAAACACATGAAAGGATGCTCAACATGACTAATCATTAGAGAAATGCAAATCAAAACTACAAAGAGGTATCACCTCACACCAGTCAGAATGGCCATCATCAAAAAGTCTACAAACAATAAATGCTGGAGAGGGTGTAGAGAAAAGGGAACCCCCCTGCACTGCTGGTGGGAATGTAAATTGATACATCCACTATGGAGAACAGTATGGAGGTTCCTTAAAAAAGTAAAAATAGAACTACCATACAACCCAGCAATCCCACTACTGGGCATATACCCTGAGTAAACCTTAATTCAAAAAGAGTCATGTACCACAATGTTCATTGCAGCTCTAGTTACAATAGCCAGGACATGGAAGCAACCTAAGTGTCCATCGACATATGAATGGATAAAGAAGATGTGGCACATGTATACAATGGAATATTACTCAGCTATAAAAAGAAACGAAATTGAGTTATTTGTAGTGAGGTGGATGGACCTAGAGTCTGTCACACACAGTGAAGTATGTCAGAAAGACAAAAACAAATACCATATGCTAACACATATATATGGAATCTAAAAAAAAAAAAAAAAAGATTCTGAAGAACCTAGGAGCAGGACAGGAATAAAGACACAGACGCAGAGAATGGACTTGAGGACACGGGGAGGGGGAAGGGTAAGCTGGGATGGAGTGAGAGAGTGGCATGGACATATATACACTACCAAATGTAAAATAGATAGCTAGTGGGAAGCAGCCGCATAGCACAGGGAGATCAGCTTGGTGCTTTGTGACCACCTAGAGGGGTGGGATAGGGAGGGTGGGAGGGAGATGCAAGAGGGAGGAGATATGGGGATATATGTATATGTATAGCTGATTCACTTTGTTATAAAGCAGAAACTAACACACCACTGTAAAGCAATTATACTCTAATAAAGATGTTAAAAAAATACAGCTAATCAAAATGAAGAAAATAAAGATCATTTATATTCTTTTCACCCAAGGATAACTATGGCCCACATTTTCACATTTACTCCATTCATCCTACCCCTTCCCTACCCCCCTTCCCTCCCTTCCATCATCCCTTTCTTTTATGGACTCTTCCATTCTTTGAAAATTAGATTTGTCTCTCCTATGACCTTTTCCTTTATAGTCACCCATGTACTGGTAGTTTAATATTTCTTTTCTCCTTTCTGTGTATTCACATCAGTGTTGTTGGATTTAGTCTGTAAACTTTTCTTAAAATTTATTTATTTATTTATTTATTTTTGGCTGCGTTGGATCTTCGTTGTTGCACGCGGGCTTTCTCTAGTTGCAGTGAGCGGGGGGTTACTCTTCATTGTGGTGCTCAGGCTTCTCATTGTGGTGGCTTCTCCTGTTGCGGAGCACGGGCTCTAGGCGTGTGAGCTTCAGTAGCTGTGAGGCACAGGCTTAGTTGCTCTGGAACATGTGGGATCTTCCTGGACCAGGGCTAGAACCTGTGTCCGCTGCACTGGCAGGCAGATTCTTAACCACTGCACCACCAGGGAAGTCTCTAGTCTGTAAACTTTTAAAGAGAGGGTGTTGCACCTGTGCCTGAAGTTGGAAGCCACTGTTCACAGCATCTCATCCTGTGCCCTGTCAGGTTAACATGAATGCATACCTAGAAGTATAAAAATTATAGTCACAAAATATGACTAATCATGTCAGTTTCACACTTGACCTAAGCAAGGCTGGTTTGTACAGGTCCGCCTCCCTCCGAAATTCAGTCGACACCAGCTGACTCTTCCTAACTTCCCACGCCTCCTCCTTTTGTGGATCTGGTTCCTTTAGTATTCTTGGATATCATTGTATGTTCCTCATTTTCCTTAAAAAATTATTTGTAGGAAAATTTAAGACCTAAGACAAAAGTCACTTTTTCTAGAAAGGATTTTCAAGAGTTTAGGGACACTACCAGGCAGGACCACTTTACACTAAGTTCATGGCTTGAGGATTTGGGGATAACCAAAACCAAGAGATCCATGGGACCATTAGCCTGTAGTCACACTCCAGGGACAAGTCCATTCCCTCCCTACCCGCCCCCCCCCATCTTTTCTGCTCCAAATTAACTTAATTGTCCATGAAGACCTGTTGGGGGGATGGGTATAGTTTACTTCTGGGCTGCCCGGACCCTGAGGGTATGGCCCTTTGGGGTCTGACACTTATCAAGGGAAAAATCTTTTATTAATTGCTCTTTTTTGGATGAGCCCTACACTCACTTATAATCCTGTCCCTTATGCTCCAGGGGGCTATCAAAACTGAAGTTGTTTTGGTGCCCAATTTTTTCCAGCAGGAGAATTCAGCCAAATAACCTAGCTGCCACTGACAGGAGTGGGTGTGTTTTAATTTTATTGTAAATTGTTTGCTTGGTGTTTGTCCCCACGACTAGACTATAATTTTCTTATTTATTTATTGTCTGACTCCCTCACTAGAAAATGAGTTCCATTTTATTTAATGATCATTTACAGAACACTTTCTGTGTGCTGGGTACATTTCTAATTGCTTTATAAATATTAAGTCATTTAATCTTCCTGAAAGCCCTGTGAAATAGGCACTATTATTATTATAGATGAGGTAACTGAGACACTAAGAACTTAAGTTACTTGCCCAAGGTGACACAGCCAGTAAGTATTAGAGCCAGCATTTGACCCCAGGAAACCTGGCTTCAGAGTCCAGGGACTAAGGACTTGTAATATCTCTCTCTCAGTGTTGCTCTACCATTAAAAAAGTGAGAACACTATCCACTTTTGGATAAGCACATAGTAAAGTGAAAGCCCAGAGTAAGAATTTAAAATTTGCCATTATTATAAAAGTTTTATAATATAAAGCTCTGTGCTGTGTCTCTCCATGAGCACTAGGACAGGTCACTAATGAGTCTTTAGGACCTGGCATCTGCCTGACAATAACAGTTCTTAATATTGTTGAATGCATGACCATCCAATGCAGAAATGTGAATGCTTTCTTGGTTATAATATGACCAACTTGTAAAAAGAAATGTACTAAAAGTGGCAATGAAATAAAATTTCAGTCTGTCATTACAGGTAATAATAGCCCGATTTTCTTTAATTCTGAGGAGTGAGTACAGTAGGTGGACCAAATTATCTGATACATTTTTTTGCTTTTTTCTTAAAATTGGCAGAGCACTATCATGTTGCAATACCCTTTGAAGGAGATGTGGTTAGGTGCTAAGATGTGGATGGGGAAGAATAATGTAATACCAGAGGACGGCTGCTGAGATTTTATTAAATATTGTACTTGGGGAATAAATGAATGATCTAGAGGACATGACATTTCAGAACAAGGCTCCACAGCACATCCTGACTCTCTCAGGAAACAAAGATAATTCCACTTTATTGTTTATTAGAAAATCACTGATGTAAATAAAAGTCATGTGTTACCACGCAAGGTAATGTTCTCTGGCTGGTCACCTGGTTCCAGGTCAGGGCCAGGGTAAACTAGATCCTGTAAGGGTGACTTGCTGCCTGCAGTTGTTCATTTCCATTTTCAAAGGGTTGATTCGGTTATGCTCCATTCGCCAGGTTATATCTTCTCTTTATGGTTTGTCGATGTGTCAGCTCATTACGTCACATGTGTACAGGGAGGAGGTGGATATCTGATGGAAGGGTAACATGATGCAGGAAGGGAATCTTTTGGTTTCCTCACTTGCATCAAGGCCAGTGTCAAAACATAGTTAGAAATCTGTAAGAAATAGCTGCTTTCCTAAGTCACAGGCTGTCAGGGGAGGCGCACCAAAGTTTTGGGACTCAGCTTTCTGTTAGGTGCCAACACAGGTAAATCTCACATTGTACACTCCAGTGAACATTCAGTTTCATCTACTTTATGTCATTTCACTTACATACTGGGGGAAACTACTTCAGCTGCAGCTATAAAACTTTTATAATAATGGCAAATTTTAAGTTCTTACTCTGGGCTTTCACTTTACTATGTGCTTATCCAAAAGTGGGTAGTGTTCTCACTGTTTTAATGGTAGAGCAACCCTGAGAGAGAGATATTACAAGTTCTACAGTTTTATCCTAGAAATTTGAAGCAAGTTGCTCCAAGTCACAGGACCAGAAGAGGTGCAGTTATTTTGATTCGGTTTGAGTTACTCTTTCCCTAATACAATGTTCTTTTAATATTGCTATTTGAATCTCATATTGCCTTTTAGTTAATCATTAGATCAATAAATATTTGTTGGTATCAAGGCTATTACATCAAAAGAGGTAGTCATACTTAAAAGATTCGAATTAGGTCATCGTCTTCTAAGTTTCCCACTTAGAATAATGCTAAATCATATGTGGTTGCTTAAATATTAAAGCCCTATGGAATCACAGAGCACTCAAAGCTCAAATTAACACTGGGAATTGTAATTATATACATTTCTTGTGAAAAGACTTGATGGTTGGTTTGAATTACGAGCTGTGTGGCTTTGAGAAAATTACTTAATATCTTTAGGCTCTGGTTTCCTTAAATGTAAAGTGGGGATAATACTATCTACTTCTCTGGATCGTTGCCAAGATTAAAGCAGACAATACATTTATTAAAGTCCCCAGCACAGTGCCTGACACATAATAGGCACTCAGTAAATGTTAGTTTCTCCTTGACTGATTTCTTTCATTGGCTGTGTAGGAAAATCATGTAAACAGACTCTACAGATCAATCACTTCCAAGTGCTTTTGGAAAATAAAAAGGGTAGAGAGTCTTAAAGTTCACTGTCATTATTGTTGGTTAGGGCCCATTGCTTTCCCCCCAAGAACATAAGGTTAAAATTTACCGGAGAGTATTTAATATACAACAATTTGCTCTGAATCTAACTTTTTTTTCAGGAACATACTTAATGATTAAATCAAATCAAGCAGAAGTTTTCTGTATGTGATTCAAGAATGCTCTTCATCCTTTCGGCACCGAAATTGCATTACCTGTCATTGAAGGAGGAAGTGTGCTCAGTTAAGCTTGAAAGCAATGTTACCAGAAAAGGATTAACAAATCATAAGGCAGAATCCTTAGAAGTAAGGTCACTACCAGACTGTGGCTGAGGCACAAGCCAAGGAATATGTTTAATATGTGTTGCCCCATTAGCTCCTGGAATCTTAATATATAATCCACATCACCGAATCAGACCCAAAGGAGGGAAAGAACAGGAGCATCATGTCTCTGCTATGTAGACATGGCATTATTAATTGTTTTAAGAAATTAGTTTTTATTTTATTAAAGTAATATATGCACACAGAGTTCAAAAGTCAAATGTTATTAAGGCAATTATAGCACGTTACAGGGGTTTCTTATCTCATTCCTTCCCTTAGTTCTCTTCCCCAACCACCTTCAACAATTTTGCCTTTTCATTTCCGACATGTGCACATCTCTACATTTCTAATTAATTTGTGTATTATGCTCTCTTTTGATTTATCGATATTTGACCTCTATTAATTTCCTATTATGGTATTTGAGCATTCTGTTCTCTTATACCACCATGCCTTCTGCTTCCTTTCTCTCATATCCCAGTATGGTGGTCATATTACAGCCTTTGTTTAATTGACAATTCCATGTTGATATTATTGTGCCTTTGTAAATATTGTTCAGGCTAAGCATTATAGTGTACAGAACATTATATTTGCTTTCCTACTTTTTGTCTTTTCCTAAAGTTAATAATGGCCTCTCCCTGCCCGCCCTCCCCCCCACGTCAACCCTTGCAATCTGCTTGTTTTTAGTCCTATTTCTAATTCTTTCTACACTTTCCAATGGCTTCTTGGTACACTTTTCTGCAAGTGCCATCATATCAGTATATATGTGTTCCATTTTGTTTTTCCTAAAAATATCCCTCCTGGACACTTCCTTCTCCTTCCACTGGGACTGACCTTTCTCTGTCTGTTGCACAGTCTCCTGCTGGGGATGCCTTGAGTCTCCTTCTTTCTTGGTGGAGTTGCTTGTTTTGCTGGAGCACATTGTCAGATGGGGCAGCAGCAGAAGGTATCGTGGTGGCCGTCTTCAACGTGGCTGTCTCTTTAGCCACACAGTTCCATCTGGACTGTTTATCCTCCATGCCTCGCACACACCATCCTCCTGGGAGATCTTTCTACCCTTATTCTGGACAGTCCCTTTGTGCCAAAGGTGCAAAGTGAATCTTGACGTAAACATCACACAGTATAATTAATAATTAGATCATGGATTTTAAATGTAAAAATATAAAACTTTTAGAAGAAAATATAGAATGGCTTTGGGACCTAGGGCTAAGTGAAGAGTTCATAGACATGGCTAAAACGAAGATCCATAAAAGAAAAAATAACTAAGTTGGACTTCATCAAAACTGAGAAAAACTTTGGCTCTGAAAAACACTCTGTTAAGAGGATGTAAAGACACACTACAGACTAGGAGAAAATATTTGCAAACCATATATACCTAAAATATATAAAGGACTCTCAAAATTCTATAGTGAAAAAGAATCAATTATGAAATGGGCAAAAGGCTTGAACAGTTGTTTCACTAAATTGGAGATACAGATGACAAATAACCACATGAAAAGATGTTCAACATCATTAACCATTAGTGAAATGCAAATGAGAACCACAATGAGATATCAATATGAACTTATCAGAATGACTAAAATAGAAAATAATGACGACACCAAATGCTAGTGAGGGTGTGGAGAAACTGAATCACTTACACGTTGCTGGTGGGAATGTGAAATGGTCCAGCTGCTCTGGAAAACAGCTTGATAGTTTCTTAAAAAGGCTAAACATGCAAATATGACCCAGAAATTGCACCCTTTCCAAACTGGAAACAATCCAGATGTCCTTCAGTAGGTGAAAGGCAAAACAGACTGTGGTAAATCCATACCATGGAATATTTCTCAGCAATAGAAAAGGATAGTTTACTGAATCTTAGGAGTCATTTGGAATTGTTGACAGATAGCATTGGAAGGTGGAGTAGATGTGATTGCCTACAGAGAAAGTACGGCAAGAAGGCAGCCTTGGAGAGCGTTCCAAGGGACTTGGAGAGTTCTAGAGGGAGAATGGGCAGAGGAGCCTGGGCAGAGGAGCCTGAGCAGAGGATGGGGGCGAGGGTGGTGTCACAGCAGCCGAGAGAGAGGGGGTTTGAGAAGAAGGGAGTGGTCAACTGTGCCAGCAAATGAGAAGCCAAGTAAGCAGAGACCCAAAGCTGCAGTGAGGTTGATGGGGCTCCAGGGAGAGCACTCTGGGGGGGAGCACAAGCACTGAAGCTGGACCTGGTGGTGTGAAGGTGAGTCGCAGCACCTCCACACCTGCTCCCATGCCATCTGGCCTCAGTGATCACCTGTGAGGTTGGTGGCTCGGGCAGGCAAGCAGGCATTAATTTTCAAGTTTCAGAGAGGAGAAACCTGGGGCTCAGAAATGTTGGAAGCCTTGATCTGGGACCGAGCCAGATCTTGTGGCTCTAAATTCAGTGCTCTTGTAGGGCTCCCATGATGGCTTTCCACCACATCACAGCACAGGGCAGGTGTGGCTTGGCTTCAAATACCCATTGGGCAGTAAACTGCTAGAATCCCCCTATAATTTGCTAGGCAGCAATAAGTGATGCCCTGTAACTGAAGAAAGGTTACTAATGCTTACTAATAGCATAAGCATTCTCATAAAACTTTCCCACAGCTCTTGAGTTTTTAGACAAACATTTGTCTTACTGTGTGACCCAAATACTCTACTGAGTGCTGTACGTAGATTATCTTAAGCCTCACAATTACTTCACGGAATATGTACCGACACTAGTTCATTAAAATGACAAGGAAACTGAGGCTTAAGAAGTAAAGTAACTTTCCCAAATTATACTATCAGAAAGTGATAAGAGGCAGGATTGAAACAAGGGGGTTGTAACCTGCAACTGAACTTGTGTAACAGGCAATTGAACTAGAGACTTAGATCTTCAGATTCTCCAAACAATTATTTTGAGGCTTAATCATGCCTACTGGATAGAAGGAGAGAGAATATGGTGAAGATTAGGTGAGTTAATCCTCAGTAACTGAAGGGTTCAGATATTGGACAGAACTCTAAATGGTAGATGAGTCAATATGCATTTTCAGATTCTTCTGCTTCTAGAATCACCCCCTCCTCCATGACACCAAAATATTATAGGATATTTGAATATTTGTAGAAGGATTATTCTATTAATTTAGAAAATGTTTGAGTGCCTACTGTATGCAAGGCATAGTGCCAGTTAGGGACAGGGGTAGACTGGTGAGCAAAGTAGACCAATTCCTGCCTTCACGAAGTTTACAGGTCAGACAGTGTCATTTTAGAGATAGAGGTGGTTCCATGGTTATGGAGGTGACAGTCCTTTGGGGACCGTGGTCTGTGGATGTGGAGGGTCTTATTCAGCCTCTGAAAGTTTGAACATCCTTCCAAATGCTACAAAACTATTTCCCCTTCTTCATTAATAAGTCCTGAGTTTCTTCAGGTATCCAAACACCTCGGAAAGGGTGGATTTAGCCCTAGTTCAGGTGAAACCCTGACTATTCTAAACCAGTTCTCAAATTTATCCTGCATTGAAATCACCTGGAGGGCTTGTTAAAAAGATTGTGAAGCATCACATGAACGACCGCGGTCACGTGAGCACAGCTTTCGCGGGGCTCTGGCGGCGGCTTCCTCCGGGAGTTGCGGTCACGGGCATCTCTCGGTCTCCCGCCGCCGGCCCGGGGGAGCGGGGGAGGAGGAGGAGGAGGAAGCGAGGGCGCTGCCAGGCGGCCCAGACGACGCCAGCACAGGAGCCCCCGCCGCCCCGCTGCCCCGCGGGGGGCTGCCGGACCTCTGCGACCCCCAGTTCCTGGCGCACAGGCTTTTGGTGCTGTTGCTGGTGCTTCCTTCCTTGGCTTCGGCTATGATAATCCTGCTGACCCTCAGACTCAGATTAAAAGGATATGCAGGTGAATACCACGAAATTCATGCTGCGGTATGCCTGGTATTCTTGGCCCAATGTAGTTTTGTGTTTCTTTGGTGGCTTTTTGATAGACCAAGCATTTGGAATACGATGGGGCACCATTATTTTTAGTTGCTGTTTGTTTTTGCTCTGGGTGGAATATTTAATGCTTTTTGGCCGATGGACTTTGGACGGTTATGTTTGGGATGGGTGGGGAGTCCTTAGCAGTTGCCCAGAATACGTATGCTGTGAGTTGGTTTAAAGGCAAAGAATTAAACTTGGTGTTTGGTGTAAGTTGGACTCCAGCTTAGCATGGCTGGAATTGGAAGAACGGTAAACATGAACCTCATGAGCTGGCTGCATTCTAAGGTTTAAGCTTCCTTGGGCTCTGCTGGTCACACAACCCTTGGGGTCACACTTATGACTGGGGATATAACATGTATTCTTTCACTAGTCCGTGCCTTGGCCCTTGCTTGTTTGGATCAGACAGCGGAAAGAATCCTTCATAAAGAACAAAGAAAAACAGGTGAAGTTATTAAGTTGACTGATGTGAAGGACTTCTCCTTGCCCCTGTGGTTCATATTTATCACCTGTGTCTGCTATTATGTTGCCGTGTTCCCTTTCATTGGACTTAGGAAAGATTTCTTTACAGAGAAATTTGGATTTTTCTCCCAGACAGCAAGTGATATTAACAGTATAGTGTTTGGGCTCCTGGTGGATAAAACAGGAAGTAACATCATCTGTGTGCAGTGGTGACCACGCTTGCTTCCCACATGATGCTGGCCTTTATGCTGTGGAACACTTGGCTTGCTATGTGTCTCCTGGGACTCTACTATTCGTTGCTTGCCTGTGCATTGTGGCCAACGGTGGCGTTTGTCGTTCCTGAACATCAACTGGGAACCGCATATGGCTTCATGCAGCCCATTCAGAATCTTGGGTTGGCCCTCATTTCCATCATTGCTGGCATGATATTGGATACTCGGGGATATTTGTTTTTGGAAGTTTTCTCCATTGCCTGTGTTTCTTTGTCACTGTTATCTGTGGTCTTACTCCACTTGGTGAATCATATCCAAGGTGGGAACCTAAATTATTCTGCAAAACAAAGGGAAGAAACAAAACTTTCTCACGCAGAATGAGAAGTTTAAATGACTGTGTCTTGAGAATGGGCTGCACACATCATTGGTTTGAAAAAGTCCTTTTTTTTTTTTTTTTTTCAAATTTAGAGTTTAGTTGTTAGGAAAAATAAGGGGTCTGGAGAGTTATTATATTTATATTTTGAATACACTTAAAGTATAATTCTGAGGACTGTTTTAGCCTGTGTCTTTTGTATTGCTGAAGAATTCTACTTTGGGATAGGTTCATCAGTGGTGAAGTTTAGAAAATTGTACCTGGTACATGAGGTTGATTTTGAGTACGGACAGTGAATAATGGAAATCTTTGGATCTCGTACTGAGATAATTTTCACAAAGAGTATCATAGGGATATGGCCTTTTCTTTATCTTAAAGCAAAAAAAAAAAAAAAAAGCTTTTGAAGGAGTAGAAGGGATTTTTCTTTTTTTGGTCTTTTTGTATCTTGTCCATAATGTGCCCCAACTGCACATGCACACAGTTATTTTTAGTCCCTTATAGTTTCTTTGTATTCTGTTGCTCCAGGAGACGTGTGTCCAGGTACAAGCACTGCAGCAAAGGGGCCCAGGGCCCAGGGCCCAGCCTGTCTCAGTTTGAAGTACATGGCGTAATACTGTATGCTTAAAAGTTTTAGAACAGCTTGAAAGTGCATTCCTTATTCAGGGTAAGTTTATTTACATCCATTTTTTTTCTGACTTATGGTGTATTGTGTCATTATTCAGTTGTTAATTCTTTAGGCTTTGACTGCCATGTGACTGTTCTAGCCCATGGGTGTTGAAAGTAGGCCTTACCAGTTGGGAAAAGTCTGCTGCTGTGGAGGGCCTGTGTGGTCTGGTCCTTGCCTTCCTCTTTCCACTACCTCTGTGCCTCAGCTACAGTGAGCTGCTTACATTTTTTTCAAATTGGTCACGTCTCTTCCCTCCTCAGGGGCTTTGTCCATGCTGCTCCCTTTGCTTAGAGTATTTTAGCCAGGATTCTCTAACAACCTGGTTTCATAGGATTTACGACAGAAAATTTTAGCCCCCCACTGGGAACCATTCTTCCTGTGGAAACTCTTCCAGACCCTTCAGGCTATATCAAGTTCTTCTAAAATTCCTGTGATCTTTGAAAACCCCTGTACTTTTTCTTCTTAGCTTACCTCAGTTTATCATGAAGAATTTGTGATGAGGTATGTGTGGGTGTCTCTTTCTTTAGGTTGTAAGCTCCATGAGGGCAGAAACTACCTCTGATATGTTAATAATGATTGTGTTGATAGTGCCTAGCACAAAGTAGGCACAAAATAAATATTTTTTTGAATGATGCATAAATAAAAAGGAGAGTAAACTGGGACAAAAAACAGATTGTGAGGCCCCAGCCCCAGTCAATGATTCAGGCCTGAGAAGTTGCATTTTTAACAAGTCCCAGGCCATGGTGTTGCTGGCCAAGGGACTATACTTCGTGCCACACTGACCTAAACTAATCATGGTAATCTCATTCCCCTTGCTAGTGACTGGTTTAGCCATAAACATGCTATGCAATTCTGGCCAAGGTGTTGTGAGGGGATATATGTCGAGGGAAGGATTTCTTAGCTATTAAATGGGACATGCAGGATGAGAAAGACATTGTCCTGCTTCTCCTTGAAGCCATCTTCTTATACGATGTTTGTCAAAGCCTGAGGAAAATGCCAATAAACCGAGCATGATGGAATAGAAAGAAAGACAGAACCAATCTTGGAGATGCCCTACATTTGGATTCCTTGTTGAGATAATTAATGTCCCTATTGTTGAAGCCCTTTGCATCATAGTTTCATATTATGTGCAACAGATACTTTCCTGACGGATGAATCTAGTGCTTCTTAAAGGTTAATGATCATCTCCTTACTATTAGAAGTCAGTAATCCATGCTCAAGCAGCGGTCTGTATAGGCTGTTGGTATTATATTGACCTTGCCATGGACTTGGGACTTGGGACTTTGTGACTGTTCCTGATTGTTCCAAGGTGATCATCTTGACCATTCCAAGAGTCAAGAACCTGTTGGCCCATAAAACCTGATGGGTTTTAGCATGTGACCCCTGTGGGAAAGAACCCATATCTCACACACACACACACACACACACACACACACACACACACACACACGCGCGCGCGCGCGCTTATTCCTCACTTGACCCATGGCACTCAATTCCTGAATTCCTGGCCTAAAGTGGTCTATTTTTGCCTTGTCACATGTGTTTTCTGCTTAGACTTTGGAGTCTGAGCATCTCTCCTTGGTGGGCTGTTTGGCCTGAGCTTCTGATTCTTGCAGCCCTACGTTGCCCCTGGCAGTAATGCCCTGCTCCAGTCCCATGCCTCCACATCCTCCAAACCTGCCAATTATGGACTAACCTGGGCTTGCCCTACCTAAGGATGGTCCTGCGTACAATAATCAACATTTGTACATTACTATCCAGTTTATACTGAGCTTTTAGTTTTTATATTCAGGATCTCAATGGATCCTTGCGTAGAGGCACTCTGACAAGAAGGGGAGATGAGGTACTCTGTTATTGTGCCCATTGTCAGATTAGGGAACTAGAACAAACCAAGATTATACCCATTGTGTAAATTAGGACATAGAAAAAAATCAGGTAATTTGAGTGATCAAAAATCTATTCCAGTAATACTTGCTTAACTCTTTAAGAGCATTTTGAAGTACACAGTTTTTCAAGAAAGTATGTTAAGGTTATAAATTTTCGGCAGCAATGAAAAATTTGCTCCCGTGGATGATTTATCATACATATGAGGTTTATAAGCTTATGAAAGGAGAGCTTTATGGGTTTTTCTTTAAAAATACAGGTTTTATCTTCTTTCTTTAACCCCATTCACTGTAAAGGTTTAGCAATGTGCTGTGCACTACATTGTCCTCACTGAAAAGCTCCCGTTAAGTTACAGGGACTCCTTAGTTACTATATCCAAAGGGGACTCATCACCTTATCATCTTTTTTTTTTTTTTCAATTTATAAGTCCAACAAACTATAACAGTCACTTTATTAAATTTTTTTTATTATTATTATTTTTTATTTTTGGCTGTGTTGGGTCTTTGTTGCTGCGAGTGGGCTTTCTCTAGTTGCAGCGAGCAGGGGCTACCCTGTGTTGCGGTGCGCAGTCTTCTCATTGCGGTGGCTTCTCTTGTGGAGAACGGGCTCTAGGTGTGCAGGCTTCAGTAGCTGTGGCACGTGGGCTCAGTAGTTGTGGCTCATGGGCTCAGTAGTTGTGGCTCGTGGGCTCAGTAGTTGTGGCTCACGGGCTCTAGAGTGCAGGCTCAGTAGCTGTGGTGCACGGGCTTAGTTGCTCCGCGGTATGTGGGATCTTCCCGGACCAGGGCTCGAACCCATGTCCCCTGCACTGGCAGGCGGATTCTTAACCACTGCGCCACCAGGGAAGCCCCACCTTATCATCTGTAGCAGTATCATCTTCTCCATCCTTGAAGTTCTATCTTTCTCTGCTTTCTTCTTACACTCCTGACTCTCTGCTTCCTCCTCTGGCCATTTCTGACCTTCCTTTCAAAGTTCTCTAACTTTGCCTGTTCCTTAGACTTTATTGTTACCCAGGGACCTATTACTGGTCTTCTTTATTTCAGCTGACTATACAGTCTGATCTCATACTTCTTTCTTGAGCTCCAAAACCATGTGTTCAGCCATTTGCTAGACATTTTTACATGGGTGAACCATTAACACCGTATGCATCCTGCAAACTGAACCCATGATTTCTCCCTGCTGAACCCCCTTTCCTTCCTGTATTCTTTTATCTTCCTAAATAGTCATTTAATCGTAAAAACCAGAAATGAGGGTGTCATTTGTGACTTCATCTGTTCAATCATGGCATCAAATCAGTAAGTCCTGACAACCCCCTAAATATCTCTCCTATCATGACTCTTCTCCATCCCTCCTATTGGGAGTCAAGTTCAGTTTGTCATTGCCTATAACATCTTCTTGATTAGCTTCTGTCTTTCTAATCTTACATCCTCTGGCCTATCCTCCATGTGTCACCAGACCAATCTTTCTAAGTTTGACTCATACTTGGCACACAAGGTTCCTTATTCCCTGGCACAGACCTGCTTGTTTAATCTCATTCCCCCTCCTCTTCCCTCACATTTCATGTGCTGGTTAAACCCAACTCTGGAGAGTTCTCTGAACTTTCCGTGCTTTCATGTGTTTACGGCTGGCACCTACGTACTCTGCCTGGGGAAGCCAGGGAAAGTCTCAGCAGAGAGGAAACTTCGAGTTGAAACTTGCAGGATGAGTAGGAGTGTGCCTGACCAGCATGTGGTGTCCACCATTCTTGATCCCACGGAGTCTGTAATTCAGTGGGAGACAGATGGACACACAATTGCAATACTTTGTGATAACCGATGGATTAGAAGTATGTACAAATGGCAGTAGAAGGCAATGAAGGAGGTCCTTGAGTATGATAATATCTTTTCAACTCAGGAAAAAAATGACCCTGGCTTATTTGCATTTACAAAGCATCCAATGAAGCAAACCCCTCCAAAGCATAGGGTCTAACATGGTGCCTTGCATGTAGCAAAATACATCGAAGGGGAACAACGAAATGGACTAGCACATTGTGAAACGAACCTGAAGACAAGGAAAGAGTCTTTCTGAACCACACTCATGAAACCCTCTATATTTCATCAAAATGGACTTCATTCGCCCTCTTCTCCTTCTCATCCTCTCTCCTGAATGTTGGTGCTCTAGAGAACTTTGAATCAGGCCTCTCCTGTATTTCTCTGTTCTGGGTCCCTGGGCACTCTTATTCAATTATTACCTTGGTTCCAATTAGTACCTCTGGTGTCGCTCCTAAATTCCTACCTCCAGCTTGGGTCTGTTAGTGCAATTGCTCATGAAATATCTCTTCCTGGAAATTTCACAGGTATCTCTAGTTCATCATGTCCAACATGGAACTCATCATCCTCCTTACTTTTTCCACCCCTCCTCAAGAACCTCTGGCTCTCTTTGTGTTCATTTCAAGAAATATTATCCAGTTGTCAAATTAAGCAGTGTGGGAGTCGTCCTTGATTCTCTAATCCAATCTATAACCAAACGTTTTCAACTCTGCCTCCTAAATATAACTCAGTTCTGTCTATTTATCTCTGCCTTGCTACCACCTGATCCAGGCTACATCACCTTAGACTTATAATGACAACAACGAACATCCAAGTGACTCCCTGCATCTACCTTCACTACGCCCATCTGCCTGCATATTCTCTGATGGATCCACAGTCAAGTAAGTGATCTTTAAAAAATGTAAACAAGATTGTGTCATTTGTTTCTTAAAACCCATGAATGCTAAAGGCAATGTGGTGTCCTAGACTGTATCCTGGAACGGAAAAAGGACATTAGCGGAAGACTCATAAAATCCAAATAAAGCCTGGAGTTCAGTTAATAGTAATGTACTAATGTTGGTTTCTTGGTTTAAATAAATGTACTGTGGTTATATAAGATGTTAACATTAGGGGAAAGTGGGTGAGGAGTACACAGGAACTCTCTGTAGTATCTTTGCAACTTTTCTGTAAATATAAAACTACTCCAAAATTAAGTTTATTTAAAAAAAAAAAATTTGTAGCACCAGCGCCTTTTATGTTAGAGTCCAAAATCCTTAGCATGACCAGCTTTCGCTCTCCAGCCAAACTAAACTTACTATTTAATTTTTCCAGTGAGATAAACCTTTTCCTTGCCAGTATTCACAGTGTCTGGCCCATTAATAAGTGCTTGATAAATGTTGGTTGAAAATTAATGAACATTACATTTTTAAAAATCAAAAGATTGACTGTAAATTTGGGGATTGATAGATCTTGGGAATTTGTAAGCTACCTGAGTTGGGTTTTCAGTTGGAGGCAGGATGGCCCAGGCAACACACCTGTAGTGGTATGTGACTTTCCTCAACTCCCCGTATCTCCCTTCCCTCGTCCCTTCCAGGCTGCTGTCCTTGAAATTCTGCACCAGGCCCCTTCTGAGCTTGGAGACCAGGTGCCCATTTATGTTAACGGGAGAAAGAAAAAGGTCTTCCCCCACCCACACTGCCCTGTCCTGTCTCCCACAACCCACCTGTGGGCAATTTAACAGTGGGTTCTGGAAACAACGCTGCCTCCTTTCAGGTCTAACTACTAGAGTTATTTCAATGGCAGGAATTTCAAGGCAGGTAAGAGGAGCCACGTCAGGCTGCCAGATGGTGGGGAAGATAGGCATGGGTGAGCAGGCTTCAGACTAAAGGCAGGTAGAGGGGATCAGGTGTTGTAATCACATTCGAGAAAAGGAGTCAAGTGAACCTCATTACACATTATAGAGCCCGTTATAATAATACCCCTTATTATTACTCGGAGTTGGATTTAACCCGGGACAAATCCTTTTCTCTCATGTGTTTTCCTTTCCACCTCATGTTATATCCTTTCCCCTCCTAAGTCATCATTCTTAAAATAATGATGATAATAAGAAGTAACTATGACTAATTACTTTAGATCATCGTTTCATCTAAGGTGTCCCAATCAGAATATTTCCAAACCCAGTTTTTCAGATAAGCGAACTCGTTCCCAAGGTCATATGCAGCTGATAAGAGGCAGATCTGCTATTCAAAGTCAAGTCTTTCTGACTCTTTTTCTGCCCTCCTGCAAGTTGCCCAGGGTGATCTGCTCTAAGCACCACATCTCTCAATGAAGGACATAAACAAACACAATGGGTCTTTATAGAAAGGGAAGCTGGAGTATTGGAATCTTAACTGCAGGCAGGCTCCTCAGGAGGAAGCTGGAGGAGGGAGAGGGGCCAGGAGGTGTGGACTCCGTGGGGTGTTTGTTTGTTTGTTTTTTCATCACGTCTTGGTGATGGTAGACACTTTATTGCCCACAATCCATCTGGGAGCAGTGTTTTGAATATTCTGCCCCCCTTTCCCCCAACATCAATTTCCTTCACATCTTCCAAAATGATAGACAGAAGAATTTAATACATTTAATGCTTTTCCTTCCATTTACACTATCATAAATTACAAAGTATTGATCACTTCACAAAATAAAACCATTTCCAGATAATTTTTTGACAGTATCAAGAAGTACATAAGCTACAACAAACAAATCTGTACAGTTGGGAGGAACGAAACTAGCAGGGACCAAGTAGAACCATTCTGACCCCCGTGTGCCAGCAGAGTCCATCCACATAGCCCTCGGGACTTTCTAGGATGACAACTGCACTGCCCTCTCCCCTTTCAGCTCACTTACCACACAGTAATTCTCTTCTGGTCACTCTGAAACAAGACTAGTGAGTATAATGACATGAATCATCTCAGATAATCAGAGGAAAAGACGTTGTAGTTGGGGTTAAGAAAAAAAATTGATTGACAGTTTTTGACATTTTGAATATTTTACCTATGTTACAAAATATAGAAATCTTGGTGTGGAAAGCTCATGCTAAGATAGATAAATATAACCAATAAGATAGAACTATAGTAATCAAATCATATGAAATTATTATCCATCAGAGTTACTTTGATCAAGGAGGAACACACATTTGTAAAAACCAAACATTCATTCTTTAAAAAACAGGCTTGTTTATAAAACAAAAATGAAAAAAATCAACGACTGCAGATTCACTTTTCATAAATACAGAAATGTGGCGAAAATGCAACTTGACATTAACAGATGAATTCAGAATGCTTGCCTGAAAAGAAAGAAGTGCTAACTTTTTACATGGCCCAGATATAACCAGTGTTTCCAAATCATTTTATGTAAAATGACCATGTTCTGCATGTTCTGTGATGTACACACATGATATGGAAAGACTATGACCAATTCCAGAACATACTTTGGGATTTCACAAAATTTTTATGGAAAGAAAATTTGTGGATGTTTCAGACAATCCTACAATTGCTATAAACATACACCGCACGACAGCAAAATGCCAGTGCTCAACAGCAAAAACTATCAAAAGCAGGGACAGAGGTGGGAGGTGAAATTTCATTGCAAAGCACTGATAAGGACAGAGGTATGTCAAGATAATACTGCATTCATGGTAAACTTTTCAGGGATCACAGCAAGAAGGCAGGACAAGGTACACAGGGTAATAATCAATGCACTGCATTGAGTGAGTTCTATTTGCTAAAATAAAGTAACATTCTTGCAGCTAAAATAAAAATACATTTTACAATATAAGTTTCATTTAACATTTAACATAGAATTGTCTTCTTTTTGTCAGTGGAAAATGTATAACTGTATCAAGTACCTCTATGAATTAAGTTCCCTTTTATTACTGATAAGACTGAAGTTTAAAGGTCTACGTTGTTTTTTAATAAGTTAAAGAAAGATTTATTAATCACTCTTCCAGCAAAACAGACATACAAGGCACAGCAAAGACCCAGGCGAGGGCTTTTTCTCACCTTCATCCTTGCTGTTCTCCTGTGGAGGGGGCCAGTGTCTATGAGACACAAGAGCCAACAGGGCGATCCTCTGTGGTCCAGGAAATTCCGCCACTTGTTTGGAAAACAAATCAAGTGTAAAAGATGTTTTTATTTCTTTAGCCTTATCAACTTAGATGGGTCTGGGGCCATTCAGCTCACTTCCCTGGTGGATTAAAACAAAACATCTTCGTTTTCTATTAAAATCTGCACAATCAGCTTTTGGTACCGCATGTCATGGAGGGTGGTGAGGGTACTGTCCTCAGGGGGCCTCATCAGCGTGGGCCCAAATACAATCCCCAGATTTTCAGCATTCATGAAATTGTCCTTTTCATTCAGAGTCACCCTGCAAGACAGACATATACACAGAGGCATTATACAGACTGGAGGGTGGATTTGTATACTGATTATGAACTTCTCTGGTTTGGGAATTTGCAAAAGAAAATTGAGAATTGGAATTATAGAGAAGTATTTTTTTAAAAGGGAATTTTCTGACTAAAAAAAGTTTTAGATTATTGACATTGCCCTCAGCCAGTAGAAGTGAACTACTAAGTCAATCTGGTATAGACACACTTTTCAAAATTATAAAATCGGTCCTTCTTACTAAATAAACGTGGAACTCTCATTGAGGGAATATTGGTTTAAAGGGGCAGTAGATTATTAGGTGGCCCATAGTGCATACAGATTTAGTCTAGGCTTGTATGGATGTCTTTTTTTCCCTCTTGTCGCTGTCTACTGGTCTGCGTGCTGGCAAACCAGGAAGCTGAGGGCAGATTCCCTGTCTGCTGGCAGGGCTAGTGCCTGAGGAAAAAGGTCAAGCCATCATCATGGGACTGGGAAATGGCTGGAATGTGGCCAAACGAAAAAGCAGTTGGACATTACTTCTAGTTCCCACAGGATGAGGTCTGGAGCAGTGATTATTGTTGGAATTGAAAATCGTCATTTCATCACTAATCATTAGGGAAATGCAAATCAAAACTGCAGTGAGGTATCACCTCACACTGGTCAGAATGGCCATCAACAAAACATCTACAAACAATAAATGCTGGAGAGGGTGTGGAGAAAAGGGAACCCTCCTACACTGTTGGTGGGAATATAAATTGGTACAGCCACTGTGGAGAACAGTATGGAAGTTCCTTAAAAACTAAATATACAACTACCATATGATCCAGCAATCCCACTCCTGGGCATATATCCAGAGAAAACCATAATTCGAAAAGATACATGCACCCCAATGTTCATTGCAGCACTATTTATAATAGCCAAGACCTGGAAGCAACCTAAATGTTTATTGACAGAGGAGTGGAGAAAGAAGATGTGGTACATATATACAATGGAATATTACTCAGCCATAAAAAGGAATGAAATAATGCCATTTGCAGCAACATGGATGGACTTAGAGACTGTCATAATGAGTGAAGTAAGTCAAAGACAAATATCATATGATATCACTTATATGTGGAATCTAAAAAAAAATGGTACAAATGAACCTATTTACAAAACAGAAATAGAGTCACAGATGTAGAAAACAAACTTATGGTTACCAGGGGAAAGTGGGGGGGAGGGATAAATTGGGAGATTGGGATTGACATATACACACTACTGTATATAAAATAACTAATAAGGACCTACTGTATAGCACAGGGAACTCTCCTCAATACTGTGTAATGACCTGTATGGGAAAAGAATCTAAAAAAGAGTGGATATATGTATATGTGTAACTGATTCACTTTGCTGTACACCTGAAACTAACACAACATTGTAAATCAACTATACTCCAATAAAAATTATTAAAAAAATAAAAAGAAAATCATCATTTCAACATCCAGGTTCAAGAACTGCAAAGCCTTTAAAACATGAAGTTCAAACTCCAAAGTTGGCTTAATACCTTCCAAGTAGAATAAAATTATGATCTGATAGTTTGCTTTAAGGAATTTAGGTTTTAGGATGTTCCTAACAGATCTAAAAGGGATTACATTCTCCAAAGAAGAGCAAAATAGGATTAACATATGCTTAGGTTTTGCACGGAAAGCCACCCCTTCGTGTTTATCCTCTTGAAGGTAATTAAGACTAGCCATTTAGCATTACTTTAGGAAGGTTAATTCAGCTGGCACTGCCTTCACCTTGCGAAATTAAGAGGGAGGTAAGAAAGAGGACACTCTTCACTTTCAAACTGCTCATATTTCCCTGCTAAGTCAGGCATCACACCTGACCAAACAAGATGGCTAGCAAACCCACCGTAGTAAAAATACTAAATAATTGGCATTTAAGATTCAACTGGCACATGTCAGCATTTCTCCTGAAAATGATACTTTGCCTTCCAAAGTGTAACAGTTGGGCACTGAAAGAAATAACTTAGAGCTATTTAAAAGCCATGCTGACATTCAAGTCTATTTTTTATCCAAAAATTACTTGTACTCTTAAATTCAATAAATTAATCAGGGACTTCCCTGGTGGTGCAGTGGTTAAGAATCCGCCTGCCAATGCAGGGATCATGGGTTCAATCCCTGGTCCGGGAAGATCCCACATGCCGCGGAGCAACTAAGCCCATGCACCACAACTACTGAGCCTGTGCTCTAGAGCCCACGAGCCACAACTATTGAGCCCACGTGCCACAACTACTGAAGCCCGCACACCTACAGCCTCTGCTCCGCAACGAGAAGCCACCGCAATGAGAAGCCCGCAGACCGCAATGAAGAGTAGCCCCCGTTCTCCGCAACTAGAGAAAGCCTGCACGCAGCAACAAAGACCCAATGCAGCCAAAAATAAATAAAATAAATACATTTTAAAAAATAAATTAATCAAAATGGGACTCTTCTAAGCTACATGTTACATCCCGGATCACGTTGAATATGAGCAAGAGTATTTATATGTTTTAAAGGTAGAAAAATTAAAACCTCAATGCCTTACTGTTTCTACACTGTTCTCCACTTGCTTCCTTTCACTTACTGAATGGATCTGTAAGTTGGTCAGTATAGACAATTTTTTTTTTTTTAATCTAAGAATGGGCTGTTGCCATGTAACTTCCAGAAACACAGAGGAAGGCACACAGAAGCACCCTGATCCTTCCAACATCTCAAAGACCAACTCATTGACTTCACTATACAAGTACAGTGAAGGAAAGAGATCCATGATTTAGGTCAAAGAGTCTGGGACCAGAGACTTAGTATCGTGTGAGCACCCATCTCCATCTGTCTCACGTGCTCTCACACAGATAACCCGGTGTGTAGCCCTCTGTGGCAGGCACCCTCTGGGATGGCTTCCAGTGATCCCTGCCTCCTGGAATTCATACCCTTCTGTAACCCCTTCCCCTAGAGCATGGGCTAGACCTAGTGACTTGCTTCTAACCCACAGGGTATAGCAAAAGCAACGGGATATCACTTCTGAGATTAGGTTACAGAAAGACTATCTTTCATCTTGGGTGCTCTTGCTTGCTTGCTGTAAGGGCGGCCAGCTGCCATTTGGGTGAGCTGCCTATGGGGAGACCCATAGGACAGGGAACTGAGGGTGGCCTCCAGAGAACAGTCAGCAAGAGAGGCCTGCAGTCTAATAGCCACTGAAGAACTGAATCCTGCCAAACACCATGTGACTGACCTTGGAAGTGGAGGCTCCCCGACTCAAGCCTTCAGAGGAGGTTGTAGCCTGGCTGTCAGTTTGACTGCAGCCTCATCAGAAGCCTTGAACCAGAGGCACCCAGTGAAGCCACCTGGATTCCTGATCACAGAGACTGCGCGATAATAAATGTTTATTGTTCTGAGCCACTAGGTTTGGGGGCAGTTTGTTCCTCAGTGATAGATAATTAACATGTCAAGTAAAACAAGAGATCAGAGTGGGAATGTGCTTGTCCAGAAGGAAGGCAGCCTCAGGAATCTGGGACGCTAGTGCGCAGGAGGACGGACAGAACACAGAGCATGAGGCCGGCATGGGAGGAAGGTGCAGAGGCGGAGGCAGTGCAAGCAAATGGTTAAGACAGAGTAAGGGCCACGGCTCAGACTGGGGTTCAGTCCTGGCTTTACTGCATCTCTCTGCATCACTTATTGAACCTCCCCAAGTTTCAGCAATATCGTCTAACAGTACCCCCCTCACAGGGATAACACATCTAAAGTGCACGGAGCAGCCCCTGCCACGGAGTGAGTGGCTGGCAGTTATGAATGGGGCCGGCCTGGAGAAGGCGGCCTAATTCACTCTGAAGGGCCGTCTGTCCCGCTCAGCGGGCTGGGGAGGCTGTGAACCTTTCCTGATGCGTTAAGTGCCCGGGGCAGGTCGGGGCTGCAGAGGCAGCGCCGAGGAGGAGTCAGCTTACTTCTTTAGGTGGACCATCAGGTACCGGAGGGTCTCATAGTGGGCAGGGGGAAGCAGCATCAGCACTTCGTGGACTGCTTCCAGCCTCTCATCCGCACTGGAGGTTTCTGTGAAGATCACACGTAATGAATATTCGTGCAGTGTTGAAACATTTAAGTCTTCAGGGAAGTAACAAGAAGTTTGGTTTGTTCAGGTTGCAGAAAAAGGGGCAGTCTACTGACATTTCACTTAAAGTAATCAATGTGTTCGTGTCTTGCCGTATTCCAGAAAAGGCTTTCAGGCTGGGAACCACGTGCGTATTGAACGTCCACTGGCTGTGTGGCAGGAGGCTGCCCACGGTCCTTGCCCTCCAGGAATCTGCAGCCCTGTAGATGCTTGCTGGTGGCACATGCACCGACTGTGTTTTGCCCATTTTCTGAACACTGGATTTGCTAGAAAACTCACTATCCCCAGCTTTAGTTTAAATTGGACCACACTTGGGAGTGTTCTCTTGAAGTTGTCTACCAGCTCTTTCCGTGGCAGGCTTCCATGACGGAATACACTCTACAGTGCAAGGGCACTGGCAGGTGAGCCAGCCAACTCAGTCTGCACTGATGGCACTTTTCACCAGAATGTTGGCATGGTTAACCCCAGTGTGCCGTCCAGGTTAGGAAGTAGATAGTAGGCACGTTAACAATGGGAGGAAGCATGCATGCTTCTGCTTTTTAGGACTCTGATAGGTATTGGCAGTGACTCAAAGTAAAGCTCCCCTGGTCACTCCTCCTGGGGCAGAGGGCACCCTGCTGCCAGAACCTTCTCCCCCAAGACCACCAGGACCCAGGAAAGAATGCTCTCACCAGGGAGTAGGGCCACAGCTCATCTGGAAAGTACACCTTGCGCTAATCCCAGCTGGCCCACGTCTCTCCCCATCAGGCATCTTGTTATTATATTTAGCAACGCATAACCTTTAAAGGTTATATTTTTTTTAATAAAAAGTTCCTTGAGGTGTGCTTGACTTCTACGTCATTCATTCTAGCACCTGAATCTCCCCTTCCTCACTATGCTCCTGGACAAAGTGTAGTGCAATTCCCCCCACTCCCCAACACACATATACACACTATGGTTCTCTCCCCTGACAGCGGTGACCCAAGTGCCAAACCCTGAATGAGCAGCTATGGACTGATGGAAGTCCAATGCTGACGTTCCATTCCTGGACCTGTGAGCTCAGCTCTCCAAGCCTAGCTTTCCTCCTCTGTACAATGGGATTAGAGTATGTGATTCATCAGGTAGATGGGAAGATTAAACAAGGAGATATTGGTGAGAGTTCCTAGTATAGTACTTGACACAGGATATTCTGGGCCTATTACTAATTTTGAACAGCATCAATGTGCAAAACTTGGGGTATGCCTTTAATTGATTAGCAATGGGATTCTGCCTAATAGATGAAAGTAGTTAATCTATACAGTCCTCATTGAAGAACATCTGATTGTTTGCTGCAGAAACATTCTGCTTTCAACATATAACAGAGTAAGCCTGACTGTGCTGGTTCCCAGCATAGAAGAAACGATGGGGAGAGACAGAACTGCCTGGCACCCAGCTTCAGCTGAGTAGAGCTGGCTTAGTACTGGGTCAACTCAGCTGGTGAACTATGCCTCGTTTTCTCTTAACTGTACCATTGTGCCCTCGCTTGGCAAAGCAAATCCTCATGCAATAATTTAATCAGGTCTGAGTTTTAATTTTCTTGAAGTCAAAAGCATTGCACTTAAAACTTTGGTGCCATTAAAAAATTACTTCTCCATACTTACTTGCTGCTTCTATAAATTTGGAATAGGTATCATAGGTGATGACAGGAATGGGTAAGTCTCTGAAATACAGTTTAAGGGCTCCAGTGATGATGTTTATGTCTGGATAGATGTTGGCAGATATATCGGCCTTTTCACCATCTGAAAAACAATCAATGATCCAATTCCTAATTAGGACCTTATTTCACCAAGTTAAAGCATGCCCAGAAAGAAAAAAAAGATCCAACAATGAATGCTCCTTTACAAGTTTCAGCTGACTACTTTGGCTTCTAATAACACTGAGATGCAGGAAGTAACAAAAGAAGTTTGGTGAGAGGGATTTTGGGTCTGAGGGTAAGTGTAGCCAGAAAAGTAGTGAAATAGACTTAAGATAGTTCTTTGGGTCCCAGCCCCTGGTAATTTGCTAAATAGAAATCTAGCACAGTAATTTATATTCTAGACACAAAGGTTCATAATAGAATAACAATCTAATTTGAAGTAAAAAAATCAAGAATCTTTTATTTAGTATTCTTTGGACTTGGATTTGAAGATCACATACAGAAAATAATGGTTGAATATCTTCAGTTTCTAATGTCTCTTTCAGGCTTACTGAAGTTTCTTTTCACTTGATTACTTCTCCCCTAGTCCCTAGGACTTTAATCTGGGAAACTTTAACCTTCCCTCATGTATAGGTAATGTTATATTTCTTACTATTTTTGCAATCATTCTGAAGACATTTTTTGACTTTTTGTTTTACCATTAGTAAATATCAGTCCAATTTAATTGTTGCAGTCTATAAAACTTTTTGGATAGAAAAATGTTTCAATCATATAGGGACTATTAGCATTTTCCTTTATACAGAGAATTGAAAGAACAAATGCCTCAGCAAATTTGGTTCTGAGGATTAAAAAAGCTCCTAATGTACAGAAAACAATAAGAGTGTAGCAGATATGCCATCTGATCCCCTTATTTATGTATTTAACAAATATTTATTGAGAATCTACCATGTGCCAGGCACTATTAAGCCCTAGTGCATCAAAGAAGAAAAGACATATGGTTGTCCCTCAGTATCCAAGGGGGATTGGTTCCAGGAACTTCCCACTGTGTGGATACCATAATCCAAGGATGCTCAAGTCCCTTATATAAAATGGCATAATACTTGCATATAACCTATGTACATCCTCCAGTATACTTTAAATCATCTCTAGATTACTTACAATACCTAATACAATGTAAATGCTACATAAAGAGTTGCCAGCATGTGGCAAATTCAAGTTCTGCTCTTTGGAACTTTCTGGAATTTAAACAAATATTTTTGATCCACGATTGGTTGAATCTACGGATATGGAACCTGCAGATACAGAAGGCCAACTGTACTCCCTTCAAATAACTCTAGTTAGACTGGGAGTCAGGCCTGCAACTCAACAATTACAAGGAAATAAGACTGCTATGCTGGAGACATGTGGAAACAAGGGGGCGGGCAGAGGAAAAGGAAATGGAATTCTTAGGTCAGCTTGGGGTGGTTGGGGAGGAGTCATGACAGAGGAAGGACTTGAGCTGACACGTGATGAATAGGTAAGTGCTTGCCAGGCAGAGATGTGAACACATTCTAGATGGACAGAGCAACGTGAGCCCAGGTGCTTGTTCATGAAAAGAGGTAGGGTGTATTTCAGTATTGCTGGGGTACAAAGTATACAGACAGGAGGAACTGGCTATGAGCCTGGACAGATAGGGCAGCTAGATCATCAGAGACCTTGTCTACTACTCTGCAGAGTGGAGGTCCTAGCTAGTGGGCTAGACGTTCCATCTCTGATTGGCTGTACCAGAATTATTTGGATCATTCAACAGATATACAGATTCTTGGGCTCACTCAGCTTCCTGAATGAGTCCTCAGGGTGGGCCCTGGTGATCTGTATTTTTAATAAGTTCCCAAGTTGGCTCATGATATCTGACCTATGAAAGAATATGGCCTAGAGGATGTATGGCACAGTCACAAAGAACTAAAGGAGTTACCTCCTAAACTTCCCCTACTTCAGTGCCAGGGGTACCCCCATCCCTATGCTCTCTTCTTTGGAGGTTTGGGAGAAGAAATCAAAGGGATCTGAGATGGAGGATGCAGAAGGTACCCTGGTGCCATGTGAACTGACCATAAATGTTGGGCAACCAAGTCAAGAACCTTAATGGCACCAAATGCTGTCCGATCATTTTCAAGCAGTATTTTAAACTCACTTCTCCATATGGTCAACTGTGCACGACTTTTAAAAAAACACTTTCCCCAGAGAAGCAGAGAACTATGATATTTGTAAACTGTTACTCCTTGGCTTCCTAAAGAACAGCTCTCAGTAGCTCTAAAAACCCATTCCCATTATGAGTAAAATCTGGTTCCAAAAGAGAGGATGCTAAGGAGAAATCATTTGGCGCTCAAGAAAGTGCAAGCCTACCTCTGTCAAATGCCATTTTGACATCTTCGATGTGTTCAGTAAACCCGGAAACTCTATAAAGCCCTTCTGACTTTAGTCCTGTTAAAAAAAAGGGACAGACAGATTTTAACTTTAGCTTCCTAAAACATCTAAAAAAGAATCTGATTTCCTATCTACACTGCGTGCTATCAGGAAATGAGCAAATATAGTCAGTGCTCTTATATATTACATACTGTCACGTCAGAACTTGAACTTGTCCATCTCAGTTTCTGTGCAAGTCTGTCTTCATTTGCTTGTGTGGCAGTGGAGACCTCAGCGATCTGGTATTCCTCCTGCCTGGCTTTGCAAAGTGAACCCATGGTCAAGATTCTCATCAACCGTGGTCTCCTGCTTCCTTTGTTCATCTGACAGCTGGATGTGATTTCACTGCAGCAAACTATTTTCCCTGCAGCATCATTTCAATCCATATGCCATACTGCGTGTAGCAGTGTACTAGGTACACAATACAAGTATGCATGTGTGTGGTATATATTATCCTGATTTTACTGAAACTATCCAGATTTTATAGCCTTATATGTTTAATCATACACATGACAATATGTTAAATGTTTAACTACATATGATTGATTTAATTGGTATACCTTCAAATAAATGATCATACAAACGGACGCAGGAAAATAAAATTCTATTGAATGATTCTGGAAACTTGATCACTGTATACTTAGGCTAAGAAAAAGATGTGGGTTCTGCTCCTAGATCTTATTGATTTGTTAAGATATTTCCAAAGTATCAGAAGGGATAGAGGACAAGATTTCAGACCTTTTATGTCAAAAACTAGCTGCTATCAAACTATAGCTACAGCAATAATAAATAAGCAAATAAATAGCTTCTACTGCTGCTGCAGTATACTCTGTCAAACTCCTGATAACTAACATGCGTTTCTGTTTTTCACATGTACTATCTGCCATATATAAGGGTTGACATCGGGTCTGCATCAGAGACAACAAATGCATGGCATAAATACTACCCCTCCTCTCTCCTGTGACCAGAGGAGACATTCTTAATTGACCTCAGCTTTTTCTCCCACTGAGCAGAACTCAGAATTCGTCTCAGGACAGCTGTCTAGGATGCCACTACTGATCGACTGAATTGGCCCACAAGATGAGGCCAGGTGTCATCCTGTTCTAGTCGGCGGTGCATGTAAGCACGCTCCAGTCCAGTTGTAACCTGCACTGCAGCAGAGGCAAGGACACAGTGGCACAGGGGAGCACAGTGCAGTGGACACTAGCCCTGCCTTTTGATAGAACAGGCCATGGGGAAGGTCTTACTCAGGAGCTATCTTTAAAGGACATCATGAAGGACAGGCTGGAGTTTGCCAGAGTTAGCAGAGGCTGCCAGCTCCCCGTCTAATACTAGTTCTCCACTTCCTCTGTTGTGATGAAACCCTTGGTTTTTAGAACAACATCCATCGCAGAGGCCATTAACTCCTGGCCAGTGTGAAGAGAGCAGAAGTGATGTGTATAGTGCCTGGGTCATGGACTTGAAGAGAAAGGGTATTCCCTTTTGCTCTTGGTTGGAATGCAGATGAGACGGTGATAACCATCTGGGACCATGCAGATGAGGGCAGCACTCAAGGATGACAGAGCAACAGCTTGCAGGGCCTGGGTTCCTGTCACTGGGCAGCTGCTCCATGAGCCCTGGGCTGCTGCCGGACACAGAGATTTCTATCTTTTTGAAGACATTATTATTTGGGGTCTCTGTAACAGCACTGAAACCTATGGGTTAAGTACATCAGTTAGACACACAGATTTGGAGGTAGAGTTAGGGGAGTTGGTCATTCCAAGAAAAAGCCAAAAGAAATAACACAGTTGAGTCCTATTATGTTGGGCCCTGTACTAGGTCATTTATATGGATCAACTCATTTTAACCCTCGTAACTACCTTAGGAGGTACAACTGATTCTGTTACTTTAAAGATGAGAAAATAGATATTCAAATGGAGTAAGTAACTTGCCCAAGGTCATACTATAGCTAACATGAGAAGGGGTTGGGAATCTAACTTCAAGTTCATGATCTTTTCACTCCGCCATATCATGCAGAAACAAGTGGCGATAGAAGCATTTGGAGAACAATAAGAAATTTGCTATGGGTGGAAGACAGGGTAAGATGTTGGCAGTGGTGGCAATGAAGCTGGGAATGGCAGCATCACGTGAATTTCTTCCAGCCCATCCTCTGGTTCTGCTCTCATGCACAGGCCCCTAATGCCTGTAGCTCCAGTCTCTTTGCTGTGACTTCCGTATAAATTCCTAACTTGTGCTATTCTAGCTCTTGTACTAGACATGCTTAGTGCTGTGCTCCCCGTGGACACATTAGACACCAGATGTGGTAGTAACTTTGCCCGATTTATTAGTAGTCTCTGATGAGGATCACTATGGGATGATCCCAGCTTCTTCAGAGAAGCACAAGTCCTGATTGCAGGCTCTGGAGAGGCTGATGATCTGACCCTTTGGGGTCGCGGAGTCCTCTTAACAGCAGGACACAGGGCTGCTCTTCCCAGCCACTCATCCAGAGTCAGGGCACCGCCCTCAACTCGTACTCAGCTCAGCCCCTGCATCAACAGCTTCACCAGATTCCAAAGCTCCCATTAATCTCTGACAGACACAGCAGTCAAAAGACAGGAGGCATTTCTTACAATTTGAGATGAAATGAGCAAGTCTTAAGGGAACAGAATAGCTATCGTTTTCATCCTGTATGGAAGAGGGAATAATTTCCTATCTCTAAAAGGTTTGGGATAACAAGTTATAATATCCTGTTTTGTTTTGGAAAGAATGGGATGGTTGGCAAATGCATGAATACCTGCAGACTATATTAAGCCAATTTGGACACAATGATGGATACCAACTATAGCAGGGTAAATACATGGCAACAATGGTAAAAGCCTTTCCAATTATCCAGATTACATCCAACAATCCAGTTCTCCCTAACCAGACTCTATCCACCATATCACTGAACATTTTGATACTGAAAAGTGGCCAAAGCACAAATAAAGGAAAGATGACTCAAGCATAATATAAAGAATCTCTTCTTTGAAATGTTTCTATCTTCCTTGCCTTCTCAGTTTTCAATGAATAGATCTTTTCAATTTTTTAACTCTCCTCTTTGAAATAAACAGAACCAATACTTGGAGTGAATTTCTATATGGTAGAAAATATATGTGTTGACCAAGAATTTCTTTACTTATTTAATAGAAGCACTTTCAAAGACTCGATTCAAACCTCACCTCTGCCATAAACCCTTTCTGAACTCTCCTCAAATAAGATTAAAATGTTTTCCTCTGTGACTCCGTAGTTCTTTTTTAATAGTGTTTTGAATACATGTACTCACAGCATCTATTTATTTGCCCCCAACCCCCGATTCTGCAAATTACGCTACGAATTTCCTGAAGGTGTGAACTGTGACTTTTATATCCCCAGTGTGTAGCACATGATAAATGCTTAGCAAGCGTGTGTTAAATGCATACATGCATGGTTTATGTACGACACAGAAATTGATGTCGTTGGTTGGATTTAGCGTGTGTGCACGCGCACACGTGTGCATGGGCCTGGGCAGACCATTTCCCCAAGATCGGTACTGGAGAGTCAATTTAACAATTATAAGAAAGTCTCCTTGACAACAGTAAAAATAAAATCACTATAATAAGCAGGGTTTTTTTTCCAAACCTCTTGCTTCAATTTCCCGAATGCATATGTCTACCACCATGGGTCTCTGCATGTTGTGAGCCTTCACGAGTGTTGTCAGGTCACAACAGTACACCTTCTTGATTCTCTTGAGATCAGGTTGGCAGTCATTGGGAACATGCTTGGAACACTGTTTGTGTACGTTCAATCCACAGTCTGTAAACAAAGAAGCCACATTAAGCTTGCCTGGCCCTTTTGTCAAAGCTCAACACAAATTATACGTTACCAAAAATAAAAATGAAAACACCCAGAGTTTGCTGTATCTCTCTGAAACATCCATCCCACTTAGAGGTGATGCTGTCCACAAGGTGAGTATGAAATCTATCTTTACTCATGAAACTTATATAATTCCATTTTTCTCAATAAGCCTTCTCTGCGGCTGGACCATAAGAATAGAACATCTCATGGAGATAGCTTTGGTAATTAGCCAGGTTGTTTGTATGTTTTTTTTCCCTTTTGGAACTGGAAACTTTGGGTCCATATGAGGGCTTTTGGGTTTGGATTCCCAGAGCAAATTGTGTCTCATAAAGGGCGCCTAGGACTTTTGCTAGGTTGTTTCCCTTAAGTTCGTGACACTCCTTTTATGGAAGACCTGATTACTCTCTCTGTAGGAATCTCTAATCTTTGGTCTGAGAGACCCATGACCATTGGCATCCTCTTTCGCCTTCCTGGAGAGCTGCCCATACTTTCCACTCCTGTCCTCCTTGCTGGGCAGTTTCAGTAGGCCGTTCTCCTTTCTACTTGCCTTATTTTGACACCTGTTGAGTGGAAATACTGTCTAACTGGACACCGGTGGGAGTACCCGAGAGTTTACAATTTAGAACAATGCCATGTAACGTGATGATAAGACTAATTATTTATAAAGCTCATATCAAGATGCAAAGCTGAAAAGGTGCTTTTAAGTTCAGTGTGCACATTAAAAGCCTTATTAGCAGTTGGTATCCACTGATGGAATTTCTCTAACAATAACAAGGCACAGTCTACGTTCTGGAAAATAAAAATTTAATGCTGAAGATGTTCAAAGTTGATTTGGTATCTATTCAAAGTACCTTCTAATACTGAGTGTTTTTATAGGTGTAAAGAATAATAATATCATTTTTATATTTTATATAATATTATACACATATGATAATGAATATTGTAATCAGTTGCTTTAAATAAAAGCACTTAACTACACCAAGGATTTGAGAGGATCTACACTTCTGTAGAATCATCAGAAAATGAGTTTTGTCATTACATGATTTTCATGTCATGTTTACTGGCTGAGTTCTCTGTCTATCCCCTTCCAAAGACAAAACCAGTTCGAATTATCTTAGCTTTATCAACATGAGAAATTCAGCAAAGCTCAAGTAAACTTCAATAACATTTGATAGATCTATTTAGTGAATATAAATGTTGGTGAACTGAACTAAATAGAATAGGCTTGTTTTCTTGTTTGGATATAATAGCACCTACTCTGAGGGTTATCATGAGAATCAAATAAATTAATATATGTGAAGTCTGAAGTGTGAGGAGCATTACATGAGAGTTAAATAGAAGAAACAGCAAATACGGTGATAGAAAATATAAGGATACCTGCCCAGCTGTTCTTAAGTTATTTCATTGGTCATTCTTACTCACTGAATTCTTATAAACTTCATTTAAAACAATTTTTTAGAAATGTGGTAAAATATACGTGAAATTCCCCATTTTGGCCATTTTAAGTGTATAGTTTAGTGGCGTTAAGTACCTTCCCACTGTGTGCGGCCACCACCACCCATCTCCAAAGCTTTCTGCATCTTTCAAAGCTGAAACTCTGTACCCATAAAACAGTAACTCCCTGGACCCTCTTCCCCTCGGCCCCTGGCAACCGCATTCTACCTTCTGCGTGTATGAATGTGACTACTTTAGATGCCTCACAGAAGTGGAATCATACAGTATTTGTCCTTTAGTGACGGGCTTATTTCACTTAGCATAATGTCCTTAAGGTTCATGCATATTGTAGCCCATGACAGAATTTCCTGAAGAACATTCTATTGAAGGCTGAATAATATTCCATTTTATGTATATACCACATTTTGTTTATCCGTTCATCCACTGATGGATACTTGGGTTGTTTCTACCTTTTGGCTGTTGTGAACAATGTTGCTATCAACGTGGGTGTACAAAGATCTGTTCCTTTCAGGTCTTTTGGGTATGTACCCAGAAGTGGACTTGCTGGATTATAGGATAATTCTATTTTTAATTTCTTTATAAACTTCATTTTAAGGTCTGAAATGACAGTGTTTTTATGTAGAGTTAAATACTGATATTTTATTAAAATGAAGATGTTTTCTAACAAGTATAAAAATATTCAGTTTTTGCAAACGAATACAATTCTATATGCTATAAATAAAGTCTAGTTAATTTTAAAAATATTTAAATTATGTAAAATATGGAGAGTTGAGAGGTAATGATGGATATTCCAAACATTTAATGATCAGTTTTCAGTTCTCCTGCTGCCCAGAGGAAGTATGAGGTTAAACAGTGGCCACTGGAGAATAGTAACATAGCCTTAGAATTATGTTTTATTTAAAAAAAAAAAAAAACACAGAAAAAAACCCAAAAAAAACCCTAAACTCTCTTATCCCAGAGCAAGTTGCTGTTCACAGCTAATCTGAATCCCCCGAGTTTTGTTCTCATAATATTGACTTTGGACCAGTTTCCTGCTAAAATTGGATAATAGAAGCAATTAGGGATATTTTTGGTATGTATAATCTGAACAGGTTGAACTAATGACCACTGAGCAATTCAGATATTCCACCACTTTGCTCAGTGGTTGAACTGTGAGATAGATACTTTGTAACTTTTGTGGTAATCAGGGGTATCTGGAACATTTCTGGAGAGTCTGCCTCCAAACCTACATTTACTGCTTGCCTCATGGATCTGGGATGCGGGCAGGTAGAGGAATTGACATGCACGAGCACTCCTGGACCCGTCCAGGTATCACCACAGGTGACTGCTGTATCTATATAGGAGAAGCTGAAATAGCCGTTTCCAGGCAGAGAAAGGACGTAAGGTCCCATGAGCCTGTGAACCAAAATGGGCAGTATGGGGAAATAGATCATCATTTTTAATTTTTATTTTTTAAATTTTTATTGAAGTATACTTGATTTACAGTGTTGTGTTAGTGTCAGGTATACAGCAAAGTGATCAGTTATATATCTATCTTTTTCAGATTCTTTTCCCATATAGGTTATTACAAAATATTGAGTAGAGTTCCCTGTGCTATACAGTAGGTCCTTCTTGTTTATCTATTTTATATATAGTAGTGTGTATATGTTGCTCCCAAATTCCTAATTAATCTCCCCCGCCACCTTTCCCCTTTGGTAAACATAAGTTTGTTTTCTATGTCTGTGAGTCTGTTTCTTTTTGTAAATAAGTTCATTTGTAGGAAACAGATGATCTTAATGTAGTGTCATTAGCTTATTTTAAATGCTTCATAAGAATCATTTTTTAAAATCATACCCTAGCAAGAAAGAAATCAGTCATGCTGTCAGTGGAAACCCAGTCAACATATCACAGGAGGCTATTCTTGCTCCCGGCCGGAACTGTTTGCCAGAAAAAGCATGGCATGATGAATTAGGAAGCCTGGTTAAACATTAATTTGGCAATTCTTTGCTGTTTTGTTAGATGTATCTTAATAAGATGTGCTGTGTGCTCTTAGCAATGGGTGTGTGCGTCTAGTTCTAGGTGGAAAAACACCTAGGGTTTCAAAGTACTTTGAAAATATGTGATATCAAATCAAGGTGTGTATTTTCACTGCTAATCTGATGGCAGAAAAATACTGGGTATGGCCTCTGGAGCCAAATCAATGTTCCACCACTTACTATGTAGCCAAGGGCAATTAATGATTATCAGTAAGACTCAGTTTCTTCATCTATTTAATGGGGAGAATAATTGCATCTCCCCGAAGGTTCATTGGTGAGGCTAAATGGCATGATAAATAGAAGATGGGAAAGCAATGTAACTTTTCTATCTATGCAATTCCATTGGAATTGATTTATTTTTTTTCTTTTAAGGACAGCTACCTAGTTTGGGTGGCAGGTAGGTGCCTAAGAAAATATACTCCCCTGGATTTTTTTCTTTTCTTGTATAAACAGAGATATTCCTTTTCATTCTAGCAAACACCTAGAGGGGTCTCTCCATTAAGCACAGAGATGCCTTGAATCTTCCAGAAAGCTAGACTTCTGAGCTAATCTGGGCCTATTTCCCCGCTCTGGAGAGATGCCCTCCAGCTCATCATTGCGGCGCTTGATGTAAATGGAAAAGGGGTAGGAAAGCTCCGTGCCTACCTGAGCATCGGACCCCTTGGGCAATAAGCCCCCACATGAAGTTGGCGCAGTATTCACACCAGTGCGGGCCTCGGAACGTGTGGACCTGTGAGCCAAGATGAAGAAAAGTGTTAGAGAAGTCAGTCACCTGGAGGCAGGTGGCCTTGGACGTGAAACGAATAGATGACGCCAAGAAACGAAGGCCTGAGTGGGAGTGAGCATTCCTCACTGGGCGTTTTCTTTCCAGTGGGGATGAGTTGTGAACAGACCTGGAAAAAACATAGATGTGCTTTGATTTTTGAAAATCCTCCACTGAGCCTCCATGCCCCATACCAGAGCCAGAAAGGAATGTGGAGAAACAGTAAGAGGACAGGGCCATGCCATCAGCTAAGGAATGACACTCTCCCTACCCAAAACAAGGCACTGTATGGAAAAACCCAAGAGAGCCTGAGCTGGTTGCTATAACCTGCATTTAGCTCAGCAAGTTCTGGAAGGCAGACCTCGGTTACTGTGGCCTTTTGACCAAAGTTGCCCTATCTATAGACTATCCAGGTAGGTATAAATAAGACATGACTGTGGGAAAATTAGAAGGTTCCAAGGCTTTAAGCCACTTCCAGAAAAGGCATTTTAAAAAGTGAGGGAGTTGGCTGAAAATGAAGGCTACCAATATGGTCTATAGAATTGCCTTCCCCAGAGAGGTGTCTGTATTCAGCGGGCCCCGGTGTGGCCTCTGGGTGTGTGTAGGTTGAAAGTGCCTTCTGATTGGCCAAGGTGCCAGTCTCATTGGTTGGTGGCCAAGTCAGTTGTTAAATATTTTGAACATTATGAAGTAAGGATGGTCTTATCTCTCATTATTCAGGTACAGGTCCACCTGTGACAGGACCATGTATTAAGTCATGATTTAAAACAAAACAAAAAATACATGTTCCCTGGCACCAATGAGCTGCAAGAAGCAGAGCTAGGGGATTCCTTGAAAGCAAATGTGGTTGAAGTAAGCCAGAAACCATCACAGGCAGTCTATTTGGGGCACATCAATCTATGTGAAAAGGTCTTGAATTTTTACAAAATTAAAATATTATGAGACTGTGCGGCTCATATAAGGACTTTCAAAGTTTTAAACCCCCATTAACAAAAGACATGCAGACAATATTATTTTTTTAAGAGACTGGGAGGCCTGTACAGGCCTGTATAGTCAGGATGACAACTACGGTCACAATTTGGGAAGATGTTCATCAGAGCTCTACTTAAGAAAAAGTGGCATCACTTTGAGATCTTTATTTATATATACTAGTAACTGGGTATACATAAAGTGACGAATGAAACAAGCTTGGTTCCCTCCTAATGGCACTCACAGATTTGTCAAGGCAGAGAAAGTAGTCAATTAACCCATCAAAAAGAGCAACTTCTGACCACGGTTTCTATGCAATAAAACTAAGTTCTAATAGTCTTTTGGTATTTCAGTTTGTCACATGCAAACTGCACACCTTATACTATTTCTGCTTTGAAAAATGATGGGGGGGGGGGAAAACCCTCTCAGAATTATTTTTACTAAAATGCAGAATCGTGCTGCAAGGAAATGACACTAAGCTATGACAGAGCACCCCTTGCTGGAATGCAGAGAATCCACCTGAGGGAGCGCTTGCATTCTCCCAGAGCCAAAATGCCATGATTCATTGAAAGGCCCACTCACATTAAATGTGGTACTAAAAGAATTCCTCAGTAAAGTGTCCTACTGAAAGCTGAACATTTTACAAATTCAGCAATCAAAGGTTTCTTAATATTTTACTAGAAATGTTCTAAAGGGACTGCTGATTAATCATGGCAACAAAGTTGATTGTTAATATACTGTTGAAACTGCAAGATCGATAAAATAATATGTAAATAATATATCTCAAAAAAAAAAAAAAGAAAAGAAAAGAGAAAAGATGCGGAAAGGGCTATAAAAGAAAAAATGAGGCTGTTACTAGAGAGATTTAAGAAAGGCCCCGGTGTTATCCATGACGGTCAGGAAGTCATCTTTTGAAAGGTGACCTCAAGCTGCTTGAAGGAAGAGAAGGAGCCAGTCTGGTGGGGGCATTGAGGGGAGCATTTCAGGCAGAAGGAATCTACGGAGGTCCTGCAGGAGCAAAAGAGCTTGGTGTGACTGAGGGACTATAAGGCCAGGGTGGCCAGAACACCAGAGTGAGGGGGAGAGAAATTGGGATGCGGTTGAAGGTAGGACAGGGCCTTGAAGCCTTTATTAACGAGTGTGGATTTGGTTGTAATCTAGGTCCAATAGGAAGTTCTTGAAGGACTTCAAGTAGGAAGATGATTTTTTAAAAAAGATGTTCCGACCACTGTGTTGAAAATGGAAGCGAGAGTGTTAACAGCAGAAAAGATTCAGAAACTGGGTAGTGGTTTCTAGTTGGGAAATGATAGAGGCCATGACCAGGATGTTGGAGGAAGAGACGGAAAGTGAATGGATTTGAGTTCTCTTTTGAAGATAGAATTTAAAGGACTTGACAGTAGAATAAATGTGGGTCTTTGAAGGAGAGAGGAATCAAGAGTGACTCCTAGCTTCTAGCTTTAGAAACCGGGTAGATAGTGATGCCACTTGCTGAGATATGGAAGACATTCTTTTGGGAGAAATTCAAGAATTCAGCTTTGAGCAGTTTAAGGTAAAATGCTGCTGAGATTCCAAGTGTTAGGTCAAGCAGGAATTCACACACAATTCAATAACTCAGAGGAGGAGTGGAACTGGAGGTATACATTTGGCCATCCGTGACAAGTAAATGGTATTTAAAATCGTGTGAATGGAATAAAAAAACCTATTAGCAATAGAGAGTAGAAAATGAGGAAAATAGAGCTCAATTCCAAGCCCATGGTGCTCCAACATTTGGAGAGAACCAAGAGAGTAAAGCGTTTCAGAAGTCAAGAGGTGAAGCGTGTTGTAGGGAAGGAGTGGCCAACCAGGTTGAATGCTGGAAAGAGGTCCAGTTAAATGAGGGCTGAACTGTGATTCAGACACATGGAAGTCATTGGCAACCTTGGCAAGAGCTGTCTCTGGATTGTTGAGGGCAGAAGTCGTACTCTAGGGAACTGAAGGATAACTGGGAGGCATGGAAGTAGAGAAATGTGTAGGCAAATTCGTCAAGAAGTTTGGTGGTGATGTCCAGCAGAGCAACAAATATAGCTCCAGGGAGATATGGGGTGGGCCCTGAGAGGATTTTTTTTTTTTTTTTTAATAAAAGATGGGAGACATTAGGGCATGTTGACTTGTCAGTGAGATTGATACAATAGGTAGAAGAGACTGGAGTTGCAGAAGAGAGAGAAGCAAAGGAGTGATGATTCTGAAAAGCTGAGAGATGATGGGGTTAAGGGCATATATAGAAGCGATATTCAAAAAGAGAAACAGTTGAGATCTTTCCAGAGTTGCTAAAAGACACAAAACCCTCAGATTAAGAAAAGCTAAATGAGCCTCAAACCTGATGAATAAAAAATAATTTAGACCTATATAGATTAGAGTGAAAGTGCAGAATACCAAAGAGACAAGCAAAATCCTGAAAAAACAGGTTACCTGCGAAAGGACAGCAATTAGGATGAAAACAGACTTCTCCTCAGCAAAAAAGAGACAAGTAGATTACAGATTTCATCAAAGTGCTCAGAGAAAATTACTGCCAACCTGACTTCTTTTTTTTTTTTTTTTTTTTTTTTAAATTTATTTATTTTATTTATTTATTTTTGGTTGTGTTGGGTCTTCGTTTCTGTGTGAGGGCTTTCTCCAGTTGCGGAGAGCGGGGGCCACTCTTCATCGCGGTGCGCGGGCCTCTCACTGTTGTGGCCTCTCTTGTTGCGGAGCACAAGCTCCAGACGCGCAGGCTCAGTAGTTGTGGCTCACGGGCCTAGTTGCTCCGCGGCATGTGGGATCTTCCCAGACCAGACCAGGGCCCGAACCCGTGTCCCCTGCATTAGCAGGCAGATTCTCAACCACTGCGCCATCAGGGAAGCCCCCAACCTGACTTCTATACACAGCTAATTACCATTCAAAAGCAAGGGTGAAATAAAGATATTTTCAGACAAATGCCAAGAGTTTCCACTCACAGGTCCTCACTCAAAGATACACTTAGGGATAATATAGTTCTGTAAGAAGCACACTGAACCTAGTGGGAAAGGACAGGATTCAAGAAGCCAGGGTGAGCAAGAAAACTGGGAAACACAGGCCAATCTAATCAAGCCTGTTTATGAAACAATAACAAGATGACTAATTTCAGAGGACTGAAAAACAGGATGAAAAAAAAAGGATATGGAAGATTCAAACAGTAAAACAAAGAAACAAAAAAGATTATTGTAGAATATAATGAAATAGAAAAAGAAAAGAAAAAGGATTAAAAAAAACTAACAGGTGATTTTTAAAAAGATTTATAAGATAGGCAAACCTTGGGCAATTGATCAAGAAAAAAGGCACAAACAATAAAAGAGAGGACATGAATGCAGATGCAGTAATGATATAAAACAAAAACCTCGAGAATGCTAACTTTCTACCCACAAAATTAAAAGTTATATGAAATGGATGATTTTCTTAAAGAATATAAATTATCAAAATGACTCAAAATAATATAGAAAACCTAAATTCAATTATACCCATTAAATAATTAAATCTGCAGTAAAACATCTACCCTCAAATAGTCATTGATCCCAAATGATCTTATTAGGTTTGATCGAATTTTTAAAAAACAATCCCTAGCCAATACAGACTACTGCAGAGCGGAGAGGAAAAAAAAGAAAAGCTCCACAATTCACTTAATGAAGCTAATGTAATCTTGATTCAAAAACCATACAAGAATGGTACATAAAAGTAAAATTATACATCAATTTCAATTATGAACATAAATATAAAAATCCTACTGAGTGTAGTATTATATTTAAATGTCGTGACCGAGGAGGGTTTATTTCAGAGATTTAAGGTAGTTGACATATTACTAGAATTCATAACAATAATAAAACAAGAGAGAGAAACCACATAATCATTTAAAAAATTAGAATACCAACAGTTAATAAAATTCAACACCTGTTCATAGTAATAGCAATTAGCATACTAGAAATAGAGGGAACTCTCCTAAAAATGGTTGATTAAAGATATCTGTGATACACATATAATAAAATCACATTTAAAGATAAAACATTAGAATAATTTCCTTTAGAGTCAGCAGAAAGAAAAGGCTGCCTGCTATAAGTGCTTCTCTTGGGCATTATCCTTCAGAGTTTTAACCAGCATAATAAAACAAGACAAAGAAATACATCATATATGGTTGGAAGAAAGAACAAGGCCATCAAGTTTACTTAATATAAGAGCAATAAGAAGAAATCAGTAGCATCGCTATACATCAGCAATAA
Source organism: Balaenoptera musculus (assembly GCF_009873245.2). NCBI lineage: Eukaryota > Metazoa > Chordata > Mammalia > Artiodactyla > Balaenopteridae > Balaenoptera > Balaenoptera musculus. The sequence continues at coordinate 47,878,170 of NC_045793.1, forward strand.
CTCATTTTGTTAAATCATAAAAACTAAAGACTCCATTTATAGCATCAGCAATAATCTAAAATAATTAAATTAATGACATAAGTAAGGAGATATTCTATATTCATGTATGGCAACGTTCGATACTGTAAATATATCAATTATCCTCCAAATGAACCTTTAAATTCAATGCAATTTCAAGCAAAGTCTCCATGGTGCTTTTCACAAAACTTGACAAGATGACCCTACAATCTATATGGAAGAATAGAGCAGAAAGAAATAGCGATGATAATTTTGAATAAGTAGAAGAACATAAGAAAACACATCCGACTATATATCAAGACTTCTATAGTTAAAAAAAAAAAGTAAAATAGGGGAACTATTTCCTAGTTCATCCACCTATTCACCCACTCATTATTCACTCATTTATTCAATACTTACATGCTGATTGCCTACTTTTAATCTGGCACTATACTAGTCCTTGGATAACAAAGTCAAAATAGATCAGGGGAGCAAAACCTTCCTGCACTCAAGGATCTCATCTACAGGAATAAACAGGCAACATAAATAATTATCCTATGGTAGGATACTGGAGAGAATAATAAATTCTTCCTGAGAAGGCTGGGGAAAGAGATATTTGAACTGGGTTTTTGAAGGATGGATAGGAGTTCACTAGACTGGGAAAGATTAGGTTGACGGGGAGCTGATGATGTTGACCTGGAGAGGCAGATAACTCGGGGAGAACATTCCAAGAAGAGGAAACAGCACAACCAAAGGCCAGTGAAGGTGGGTTTGGCTTTTTAAAGGCATTCTTTTCGTGTAGGTCATGCAAAAAAAAAAAAAAAAAAAAAAAAAGGAGTGACAAAATTCTTATCTGGAACATCTCCAATGGATGAAGAAATCACATGGGAAATAACATGCCTTGAGGTAAAAATAAAAGTGCAATATTTAGGAATTAGGAGAGTAGCTACAATGTTCACCATACATTGACAAAATGGAAACTGGTCTACTGGATGCTTCAGGAAATACAGGATACACTAATCACAGATTTTCTAAAATTTCACTTTTTGCCATATTTTAAAAAATAATTAAGCATATCAAGATTGCATTTAATACTTATTAGCCCTGCTCATATTTACCAACAACCTTTCCCATCAGTGTTTCCCCACTGCCTTCCATCTCATTTCTTCAGCCAAACAAATGCAGGCAGACATTTCTGAATAGCAAATAGCTCCACTCATTGTCCCCACAAATACACATTCCCCAGAAATATAGCAAAATGGGGACAGAAGGGAATGTAAAGTTAGTTAAACATTATTTTAGGTCCACTGCCTAATTTCCGCTTTGTGATGCGACGTTGTTTATTTTCACGGCCGATATATCGTTCAATTTTCTTTTGGGTTCACAAGGACAATCTCTAGACAGTAGGCTATATGTAAATGCTGAGGGTACACTCTCTGGATCCATTTTATTTTGGATTGAGTTATTACGTTTACTCTCCCAATGAAATGCCCCATATCTTGAAAAGTCACTGATCAGCTTTTTCCATTCTCTGAAGTTTATTGATTTTCAAGAATATCTTTTCAGAAAAAAGAACGTTTTGCAAACTTTAGGGCAGTAACTAAAATACCCCAGACAGGAAGAAAATACCCCAGACAGGAAGAATGTCTGTCCAAGACTATTATACTGGGCCTGGTCTGCCTGGAATTCAAAAACCACACCAAACAGAAAAAGATGATATTACAGGAGATAAGGTCTGTTTGACAAATAGCCCAGGAATAGCCACTTAGGAAAAACAAGAACAAGAAGAGTTGTCAAGAAAAATCTCAGGCATTTAGCAAGTATCCCCCAACTTGACTCTTTCTAAGTGAGCAGGATGTTATTTGTCTCACGTCTGCTGAATCTGGAAAGCAGTATTCTCTGGTGGTTTCATAACAAATATGTTTTGATGGGTCAGTGTAGACACTGCCCAAGTGTATAATCAGCTCAGCCCAGGTTCTAGACCATAAGAAACAGAAAGTGCTATTCATGATGTGCTACAGTTGAGAAATTTTGCTTTTCCTTATCAGTATACATCAGGGTTTCTCAACCTTGGCACTATTGACATTTTGGGCTGGATAAGTCTTTGTGCATTGTAGGACAGTTAGCAGTATCCCTGGCCTTTACCCACTAGATGCCAGTAGCAACCCCTCAGCTGGAACAACCACAAATGTCTCCAGATATTGCCCAATATGCTCTTGGGGACAAAGTAACCTTGATAGAGAGTCACGGGTATAGACTAAAACCACATCACCTCAGTTTGTCATTTTTATTACTCCTATTAAAATGAGAACTTTATTCTTTTACTTTGATATGAAAAGGACTCTGGATCAAAGGCAATTTTTTCTTAGCTGCTTTATATGCAGAGAAGAAGGGGCTGGAGATGGCTAAAGTCATTTTCAGCTACGAGTCTCTGGGTTTGGGGCTCATCTAGTCTAGCTTTTGCCCAGAGTTACCTGGGCGGCTGGAGGACAGGCAGCTTGTCCACGGTCACCCAGATGGTCAGCAGCACTTGGCCTCCTGATTTCAGCCAAGGGTTTTTCCTATAATCGACTGCATTTCCCATCATCATGTGACATTGAACTTGTGCGAGAAATTAGGTTAAACTTTGGACTTTTCCCTCTTGCAAGATCAGATGAAATACTGGCCTTGAAGTGAACCTTTTCAGATGTAGGGAAATAGCCAAGGGGAATCACTGGGCCTGTGACTGAAGACTCCGGGTTTTCCTGTGAGGCCTGCTGAGCAGACGCCGTGGGACAGCCAGGCTTCTCCATTGTGGCACCACTGACCACCACCCCCCAAGGTGCGTCTATTCAGCAGCTGTTCTAGTACATTTAAAACAGGATTTCATTTCTAAAACACTGACTGCCACAAAGCTTTTTGGGATTCTCCCCATTGCATATAATGAGATATCCTTATGCTGGCTGACTTGCTCTCAGGTTGATGAGGGCATCGGCACCAACATCCTTTGACACTTCCCCGCTCAAAGACCACCAGGGCCCCCATTGGCAACTGCAAGTTTTCTCAACCTTGGCACTGTTGACATTGGGGCCGATAACTCTTTGTGGTGGGGACTGTCCTGGGCCTTGTAGGATGTTTCGCAGCATCCCTGGCCTCTGCCAGATGCCAGTCATGAGAATGAGAAATGTCTCCATTGCCAAATGTCCCTTGGGGAGCAAAACTGCTCTGGTTGAGAACCACCTGGCAGGGGAAGAGCTCACATTCTTACATCACCACCATCTTTCTTGTACCTGGCAGTGCCTGGCACATAATTGGCCCTCAATCTGTATTTGCTGAATAAAAAAAAGAATGTCTAAATAGTTACCTCTTCTTAGAACTTATACCCAGCTAATACGTACAGTGATCACTGGTGTTTTTTTTGTCTCCACAAAACACAAAAGGAGTATTTCTCTGGACTTAAAAAGCCAGAATCAGCCATTTAGTCATTTAGAATAGTCCCTTTGAATGAAATGTTCTTTGGCATAAAAAAAACTCAATATAAAATTAATAACAACTAAGCATTTTATATGGGCCAGACTTGTTAGTAAATGATTTACATTTGTGGAACACCTTGGCCAAGCCACTTGCCTGGTATGTGGCCTAAGCAAGGAGTCTCTGTTGGGTTAGCTGTCAAAGCCTATTTTCTTTCTACCAGGCTCTGCTGGTTTGTAAAGGATTTACAATGACAGTGTCCCAGTATTTACATAAAAACATGCCAAGGAGGTATAAGATAAGCTTTAGGTCAGACCCTGGCAGGCAGAGAAGGTACTCACCTATGTGAGAGCCTTGTCCAAAACTTGTTTCCTCACTTGGCCAAAATCCCTGCCATGAATGAAATTCCATTGCAGAAAGGCATCATGCCGCTGGTCTCAAGAGGACTCATTTAAAACACGACTACTAGATTAAGTTAGCTGTCATTTTCATGAACAAGCCCTTTTTAAACTGAGCACGTACTATCTGTGGAGTAGTAGTAAATCTTGGTGAATCACAGAAGAAAGGGTTTTCGTGCAACCTACCAGGTTGGTTTGTCAGGAAACAGATGATATTTCAAATTAACCCTAATGTGTAGCCAATTTGTAGAATGCAAAGCCTCCAGATGACGTGGAGAAGGAGAAGCTGAGATCTAGAAACTAGGGCTGGCAGGTCTCAGCAGGGTGGTTCCATGGAGTAACTCGGCAGATAGGAGCAATGGAAGGGGGGCAAGAGAACCAATCCAGGGGAAGAGGGTGGAGAGTTTGCCAGACACAAACCTGATTTACTTCCCAGGTTTGCTGAGGGCTAGTCTTAGCTCCAAAATGGCACAACAGCAATGGGTACACTTTGTAAAAGATGGAACTAAAAGAATAGAGACTCTTCCTTATACCCAAACAGATGACAAGACTAACTTGTGCTGCAGAATGCCCAGGCTCTCAAATACTAATATTAATAATAACATCGAGGCTCAGAGTAGCTTCATGACTTCCTTCAAGCAGAACCCAGTGGAAAGAGTTGGACTTTGATGTGAAACTTTAAGTGGAATTCTTCAAAACAAGCAGGAAAGGATTACAGCTGACATCTCCAGGCTATCTACTTGGGAGGATTCCTTTCTTTCACACGTAACCTGGGTACCATCCATCCTCCAGACATCCTATAGCCTCATCCATGTGTTTACGGGGAGGGGGTGACCTCCATGGCCAGAGTTATCTGAGCATAGTAGACACCTGGTCTAAGTCAGGCTATTCCGATTCTCTCTCTGGGAATTTAGAATTGGGATTTTGTGGCCGATCTTTGTAATATGTAAACTAGGGAGTTATCATCAGCCATATTCTGCAGACCATATGGACTAAGACTTTTTGTGCAGGGAGAGAACAATGAGAGTAGAAAGCAATGAAGTGATGGGAAGGGAGGGAGAGGGAAGAGAATGGAAGAGAGGGAGGGAGGGGGTAGAGAAGGAGACAGTGGGTCCAGGTGTACCCCAGTTCCTGCTTCCTCCCTGCCTGAGTTCTGAGCAGTCCCTTGGGGGCTCTATGAGGCCTGCCTATTATTTCACTTAAGATGGTTTCCAAGGGTTCTATTATTTGAAAATAAGGGGTTTCTAATAACTATAATGGGGGAGCCAGGCTACAGTAGATAAAAATGACTCATCTTCATAGCACTTTGAGAGCAGAAGCCTTATTTTCTTCATAAAGCCCAGTATTTCCAAGCCTATTTATTCCAGTCTCACTTTGAGTCCCTCATTTTATATTCAAGGTGATGAAGTTAGCCTTTCCTTGAACTGTTCCTTCCAGACTTGCTTCTGCCAAAACAGCCTTTTCTGATTATTAAACAAAAGAAACAAAATAAAACTCACAACCATTTCTGAAGTGATTTCTGCCTGTGCCAAAATGCAGGTGCAAAATCCAACCACCCTTTTCCCCAGGCACACGGAAGCGGGACCAGGACAGGCAGGGGCCCCTGCACGCCCGCGAGAATGCAGGGCGGGCAAGATACTGGGGGTGAAGTGCTGGCACATTTTATGAGGATAACAAAGATGAGGAAAAGCAAGGGGTTTGCACGTGGGAAGCAAATATGGCTTGTTCCAAAGCAAATGACCACCAGATTGATAAGAATGCAGAAACTGATGATAGGCAAAGAAACCGTCAAGGAGCCACAAAACCCAAACTGGGAGGTCGTGGTGCTGCCACACCCTGGATGGGTGTCCCAGTCTCAGCTGGGACACACTCTCAGCCTCCTGGACTTCTTGTCCTGGCCCCCAGAATCTTCGGGGTGGGAGGTGCTGCACGCGCACGTGCGTACACACAGTGTACTGTAGGAAAAGGATGCTGCTGGTGCAGCTTTGTCTATGGAGAGTGGGGGACATAAAAGGGCAAGTTGGCAACCGTTTAACTTAAGCGCAGTCAAGGCCACTTTTGAGAGTCACCACACAGGAAGCTGGGACAATGGGAGTAAACCGGGCACGTGTCTCCCCCGCTTGCCTGCATGTAAGATACCGGGTAGCACAGTCGGTGACCCTGGCAAGGACCGCTACCCACCACCTGGAAAGACTTGAGCACAACTAACACAAGCACAATAAGCCCCGGATGAGGGCAAACTGTGGGACGGGGAGTGAGGAGGGAAAGTGCAAGCTTAGGTAGGCAGGGTCAGGAGATACCTGCTACACATCCTGTCAACATATTCACTGACAGTCGGCTCTGGGCCAGGCCCTGACTGAGACACTGGGATTTCTGCAGAAAGTAAAACAGACAAAAGTCTCTATCTTCACCCCTTTTCCCCCACCCGGGGGGGGGGGTCTTTCTTTCTGATAAGGGGAAGGCAAACATAAATACTTGTGTACAATGTCAGCTGGTGATCAATGCTATGGATGAAAGTAAAGTTGGCAGAGGGTTGGGAAAGGGATGGATGGGGATAGAAGAGGATTGAAGGGAAGATGGACAGGGGAGGCCTGGGGGAGGGCTGGGGGAGGGATTGGTGGGATGGGAACACAGGTGAGGTCGGGATTGGGTGGTCTGCTCTCCAACGTTTAGAACTTTCTGGACCTTTGCTCTCCATGCATATTGCACATAGGGAGAGAAGAGTGCCCCTGAAGTACCTGGGTGGAGGGAGAGAATTCAGGAGAAGGAGCGAGTGATGTACACACACATGCAGATTGGGAAGGCTGAGAGCGTGAGTGGGCTAAGCGCACCAAGTGCCAATGGGTCAGCAGGCTGTGACCACCCGACCCGCCCCAGCTGACTCTCCAGATGTGCAGTGAGCAACTCTCTCTCCTGGATGGTATCTTCCCTGTACCCTGTTCACCCTTGGCTCATTTCTAATTCCAAGTTCTGACTCATGTCCTTTGCGCTGCCTGGAATGCTCTTTCATTTTTTAACTACATTGTGTTGAGAAGAAGAAAGAGATGATAGAAAAAAGAAGGACAGGAAGAAGTGAAGGTAGAAAATAAGAAATACAGAGACAGAGAAAGCTAAACATCAAAACTCAAGAAAAATGAGAGACACGAAAAGATGAACAATAAAGTAATAATAGTAGCCAAACTTACTGGGTGCCAGTGACCTTGAGTGATTTACATGTATTCTTTAAACCTTACAGCACTCCCATTTTACAGATGAGGAAACTGACGCTCAGAGAATTAAGCTCCTTGCCAAAGAGCACTTTGTGCGCAGGAGTACCAAGCTGGCCACAGCTACCTCATCACTGTGCTAAGTGGGGAAGGAAGGACAGTCATCCAGACTGATGGCGCTGCAGGGTTCTTGAGGGTTTCAGAGCTCAGCCATAAGGTGTTCTTAGGGCAGATCCTCTAAAAGAGAGCTAGTCTACCTACGGGAGAGTGCCTCTTTCAGTCCCATGGATAAACAGAGATGCGGACATAAGACACGTTAAATAACAGAACGGCTTTTCTATATATCAAACAGTTTTCATTTTAGAGAGGAGTCTTCTAATGTCATCATTCCTTCAGCAAGTAATCTTAGTTCCTAGTATGTACAAGTAACCCAAGAGTTTAGGGTTTAAATCAGCAACACTCGCATTTGTATACAGTGTTGAGAAGTATATAATTACTGCATGAAATGAGGCGCAACTTTAAATTGCTGCCGAAACCTTTTGTTTCCAGAGCTGAATTTCGGCTTTTCCTAGACACGCCTTGTTTGGAAAGCAAGGGCAGTAGATATGCCCTCAGGAGCAGTGACAGGGAGCCTTCTCAAAGAGCACAGCGGGAGGGGTTCCAACCTGTACCGTGTCAGGAGTTTCCATTCATTGCTCTTTTTTAAAATTGTAATTATTGTACTTTTTTTTTAAAATTTGAAGTATAGCTGATTTACAAAGATGTGTTAGTTTCAGGTGTACAGCAAAGTGATTCGGTTATATTTTTTATATATATGTATATATATATATATATATATATATATATATATATATATATATATGTATGTATGTACGTGTGTATGTATGTATTCTTTTTCAGATCCTTTTCATTATAGGTTATCTGTTCATTGCTTGTGATGAAGCTCCTGGGGAGAGTGACGAGGAGAGAGCTTTTTACCCGGGGAATAGTCCTGACTGGGGCAGAAAATCCTGTTCTGAAGTGAGGCATCAAGATCTGCTGGCAGATTTGACTCTCTGGTAGGAGGCTTCTAGGCGAGAGTGCAGACAGGGCCTCGCAAGGCTTATTTGTTGATAAGCATGAAAATGTGATTACTTGTTCTTTTTAAACACTTTCTCTTTGCCAGACACATAATACCCTCCAATAATAACCCAAATTACAAATCAAGAAAGTTTCAGAACAAAGCCTACTAGAAGTTAATATAAATAAAAACTTACTGCAAATTTAAGATATAAAACAGATTCCAAGCAGATGGCAGGGGCCTTTGATAAGAGCTTTCTTTCTTCTGTTAGGTCAGTGGCATGTTACTAAAACCCCACTGCTCTATTTATAGCAGGGACCTGCTTTTAGAATGTTCTTCTAAAGACCATGCAGAGTTCCCACTTAAAGTTGGTTGGCGGGTGAGGAGAGGGCTGAATGAGGCGGGGATGGGGAAAGGAGTGACAGAAAGAGCCATCCCTCCTCCTGCCTCAGCCACTCATTCTTAAGGACAGTGGCACGAGCAGTACCATTGAAAGCCACAATCAACTGACACAGCGACTCAAGGGTCTGTTATGTCTCAAAGATGTCTATTTAAAACACGGAAGAGAAACGCTCCTGTCTGGCTTGTGTATTCCCCTCTAACAACCTGTCTGTTCTCTGCCTTTTCTTCTTTTAATAGCAGTAAGTTAGAAGAGATATTGTTAATAGATATAGCTAATAGATACTGACTTTTAAAGCAAACATTTAAAAAGCTGTTGGTGTTTTTCAGTGATAAATAATTAATATAGTTCATGTTAGCAACAGAACTATTTAAGAAAATAAGATTCAACTAATTTTTTGTTTTAAATGTCTTTATGTCCCATGCAGAGATCTAAGATTTAAAAAGACTGAAATTAGTTTTGCAACTATCAATCAACTAAATACACTTGGGTATTTTTCACACAAACTCAGACAGAGTATCTACAGAGAGAAGCTAGCCCATGTAAACACATAACTGCGTAGGGCAAAATTCCAATTGTATCTTAAAGCCAAAAGAATCAGAATTTTCAAGAGGAAGGAAAAAAAATTTGCAAGTCCAAGATCCATCCTCCCATTCATAGTAGTGCATCTATAGGATGCAAAAAATCAGGGATTTCTGCCAGAAGTCAGAAAAATACTTTCATAAGGAAAAAAAAAAAAAAAAATTAGGGTAAAGATAGAAAAGAGGAAAGAGAAAAAACATAAATTAGACCCGTCTCTACTCAGTGATGCCCCAAATTAGACCTGTCACTATTCAGTGATGAGAGAAATAGCAAAAGCCTTGGCATGGATGAGGACCTATCTAATGCAATTCTTCACCCTCATGCTAAATATGGAGAGCTGAATAAATTCCATGCCTCAGGTCAATTATAGCATGCAAATGCCTGAGCTGCTTGCTTTCTAAAAACAGAAGCAGGGCAAACAGACCAAACTAACACAAATGTATATTTAATAGACACACATCTGTCCGTAGGAAGGATAGGAAAGCAACAGAATAAACTAGGTCTCCCTGGTCACTTCTGACAAAGGGTTATCTAGTTCCAGTTGTTACTCGGGCTACTGGACCTAAGGGAAACGAGTTTTTAAAAGAGAATACAATTTACATTTAGCTGCCCCTGTCTCTTCTTTTCTTCCTGGATCCCTCATCTCCACTCTCTCCAACTTCCACATCGTCAGCCCATTTGCTGGGGTAAAACTTCTAACGCTGTCCTGTCTCTCCTGCACTCAATGGCGTCTCAAGCCAGGCCATTTGGCATCAGAACCTCCTCCCAGCGCTTCTTGGAAAACACATCAGGGCAAAGGAAACACGCGTAATTTTCTGATGGCAGGCCGTTTCTACAACTGCTAGTCTGAAATGAAGATAGCGGTATTTCCAGTTTATAAATTCACATGGGAAAATCCACTTAAACCGCCACCAGCTCTCCGTATCTTTTTGTTTGGTCTGGTGAGCAGGACCAAGGCTGTGACCCGAAGGAGCTTGGTGGGGCTGCCAGGGTGCCCCCTGCACCCAGAGCACAGACAAAAGCTACTGGATGGTATCTCCTGTCGTCATTTGCTTTCACAGCTGTCTACACATAAACCAAAAGAGTTAGCGTCCCAGAAAACAAAAGACAAAACACAAAATGTGAAACGGGCAACTGTTTTCACTTGCTCAGAGATAACAATATTCTTTACTGCTACTCCGAGTGGAAAAGTACTGCTTGATATTCACCAGATGAGCCCTAAATGCCAAAGACTGGGCATGCTCTGTTTTTCTTTCATTGGACGTGGGAATGTGAAGAGGAAATGGGCCCAGTTCTCCAGAACTAAGTTAACATACATACATATAGGTGTTTCTAAGCATCAGCATCAAGCAAACTGCTTTCTGAAATCTCCCGTCTGATTTGATTCAAAGCAAGTAACTAAATGTGGAAAGCAGAGGAGTTTGCTGTCTCGTTACTTTACCGTCAAAGACCAGATGGAAAGCATAAACTGGAGCTCTCCACCTGCCCTTTTATCACAGAAGAAAGAAAGCAGAGGCTCCCTTACCTTAAAGTTGTGTGTCTTCTCATAGTTGAAGTGGTTGTCGTTGTGTGAGAGGGCGGCCCTTCGGACCAGGGAGGAGATCTGTGGACAGGCAAAGAGTTTGAGAGGGGGCCAAAGAAAGCTGCCTTTGACTCCCACCTTCACCCCCAAGGCCACGGCCAGCAGCTCCTGGCGTTTCCTGCCTTGCTTAGGCTTCCGAACCACAGCACACTTTTTGTCATTTTCCAGCCACAGCTCCTCGGAGAACATAGTGCCCGGACCCCAGATCTTTCTAGTTTCCTCTGCGGAGCCTTGGGAAGCTCAGCGCTGTCAGGTTTTTTGAACCGCGGCTAATGTTAGGCAGCAGATTAGAGGCAGCTGCGTCCTGTCTGCAGAGGCCTCGGGCATGTGACCTGGAAGGGCTGGTTTGAGTGATGGAGGGGGCTCTGCATCTGAATAAGGACGGGCCTGTTTTGTTTTGTGCTATTTCTTAAGGCCGACGTGTGCCTGGAACAATAGCACACATTCATGAACACGGCACCCCCCAGAAGCTGTATCCAGTTAGCCACTGAGGAACCAATGCAGGAGGCAGGGGCAGGCAGCTTTATTCCTCCTGCCACAGCTCATTGCCAAGGAGAGACCTCAAACGCTCGCTAGCATATTTCACACACACGCGCACACACACACACACACACACACACACACACACACACACACACACAACCCCCAACCAGCTCTGATGTTCAAAGCCTGAGGCTGTATCCAATTATTCTGGGGCTCTGAACCCCATCCTGGGCTGAATTCCAGCAGATTAAACCTTTAAACCCTAATGTTTAATCTTATAGGGGATAAAGCCTGCGTCTCTTTTTTTTAAAAAAAAAATCTGCCCCAGCATTGGAAAGCTTAATTTTTATTCTTATGCACGCATTAAATTAGAACAGTCTGACCACTGAATGAGGCATAAGAGAATGGTATAGCATTTCAGCTCTGGTTTCTGCAGTCAAAGTTTCAAAATAAGAGGCAGGATGTCTTGCTCCCATCCTGCCTCTTATTTTGGATATCCCCATCTTCCCCCGACCCAGTCACAAACAGCTCCCTCCATACAAAGACAAGACAAGATTCCTTAACTAAAACCAAAACATCATAGTTTTTTTCTTTAAAAAAAATTTTTCCGTGTTAATTCTGTTAGTATCCAAGCTAATGCCCTCCTTGCTCTTAAAAGCATCATCTGTTTGATGGTCTCCCTTGGGACCCTGGTTTTCTGGTCCCAGGTCTCTGCATTAATAGAAGTGAGGAAATCATTATGTCTTAGGAGGACTCCTAATCTGTTGGCAAAGTTTAATGCAGCTAATTCCAGACAGTATGATCAATGCTTTTGGAACTAGAAAACAAGAACGTAGATGGTTGGACCGTGATGTAGATGGGACTGTCCATGAGTCTCACCCCATCCTCTATGTGGCCCCATGTTCCAGCCCCTCCAAGCAGCCTTGGGGAGAGTAATAAAAGATCAATCTTTTCCTCGTGTAGTTCTTTATTCCTGGCAATTACTGTCATTCCAACTTGGTTCAGAAGTCCATCCTCTCATTTCATCCTCTTTTTACTTTCAATAATAATAACAGCCAACTTTTACATTGGGCTTTTGAGCACATTAACTTATGTTATGCCAGACGAGATTTAGAATGTGTTAAGTGCACTTACTCATTTAATCTTCTCATGTGTATGTAAAACAAGACTTTTATTCCCATTTTGTGGATGAAGAGATTATGACATCAAGAGGTATCTCAGGGACATGCAGTTGGTTTAAGCAGCAGAGCCAGGACTACAGCCCAAAACATCTGCATCCAGCACCCGCGCTTCTGAACCCCATGTCCAAGCGCCTAGGTAAGCAGTGCAGGGCTGCCTCCTTTACTTTGTCTTGCCAAATTCTTTATCTGAAATATCAGTCAAGTCTGGCCTCTCCTTACTATTCTTGCCTCACAATAACTCAGACCCTTGATATCTCTCCAGTCCACCTTATACACAGCTGCACAACAGCTGCCTTAGTCCAGTCACCACTCCACCTCTGCTCAGAAAATGTCACTGATTCCCCATGGCTTGACTGCGTCCTAGCACTGTGGGTTTTTCATGAGCTCATCTCAATCTATCCATCTTATTTATTTCCCTATACTCCCTGCCACAAATGCTACAAATCCTCTTCTCCGACATAGTCAACTTCCCACCTTGGTAGTTTGCTCTGTCCTTTAGCATTTTCCAGTATCATTTCCACATCTACATATCCACCAATGTTCACATTCGAACTCAGATGCCACCCTCTCCAAAAAGACTTCTCCAAACTCCCCACTGGAGGCAAACACTTTCCTCTGGAATCCCATAGTGTTTTCCCCACATTTTTCTTATTGCACTTAATCACTTTATTAGAGTGATTTATAACAGGTCTTATGGTCTGCCATATTGAGAATTCCGTGTGACATGTTCTATGTCTGGTTCACCTTTGCTTCCTCCTACAAGAGGGTCTAGTAAGATTCCCTGCCATAGTAGCACTAAATAAGCTGTCGAAAGCACTTATACATACAGGAAACCAGAGTTATGGAGGAAGGTGTACAAAGGTGGTGCATGGAGTGGGGTCTCTTGCCCCACGCATCCCCATGCTTTAGCTTCCAAGGGTGTGAACCTCCAGGGGTCTGCCCTCCTCATGGTCTCCACCACACTCCTTAGCCCTCCTTCCCATCACCCAATCCTAAAGGGCATCTGCCACGCACAGGGGTTGACTGAAGGTTTGGCATGCCTTTAACAGTCTTCCAATACTTAGCCTAAAGGCAAAAGGACAGAGAGGAGGAATAAGGGTCCCTTTCCCAAACTTCACTGCTAGCAAATCAAGACAGACCTTTTGATGGTGAGTCATTCTGTGTGAGAAGATATTCTGTGATCCAAACTAGACTAAGTATATGGATATATGGTTTTGGAATCTGATAAAATAACTCTTTAAATGGAAAGTGGGCAAAAGGGGTCTCCTTTACCTTTTGGTGTGTGCGTGGTTGAATACAAGAAGATTTAATATTTTTCTTGTGTCTGTGCCTTTACTTATAACAAGTAATTTTTTTTTCTGACAGTGATTTCTTTTTCAGATATTTGTTCAATAGAATTTACCCAAACACAAGACACATTCAGATATGTGAACAGACACTGTTCACTCACTTAAGATGCGTCTTTATAGGGAACTGTTAAGTGCTAGCATCTGAGCAAGCATTATTGTGAGAAGTGTGGATGACCCCAGATCACCTCTTATTAAAGGAAAAATGATGACAAAAGTCTCTTGGTAAAAACTTCCCTCTTAAACAGCCCTCCACACACAGAGCTCTTCTTATCCAAGCTCCTCCAGGACTGAGGCTGGGTTTCTTTTACATCCTCACAAAGTCTAACACACGTTCTCTATACACAGAGACAGGCTGGCAGTCTTTTTCGAACAAAAATTTCTATCTGACGTATTTTTATTCATATATTCATTAGATGAAGCACATGTCCCTACATGCTCCGTTTAAATCAGGGATTGTCCACCTTGGAACTGCTGACTTTTGGGGCTGGATAATTCTTAGCTGTGGAGGAGGTGTCCTGTGCATTGTAAGATAGGAAGCGGCATCGCTGACCTCCACCCACTAGATGCCGGTCGCATCCCCCAATTGTGACATCACAAATCTCTCCAGACACTGCCAAATTTCTCCTGAGGCAAAACTGCCCCCAGTTGAGAATACCGGGGTTAGATTAACAACACAAATATTTACAGCATGCTTCCTCTGTGCCAGGTATTATGCTAAGCAAATGCTTATATTGCTTATATGCTTAAGTGCATATGTTGGCTTATTTAAGATTTATAACCCTCTGAGGTAGGTACTGTTACAGTTACCCCCACTTTGAGAGGAAATGGGAACTGAGGGTTTAAGTGATTTGCCCAAGGTCACACAGCTGGTAAATGGTAGAGCTGAGATTAGAACCTGGGCACAACTAACTAGGTCTATGCTTTCCCCCCCACCCCCCAAGAATAAGTTTATTTTTTGTGTGTGTGATAAAATATGCATAACATAAAATTTACCATTTTAACAATTTAAAAGTCTATAATTCAGCAATTCAGTGGCATTACATACGTTCACAAAATTCTGCAATCATTCCCACTATCTAGTTCCAGAACATTTCCATCACCCAAAATGAAACCTTTTACCCAATTAAGCAGTCACTCACCATTCCCCTCTCCCTCCAGACTCTGGCAATGGCTAATCTGCTTTCTCTGTGGATTTGCCTATTCTGAATATTTCATGTAAATGCAATCATGCAATCTATGGTCTCTTGTGCCTAGTTTCTTTCAGTTAGCTTGTTTTCGAGATTCATCCATGCTGTAGCATCTATCAGTACTTTATTACTTTTTATTGCTGAATAATAATCCATTGTATGGATGTGCCACATTTTGTTTATACATTCCCCAGCTGATGTACATTTGGGTTGTTTTCACCTTTTGGCTATTGTGAATAGTGCTGCTAAGAATATTCTTGAACAAGTTTTTGTTTGAACACCTGTGTCAGTTCTTTTGGGTATAACAGTAAATCTATGCTTTTAACCACCCTCTAAACTACCTCTCATCCAAATAAAGTTCACATTTTAAAATATTCAGGAATTAAATGCCAGAATTACTCTCTTCCCCATTGTTAACCTGTTAACAACTCACAGGGCTGGTGTTCCCTGGTCTGGGTTTTAAAGAGGAGACTTTTTTTCTCCTTGAGTCCTCTGCCAAAGCAGCCATGACTTAAGATACTTCTGGAAGTAGGTGGGGCTATAAATAAATGGTGACATAAGCTCACCACTTCCCTTTTCCTTTTTTATAAATAAGGGTTGGATTCTATTTTCTATGCATGGCATCTCACTCTTCTTTGTCTCTATGATTAGGATCCTGGATCCAAGAAAGAATCAGGTAATGAGAAGGCAGTGGAAGTTTGTCAGATGAAGACAAGGAAGCACGAATGGGTCACTGGGCAGGAAAACATGGGGAAACGAAGCCTGCTGGGGTGCATGTGTACGTATAAAGTGCCCAGGATGGTGCAAGAAAGGAAACCCTTCTCTCTTCTCTGACTTTAGTAACCTAGCATCTTAAATCCATAGGGGACCTCAGAAGCTCATCTAATCAAAGGCCCCTTCTCCCCCTGGCTGCAGGCAGACCCACGTCTTGGCCTCTGGGGACCACAACAGTCTGCCTTTTTAGTACCAATTTCTAGAAAAGGTGATTTACCATTCATCTGCAATTCTTCCATAGACTTCAAGTAAATTCCTGTGGTACATTTTAAGGAGGGCTTTTTGAAAGTGTCATCATCAATCCCAAGACAGTCTCTCCCCACTATTCCAATCCCGGTCCTAGTCATCCTGGGGCCCCTCTCACTTCCATCTCTTGAGCCTGAGGGTAGTATTCTACCCTGTAGATGTAGGCATCTGCCGCCTTGTGGCAGTATATGAAATGAAAATCAATATTACTGATGCTGGTGAGGGTGTCATGAGGACAGCTCGCTAACAGACTGATGGTGTTTTTAAGAAGTGGCCCATTGCTGGGGAAAAAAGTTGGCAATGTATCAAATGCCTCATGTGCATTGATCGAATGATTCTGTTTCTAGGATTCTCTTAAGAAGGTCTTCAGACAAAGAATTAATACATAGATAGATAGATAGATATTCATCATAATAATAACAAGAAATGAGAAAAGGCCTAAACATCCAAGACAGGGGAAAGGTTAAATACATTATGGTATAAACATGTAATGTTTATATGTTAGGTAGACACTAACAAAGATGATTAAAATCACTTTTAGTGATGAAGAGATATGCCCCTGATATAATGTTAGGCGAGAAGCAGGCTCTTGAACCATGATTTCAGGTTTGTAAGTAGATGCATGCAGAAAATATCAGAAGAAAAAACACCAAAATATCTCCAACACACCAAACAATTGGGAGGGGGCAACAGTTCTCTCTAGGTGGAGAAATTTTAATTGACATTTATTTTCTTCTTTATTGTTTCATGTATATTTTGAGCCTCCTACAGTGATTATGTTCTGGTTCTATTATATAAAAATACAGATTTTTAAAAAGTATATTATAAAGACTTTGTTAGCTTTCGTGTGCACAGATGATAGACTAACATCATAGGTAACCTTTGAGCTCACCTAATCCCACCTGCTCTTTTCACAGCTGAAGGGACTGAGGGTCAGAGAAGTTCAATGATTTGCACCTCCCTCCCCTCATCACAGAGCTATTCTACAACTAGATCTAGAACCAGGTCCAGACTCCAGGTTCTCTTGCCTGCAACCTTCGACAGCGAGTGCTTCTCACACTCAGGTGGATCTCAGGACCCCCGGAGGTCTGGTTCAAACACAGACTGCTGGGCCCCAGCTCCAGGGTTTCCGGCTCAGTCAGTGTGAGATCAAGGCTAAGAATCTGCCTGAGAAAAGTTCCCGGGTGACGCTGACGTTGCTGCTCCAGGGACCACACTTTGAGGACCCGTTTTGTGCTTTCCTCTGTACCTGTGGGTCTCAGCCTTACGTGATCATTAGAATCACCTGGGGAACACAAATGACCAAACAAACAAAAGCCAGTTCAAGCTCCACCTAAGACCAATGAAATCCAAATTTCTGGGGATGGGCCTGGGCTTTAAAAAAAAAAAATCCCCCAGGGGATTCAAATGTGCTCCTAACATTGAAAACCACTGCACTAATCTCAAGTGCTTCAATTCAGGGGGATTATCAGAGAAGAGGGAAGTATGAATGGAGTAAATGCTATGGAAAACCATCCCACCATAGGAATCAACACCTTTTCAAACACAGAATGTGAAAATGCTTCTATTCACGCCCACCCCTCCCTCACCTCCCATCATGCCACTTAGAACTCCACAGACACTTAAAGGCAAAAATCCACACCACGGCCTATAGGGGCCTGCGTGGTCCAGCCCCTGCCACCTTCCCAGCCTCACCCTCCACCCTTTCTTCCCGCCACCTTAAGAATATATAACCATGACCTAGCAGTACGATTTTTAAATTATTACCTACGACCCTCCCCAGACTGCTAACTTTATGAGATCAGATACTGTGTGTGCTCAGGTCACAGTTAAAACCCCAGTGTCATACCTCAAACGTGGCACAAAGTAGGTGCTTGCTAAATTTTGCTGAATGAATGTCCATGGCTATAAGATATCTTGAAGTCAAAGTACCACTATAGAGGTTTATTATCATCACTACCTATTCATCTAGTCAATATACTCTTTTGAGTCTCTGATATAAAATCCAGGGGCCATGCCCTTTGGGGTTTTCTTTTGACCAAGCTATCAGATTTTTGGTATCACAAGAAGGGGTAGTGGAAACAGGGGGACTCTGCCCCAGGGTGAGGCCCTAAGGGTCACAACCAAGTTTAGGACTAGAATAATATTAAAAGTACCATTGTATATTTGTGGACTATATTATATGATATGGTATCTCTGTAACCAAGCAGAAGCCTAGGGGCCTTCCCAGGACAGACCCCGCCCCTCCCCCCCACCATGTCCTCTGCCTGCCTCTTGTTTGTAGAAAAGATGTAGTCTCCAAGGCTTCCCCTGAGTCACACAAAAAAAGCCTGGCTCACGAATTAATGATTGAAAGGATGTGAACATGTAGTGACAAAAATAGCAGTTGGGCTAGGAGAACTGGAAACAATTTAAACAGTAAATCAGCCATATGGCAGTCACAGAATCTTTAGTTTCTCCCAGAAGTACACAGATAACAGTATCTGATGTACATTCCTGAGTCACTTTACAGATACTAAAGCCCCTACCAAATGAAAGAAGTTAACTACATGATGACCATGAGCATGTAGCCCCCAGTCCGGCTAGAGGGTGAGGATTGATAATGTGAACCCCTGTGACACTGCCCTGTTACCTCACCACCAATCAATTAGAGAATTGTGCACGAGCTGATCATATACCCTGCAACATCCCTCCCTCACCTTGCCTTTAAAAATGCTTCTCTGAAACCCATTGGGGAGTTTGGGCCTCTCGAGCATTAGCTGCCCTGGACTCCTTGTCTGGTGCCTTACAATAAATGCTGCACTTCCCTTCACCACAATCTGGTGTCAGTAGATTGGCTTTACGGCGTGTGGGTGAGTGGACCCAAGTTTGGTTCGGTAACATCTCTATTCTATGAGGAAGGTACAGCGGGAATCATTATTCTCATTTTTACAGATGAAGAAACCAAGGTCCTAACGGGCGTGTCCTGGGGAATGGAATCAGGTCTCCTGATTTTCTTCCTTTTTTTTTAAAAGTTTTTTTGATGTGGACCATTTTTAGAGTCTTTATTGAATTTGCCACAATATTGATTCTGTTTTATGTTTTAGTTTTTGGTGGCAGGCATGTGGGGATCTTAGCTCCCTGACCAGGGATAGAACCTGCACCCCCTGCATTGGAAGGTGGAGTCTCAACCACTGGACCACCAGGGAAGTCCCTCTCCTGATTTTCTTCCCATGGAAATCCCTGGCCCTCCTGTCGCAGCAGATCAGCAGTGGAAACCGCTCACAGCTGACGCGGGGCTCATTCCTCCTCTCTTTTCCTAGAGGACTTACTACAAACTTTTAAAGTGGGCCCCCCCCCCGAGTTCTTCTACTAGCTGTACCTCCAGTGACTAGCATGAGGCCAACGTTAGCTCTCATGAAAGTTCTGTCTCATGAAAATAAACAAACCCACTTTTTTGCAGTCTATTTTTCTTGCCTTCCATCAAAATGACTTCTTGGGCTTCCCTGGTGGCGCAGTGGTTGAGAATCTGCCTGCCAATGCAGGGGACACGGGTTCGAGCCCTGGTCTGGGAAGATCCCACATGCCGCGGAGCAGCTAGGCCCGTGAGCCACAATTACTGAGCCTGCGCGGCTGGAGCCTGTGCCCCGCAACGGGAGGGGCCGCGATAGTGAGAGGCCCGCGCACCGCGATGAAGAGTGGCCCCCGCTTGCCGCAACTAGAGAAAGCCCTCGCACAGAAACGAAGACCCAACACAGCCAAAAATAAATAAATAAATAAATTTACAAAATCACTTGCTTTAAAAAAAAAAAAGAAAAAGACTTCTAATTTTAAAAGGTTGCTTTTATTTTCTTGCTTAGACCATCAGTGTATTTCCCACACATCTATCTGAGGTTCTCGGGTTGAGTGATGAGTCTGAACTGCATATTATTTCCCCAAAGCTACAAAATGTGAAATCCAGCCCAGATTCAGAGACACCCAGCAATATGCTGCAGTCATTCTTTCAGCCCAGAATGCTGGTAAGAAATCTGTTTTTTCCTTTTGTTTTCACTCTCTCTGGGTCATACTTAAATATTTTTAATTGCTGGATATTGGTATATTAAATGTATGCTTACTACTTATTATTTCAGTATTTAAAATACACACCCGTGTGTGTGTGTGTGTATGTGTGTGTGTGTCTGATTGAGAGAGAGAGATGGAGAGAATGCTTATGAGAGGACAGTGGATAGAGGGGCACGGAGATTTTCACTGTGGTTTTTGCTGTGGCATCCTACATCTGGTCCTCTATTCTTGTTTGCAAGTGAAAAAACTAGAAATACTAAGTGAAAAAGCCCAAATCCCAAATTGCTGAATGATAATCAAAGTGGTAGTTTTCTTTTATCAACACTACTAAGCCCAGCCTGTTTGATCCTATGAACTCTGAACATTTCCCCAATACTGCCGAATCTCTGTTGCTTTGTCTAAGAACTGCCCCATTAGTGTTTGCTATATTCTTTGCTTGTGGTTTTCAGTCCTGAAAGAGGAGAAAGACAACAGAGGGATATGACTCAACTGCAAACTCATTCCCATGACAGCAAAAGAAATGAGAGACCAGGGTGGGACCCTGCCATCTTTCCCACCAACGTGCCAGTTAAAGCTGAATAATACTGGCTTTACTGGAGTCTGTCAAAGCATCAGGTATCAAGGGCTGACCTGGCTGTCTCCTAAAACTCCCAGTGACCTCCAAATCTGCTGTGTCCTGGTCCAAGGAGGAGAGGCCTTTGACTCTGATGGCACAAGATGCCCAGCTGCTGATCTAATTGTTCTCCAGGGACAGAGGGCCACTCTCAGTACGAGAGACACAAAAAGGCTGGAGGATTGGTCCTGCCGCCTCTCTTACAACTCATTTCCCTTCATTCACAGAAGTCAGCGTTCATCCCAAACTGAAGGCCTGTGTGGTCTCCAAAATGGACCAAACCACCTTGTTTGGAAGCACGTAAATAATCTGATGCTTCTTGGGGTGATTGATTGTGAAATGTTGAAATTGCTGTCCTTCCCACTTCATTTCTCCACCTGTTTTATTGAGGCTGATGTCAACAATTTTGGCTAATTGCTCCTGTTTCTCACAGTCTGCTTCGATGTAGACACAAAAGTTACTCCCCGTTACAGAGAAAGACTTTTGGTTGCATTAAGCATTTCACACGTTTCAACATGTAGTTGTTGGTATTTTGTTTCTGTGCACAATTTTTGAATGAGGAAAAAAAGAGGTTTACATCAGAATGTAGTAACCCATGTCCTTACGCAAGAACTTTAAAAATCGTAGTCAAATTTCTCAAATGCTGAGTTTCAGAAAGGACAGTAAGGTTATTTTCAAGAGAATGGAGCATTTGTGGAATCAAATTGCTAAAACTGCCTTATGACACTGTAGGTAACCTTTTCTAAAACTAAGACCCAAACAGGCAATGCAAATTTTAAGGGAGAAGCAGCTATTACAAAGTTCCCAGCTGCTATTTTCCTTCTTGCCTGATGTGACTCTCTTCTCTTATTCAGTATTTATATCCTTTGCTTTCTATTTTCCTTCCTTTGCACCTTCCCATCTCCGGCCAAAGAAGTAGGTACCCCAAACGATTGATTTAGGGGTTTTATTACAAAAGTCAAAGATGCTCAATTTCTGGCTTATGGCCCCCAACAGTATAGTAGAATCCAAATGTATTTCTCTCTTACCCCCTCCCTGCCACTGTCGCTCACTCAACTGAGCCTGAGAAATCTCTGCCAGAGGCTGTAACTTTGCTGAATTACACTTTCTTGCCATACTGCAGTCTGGCAATTTGTAGAGCATAATGTGCCACATAGAGCCTCAAGCTGCTTTTCCACCAGGTTCTTTGGTCAGCAGCTGGATTAGGATGCACCTTTACTAAAAGAGAAAAATCAAATTAACCAGCTGTTTTCTGCATGCAAACTGTCCCACGTTGCAAATGACAAGAGACACCTATTAAATGTTTTTTTCAAAATTTCACACACAAAACACCTCAAATCCCCCACTGTGTTTTTTACAGTGAACAATCACCCAAACAAGACAGTCCTTGAGGCCACTCACAGCTGTGCAGCTGATCCTGCCCAATATAGTTCCTGGCGATATTTACCAACTCAGGAGTTCTGAAATACGGATGCCTGCGCATTCCAATTGTGAACCTAAGATGATTTCTGGCCTCCTGTGTGAGTGGTGACTGGGATTTTCAAATTCTGCAGTTGAACCTCATACTTGTGTGTATATGGCCCTGTAGCCCGTTCCCAGGTGGAATGTCAGAATACGTGTGATGATGCAGGCACTTCTACCAGCCACTGGCCAGCCCTGGGGAGAGACACTGTCATCCTAGTGTGTGCACATGAGTATTGCAGAGGGGCAGTTCAGTCTGAAATGACCACATCCAATTTGACCTCAGCTATGTTTTAATGCAATAAAATTATTCTTTAATATGTTTAAATATAGTTTTTTTACTTCCTTCCTCCCTCCCTTCTTTCCTTCCTTCCCTCCCTCCCTTCCTTCCCTCTTTCAGCAAATATTTACTAAGTATCAATCATATGTCAGGCACTGTTTTAGGTCAACGGGATACAGTAGCGGACAACTGACAAAAATCTCTGCCCTCAGACAAGAAACAAAACTAGTAAATACATTATATAGTATTCTAGAAAGTGATAAATGCTACAAAGAAAAATAAACAAGAATACAGGATAGACATTAGTTATCGAAATTTGTGAACTGGCATTGAAACATTACAACAATGTTTTGTTGCACCAATTTTATAAACTTTTACAGTGCAATACGTGTTATTTTTCAGAGACAAACCAAAGTTTAATTTCTCAAGGTTCATGCTGTTTGCTTTAGCAGCATTTGATGGTGGATCTTTTATATACATTTGTAATAGATGAAAAATAAACCAGGTTGCAAATGCTTTTTCTTTCTTTTTTAAAGCAAAACCTGTACCAAGTTTTCTGGTCCAAATTGTGTAGGATAAGTTAAATTGTGTTCTAATTACCAATATGAGTGTATTTCTGTAAGTATAGTTATGTTGAAATAAAGTTTTAAAAAGCAAAAAAAATACAGGATAGAGAGTGATGGGGAGGGAGGATGCAATTTAAAACAGGATGGCCAGGAGAGGCCTCATTGAGAAGGTGACACCTGGGCCAAGACTGGTAGGAGGTGGTGGGTGAGCCATGTTGATATCTGGAGGGCGAGCATTGCAAGCAGAGGGGACGGCAAATGCAAAGGTCCTGAGACAGGAGCAAGGTTGGCACGTTCAGGAAATAGCAAAGGTCAAGAGTGGCTAGAGCTGCGTGGACGAGGAGGAGAGGTGAGGCTCCCAAGGGCCTGGCGGGAGAGAGGAAGGGCTTCGCTTTTACTCTGAGTGACGTGAGCAGACACTGCAGGGCTCTGAACAGATGTGTGGTATGATCTGAATTACTTTTCAAAAGCATCGCTCTGACTGCTGTGTTGAGGACTGTAGGAGGGCAAGGGTGGAGGCAGGGAGGCCAGCCAGTTAGAGGCTATTATGGAAATCCAGGGGAAGAGAAGACAGTGGCTTGGGCCGGAGTGGGAGCAGCGGAGGTGGTGAGGAGGGGCCAGATTCTGGATATCATTTCAAGGTGGAGCCCAGAGGATCAGCTGACAGGTTGGATGTGGAGTGAGAGAGAAAAAGAGGAAGTGAGCCAGGCTGGGGCCTGTGACCCTTTGCTGCAGTGCTTGTACCTGGACAAATGTCTCCTGGAGCAACAAAATACAAATAAACTATAAGGGACTAAAAATAACTGTGTGCATGCGCAGTTGGGGCAAATTATGAACAAAATACAAGAAAAGACCAAAAAGCCCAACTGCCACTTCTGAAGAGCCTGGAGCAAAGGCAGGGCACTGCGCTGCCCCCTGCACACAGCACCACCAAAGGCATGGGCAGACCACCTAAGCCACCCCTCTGGCCCGACCCCTGGACACACCCCTACCCTCACCCCATATAAGAAACAAGATTGCCCCCCCTCAGCGAGCAAGCAAGCAAACCTGTTGTTTGTTCTGGCTGCCCCCTGCTGCAGCAGGGGCCCCAATAAAGCCTTGCCTGAACTTCTTGTCTGGCTTCTGATCAATTTCTACTGCTTAAGGAAGGCCAAGAACCCTGGTCGGTAACAGAAGGACTCCAGCATAACGGCACAGTTCGGGCCCTGAGCAACTAGAGAGATGACGCTTCCATTACGAGAGATGAAGAAGACCATGGAGAGAGGCAGGAGTGAGGGGGAAGCGCAGAAACTCCGTTTGGAGTGTATGAACTCTGAGTAGGTAGCTGGACATACAACCTGGGTTCCAGGGAGAGGTGGGTGCTAGAGACACACTCTGAGAGTTGCCATGACCAGATGGATTACAGCAAGAGAGTGAGCGCAGACAGAGGACTGCAGAGGCCCAGGACTGAGCCCTGGGCCACCCCAAGCATTACGAGGTCAGGAAATTGAGAAGGAACTAGCCAAAGAGAAAAGGGAGGCAAATTTGATATCCTGGAAGCCGAGGGAAAAGATGACCAACTGTGCCCAGCGCCGCTGACAGGTCAGGTGTGATGGGGACTGAGAAAGGACCATAGGATTTAGCAGCTTTTAGGCAAGTGAGTGATCACGTTGACAAGAGCGGTTTCCAAGGAGCGGCGGGGGAAACCTGATTGCAGATGCTTTAAGAGAGAACAGGAGGAGAGAGTGTTTGGAGCAGAGACTATTGTTAAGCTAGGAATGGAGAAGGTGGGAGCGAGAGGAACAGCAAAAAGGGGTGGGGAGAGGTGGGGTCCAGAGAGAATGTTTTTACTTTTAAGAAGGGAAGGAAGCCACTGTGATTCCCTCTGTCCATCATAAGACCATAGCCCGTGTGGAGAAGAGTCTGACTCCAATTTGGGTTAATGACTGCTGACGCTTTCATGTCAATCAGAAGGCCCGCGTGCCTCCTCCCTTGGTGCCAGCAGGACGTCAAAACCGCACAAGCCTCTGCGGGTGCAGCTCCCTCCTCTAGCCCCCACCCCCTCCCCCCTCCCCGCCCCACCTCCGCCAAGCACCGCACAGCCCTAAGCCAGTCGTCCCTCCCAGCTCTCTCAGGCCATTTCCAGACCTGCTGGGGAATCTGTCCTGCTCTCTCCAGCAAGTCTCATTATGTGAGTAATAAAACTTCACATCCTCTTGACGGGCACGTGGCATCATCAGTATCAACATCAAGGCAAATTTTGGGTGGGGGAGGTCCATCCACCTCTGTGAAGTGGCTACAACGGCCTATTAGAACTGAAAAGCACCTTCATTGTGGCCCGTGACCCTGACCTTCCACCTGCTGCTTACTGCTCTTCCACATTTGTTCAGTGCTCAGAACCCAGGACCCATTCTTTGAACACATGATATTCTTTTGTGAAGCCATGCCTCTGCACACGTGCTCCCTGCCACTTAAGACTTACCAAATATATTAGATTCATATCAGCAACAAAAGAGGAAAAAGCAACCCTAACAATTACTGGACACATATTGCACCAGGCACATTAACCACTGTCTCATTCAATCTGCACGACAGCACTGTGACAAAGATATTATTATCCCCTTTTCATAGATGAGGAAACCGAAGCTAAGAGGGCTCTCACTGCTCAAGCTTACACAGCTAATAAGTAGGATTTAAACACAGGATCAGTTGCTTCTGTAGTTCATACTCCTAAACTTCATGTGATTCTGCTTCCACGTATTTGTCCGCCAGGAGGATGTAATATCCTGAGAAAGGACACTGCACTCATATTTTCTAATCTCTTTGGCATCAAGAACCAAAAAGCACTCAGCAAAGATTTATAAATAAATGAATGCGTCTTGTCTGGCCCAATCTCCCCATTATACAAGGAACGTTAAGGTAAGTTAGCTGCCCAGGTTCTCACAGCAGTTAGTTGTAGAGTCAGGACAAAAAGCCAGGTCCTTGGAGGGCAGGTTCAAGCTCTTTCCACTGTGCAACAATGGATCTGGTCAATATCCATGCTCTCCCAGGATGCACAAGTTAAAACACACACACATACACACACACTAAAAAGCATATCAAATACAGGCAGGAAATTGCTAGACAATGTACACTGTTAAAATCATCTCAGAAAGTAATTTGCCCATCTGTATCAAGAGTTTCAAAATATTAATATCCTTTAATATTCTGTAATTCAAGAATTATAGATTCAAAGAATCTATCTTGAGGAAATGATCCTAAATACACAAAGGCATTCATGGCAGCATTATTTCTAATATTAAAAATGGAATACATTGTGCATGTCCTAACCTTAGGAAATAGCTAAGTAAGTATGACGTTCATGCTGCAATAAAAAATGTTTGTGAAGAGTGCACAGTAACATGGTTGTAATATACTATGTGAAAAAAGAAGGATACAAAATTATAAATGTACTATGCTTACAAATATATTTAAAAAGCCCCATGCATAGGAAATCACTGTAAGGAAATAGCCCAATGTATATATTTTCTGTATCTTTCATAATTTCTTTAATTAATTACCGTTATAATTGGAATGAGAAAAAAAAGGAAAAACTTGCCACAGAGAAACAAAAACCTTTTTTCCCCCAAGTCTGCATCAGTTTTGTTTTGTACTAGGAGGTCTTTACCTTAGAGGGAAAATTAGGTAAGTTTTAAGCATAACTAGAAACCAAATAAATCTAAAATATTAGAGTTTTCTGTGGTCTGGATCTCACAGCTATAAAATATTTAAAGAAACTAAGATGTACAAAACAAGTGGTTAAGTAATGTTATTAGACATGAAAACTCTTAACCTAGCAGGTATTAAGAAAGGATTCACTTTCGGTGGGGCGTAATACCTGCCATTTTATGGCATCTCTTGATATGAATTAAAATCTTTTCAAAATGCAAGACAGAACACTATTTTATGTAAAAACAAGATTTAAACCTCTGAAGAGATTTTGACCTTGAAATTAAAGTTTTCAAATAAAAATACTCTTTCTGTTATATATAATTGTTTGTAAGAGTCAGGAGTTAAAAGAAGAAGGAATAATTATCAGGTTTGCATAACTAGATTTTTTCTCTAAATAAATTTATTCAACCCCCCAAAATTACATCCTAGCATGTATAATATACCTATGAGACTTTAGCTTTTGTAATATTTCAATAATGATTGGGATCGAGGAGAGCTTCTATTTTAAATAATTTAAATGTTTTCTAGTTTAATTATTTTTCACTTCAGTCTTATAATAATAAAAATGAAATAGGGCTCCATTTTTACTTTTTATCAGTAAGGAAGGTTTCCAGCCATCTCCTGAAGAGTTGTGTAAGAAACTAACACAGTAATTGACCATGCGCTATTTTGGTTGAAAATGCTTTGAGCTTATCAAACCCCTTGGTCATAGAAACGGCAAATACAATGATGTCTGTTTGCTAAGAATTCCTTGGTAAGAGTAAAGACTCTGGAGCTAAGTTGTCTGTGCTCAAATTCCTGCTCCAACCCTTCCCAGCTGGGAGACCTCATGCCAAGTTACTTAGCCTCTCTGTGCCTCTTTCCCTCAAATATGAAATGTGGATAATAATAGTAGTGCCTCACAGACGACTAAATGTGCAATTTAAGTTGTGAGTTGTAAATTGCTCAGATCCATGCCTGGCATCATTTTATATGTATATATGCATATATCATTTAATGAATAAATTAACTTTAACGATTATGCAGGTGATGCTTTCAAAGTAAGGCCTAATCTTAGGAAGGTGTTGACAACTGAGTTTAACTAAGACTACCTCTACTTGATGTGATATGGAGAAAAATTCTTTTCTGATCTGCCACAGTTAAAAAACGCATGGTCATTTAAATTCAAGCAGAATCAACAGAGAGAGCCAAGTGTAAGCTAGAAGTATACTAACCACAAATGGCAGTTCTTCAAGGCATACGGTGGAACACATAGCGGGTTGCACTGAAGATGTGTAAATGCTGCAAAAGTAGGCTTGTCTCCTGAAATATTTTGATGATATCAGAAGGAACAAAGGTAACAGGGGTGTATTTTAGGATGTGAGTTTATAAAAAAGAAGCAGAATGAAGGAAGAAGTTGGAGCTTATATTGATCTTGGGGATTAAAATATGGTTGGTCACCTTAGTCCTGGGCTCCAGCATGGCACTCAGGGAAGAGCCTTCAAGACTCTTGGGGAACGGGGTGATCAGTAGCAGGACAGCCTGTGAACAGCTGAATGGGCTCAAAATCTTCACTCTCAGCCTCCTCACCTTGTACAATATGACTGGGTGTGGGGAGCACAGGGTGCTCCTTGCCCCTGTGATGCAGCAGGCTTTTTTGGAGAGTTGTGGAGCAGATAACAGATTTCTAAAAACAAACCGTCAGCTACTTTCAGGAGTCACCAGGCCATCCTTGGTATATCCCCAGTAACTATTTTCAAAGACAGTTACACTAAATCCAGCTATAATGATTTAGACTTATATTTGTTTCCAAATAGTTCTTAGACTGAACTCATAGAACACTAAACATATTTTATGGTGACCCACTCAGGTTTCAAAATGGTGTTTCTAAACTATCAGTTATCCCAGTTGTTTTATGATTAAAGAAGTTTGTAAAATTCTACATATATCCCCTTCTTGGAGAATTACCTTTTGTATTACCATTTAGAAGTAACAGCATTTTCTAAACTTAATTGTAACCATGTCTGGCCAATGAGTATCTAGCAGTACTAGTGTCTGGGACACTAATCCTCGAAACTCAGTGTTGTTCTGAGGATTAAAACAGATAACCCACATTGTCTGCAGTAACCAAAACACAACAAGGGCTCACAGAGGTTACCTATGATTATCATTAATAACAACTACTCTTTAAATAAGCTTAGCTAGTGATCCTGCTGTATCCTGAATGGTGTACATTTAAGAAGGCTGGTACTGGTTCTGCTAACTGGTCCTGAGTGACACTGTGGGGAGTGGAGATGGTTCTTTCTCTGCCACATGGCAAGTCATTCAAGGCAGCATGAGGCAAAGTAAGCACAGGATGACTGGCCACAGCTGATGGCCTAAAGTGCACAGTAGGACGTCGGTTCCAGGCGGGTAGGGCAGGAAGCACCACCTCTGGGCACTCATTTCAGATTTGTACACCAGTGGAAATGGGACACAACGTGGCTGGTTCCTGTGGGTCCCTTAGAGTCGCTGTGATGTCTCGCTGGACAGAGCCCAGGGTGTCATCTGAATCCCAGCATTCCATATCTTGACCTCTCAGCTCCCTGGTGCCAGTTAGTCTGAAGTCCCAAGATCTCTGGGCCCTGACACAAGGTCCTGGCGTCCACCCACCTTATTTTCCAAAACTCCTTGATGTATAAGAAACAGTCTCTTAGCCCCAAATGACATGTCCTAAAGGATCTGAATCCACAGGAAACTGCCCACTTGCCTGTTGCCCTGAGTCCTTCCAGAAAATCGTTGCACTCTGGCCAAAGCACAAAAACTGGCTGCCAAGATCCTAAGGAGAAGGAGTGCATGTGTGGGGCAGGTGGAAGCTTGGGGGGTGTCACTGCTCTGGGCACGCTTGCTCGGTCGTCGGCTGTTACTCTGGGCTCAACTGCTTGGCCCTGGCTTCCTAACATGGGTTCTGTTGCTGCGTTAAGAAGGCCTCCTGCTACTGGTCCAACAGAAATCTGGTGCCAAGGGTTCTTCTCTCAAAATTGGCATCATCCAAGGTGAGCACTGAATTCAGGAAAAGGGGGGGAGGTTTTCCTGCCACCATGTTGCTGGCATATTCCAGGCATGAGGGGGTGCTGGCGATCCAATTCTTCCCTCACAAAAAGCGAATAATACATGTCAATAAAAATGAGGCTCAAAGGGTGATGAAATGAGTTAAGGTAAGATTTCCTTCTGTTGGGTTCTAGGGTTCAGTTTCTAAGAATGAGGGGTGTGGTATTTTAACAATGGCTGCAAAACTCCTATCAAAAACAAAACAGTCCTGCAAAAACATTCCTCCTATCAAGATATGGGGTGGATGTCCTCTCCCAGGAAAGCTGGATGGACTTGTGTTTACTTCAACCAGTAGAATATATGATGGCAACATGACATGATTCCCAAGGCTGGGTCATAAAAGGCAATGCAGCTTCTGCCTTGGCCGTGGAAACCCATACACTGGAGCTGTGAGCTGTCTTAGAAGAAGTTCAACTATACCGAGGCTGCCAAGTTTGGGGGAAACACATTTCATGGAGAGGACGCATGTAGACACTGATTTACACTCCTGCTAAGTTCAGTGCTCAAGTCATCCCACGTCAGGGGCCACATATGTGAACAAAGGAGTTTCCCGATGTTTCCAGTCCCCAGCCATCACATTCCCCCAGCCTTTGCGCCTTCCCAGATGTGGCCCCAGACAGCATGGAGCAGAGGAAGTTATCCCCACTATAGCCTGTCCTAGTCCTGATCCACTGAACCTGTAACCGTAATACAACAGATATTTTACACGACTAAGTTTTGAAATGGTTTGTTACTCAGCAATAGTATCCAAAACAAGGTTTTAGTAACATGGTCTGTGAAAGTCCCTTCCACTCCTAAAGTAAAAAAGCTAATGGCCCTGGGGACCAAGCACATCTGTTTATTCAGGTGTATGCCAAATCAACAAGTCTTCTTTAAAGGATTAATGTTCAGCAGTGTTACAGTGTTATGGTGGTAGGTTTTATTCAGAATGCATTTGTATTTTAGTTTCTCTGCACAAACAAAACATATGTGAAACAATGGCTATATTTTTTCCATTATAAGAAAAACACTATTCCAAGGACTGTATTAAAATAGGTCAAATGAGTAGGAATTTATAGACCCAACTATTTTAGTGTTTATGAAAATTAAGGTGTTTATGCTGTAGGGCAATAGAAATATATAATTACAATTTATTATGTCAGACACTGCTCTAGACACTTTACATTCCCTCTCTCCCATCCAACCATCCACCCATCCATCCATCCATCCATCCTTTCACCCACCCAACCAATCAACCAACCAATGGACCAACAAACCAAACAATCAACCAACATCAAGTGAACATCTCCTAAGTGTGAGGCACTGTGCTAGGCTCTGAGCATCAAAATGCAAATAAAATCCAGTACCTGTTCTCACTTCAGGCAGTTCATAGACTAGGAGACGTGTTTATAGCCCAGGGAGTGTGACACGTGCAGTGCCTTGCTGTTCATCACTGCTGTATTTCATACCTGAAAGTCTCTCTTTCTCTAGGCCTATTGCTTAGTCTTGACTAATGTCCATACCTGGCATTGTCCTGAGAATACAAACCTATATTGCCTGAAAATAAATTTTTGTGCTCAGTATATAACTTAAGCTTCGAGTTTATATATCTCTATATGCACAGAATCCCAGGAAGGTGGGGGTCACACTGTAAACTTGGATCTCCCCAGGATATACTCCAACCCACCCAACATCATCCTTCTTTGTTCACCTTGCTAGCTCCTATTCATCCTTCCAGCAGTCTCTGGCCTCCCATCACTTTCTGCAGGAAGCTTTCCTTTGTGTCTGTTTTAGCTCAAATGATGCTTTTTTTTTTTTAAATCAATTTTATTTTATTTTATTTTTGGCTGCATTGGGTCTTCATTGCTGCTTGCAGGCTTTCTCTAGTGGTCCAGTGGTTAGGACTCTGCGCTTCCACTGCTGGAGACACGGGTTCGATCCCTGGTTGGGGAACTAAGATCCCGAAAGCAGTGAGGCACAGCCAAAAAAAAAAAAAGATTACACTTATCAAGACACCGTGCTTTGTACTTTACATGCATTACTTCATTTTATCCTCAAAACAACCCCATGCAGTAGATACTGACATGGAAAAACTGAGGCTCGGGTGGATAAATAATTTGCTCAGTTCCACAGCTAATAAGGGACATAGAGCTAGTTTTTGAGGCCAAGATTTGTATGGCTCATGAGCCCATGTCTTTAACCTTTACATGATTTTTGCACTTTTCGTAAAAAATTAGCCGCTTTAAAGTTTGTATACGTGTTCAGTATCGATGGGATGAGCCTCTGGGATCTTTGTTTCTTCCCACTCTCCCCTCATGACCTGTGGCCTTATCAAATCATCCTCTCTCACATGTGAACACAGTGATACCTGTCAATCACCCCGTCTGAGGAGCATCTTGGAAGCAGGAAGCCACAGAACATAAAGATCAGACAGTTTACACTTACATTACAAGACAGCTTTGTGCCTCTGGAACAGGTACTTGCCAGGAACAGCACCCTGCTCCCCAAACTGGGTTAAGCTAGACAATGCATACTGTATTGTCCACAGGGCACGGCACATAACAGGTGCGCAATAAGTATTGGCTGGATCTGAACTTGTCCCTTACGAAAGGGTGATGGGTCCCCCGGAGGCAGTGGAGCCTGTTCTGAGAGTGTGTAGGGCATGGACCCTAGGAACTACCTGGCTAATAATGCAGTGGTTCCCAAAGCTTGTTACACGTTAGAATTGCCTGGGGAGCTTTAAAAATCCAGATGTCTACTTGCTACCCCGGGTCAATTAAATCAGAATGTCTGGGGGCGGAAGCCAGGCATCAATATTTTTTAAAGATACACAGGTGATTCCAATGTGCATGTGCTAAAAAAGTTTTTCTTCAAAAGAACACTAAGGATCACAGTGAGATTGTGGCTGCTGGTTTGGAAGAGGGGCAGCTGTGCTTTGCCTTAGTGACTGAGAGGGAGGAGGTGGAGGACAGATGTTGACATGTGGATGCAAATTTGATTGGTTGATTGTATTTTTTTTTAATTAATTAATTTATTTTTGGCTGCGTTGGGTCTTTGTTGCTGTGCGCGGGCTTCTCATTGCGGTGGCTTCTCTTGTTGCAGAGCACGGGCTCTAGGCTCACGGGCTTCAGTAGTTGTGGCACGCAGGCTCAATAGTTGTAGCTCGTGGGCTCTAGAGCGCAGGCTCAGTAGTTGTGGCGCACGGGCTTAGTTGCTCTGCGGCATGTGGGATCTTCCCGGACCAGGGCTCCACCCCGTGTCCCCTGCGTTGGCAGGTGGATTCTTAACCACTGCGCCACCAGGGAAGCCCGGTTGATCACACTTCATGTGTTGATGGCTCCTCTCTCTCCTCCGCCACTTTCCTCTCCTCCTGGCCTCTTCCTCTTGCTGCTGCCTCATTGGCTGCCTGGTTTCTACTGGTAGCAGTAAAATCTAAGGACTTTCGAATGCAGGATATACAAGCTTCTAGAGGCTTCTCCTACGCCACTCGTGAATTTGCTGGAGCTTTGTTCCTGCTTTTCTGGATCTCTGGGAGCCTGGCATGCAGGCAGGGGAGGAGGGGTGAGATGGAGCCCGCCTGGGCTGCAGGCTGATGTCACACCTGGCCAGTGGGCGTGCACAGCGGTCCCAGCAGAGGCTCCCACCTGTTGCTGTGGGCTGCTTTGTGAGGTTGGGTTAGCTCCTGCAATTGGCTTATTGACCTCAGAAAGGAATTCTCTGTTTCCTCTCCCATTGCACACTTAACCAGATGTTTTATTGTGTCCTGAGGCAATTGGGGCCTCTCTGGCTGGTCCATGGAGGTCTCACCTAATGAAGAACTTGGAAGGGGAGATGAACTGGACACGTTTGATCTGTGTGGGGAGAAGGATTAGCCAGGATAACCTCACCCTGATTTCTCTAGGGCTACCTTCCCCTTTCAATAGAAAAAGAAAAAGAAAATTCCAAATTACATGGGAAACCAGAGAAGGGGAAGTATCGTGAGAGAAAGAGAATTAGTGCCACATGAAAAAGAAGTGAGGATAAAAACACATGAGGAAAGAAATATGACAATTCTTCCCAAAACCCTGAAAGTCTTTGAAAAGACATTTGAGAATAAATTTTAAAAATAATTAAAATGTGTGGATGAGAGCCCTTCACAGCCTTCAGAGGGAGAGATTGTGACCCCTGATCTACCACGTTCCTGGCAAGGAGCATGGCTATGGGAGAGACCGAAGGATTCCTGAGAAAACTTGAGACTACATGAAAGGGAACAAGAAACTGGTCTCTCCTAGTTTAGTGTAACTTAATTCAAAACCAGGGGAGACTTTTTGTGAAAGAATCACTGTCAAATTCAAGGCAACAGAGTTCTTAACTGGTTGAATTTCACAAATGTGTTTTCTGGGCATTACATCTGTCCATTCCTGAATTCTGATATTTCGTCACGCCCTTGGATCATTACACAAAGCACTTTGCAGATGAGATAGGCAAAGGAAATGTCTTATCTTCTTGGGTGTGTTTGCCATACTAAAAGCACATCCTTTCACATATCCAAGTGATTGAGGGAAACTAAGAATTCTGATAGGGGACATTTGATAAATATTTTGATTTGATTAAAAATTCTCCTGCTCATTACTCATGCACTTGTTTTTTGTGTGTTTCATTTTTTGTCCCGACTGCTGTGATCTTGGCTAAATAATCTGATGTATTTGGGCCTTGGTTTTATCTCTTCCAAAATGAAGGCTCAGCCAGGACCACTTTCCATCTGCAAATGTTCAATAAACATTAACTCCAGGCCCTAGGAATACAGATGTCCTTGAGAAGTCAGAAGTTGGGGATGGCAGAGACAACTAACAGGGATAATTATATAATATTGGAGTCATGGGAGAACAGAGATGGGACAGCTAACATTAGAATTCTAGGTCTATTTGTGATGGGTGTGTGGGTGTGTTATACAAACAGCTCCAGTGGTATTCCCTTAGTAAACCTATTATTTAGTTGTGTAACTTGCCCCATAGTTTAGAAACTCCAATAGAACCAATACATCCCACTATTTCTAGAATCTTCACCATCTGAAAATAAATGGAGACTTATGCTTCAATTATACAACAAAGACCCCAAATCACAAATCATTGTATCTGCATTCCATTGGGAAAGTTTGAAATTAAGCACCAATGAAAAAAATTATTCACTGCTTTTTGTGACATATAATAACAGGGACCTGGGCTCTGAAAGGTTAATAAGGGATCTATGAATATAAGGCACTAACACTGTTAAAAAAAAAAAAAGAGTGGGCAACTGAAATTGTGGCACTGCTACTATTTGTAAACTTTAGGTAGAGCAATGTATAAGATTTTAAAAATATGTGTTGATTGATAAACAGAGGCTGTGAGCCATGGACAAGCATTGCATGAGAATAACTCCAGCACCCAGCAAAAGGCTGGGTCCCCAGCACAGCTGCACGATTCATTAACATCAGGGTGTCAGGCTTCCCGGGCCACCCAAGGCCACCCAGCTGACTTCCCAAGTAGTGAATTGGAACCGCGCACTGCCATGTCAGGATGTCCAAGCACTTCAAAGCTGCCCCTTTCAACACTTGGTTTCTCCTTATAATACTTCTTGTGTTTCCCTCCGGATACTCATTTAAATGCTAAATAAAGGGAGAGAGCTATCCTAGGCAAGAGACTCATGGTTGTAACCTGGAGCTACCTCAGAGTGAAAATTAAAATCAATTACACCCCATGTGGGTATAATTATAGTCACTTAATGAAAGGGAATATAAAACAATCGTCTTCTGGGAGACGACTGTACTCTGTGAGGTGAGTGAGTGTGACATGTACTGCTTGGCACGTGTCTGACCTTTTCTAGGGCTCAGTTCTGAGATGGGCTCACGTGGGGGTCTGGAGGGGCGTGAGGTGCCTGGAGAAGGGCTCGGAGGCTGAAGATGTTGGGAACCAGACCTTTCCAAGGAGGTGACAGCCCTTCAAGGCTCAGCCTTGAAGACAGAGGCGGCGGCTGGCGCCGTGCATGTGGCAGCCTTGGCGGTGGGTGCAGGACTTGACCAGAGGACACTGCTATTGCTGAGGCTGGGGTAGGAGGGCCTGAAGGAGGCCCAGGCCAGCCTGGGAAGTGCCCTGACAGTGGCACTGGCTACAGTCGCAGCTTTGCTGGAGGTCTCTGAGCCCAGGGTCATGCCTCATGTTCTTGAGTCAGACCATGGCTAGTACCAGGATCTCACGTGGCTATTCCACAGCCCAGAATAATCAGATAATGGACTAGAACTGGAAATATTCAGATGTGTCCTTAACATGCCAAAATTCTGCCAAATATTCTGAAACAAGAAGTACAAGAGGTCTGCCAGCATTTCTGCTGTGTGACCGTGGCCTGAGTGAGTCAGGCAGGGTTCTGGGTGGACTCCACTAGGACCTTCCAGCTCCCTGTGATTTTGGGGAAACACTGCAGGCAGTAGATCGTCCTCTACAGCCCGGGGGGTACATTGGACTTGAGTCCGTACCCTCCTCCTGGCTCTTATCTTGCCTGCATTCCTGGAACCACCTGACCAATGCTTCGCAAAAGTGTTGGGCAGACCATCTGAGCAGAATATCTCCAGGAATGCTTGTAAAAACACAGATTTCTGCCCTGCCACCCTTAAACATGGCAATAAGGGTGAGGGAAGGGAGGTAGAAATCTACCTTTTAAACAAGTATGCCTTGGTGACTTTCCTACACAGTACGGCTGAGACTTGTTGCCCTGGGGCGTACGCAGTCATCTGGTAACTCAGAGCATGACAGGCACAGGGAGGCTTCACTTTTCTCCAAGTTTGCTCTCATTCCAGAATGGTCTTTCCTCCCTCCCTCTATTCCTCTCCCCTCACCCTCTCTCTTTGGTGTCAATCATGGGCTAGGCCAGGCACTATGGTGGGTTCAGGAAACTAAAAATGAGTAAGACATGGGCCTTGACTTCAAGGGGCAAATATTCAGTCTGGTAGAGGAGACATACAGCTGAACAAACAATCACAAAACACTGTGATATGAGCCGTAGTAAAGGTAGAAGCAAAGTGTTCCAGGAACAGGATAGAAGAAGCAATAAATTTAGAGGCGGGGAAGGGAGGTACTCCCATCAAGGTCAGATCAAGGTCATAAAAGTCTTCAAACAAGAAATGACACTGGGATGGGCCTTGAAGGAAGAGCAAGAATTTGTTAGAGTGAGAAAGAAGAAAAAGGCACTTAAATTGTACGACCAAAGAGAGTCACACAAGCTTGAAATATATTTGGGGACAAGTCTGGCTTGGTCCCCAATCAGTCGTGATTATGGTAGAGTTATTATTCGTTTTGACTCTACCCTGAGACTTGTAGAATGCACTCATTCTCCCCAAAGACTCTTCTCAGCTACCTCAAAGTTTGGCTGAGATGGGAAAATGCTTGGTGGTCTGGGTCTGAACACATGGCTGCCATTGCTGTTCTTAACGTGGGGTGAGCTGGGAAGTTGGCAGCAAAAGGCCAGGAAGCCCATGCAAACTGGTTCCCATGGGGGTTGGGGGTGAACCACAGTCCTCAGATAAGGTGCCAGCTTATCCTCTGCTCTCCCAGGGCGAAATGCATTGTTTGGATCAAACAGCTATCAAGTAACACCTGACACCCCTCTGCACCCTCTGTTCCCTGCCACTCGTTCACCACAGGCATGGTTTAGCTGAATGTTGACCTTTTAAAAACAATACTTGTAAGATGGCTGTCAGAAAGTGGAGTAGGAACAATGGTACACATTCAAAACCTGAAATCCCACAGTTCCTGCAGTGGTGGGGAAAACCACACACATACATTAAATAGGAAGTCAGGAAACTTGGGTTCTGGTTCCGATTTTGTCACCAGTCAGCTGGGTGACTTCGGGCGCGTCTTTTACATTTCTGAGAGTCTTCAACTGTCAAGTGACTAGGTAATCTCCAAGACCCCATCTAGCTTTAAATGTATGATTCTGCCAGATTATTTTTTAAAACTGCAGTATCTGGTTGGCATTATTATTATTATTACTACTACTAATTCTGCATTACTAGCAAATTGGGAATTTGTACAAGGCAATCCTGGGACATTAGGAAGTCAGTCATTATCTTCCTGCTTATTATAACGTCAAATTATAGCATATTTTAATATTTTTAGTGGTGTGCAGGGATTGGCTTAAAATGTGTGCATCTCTTCCTAGCTCAGTTCAGTGACATCACACTGGTAGCTTGAAATCAGCCATGGTAGGGGTATTTACACCATGGAAATAGGCAAATACCACTATTCCCTCCCTCTCCCAGAGGGAAAACATTCCCGGTTGCTAGACATTTATCAGCATATCACAGGTTATGATTTTTAAAAGGATCCATAAAATTACTTTTTAGGGATCAAATAATAATTTAAGTGACTGTTTGGATCGTGATTTTCATAGTTTTTAAAAGCTGGCTGTTTAAAAAAAATGCACTGAAGTGTTTTTTAAAATCAGAATTGTTGGCATATAATTTACATATGGTAAAATTCCCTCACTTTAAACATACAGTTCTATGAGTATTGACAAATATACAGAGTCTTGCATCCATCACCGTATGGTAGGACTGCAGTGCCCTGGTCCCTCTGAAGTTAAGCGTGGCCATGTGACTTGCTTTGGCCAATGTGATGGAAATAGTGATAGGTGTCACTTTCAGGTAGAAGGCTGAAGAAGCAGGTCACAGAAAAAGGACAGTACTGGGCAAATACTGTGATGGGTATGTAACGTGGGTAAGAAATAAATGTTTGAATCCTTAAGCCACTGACACTTGGGGATTGTTCGTTAATGCAACCTAACCTAGACCATCCCCACTGACACACCTATGATTACCAATGAATGACAAAGCAGATGGATTAGTTTGCTAAAATGTGCTGCAAATAAAAATCTATCTCCCTTAGCATACTGTTCAAGGCCGTTCACAAAAAAAATTTCAAATTACCTCTCCAGTTTCATTTCCAGAACTTCCCTTCCTATATTCTAGCCATACTGGGTATTTGAAATCCCTTAAACATATAACTACCACTACTGCTCCTATTACTATTTATTGAGTACCTACTATGTGCCATATACTGTTCTAAATGCTTCACAGGTATCAGCTCATCTGAGGTACCACACCTTTCTCCCTGTTTTCTCTACTATGCACGTCCCTCTTTCTTTGTCCTACAATATCCTACTTACCCTTTATGATACAGTTCAAATATCATCTCTTTTTTGAAGTGTCCCTGACCCTCTCTCTGATAAAATTAGTTGCTCCACTACTAAGCTTTCCAGAGCATTTGGTGCAAAACTGATATTGTGCTATTATTATTTGTCTACTGTGGTTCCCCACACCCTGTTCCCTCAAGTGGACTATGTATTTGCTGTGGCACTTATATAGGGTGGGATTTCAGGACAGGGAGGAAAGGATGAGCCAGGGCAGCATTTTGGGTGGGTAAGGTCTCAACATCAATCACGAAAAGGCAAAAACAAGGCTGGTTAAAGGAACCAACTGTAACTGCATTTTAAACTAAAAAGTCCAAGTGAATCTTTGTAGAGATTCCTCTTAAAATAGTAAAATTGTAGAAAATTGTAGAGAATCCTCTTTAAATAGTTTATTAATCGATGGATCTGGAGTTAGCCTAGGTGGACCCTGATCGCTCTATCAATTCTCAAGCAACCACCAAAAACCCCCTATGTGACCTAGTTGGAGTTTAGCACTGGGGTTAGCATGGTGTCCTCGGTGCTCCCGTGACAGAAGGAGCAGGAGTGTCTGAAAATACCCCTAGGTGCTCAGCCTAGGTGATTTGGTTAAAGAGCCATGGGGGTGGGATCCTAACTCCCTCTCCAAGCTGCAGAGGCTGTGCCCAAGGTCCCCTTACCACAGGACAAGCCGTGTCCTCCTTCCAGGGTACCATTACTTGGGTTCCAAGGTCTCCAGGTGCTGAGAGCTTGATAATTCCTGTAAATGCTGGCATCCAAATCCAGACTGTCTGGTGCCAGAGTAGTTTCATTATCTCCCCACTAACAAAATTTCTCTCACACTTGCCCCAGGAAAAGGGAAATAAATGGGGATGGGGGTGGCTTCTTCCCCTGGAACACAAATCCATCTAGAAGAGCCTATAGCCTCAGCAGGACTTTCCATCTTCTCTTATCTGGCTGACCCTGGCTTTGGAAATTTCTTCTTTTCCTCAATAAAGCCTATCCCAAGGCCTAGCTCATATTGTTTGATGTTGTGGAATTCACCCCTAACCTTGGTGGATGGCAGGTGGCAACTCAGAATGGACCCATCCTGCAAAACCACTGCCCTCCAAAAATTGAATAATAGTGTCAATAACCAGCTAGCATTTTATAACTTGCAAAGCATGTTCAGAAGCATCAGTTCATCATCCCATCATAATAATCATGGGAGATAGAGATAGCTTTATTATCCTTATCTTATAGGTGAGGAAACTGACGCTGAGAGGGCATGAAGCATTTCTGCAGGTCATGCAGCAAGTAAGCAGGGAACTCAGGACAAAAACCAAGGTTTTGTGACTTCACATCACGCCATTCTCAGTCTCTGGTGACTCAAGGAATGTGACTACCGGTGCCATTGACTCACCCTTCCTATAAAATGTTTTATGGTATTGACAATTCAGCTTTATATCAAATTACATTTACACAATAGAGCATTCACCTGCCAACCATGGCCAGTCTTGCAGAGAAAGGGGAAATATATTTCTCCCTCAACAAAGACTGGACAAATAAAGAACACTTTCAGAAAAAAATCTAAGAAAAAGTCAATAGTGTAGGTTTCTGTGTGCCACCTGATCTGGCTGATGAAACTTCAGCCACCATAGAGGCACACACTCATTTCCAAAGATAAAGGAAGCAGGAGAGAGTAGTATATGGTAGGTGTAGTGCAGGTGTGGTACAGGTATGTTGCAGGTGTACTGCAGAGTAGGACCTCAGTGAGACAAATGAGGTGCAAAATTTAAGGGGCACTCACTCTCAGGTGCTGACCCTGTATTTGCACAATCCTGAGAGTGAGCACTTCCTTACACTTTGGGCTCTCGGCTCCTCCCTTGCTTCACCCACATCCCAGCCTTGGTATACCAAGTCTCCTCATCCCAGAGCGAATGGTCTGTCAAATCCTCAGACGCAATAATGAAGGCTGTATCTCCAGAAGGAGATTGGAAGCAAACTAGGGATAAAATGCAGTTAAAGCCAAGTTGTCTTACC
The DNA here is from genome assembly GCF_009873245.2 of Balaenoptera musculus. Classification (NCBI taxonomy): domain Eukaryota; kingdom Metazoa; phylum Chordata; class Mammalia; order Artiodactyla; family Balaenopteridae; genus Balaenoptera; species Balaenoptera musculus. Next base: position 47,918,963 of record NC_045793.1, read on the forward strand.
CAGACAGGACTGGCTGCATAGTTTGCAGGGCCCAGTGCAAAATGAAAAGGTGTGCTTCTTTGTCAAAAATTATTAAGAATCTCAAGAAGGTGACGGCAGAGCATTAAATCAAGCAAGTGCTTTCCAAGCACCAGGCTCTGTGAGGCTTCATGCTCATGAAGCTGGCCCTGTGCCCAGGCATGTCCTAACTGTCCTGCTGTCCTCCATCAGAGGCGTGGCCCTCATACCATCCTCCGTTAGCCAGATTCAGGTTTATAAGCACGCTCCCAGTCGCCTAGGAGATGACCTTTAGGAAGTTCATGAAGATGTTTCATCAGTGGCCGCTGAAATAGCACAGGATGGGATTCAGAAGCTGGGATCCTGGGTTTGGGCCTGTTTCAGATGCTAATTAGGTCATAATCACCGAATGGCTTTACCCTCTGTTTTCCTTGTTTGGGTTGGCTTATAACTTTGAAACTTTAGTCTATGGAGTCCTAATGGTTCATGGTTACTCTATGTGGTTGGAGAATTATCTTTATTTGGAATAAATACACCCCCTTCCAAGTATCTGTCTCTTTCTCGTATCTATGGCCATTTTAAAAGGAGGTAAATATTGGTGCAGCCACTATGGAAAACAGTATAGAGGTTCCTTAAAAAACTAAAAATAGGTTACCATATGATCCAGCAATCCCACTCCTGGGTATATATACAGAAAAAACTAAAACACTAAGTTGAAAAGATGTATGAACCCCTATGTTCATAGCAGCACTATTTTCAATAGCCAAGACATGGAAGCAATCTAAGTGTCCATCAGTAAATGAAAGGATAAAGAATATGTGGTATATATATATATAATGTTACTCAGCCATAAAAAAGAATGATATAATGCCATTTACAGCAATGTGAATGGACGTAGAGATTATCACACTAAGTGAAGTAAGTCAGAGAAAGACAAATACCATATGATATCACTTATAAACGGAATTTAAAAAACAGTACAAATGGACTTATTTACAAAACAGAAACAGACTCACAGACATAGAAAACAAACTAAAAAACTTATGGTTACCAAAGAGAAAGTGGGGGAGAGATAGATTGGGAGTATGGGATTAACAGATGCACACTACCATATATAAAATAAACAACAAAGATTTACTGTATAGCACAGGGAACTATACTCAATATCTTACAATAAACTATAATGGAAGAGGGCAGAGTCAAGACGGCGGACTAGGAGGACACAGAATTTATGTCTCCACACAACTAGGGCACCTACCAGGCACCGGTGGGGGACCACAGACACCTAAGGGGATGGGAGGAACTCCCAGTGACTGGCTTGCGGGATCTTGCTTCCCAGGCCAGAGGTCAGGTCTGAGCTCCTGTGGTGGGAGCTCTGAGTCCAAACCGCTGGACTAACAGAGAACCTCAGACCACAGGGAATATTAATCAGAGTGAGGCCTCCCAGAGGTCCTAATCTCAGCCCAAGACCCAGCTCTATCCAACTGCCTACAAACTCCAGTGCTGGATGCCTCAGGCCAAACAACCAGTAAGATAGGAAAACAGTCCCACCCATCAACAAAAAGAAAAAATGAAACAACAAAAAAATATGTTACAGAGGAAGGAGCAAGGTAAAAACCTACAAGACCAAATAAATGAAGACAAAACAGGCAACATACCTGAAAAAGAATTCAGAGTAATGAGAGTAAAGATGATCCCAAATCTCAGAAACAGAATGGAGAAAATACAAGAAACATTTAACAAGGATCTAGAAGAACTAAAGAGCAAAAGAATAGTGATGAGCAACACAATAACTGAAATTTAAAATACTCTAGGGACTTCCCTGGTGGTCCAGTGGTTAAGACTCCATGCTCCCAACACAGGGCGCCGGGGTTCGATCCCTGGTCAGGGAACTAGATCCCACATACCGCAACTAAGAGTTCATATGCTGCAACTAAAGATACCACATGCTACAACGAAGATCTGACGCAGCCAAATAAATATTTTTTTAAAAATGATAAATTAAAAAAAAATACTCTAGAAGGAATCAATAGCAGAATAACTGAAGCAGAAGAATAGATAAGTGAGCTGGAAGATGAAATTGTGGAAATAACTGCCAGGGAGCAGAATAAAGAAAAAAGAATGAAAAGAACTGAGGACAGTTTCAGAGACCTCTGGGACAACATTAAAAGCACCAACATTCGAATTATAGGGGTTCCAGAAGAAGAAGAGAAAAAGAAAGGGTCTGAGAAAATATTTGAAGAGATTATAGTTGAAAACTTCCCTAACATGGGAAAGGAAAGAGTCAATCAAGTCCAGAAAGTGCAGAGAGTCCCATAAAGGATGAATACAAAGAGAAACATGCTAAGACACATATTAATCAAACTACCAAAAATTAAATACAAAGAAAAAATATTAAAAGCAGCAAGGGAAAAGCAACAAATAACATACAAGGGAATCCCCATAAGGTTAACTGCTGATCTTTCAACAGAAACTCTGCAAGCCAGAAGGGAGTGGCAGGACATATTTAAAGTGATGAAAGGTAAAAATCTACAACCAAGATTACTCTACCCAGCAAGGATCTCATTCAGATTTGACAGAGAAATTAAAACCTTTATAGACAAGCAAAAGCTAAGAGAATTCAGCATTGCCAAACCAGCTTTACAACAAACACAAAAGGAACTTCTCTAGGCAGGAAACACAAGAGAAGGAAAAGACTACAATAACAAACCCAAAACAATTAAGAAAACAGTAATAGGAACATACATATTGATAACTACCTTAAATGTAAATGGATTAAATGTTCCAACCAAAATACATAGAATAGCTGAATGGATACAAAAACAAGACCCGTATATATGCTGTCTACAAGAGACCCACTTCAGACCTAGGGACACATACAGACTGAAAGTGAGGGGATGGAAAAAGATATTCCATGCAAATGGAAGTCAAAAGAAAGCTGGAGTAGCAAGTCTCATATCAGACAAAATAGACTTTAAAATAAAGACTATTACAAGGGACAAAGAAGGACACTATATAATGATCAAGGGATCAATCCAAGAAGAAGATATAACAATTGTAAATATTTATGCACCCAACATAGGAGCACTTCAATACATAAGGCATATGCTAACAGCCATAAAAGGGGAAATCGACAGTAACACAATAATAGTAGAGGACTTTAACACCCCACTTTCTCCAATGGACATATCATCCAAAATGAAAATAAATAAGGAAACTCAAGCTTTAAATGACACATTAAACAAGATGGGCTTAATTGATTATTTATAGGACATTCCATCCAAAAACAGCAGATTACACTTTCTTCTCAAGTGCTCATGGAACATTATCCAGGATAGACTATATCTTGGGTCACAAATCAAGCCTTGGTAAATTTAAGAAAATTGAAATCGTATCAAGTATCTTTTCTGACCACAATGCTATGAGACTAGATATCAATTACAGGAAAAAAACTGTAAAAAATACAAACATATGGAGGCTAAACAATACACTACTAAATAACCAGGAGATCACTGAAGAAATAAAAGAGGAAATAAAAAAATACCTAGAAAAAAATGACAATGAAAACACGACGACCCAAAACCTATGGGTTGCAGCAAAAGCAGTTCTAAGAGGGAAGTTTATAGCAATACAATCCTACCTCAAGAAACAAGAAACATCTCAAATAAACAACCTAACCTTACACCTAAAGCAATTAGAGAAAATAGAACAAAAAAACCCCCAAAGTTAGCAGAAGGAAAGAAATCATAAAGATCAGATCAGAAATACATGAAAAAGAAATGAAGGAAACAATAGCAAAGATCAATAAAACTAAAAGCTGGTTCTTTGAGAAGATAAACAAAATTGATAAACCATTAGCCAGACTGATCAGGATAAAATGGGAGAAGACTCAAATCAACAGAATTAGAAATGAAAAAGGAGACGTAACAACTGACACTGCAGAAATACAAAGGATCATGAGAGATTACTAGAAGCAACTCTATGCCAATAAAATGGACAACCTGGAAGAAATGGACAAATTCTTAGAAAAGTACAACCTTCTGAGACTGAACCAGGAAGAAATAGAAAATATAAACAGACCAATCACAAGCACTGTTATTTAAACTGTGATTAAAAATCTTCCAATAAACAAAAGCCCAGGACCAGATGTCTTCACAGACGAATTCTATCAAACATTTAGAAAAGAGCTAACACTTATCTTTCTCAAACTCTTCCAAAATATAGCAGAGGGAGGAATACTCCCAAACTCATTCTACGAGGCCACCATCACCCTGATACCAAAACCAGACAACGATGTCACAAAGAAAGAAAACTACAGGCCAATATCACTGATGAACATAGATGCAAAAATCCTCAACAAAATACTAGCAAACAGAATCCAGCAGCACATTAAAAGGATCATACACCATGATCAACTGGGGTTTATCTGAGAAATGCAAGGATTCTTCAATATACACAAACCAATCAATGTGATACACCACATTAACAAACTGAAGGATAAAAACCATATGATAATCTCAATAGATGCAGAAAAAGCTTTCGACAAAATTCAACACCCATTTATGATAAAAACCCTCCAGAAAGTAGGCATAGAGGGAACTTACCTCAACATAATAAAGGCCATATATGACAAACCCACAGCAAATATCATTTTCAATGGTGAAAAACTGAAACCATTTCCTCTAAGATCAGGAACAAGACAAGGTTGCCCACTCTCAGCACTGCTATTCAACGTAGTTTTGGAAGTTTTAGCCACAGCAATCAGAGAAGACAAAGAAATAAAAGGAATCCAAATCAGAAAAGAAGAAGTAAAACTGTCACTGTTTGCAGATGACATGATACTATACATAGAGAATCCTAAAGACTCTACCAGAAAACTACTAGAGCTAGTCAATGAATTTGGTAGAGTAGCAGGATACAAAATTAATGCACAGAAATCTCTTGCATTTCTATACACTAATGATGAAAAATCTGAAAGAGAAATTAAGGAAAAGCTCCCATTTACCACTGGAACAAAAAGGATAAAATACCTAGGAATAAACCTACCTATGGAGACAACAAACCTGTATGCAGAAAACTATAAGACACTGATGAAAGAAATTAAAGATGTTACAGACAGATGGAGAGATATACCATGTCCTTGGATTGGAAGAATCAACATTGTGAAAATGACTATACCCAAAGCAACCTACAGATTCAGTGCAATCCCTATCAAACTACCAATGGCATTTTTCACAGATCTAGAACAAAAAATTTCACAATTTGTATGGAAACACAAAAGACCCCGAAAAGCCAAAGCAATCTTGAGAAAGAAAAACTGAGCTGGAGGAATCAGGCTCCCTGACTTCAGACTATACTACAAAGCTACAGTAATCAAGACAGTATGGTACTGCACAAAAATAGAAATATAGATCAATGGAATAGGATAGAAAGCCCAGAGATTAAACCCATGCACTTATGGTCACCTTATCTTTGATAAAGGAGGCAAGAGTATACAATGGAGAAAAGACAGCCTCTTCAATAAGTGGTGCAGGGAAAACTGGACAGCTACACGTAAAATAATGAAATTAGAACACTTCCTAACACCATACACAAAAATAAACTCAAAATGGATTAAAGACCTAAATGTAAGGCCAGACACTATCAAACTCTTAGAGGAAAACATAGGCAGAACACTCTAGGACATAAATCACAGCAAGATCCTTTTTGACCCACCTCCCAGAGAAATGGAAATAAAAACAAAAATAAACAAATGGGACCTAATGAAACTTAAAAGCTTTTGCACAACAAAGGAAACCATAAACAAGATGAAAAGACAACCTTCAGAATGAATAGGAGAAAATATCTGCAGATGGAGCAACTGACAAAGGATTAATCTCCAAAATATACAAGTAGCTCATGAAGCTCAATATCAAAAAAACAATCAACCCAATCCAAAAATGGGCAGAAGACCTAAATAGACATTTCTCCAAAGAAGATATATAGATTGCCAACAAACACATGAAAGGATGCTCAACATCACTAATCATTAGAGAAATGCAAATCAAAACTACAATGAGGTATCACCTCACACCAGTCAGAATGGCCATCCTCAAAAAATCTACAAACAATAAATGCTGGAGAGGGTGTGGAGAAAAGGGAACCCTCTTGCACTGTTGGTGGGAATGTAAACTGATACAGCCATTATGGAGAACGGTATGGAGGTTCCTTAAAAAACTAAAAATAGAATTACCATATGACCCAGCAATCTCACTACTGGGCATATACCCTGAGAAAACCGTAATTCAAAAAGAGTCATGTACCACAATATTCATTGCAGCACTATTTACAATAGCCAGGACATGGAAGCAACCTAAGTGTCCATCGACAGATGAATGGATAAAGAAGATGTGGCACATATATACAATGGAATATTACTCAGCCATTAGAAGAAACAAAATTGAGTTATTTGTAGTGACATGGATGGACCTAGAGTCTGTCATACAGAGTGAAGTAAGTCAGAAAGCGAAAACCAAATACCATATGCTAACACATATATATGGAATCTAAAAAAAAATGGTTGTGATGAACCTAGGGGCAGGACAGGAATAAAGATGCAGATGTAGAGAATGGACTTGAGGACACGGGGAGGGGGAAGGGTAAGCTGGGACGAAGTAAGAGAGTAGCATTGACATATACACACTACCAAATGTAAAATTGACAGCTAGTGGGAAGCAGCTGCATAGCACAGGGAGATCAGCTCGGTGCTTTGTGACCACCTAGAGGGGTGGGATAGGGTGGGTGGGAGGGAGACGCAAGAGGGAGGGGATATGGGGATATATGTATGCATATGGCTGATTCACTTTGTTGTGCAGTGGAAACTAGCACAACATTGTGAAGCAATTATACTCCAATAAAGATGTTAAAAAAAAAACTATAATGGAAAAGAATAAAAAAAGAATATATATATTCTGAAACTAACACAGTAATGTAAATCAACTATACTTAAAAAAAATAAAAGGTGGTAAATATGTTGTGATTAATAAAAATACAAATTCATTGAAAAACAACATCAAATTTACAGTAGCTTTTTATCAACTATGTTATTTTCTTCATCAGTGATATTTTTTAAAAAGCACTAAGAAGTTCTTCTGGAGGCTTCTGTACTACTGTACTTATTTCACCATGGACTGATAATAAATGGTTCTCAAAAAGACACCTGTCTTATGTATCACACTTCAGTCAGGGTATTAATTTGGGGTCCCAATAAAATGTCAAGCTTACAGTTAATCCCGAATCTTACCTGCCTTTATTTCATTCATGTATTGAGTAACTATTTACTGAGTACCTATTATGTTCCAGGTACTGCTCTCAGCATTGGAGACACAGTGAATATAATATACAACCATCTCTGACTTTATGTCAGAGATTATGTCCTCACGTAGGGAGAGCCAGACATTAAACGAATTAGCAAATATATTTAATAGATGCTATGTGCTATGGAGAAAAATAAAACAGAGAGGGGAGATGGCTGAGCCACGTGTCTCTGCCCAGTTATCTAAAGCTTCAGTGAGTTTTCCCTTCCATGCCTCCATCCATTGCTTTGCTAATTCTCCCTCCATTTTCCCTGATCCCCAGTTCAGTACCGTGTACTATGTAACACCTGTCCCTGCTTGTATGGATAGAGAAAAAGGTAGGGGGAGGCTTTTGCTTCTCTGTCTCTCTCTTTGTAGTTTATCATGCACACACTATTCACCAAATGAGTACATGGTATCAGTTTTCTATGGCTGTTGTAGCAAATGATTACAAACTTGGTGGCTTAAAGCAATGCACATTTATTCTCTCACGGTTCTGAAGGCCAGAGGTCTGAAATCAGTCTCTGTGGGCCAAAAATCAAGGGCTGTGCCTCTTTGGAGGTTCTAGGAGAATCTGTTTCTTGCCTTTTCCAGCTTCGGGTATCTGCGGACGTTCCTTGGCTTCTGGCTACACCACCCCAGCATCTTCAAATCTCTCCGTGTTCCATCTTGACATTGATTTTTCCTCTATGCCTGTCTGTGAAATACCCTTCCGCCTCACTTACAAAGACATTTGTGGTGGCACTTAGGGCCCATCTGGATAATCCAGGATAATCTCTTCATCTAAGAGCCTTAATTTAGTCACATCTTCCAAGACCCTTTTTCCAAATAAGGGAACCTTCACAGTTTCCAGGGATTAGGACCTGATATCTTTGGGGCCATTATTCTGCCTACCAGCACATCCTTAACAACCCACTCACTCCCTACCTCCTGCAGTGTTTCCTCTCGGGTTACTTGGTGCTTCGTGAGGAGACTGATGATGCGTGTACACTGCAAACAGACAAAACGAACCTGCCTATTTGCCCTAAAGATATCCATCAGGTGAAGTAAAATACACACCCTGGACTTCTTAAACCTCGACCACATCCGCTGGGGAAGATCCTGGAAGCCACTTCATGAAACTCAGAGTGAAATACTGACTAACCACAAATTGAGTTTGGCCATCCATCCTTTTCTCTGGAGGTAGAGAAGAGGAAGTGACATAAACATTCCCCAAGAGTTGTTTTTCTTTAGAGCGGAGTAAACACTGGGTTACCACCCACCTGTAGTCCTCTTTTTCTCTTTGCTTGGCCTTTGCCCAAACTGTTCCACATGCCATGAACATCTGTGTTTCTGCCTTATGTAGAGGGGCTGTACCTTTGCCTACAGCCCAGTGTTCGTTCCTCAGTGCCTGGCCACCATATTACCAATCACAGCCAACGTTTATTTGGGTTAACTATGTGCCAGACACTGTGCTCGGTGCATTGTAGAGCTCCATCAGTGATTCGAAATGAATGTAAGTAGTCTCATGCATTCCTAGGTGGAGGGCCAGCCACTGTAAAGTGCCGAGAGTAAATATTTTAGGATTTGCAGGCCAAATGGTCTCTGTCCTGTCGGGACTCCTCAACTCTGCCACTGGAGACCAGAGCCTTGGTCAATACTGAAATCATAGTCTATTCCTCAATAAATGGGTATGGCTGTGTTCCAGTAAAGCCTTATTTACAAAATAAAGTTTAGTTATTCCTGTTCTAGGCCCAAAGGACAGATTCTGACTTACTTCCCACCACAAGAAGTTTAACCATTTCTGTTGATTTAAGGACAACTTCAGATTTGCTTTCCATTATTACCTCTCCAAACTGGGTTTCCTGACACATAAACTATTTTTCAGACACTCACTGGGTTTATATAATCCTAATAAAACTTAATTTTTTAGAGACTTCCACTTTTCCTATAATTCTCAAGTTGTCTGCTTCTCTCTGTGTGTGAAACAATGGGGAATCATTTCATTTATCCCCTCTGGGTTTATTCTGCACAGCTTAAGTTAACAGAAAAAACCTAACTTTGCAAAGTTATCAAGCCTCTCTTACAGAATGAAGCCCTTATGGCTGAGTTTCAGTGGTAACTTCCTGGACCCAGACTGGTGATTTGCAAATCAGAAATGTACTGTAAGAAAATGGTGCGACCCGGCACTTTATCAATCCTTGCATTTCTGATTGACAAATCATCAGTCCAGGCCCTGTGAGGGAAGCTAGGACTGGCTCCTGTCCTCAAGGAGTTTACAGTCAAGTTAGTGATAATAGAAGTTAATAGGCAATTATAATACAATTATGTATATAATTATAATTATATAATTATGTTTATGTAATATTACATTATATAAATACAATATGCTATGTAAATTATATATTAATTATACAATTATATATTATATTATATATAATATATATATTAATTATACAATTATATATTATATTATATATAATATATATTATATGTATAATATATATAATTTTATAATTATAATAATGCTAAGGTTGGGGAGGTGTAATGTGCTCTGGGAACACAGGGTCGTCCCTAAAGGATGAGAAGCATGTAGTGGGAATGAGTCCAGGAGAGTATTCTAGGAACAGGGAACAGAATTTGCAAGGACTTGGAAGTGAGTTAGAGGGTGACCCATCACATGAGTGTGGCTAGAGATAAGAAGGTAAGGGAGTGATGCAGGCATGCATGAGATCCCGTAGACTCTTACAGGATATATTAGGGAGGCTGGACTAAATACTAAAAACCTGCGGTAGAGCGGCTGGGAAGTGACATGGTAGGATATATAAATGCTAAAAGAGTGAAGATAAAGCTGTCATGTGCTTCCTTAAGGAGAGCTTAGAAGTCTTCAGGAGGCTCGCGCTGGACCATTTCTGACCTGTAACACCAACAGTATCCTTCTAAGAAGTCACTTCTTGGAGCTAAAAATCAAAGGGCCCAATTTGAGCATGACATCACAAAGTTCTGGGAATATCAGAAGCTGTGAATGTTCTCAGAGGGGAAAAAAACTCAGAAAGTTTAGAAAATAAGGAAAAAGGTGTCAGAATCCCATCCTTTTATAAAATAAGGTATTGTATGCCTATAAGGAAAAAGACCAGACACAGGAAACCCAGAACTCAGATGTTAATGCTGTGTATCAAGTGGCCACATCCCTGAAATATAAAGCTACATATTTAGAATAAAGGTCATTAGCCTCTAGATCAGATTAATGGGGAAGTTTCTGAAATTTCCTGCTGGCAATGATTCTCAAAAAAGCTTGCCAATAAGAACTCTGTGCCAAGTTTTAAAAAATATGGATCTTGGGTCCCATCCCAGACTAACTGAACCAGAACCTCTGAGGACAGAGCCTCGTATTTTTACAAAGTTCCCCATCATTCTCATGTGCAGCCAGGGTTGAATTATTATTGTTTGTTTGCTTTTAAAAATCTATCAGCTTTATTGTGATATAACTGACATATAATAAATCGCACATATTTAAAGCTTGAAATAGTTTCACTTATACTCATATCAGTTATCAAACATATATGCACAGCTGGGGAACTACCACCACATTTAAGAAAATGAACGTATCCATCACCCCTGAAAATTTCCTTTTGTTCCTTGATAATCACCCCCTCCTGTCACTGATTTTGAGCAATTCGGTTATGATGTATCTTGGTGTAGATTTTGGCACTTGGGGTTTGTTGAGATTCTTGGATCCCTGAGTTTACAGTTTTCATCAAATTTGAAAAATTTCTGGCCATTATTTCTTCAAAGATTTTTTTTCTGTCTTCCCTTTCCTTCTTATCTCTTTGGGAACTCCAACTATATCAGACCAGCTGAAATTGTCCAGTAGCTCAATGAAGCTTTTTTCATTAAAAAAATTCCTTTTGGATAGTTTATATTTCTGTCTTTAATTTCTCTATTTTTTCTTCTGTCATTTCTAGTCTGCTGTGAATATAATCTAGTGTATTTTTCATCTCAAGCATGGTAATGTTCATCTCTAAAAGTTTGATTTGGATCTTTTATATACATACCATGTCTCTACTTAACTCTTTGTATACATGGAATACAGTTTGAATACAGTTATAATGCCCATTTTAATGTCCTTGTCTGCTCATTTTAACATCTCTGTTAGTTCTAACTTGATATGTCTTCTTATTATAGGTCACATTTTTCTGCCTCTTCCCATATCTGTAATATTTCACTGGATGATATATATTCTGATTTTTTCCTTGCTGGGTGCTGGGTATATGTGTTCTATAAATATAAATATAAATATAAATGTTCTTCAGCTTTGTTCTCGCATGCAGTTAAGTTGCTTGAAAACAATTTGATCCTCTTGTGTCTTGCTTTTATGATTTGCTAGGTGGATCTGGCACAGTGCTGGGTCTAGGGCTAATTTTGCCCCACTCCTGAGGCAGGAACGCCCTGAGTACTCAACCCAATGCCCCATGAATTATGAGACTTTCCAGGCCAGCTGGTGGAAAGAGCCACTGTTCTTGGCCCAGTGTGAGCATCTGCAATGTTTCCTTTAATCTTTTTGCATGGTTCTTCCCTGACCTTGGCCAGTTTCCTCACACCCATGCCCTGGTACTGCTGAACCTGCGGCACTGATATCTGCTGAATACTCCAGGGCACCCATAACAGGAACCCAGATCTCCGGGTGTCTCTTTGTGCAGTTCTCCCATCTCGTTACTCGGTCCTGTGAACTCCAGCTGCTCTGCTCTACCTGGACTCTAAGGTCCACCTCTTTATCTCAGAGTCCTCTAGGCTCTGCCTAAGCTTCTCTCCTTGCACCACTGCCTGGGCACTCGCTGAAGGCAGTAAGCTGGGACAGTCATAGGGCTCCCCTCATTTGTTTCCAGTCAGCGTCCTTTGTTGTCTGATGTCCAGTATCTTACAAACCGTTTCCTCTCTCTCTCTCTCTTTCTATCATCTATCTGTCTATGTATCTATCTACCTACCTACCTAACTGTCAATCAATCTATGGTTGTTTTAGTTGTGAGGGTAAATCTGGTCCTTATTCTATTTTGGCCTGAAGAGTTAGTCTAGAATAGTGAGTCTTAACCCTTGGATGTACATTGAAATCACCTGGGTAGCTTCAAAGCTACCATCCTACCCCAAAGAATCTAATGTAATTGGTCTGCCATATGGCCTTAACATCAGGGTTTTTAGAAGCTCTCAGGTGATGATAATACGATTCCAAGATTGAGAACCATTGGACTAGATGGTCACCTTTCTAATGAGGTGCAGGTATAGCCACTCCCAGCTGGAGAGTAAGACAAGAATCTTGGGGGTCCTTTCTTTTTTTGTTTTTCTTTTATTAAAAATTTTTATTGAAGTATAGTTGATTTACAATGTTGTGTTAGTTTCAGGTGTACAGCAAAGTGAATCAGTTATACATATACATCTATCCACTCTTTTTTAGATTCTTTTCCCATATAGGTCATTACAGAGTATTGGGTAGGGTTCCCTGTGCTATATAGTAGGTCCTTATTAGTTATCTATTTTATACATAGCAGTGTGTAGGGGGTCCTTTCAAACAAGGAATTCTGTAATTAGGCGCCTAAGTTTCTTTGCCTTTTGGTACTTCAGTGATGACTAAACTGAAATCAGTCCCTCACATTTGATAATCAGTTTATTTAACTTGTTAAGTGAAAGCTACAGTATTTCACTATCTCTTTGGGGTTCAAAAATATATACTGCTCAGTTAAAAAAAAAATCCAAAACAAAAACCAAACCTGTGTTGATTGTAGCAGTGATTACAATACGACAATAGAAACAATGATGGGTAAACGCCTAAACTTAAAAAAAAAAAAATTCCAGATTGGTCTTAATGAATGCTCTTACAGTGCTGGATTTATTATGCTAATCATTCATTCTTAATTGGTTAACAGCTAATTAACAGCACTATTATGCTTTAAGGGCATACTATAGAGCTAGATTTTGCATATTCAAATGGTGGTAATAAAAATCTACACGTGACAATACATTTTTGGTGGCTAGATGAGTTTATTTCATGATTTTCCAGAGTCTGATATTGAAAACATCTTAACTGAATCCAGAACCTCCCTCCATTAACAAGAGACCTGACTTTGGGATGGGATAGGCCTGTTGGGGGGGTCTCTATCCCCTTATATCTAGTTGGAAGGCAGGGTTCTCAGTGTTCCCAACAGGAATCCAGCTAGGACTTTTACATATTTTGTGAGTCTTGTCTCCCACACTAGACCACCATCTTTCTGTGTGTTGGTAGGATTTCCTTCAGAATCTACACTAACTTCCTGCTCGTGAAAGAAAGCACGGGAGAAAGACGTATAACCATGTCATCTGAGGCCAGTAGGACAGGTTGAGGGGAGAATTTGGGGTAGCATTCTGTCTCTGTCTCCTGATTCTGCTCAGATAGGCTTTGGATCCAGAACAAACCCTTCTTCTCTTCTACTCATGATTCCTTTCCTTTCTTATAATCCTTTCAAAGTGTCTTCAAAGTTGTCCAAATCCTGGAGTGACCCACTAGAAACTAACAACCTCAGAAATGCATGAAACAGATCTGGCACCATAGATGCTATCTGGTCCAAGGCTGAGGGTGGGCAAACTATCCAAGAGTGGTGTGGTGGGTTCTTTGCACAGATGGGTACTAAAACTTCCTCCCATCTTTGTATGTGTGAACTGTTCTTCCCTTTGAGAGGTGGAGTCAAGCTTCCTTGCTTTTGAATCTGGGCTGATCCTGTGTCTGGCTTTGGCCAATAGAATATGGCAGAAGAGATGTCATAAGACTTTGGAGGCCTTGTAGCCACTTGGTAGAGAAGTTGTTTTACATTACAACTAATTCATTTACTCAATTAAGAAATATTTCTGAGGACGTCCCAGACTCTATTAGGGATAAAGCAGTGAATAAGAGGCACAAAGACGTTGATATTCTACTAAGCAAAAGCAGGAAATAAATAAACAAGCAAATGACCCAAGACGATTATGCGAGATAGTGAAGAGTCATACAGGGGATGTGAATAAGGAGGGTCTGGGTGAGGGTGGTCAGCTGAGAAAAATGTTCTTAAAGGGGTGCCATTGGAGCTGACACCTGAAGGACAAGAAAGAGCAAAGATGGGAATGTCTAGGGGAAGAAGACTCTAGAGAGAAAACCAGACATGACATGAAAGGCTCAATGTGGGAAAGGGTATGGCAGAGTCAAGGAACATGAGGAAGTCAGTTAAATTCAGTTCAACAATTTTTTTGAATGGCTGGTACATACCAGGCAAAGAACCATCTTAAGTGCCCAGAAAGATGAGACAGATGAAGTCTCTGTCATTGACAGTCTGTTTGGCATGTGGTTTTCTACCTGTTTTTTGTTTAATGTAAGCATGCTATTCCAATGGCTCTTACATATGTGTAGATATTCATGATGACAATCTCATGACAGAAGACTTTCTTGTTATTTAGTTTCTGTATAACCAGGAAAGTGTCTTTCTTCATTCATTGAAATCCAATACAGGTAAACCCCCAAACATGCTTAGTACATAACAGGTTCTCCAGAAATCGTAGTTTTTTTCATGCCCAATAATAGATGAATGAGGCAAATGCCACATTCATTAGCTCTCTGATTTCAGGGAAATAGTGTCTCTGGTAACAGGCCAGTTAGTGGATTAATAGAACTGCAGTTATAGTAAAACACTATCTGTTCTTCTCCTACAGTTGAGGGTAATAATTCAATAGATATTTTGAATAGTTCTGCACAATTGTTTCCACAATGTCTGTTTCTAATATTACTTCTCACAAAGGTTGTTTAATCAACCAGTAATGGTCATCTAAAACAGAATGTCCCAAAGGAGATGCAAAATATAAAGATATTTCCTCAAAGCAAAACAAAACAAAAACATGATCTTGATGGGATAATAGTTAAGGAAAGAGGTTTACAAAACACAGTGCAAAGACAGTAAAGTTATATTGGCTATACAGTTTAATATGAGTGCAAATGTGTAAAGTAGGTACCTGAAATTTAACTTAAGGAAATAGTTAAACCTATTTGCTAAGGTTTAACTACAAGAATGTTCACTGCAGAGTTGTTTCTAAAATTTTTTTTAAAAAAGAACAAACATCTAACCATAGGGAGTGGTTAAATTAATTACAGTACATCCGTTCAATGGATTGCTATGCAACCAGTAGAAATGATTTTATTAAGGATTACTTGAAAATATAGAAAAATATTCATAATAAATAGTTAAGAGAGAAAAAGTAGACTTTGAGTTGTCAGGTAATGAATGAGTGCTAGGGTTACTTGACTGTTAACATTGAAGTAAAGCTGCATAAATCTCTTGAATCTGAATGGTATTTATTTCAACCAGCAGAAACCTCAGTGGCCCTTCAAATATATCTGGGCAGTGGCAGGTGTTGTGAGGCATGTTTCTCCACCACTCTGGATCTGCTTCCCTGTTTTTGCTAAAGTCACACGCTGCTCTGTATCTTCACTGACTATCTTTTTTCTACCCACCATTGTCCTACACTAGCCATCACCGCATTTCCCTTATTCCCCACCATGTTCCACTCTAAAAGTGTGTGTGTAGCGGATTCTACTGAAGATTCGGGGTAAGGGATGGGGAAGAACAGTGTTTTAAAGCACCACCTAGCAAACACCACTCAGAATTGTTTATTAAAAGTCTGTGTTCTTTGAATTTCCTCAACCATTCTCATTGGCCTCACAAAGCTCTAGGCTCTTACTCTGACCTCACCTCCTCAACAATCCAGCACTTTGTGCTGTCTCTCTTTATATATAATGATCCAAAACAATTTTATATATACTATCAATTTTATACACATATAAATTTGAAAAACTTAAAACATAAACAAAAAGGTAGCTTTCTATTTTTCCCTTTTCCTTTTCCAACCTTCTCCTGAGAACTTTCCCTTTCATAAATGACCTATCAAGGTATTTTCCTAAACAAAGGTTTATCTACCCAGAGAAATTATGCTAAGCTCCTTAGCAGGAAGAAGCCACTGGGGTCTATTATGGTTTTAAATGGCCTAAGTGCTTGTTAGATAAAAACAGTAGCTGTCTCTGCAAGGTCAGGTTAGGGATACTCAACAAATGATTTTAAAATGTATATTTTCTAACTTGTATACAATGAAAATGTAATATTTAAATTATTTGGTAAGAAAATAAAAATAATAGAAATTATTTTAAAATTTAAATTAATTTTTAAAAGATAGGGCAACTATATATTTCTCTATATGTAACTGTTGGAAAGAAACAGTATCTCCATGTGATGGATTATTAAAAAAATTATCTTCGGACTTCCCTGGTGGCGCAGTGGTTAAGAATCCACCTGCTAATGCAGGGAACACGGGTTCGAGCCCTGGTCCAGGAAGATCCCATATGCCGTGGAGCGACTAAGCCCGTACACCACAACTACTGAGCCTGCGCTCTAGAGCGCGTGAGCCACAACTACTGACCCCATGTGCCACAACTACTGAGCCCGCACGCCTAGAGCCCGTGCTCCGCAACAAGAGAAGCCACCGCAACGAGAAGCCCGTGCACCACAACAAAGAGTAGCCCCCGCTCGATGCAACTAGAGAAAGCCCATGTGCAGCAACGAAGACCCAACGCAGCCAAAATACAAAAATTATATATATCATCTTTTTTGCTTATCTGTATCTCATAATTCAGTGAGCAAATATCAGGTAACAACAGGATCAAACAGTAAAGTTTATATTATTATTTTTACAGAAAGAAACAACTATTTGAAATCAAAGTTTAGATTAAAAGTACTTTCTACTAAAAAGAAAGCTGGGATTGGGATACAAAAGTTTGAAACCCTACAACATGGGGAATATAGCCAATATTTTATAATAACTATAAATGGAGTATAACCTTTAAAAACTGTAAATCACTATATTGTACACCTGTAACTTATAATATTGTACAGCAACTATACTTTAAAAAAAAAGTTTGAAACCCTGGGAATTCACTCTTAACAAAGAACGTATTGAGAGCCCCATACATAGGAAACTATTTCATTGCATATCCACTTGAAATAAAGTTGTTTACTCAGATTCTCTCCCTCTACCCATTAAAGAGAGAATCAGAAGCCGTAGAAGCTTGTTGGGATGTACGGATAGAATTGGTTAACAACTCTGGGGACAAATGTTGTTCTCCACAGTTTCTCTCTGGAGAATTCGGATACTTCCTCCTGGTGTCTCACGTGGTGTGTCACCAGGCACAACCCTTCTGAGCGCATGAGACCAAATATCATCAATTGTCAGAAGGCAGGGCTGCCTCAGTTTACCCCAGCATCAGGTTGCCCTTCAGAGAGCCAAGTGGGGGACACTGGGGCCTCACTCACTTGACATATAGCTACAATGCAACTGAGGTCAAACTCTACCTTCACAAATGCTTGTGGAGTGTTTAAAAATTGATAGCTTTTTTCCATCAATGTTCAAACATAATGTTCAATGTTAAACATAATATTCAAATATTCAATATTTAAACATAATATTCAAATGTAAGTACAGGGCTTCCCTGGTGGTGCAGTGGTTGAGAATCTGCCTGCCAATGCAGGGGACACGGGTTTGAGCCCTGGTCTGGGAAGATCCCACATGCCGCGGAGCGACTAGGCCCGTGAGCCACAATTACTGAGCCTGCGCGTCTGGAGCCTGTGCTCCGCAACAAGAGAGGCCGCGATAGTGAGAGGCCCGCACACTGCGATGAGATTGGCCCCCACTTGCCGCAACTAGAGACAGCCCTCGCACAGAAACGAAGACCCAACACAGCCATAAATTAATTAATTAATTAATTAAAGAACTGCATGTCTAAATATCAGATTTGTATACTTTGTAAAAAAAAAATGTAAGTACAGTCATATAAAAGCTAATATGCCCACTTTAAAAAGCGTGGATAAATAGTGGGGTCCTTAACATGCTGCCTAGTCTTACTATTTAAAGACACAGACAGGGCAGGGGCATCCCTGGACCCCGTAGCCTCAGTATCTCTGGGAGCTGGTTAGAGGTGCAGAATCTTGGACCTCAGCACAGACCCAAGGAATCAGAATCTGTCCTTTCAGGAGATCCCCAGGGCTGGTGGGAATATGAAGGCTTGAGGGGCACTGCTCCAGTATTCTGTGTTCTCCAATCCAAGGCCTCACTCCACAGCTTGGCACACACGTTGACTTTGACCTTGCAGTACAGATGCTACAACTTTAGGGCAAGCAGAACCTAGTGAGAGGACCACTTCATCCCACACCTTGGTTAATATGCTGGCTGATTAACTCTATTCTAGAATTCACCCAGTCCAATTTTCATCCCTCACCATGACTAAACATGAAAAAAAAAAGTGGCAGGCTATTCTGGTAAGATGTGGAGAAGTGTGCATGAATTCTCTCTCAGCTTAATGATTTCCTTAGATGCTGCACAAAGTCTTATCCATTCCAGCTTTGAGGAAGGTGACATCTCTGAATTCCTTGACCAGTAGTTCTTTTTTTTTTTAAACTTTGGGTTTATTTATTTATTTATTTATTTATTTATTTATTTATGGCTGTGTTGGGTCTTCGTTTCTGTGCGAGGGCTTTCTCTAGTTGTGGCAAGCGGGGGCCACTCTTCATCGCGGTGCACGGGCCTCTCTTGTTACGGAGCACAGGCTCCAGACGCGCAGGCTCAGTAGTTGTGGCTCACGGGCCTAGTTGCTCCGCAGCATGTGGGATCTTCCCAGACCAGGGCTCAAACCCGTGTCCCCTGCATTGGCAGGCAGATTCTCAAACCACTGCACCACCAGGGAAGCCTACCAGTAGTTCTTAACCTTTGCCTGCATTACAGTCACCTGGCTTCAGATACTGACTACTGGGCCCAACCCCAGAGTATCTGATTCCATAGGTCTGGGGTGGGACTGGAGCATCTGTATTTCTAACAGGTTCCCAGGCAATGCTGATGCTGTTGGTCCCTGGACCACACACTGGAAATCACTCTCTTTTCCTAGAGTGCTGACTTTTGGTTTCTCTCATTTGGACCTTTAAAAAAAATTGATTGGACAGATAGACTGAGAGGGGATATACTTACTGATTTCTCTTGTTTATTCTCTCATTATGGTCTGTTTATAACTTTTCCAAATACTGCAAATGGCAAGTTCCCTTAGGGCAAGGACTGTGTCTTTAGATCTGTTGTGGGTTGAATTGCATCCCCTTCCAAAAAGATACGTTCATCCCTATAAGCTGTGTTTGTGAACTTATTTGGAAATAGGGTCTTTGCAAATGTAATCAAGTTAAGAGGTCACACTGGATTAGGGTGGGCCCTTAATCCAATGACTGCTGTCCTTAGCACAAGAAGAGGGAAATTTGAACACAGAGACACACTAGGAGAAAGCCACGTGAGGATGGAGGCACAGATTGGAGTGATGTGTCTTACAAGCCTTAATGTTCCATTAAGAATTGCCAACAATCACCAGAAGCTGGGAAGAAGCAAGGAAAGATCCTCCCCTACAGCCTTTGGAGAGAGCATAGCCCTGCACAAACCTTGACTTTGGACTTCCAGCCTCCAGAACTGAGAAAATAAATTTCTGTTGTTCTAAGCCACCCAGGTGGTGGTATTTTGTTATGGCTGCCCTGGGAAACCAATACAGGCCTTTGCATTTCCCAGGGCAGAGAATGTGGGTTACAGACAGTCAGTAACTCTCCGGGATGCAGACAAGTCACCAAGATCATCAGAACCACACTAGTAACATACAGCCGACTGGGGTAATGACGCAGGGCAAAGAATGAAGACATTTAAAAAGGAAGGTGAAACTGAATAGACTTTTCTGGTCAGGTACAACATTCTTAACTGCTTAATTTATCTTAGTACACTTTTCATTTTACCAAGAAAACAAGTACCAGATTTGAAAAAAGAGAAAAGGCAGACAAGAGGGAAGATTCTCTCCCTCAGTGATAAATCAATGCTCGTTGCACATGAGGACACGTTACCCAGTTTATCTTTTGGTTGTTGAGGTTAACAGAGAACTGTAAGGCTCCTTCTCAATCAGGTGACCCTATAGCTAGATTTATTCCTGTAAGTATGTCTCATTTCACTCTAAAAAGTCTAGGTACACATCTAATAGTCACCCTAGTACAAATGATCATTTATGGTCAACACGAGGAAAATAACCTGGTACTTGCCACCTGCACGACTTTGATTCCTGCCAACTCCCTTCAGCCCAGTTGTTCCCAATTCCACACATCTTTCAAATCTCATTCCCCTTGCAAGTCCTTCCTTGATACCACAAAGGCTCCTCTTGGGTTTCCAGACCTTATAATCACGATAGAGCGTAAGTCAACCATACCTTGAATTTTACTTCTTTGTGTAGACATCACTTTTTGCCAACCAAAGTGTACTTGAAAAAAGAAATCCACTGCCACAGTGTGCAGCACATGCATTCAGCACTTGAGGTGCAAAACAAATATTTGCTGGCATAAACAGTGAATAGAAGAGATAGCGCTAAATGAAACACTTCTGCCAGTAAGAGCCGGTTCCTCTGATGGAAGAAGTATGTGCAAGAGCTGCAATTCGTATTGGTAACCATGCTCTGGAATCTTTTTATGCACTAGGAGCTGCAGAGCTGTCAGCCAACAGAGGAATGTCAGAGCTGCAGACTCCCTGTTGTCAGCTCTGATTCCACACAAACCTTTTTCTTCTGGTTGCAGCAGCCGAATTATAGCTCAAGAGAAAAACATAATTAAATTCCAGAAGGCCAGGGATAGCTGTTGAAAATACTCTATGAACAAAACAACAACAAGAGTTGAATGAGGATTACCCATGATGCATAGCTAACCCAAAATATTCCAGGGACTATTATAAAATGATTTTCCTTTTTTTTTTTTTTGTCTTCTGTTCTTCACTTCAAAAATATTAGTTAAATGTCAGTCTGGTTGATTGACAGGTGCAGCTAAATCTATCCTATTTCCATATTTATTTACTAAAAATGTAAATACAGTACAGACACATACCCACACTCCCATACCCACAGCCACACAGACAGCCCTCCCGTTTCCTCTGGTTGGCTCCCCAATATAAGAGCAGAATGAATGCAACAATGCACGTGTGTATACACAAGGATCTTAGGAAAATTCTTGCTGCAAATAGGGCAGGGTAACCCTCCTTCATCTCTTGTTGTTGAGATCACCTATACTTCTGATGTAGTGGGTAAGTAAAATGTAGATTTCCGAGTTAGGATCTTTCAATTGGCTAACCCTGAAAAACTTCACTTCTTTCTGGGCTTCTCTGGCCAGCAAACTAGAGGCAATGAATTTACAGGGAGAAGGAAGTGGTGGTTAGCGTTCATAGCTGACAACAGGAAGAGAAGCGCAAACAGCACTAGACTAGAATACTGGTTAGCCTGGGGCCATTCATTGAGGGAATGTGCAGCACTACAGAACTCCAGTAGCCTTTAGGGACATCACATATTGTAGCAAGACACATCATTCTTGCTTCTAGGTCAGGAGGTTATCACTGAATGTTTGTCCTCAGGAGTAAATATGGAATTATGAAGTGAGGCATACCAACTTAAGGCAGAGTCAGAGGAAACAGTGAATACCAGTTTACAACTCTTAGACCCCCTTCCCTCCCAACACAGAGCAGGATAAGAAAATGGAAGGTTGTTCAACACCGGGAAGGATTCATGAGGAGATTCTTTTGGCCTACTCAGCCGCAAGTCCCAAACCCCTGATTCCTGCAATGATGGAAGGGTGTCTGACTGATGCTGAGGCAATCCGGACAATCTCAAGGTGGAGCCTAGGGCTGTGGGCCTGCAGGGTGAGGTTAGAGGGCTGCATCTGGGAAGAAATGGCATTTCCACCTAACTCAGGGCAACCATAAATAAATGTTACCTGTGGACCAGAAGTGGGTCCCATGGCATAGAGGGTTGTCTAGGAGTTTTTCCAATTCAGGCCATCAAGATCATCTGGAACATTAAGAGAACTTGAAAGGAGAGTTCTTGGTGAAGGGGACAGCTGGAAAAGCAGGGACTATGGGCCAACTGGCCACTGGAGGCACAGGTGCATTGCTAAGTTGGACCTTCGGCCATTCTCCCTTATTGCTCCAGATAATTGATGGTCCCAGGTCATGACTGCTGGCCTGGTCAAATTAATACTCCTCCATCTCCACCCCCTTCACTCTCACTTGCACTGTCTCGTTTGGAAGATAAGTTATATGGTCAGCTATGCATTCACCCATGTCCTAAGAACAGCAGTCAGAAGGGTCTAGTGGAGCAAGCTCCATAACCCACAAATGTGCCTACCAGGCCCATTGAGTGTGAAGCCTTCCTAGGATGACACCAGTCAAGTAAGAGCTCTCCCCGATCTGTGCACCCCTACCCTGTGGGCAGCGAACTTGGCAACAAGAGTGGGGACAGAGAAAAGCTGATCACAACCCTTGCCAGGCAGCAGGCATCCTCTGTCAGCCAGGGCTGGGGGAGACACTTAACTATATCGACTTGGATTTTCTAGTATTATTCAGGACTGGGAATTCTAATTATTAAAACCAGATTGTGTTTTGAGATTGAAAGTGATGGTAGGGCTTTCTACCAGCTGCAAGTGGCTAGAAGAGTCAGGGGGCATGACAGAGTTTTTATCCCAGTAGCAGGAGAAAACTTCCCCAGCTGCAGGGATTTTTAACTGGGCAGCTGTACTTTGATCGTCTTCTGCAAGTTGTGCTTGTTCCAAACCAGGCACACTTATACTGGTTACCCTCTGGGGCAGATCCTCTCGGTTCCCTGCTCACAGCTGCTTTCCTCTTCTTCTCACTTGCCAACAGGACCCTGATTTGGTTTGGGCAGCAATGTACCTGGATCCAGAGAACTGGTCAAGACTGGCCCAAGCCAGTTATGGCTCCCTGTTCCCTTTTGTCAGTGACCGGCTTATGGGAAGACATGGGCCCATGCTGGTCAGTGAGATATGATGGAAAGTCTGCTGGGGAGAGGTTTTCTCTTGTGAAGGGAGGAACGGAGAAGCCCCTTTGTTCTATCACCTCCCTTGCCCTCTGCTTTAAACATTGTCATGTGATGCCTGTGATGGAACTGTGATCTTACTGTGCACTTGTTGACCAAATCTGGAGGGAAGGCCATACGGTGAGGTTGGTGGAGGGGGAATAAAAAGAGCCTGGGTCCATGACGAAACCACTGGCCCCAACCTGTCCTCAAACCACCTACATTGGCCTCTGTTAAGGAAACAATAAACGTCCTGAAGATTAAAATCTGTTAGCAGGACTCTGTTATTTACGAAGAATTGTTACCTTTAAACATTAAGAAACTACTAACCTATATATCCTATGCAAAGTTTGCTTGTCTTTTTAAACACAATAGCAGTGATCTCATAAAGGGAAAAGTCCTAAAGTGGATTTACTTTCTCCTAGGAACGGTGTGCTTATGTTCCTTATTCAGGTCTTATACCTCCAATAAATTAGAGCACGAACAATACATGAAAGCAAAGATACAGCCACGGATTGTCACACAACATGCTAATTATACAAGAGCCTCTACTATATGATAAAGTTCACTTATAGCGCAAAAGCATACCATAGTGTTACATATAAATTTCCAAACGTATATGTATTATAAACATGTAAACTGACTCTAGTCACAACAAATTTAAAAATCAAATTTCCACCTTACAATTTTGTCTAAGCCTATACTAGTACTCACTCAAGTCTTGCTTTCAAAGTTTTAGTGCTCTAGAACTCAATCACAAACTCCAGGCAACTGAACCCTGAGTTAGGGGTGTCGCTTTCTCCGTAAGTCAAGCTTCGTTCCCCAAAGTGTAAGATGGCTAACCCATACTGCAGGTTGTCAAAGGTCATCAATTTCTCAACTTACAAAGCAGATTTTGTGTGAGTGGTATAAGATATCAAAGCAAAAACCAAGTCGAACCCAAAACAAAACAAAACAAAGAACCTCTCAATCCAGCTCCCTCACTGTTGGTTTCAACAGGGATAGGAAATGTTTATAGAACATTTCACTCATACCGTTTAATCACCTGGTTGGGTTTGGTTCTAAAAAGACTGATATCTCTTGTTTTACTTCTTTGGCTAAATGCTTTGCTATTTCAGATAAGCCTCAGCCAACTTCTAAACTACTAAGGCAAAAAGTAAGCTCATGTTACAATTCTAAAATTTTTTTTGAAGTTGTCTGAGTATGTTTAGCCAAATATTATTGCTCTTGGAAAACACTAAACAAGACGTGTGATACATGTGTAGGGCAAGATAAAATAAACTCTTGACAACAGTCAAATACGGTAAAGACTGTGAGATGGTGACCAAACCCTCTTCTACTGTCTCTTGAGCAACAGCCAGCCACATTCTCCAGCCTCCCTTTTTTCGGTGTGGCCCTGTGCCTGAGTTCCAGCTAGTAAAATATGAGTGGGAATAATGTGCTGCTTCCAGGACTGGCCCGTAGAAACATCCTGACATGATTCTCCGGGCTCGCTCTGCCAGCAGAATGGAAGTTTCCCATGATACATCACTAGATCTCCAACTTTTGGTATCAGAACCCCTTTATACTCTTACCATTTATTTAGGACCCCAGAAGTTTTTGTTTCTATTAGTTACATCTATTGAGACTTACCAAGAACATTTCAGAATCCTGATTCATTAAAAAATAAAAATATAAACATTATAAACACTATAAGCCCTAAATATTAATGTAAATAATATGTTTTAATAAAAATTAACCATATTGGCCCAAACAAGAAAAAAATCTAGTGACAAAAGTGGCATTATTTCACATTTTTTGAAACTCTAATGTCTAACTTAAAAGAAGACAGTTGGATTCTCATGTGTGCTTCTTTACTCCACCTGTTATATTGTTTTGGTTGAAGAATACGAAAAAAAATCAAGACCTTCACAGATGAACAGCTGGAAAAGGGGTGGGGGGGAGTCTTGTGGAAATAGTCTGAAATGGCCTCAGGGACTTAAGGTCCTTGGATTACACGTTGAGACCCAGTGATTCAGAGGAAGATGGAGCCACAGGATATAAGGTGTCTTGGTTCCTGAATGACCTCATGGAAGGCTGCCCACCAGAAACACCCCCACTGAACTATGATGCAAATGAGAAATGACCCTTGATGGCATTAAGCCACTAAGATTTGGGGATTTATGTGTGAAAGCAGCTAGCATTAGTCTAATTAAAACATTAGGGAAGAGAAATGGGAACATATTGTATATGTATAACTGATTCACTTTGTTATAAAGCAGAAGCTAACACACCATTGTAAGGCAATTATACTTCAATAAAGATGTTTAAAAAAAAAATATTATAAAAAAAACAAAAAAACAAAAAAACATTAACTCTATGCCAGGCACTGTTTAAGCACTTTACATATACTAACTCATTCAGTCATCTCAACAATCCTATGAAGTAGTTGCTTGTATAGTCTCCATTTTAGAGGTGAAGAAACTGAGGCACAGAGAGGTGAACTAAAATATCCAAGGTCATGCAACTAGTAAGCAAGTCTACTTCTAGAGTTCTTGCTCTCAGTCACTTCACCATGCTGCCTACTCACCTTACCTACATATTTCCCAGCACCATCTTACACCTTATACTCCAGACAAGCAATGCAGACGTAAATAAAAACATATGTACCTGCACTAATGACTTGCTTGCTTGAAACAGATACAGTAGAAACTAGTTTTGGATTCTCCAGAAAAGATGAGAGTTGGGAGCAAACAAACAGGTGAAAAGGAGTTACTGAGGATTCTGGGAGACAGGTGGTACAATGGTTGGTGGGGGGAGGGGGCTGGTAGGGTGATTTCTAGATGGCCTCATGACCTTGCCACCTGGTGTTACTTCTCTGATTATGTTACATGGCAGTGAGTTGCATGATTACATTATATGGTAAAAGGGATTTTGCAAATGTAATCATGGCTACTAATCAATTGATCTTAAGATAGGGAAATTATTTGGTTGGATGATCATGAGCCCTTTAAAAGTAGAAATTTTCTCTGGCTGGCAGCCGGAGAAGTCTGGAAGATCTGAAGTATGAGAAGGACTGGATGCTTCACTGATGGATCTGAAGATGGAGGGACCATGTGAGAAGGAATACGATGGCCTCTAGGAGCAAAGACCAGACCTCACCTGACAGCCAGCAAGGAAATGAGAACTTCAGACCTACAGCTTCAGGGATCTGAATTCAGCCAACAACTTGAATGCAATTAGAAGTGAATTTTTCCCCAGGGCCTCCCCCTGGCCCACACTTGATTTGGGCCTTGCCATACTCTGAGTAGGGACCTGGCTGAGTCCACCTTGATTTCTGATGTACAGAACTGTAAGTTAGTAGATGAGTGTTTCTTTAAGCTGCTAAATTTATGGTAATTTGTTACACATCAATACAAAACTAATAGAGAAGGTAACTCAAGAGACATCCTGTCCCAGGGTACTTGCTTAAGTAAGAACGCCTTTGCTATTTTGTCCCTATTCCTGGCAACTAGTGACAAATAACCCTAAGTACCAGTAAGTTTTCCTACACAAATAAAAATAAGTAAAAGAAACCCAAACCACATATTTCCTTATAAATATTTTCAGTCTACCACTGGCAACTTTAAAACTAGTGATCCATAATAGTTTATTATTATAAGCCACAGAAAAACTAAGAAATGTTTTAAGGCAACATGTTTCATGTAATCTATTACCTTCTCTCATAGTCTACTCTTAAAAAGAAGTCTTAGAAAGTCCCAGAATTAAACCCCACACTCACGCACAGACCTTGTAAAATGTGTGCAGCGGATTCTCAGGGCTTTTATTTTTTAAGGTATTTAAAATTTTTTTTCAAGGCAGACGTATATATGTATTTGAAAGTAAACTCTATGGATGTAATTAGTTATTTTTATATCTTGCTCTTTCTTTAAAAAACAGCCTCTTTACAATCCTGCAGTCCCACACCTGAGTATTTTTCTGGAGAAAAACATGATCGGAAAGGATACATGCACCCCAATGTTCATTGCAGCACTGTTTACAATAGCCAAGAAATGGAAGCAACCTAAATGTCCATTGACAGAGGAATGGACAAAGAAGATGTGGTACATATATACATTAAAAAGAATAAAATAATGCTATTTGCAGCAGCATGGATGGACCTAGAGATTGTCATACTGAGTGAAGTCAGAGAATGTGAACATGGGGAACCTAAAAAAAATGATACAAATGAACTTATTTGTAAAAAATGATACAAATAAACTTATCTGCAAAGCAGAAACAGACTCACTGACTTAGAGCACGAACTTATGGTTACTGGAGGGAAGGGTGGGGGAAAAGGATAGTTAGGGAGTTTAGGATTGACATGTACGCACTGCAACATTTAGAGTGGATAACCAACAAGGACCTACTGTATAGCACAGGGAACTCTGCTCAGTATTATGTAACAACCGAAATGGGAGAAAACTTTGAAAAAGAATAGATACATGTACATGTATAGCTGAATCACTTTGCTGTACACTTGAAACTAGCACAACATTGCTAATCAACTATACTCCAATATAAAATTAAAAGTTTTTTTAAAAAAGAGGACTTCTCTGGTGGCACAGTGGTTAAGAATCCACCTGCCAATGCAGGGGACATGGGTTCGAGCCCTGGTCCGGGAAGATCCCACATGCGGCGGAGCAACTAAGCCCGTGAACCACAACTACTGAGCCTGCACTCTAGAGCCCCCGAGCCACAACTACTGAGCCCACGTGCCACAACTACTGAAGCCCACATGCCTAGAGCCCGTGCTCCTCAACAAAAGAAGCCACTGCAACGAGAAGCCCCTGCACCGCAACGAAGAGTAGCCCCCGCTCGCCACAACTAGAGAAAGCCCGCGCGCAGCAACGAAGACCCAATGCAGCCATAAGGAAATAAATAAATATATTAAAAAAAGAAGAAGTAAAAAATAATATTAAATTAGGGGAAAGTTTAGAATACCCACCAAATATCACAAGTTCCTACACTTCCATAAGAGATGGCTTTGAGACTCCTAGATGCTAAAGAAGATTCTTAGAGTCCTTTAGATAAAAGGAAACTAGTTTCTGAGAAGAAGAATTTTTCTAGTTCTCTAAGAGAAATCTCTTTTATAGACTGTACCACTCAGTACAGGCTAGGGTCTGCTGCAGTAATTTAAAAAAAAAAAAATCCGCAAATTTCGGTTACTTGGGTTCAACAAAGATCTATTTCTCACTTATGCTACACATCCTCTGTTGTTTGGCTGGGGGTTCTTCTCCATGCCTCTTCCTTCTGGGACTCAGGCTGGCAACAGACACTATCTTGTCATTGCTGGAGGAAAAGGAAGTCTGGAGGGTCTTGCACTGGTAGATCATGCCATGGCCTGGAAATGATGTGTATGCAACACAGATCAAACGCCATACATCCTTTCCTGTCGTATCGCCCCACCCAAGCACAAGGGGGCCAAGCTGTGCATCCTAGTATTGCCCAAAAAAGGCATGAACACATAACATCTCAAGAGCACTAATGACTGCCATAGATGTCATTATAAAGTGTGTGATACACTGTATCACATCACAAGTAATAGTGAGTGAGCATCCTATGACTATTTTTTATACAATTGCTTAATAAAGGTGGAAAACATGACACCAAAGCACAGTCAGGTAAATACCATACTATGTGGGGACAATACAATAAGGCCCAGGATGCAGCTCTGTCAGTCTTGGTTAATGTAAAGTAAAATCCTCCAGGAATAGGCCTCCAGAGGCCAGGGAGGGAAAGTAGAGGAGGGAAGCTGGCTGGTTGACCAAACTGTAGTAAACTGCAAAGCATCTGCCCCATGGATGGGGTGGCTTACTAACTTTCAGTAGGTTTATTGCAATATGAGGCTGTAAACCTCGGACTACTAGATATTCTGATTTTTTTAAAAAAGAACCTGGAAATGTGGGTTTGTTTGTAAAATCTCCAAAGTTAAAATGTTTTAAAAACAATGTGCACACCAGTCAAAACACGTCTGTCAGCCAGATGTGGCCTGTGGATTGCCAATTCATGGAGAAATTCTATGTATGCTGCTGATTCCTTACAGAGGCATCGGTTGTGACAATCAACTGAGCAGAAGCGTTGATGTCCCCTTGGGAGAGGGTCACAGAGAGTGAGATCTCACATAACTACGACATGGGAAATGAAGGGCAAATGCCATCTCATTGGTCTCCCTCAATGTCGAAATCACTGCTGAAGAGGTCTTGGCTTTGTGGGAGCCAAACGCCTGCCAAGAAAACTCCAGGGAGGCAGATTCTAAACGCTGCGAGACCAGGGGCTTTGCCTGTATTTGTTTACCACTGTGTCCCCAGAATCTCAAAGGAAGTCCAGCAAATGGAAGGTACTCAGTAAGTATATGTTAACAGAATGTGGGCAGTTGCATGGAACTAATTTAAAACCTGTATCTGCAGAAGGACGACATGTGTGATAGCCTTTTTCACCCACAGACACCAAAAAATAATTGCTTCTTCAGGACATTCTGTACAACCCTAAATGGCTTACTTTGAACAGAACCTTCAGTGCCTAACAATGGAACTATAACCACATGGCACTTTTCTTTTTTTTTTTTTTTTTTGCCTTAAAGAAATGATGTCTAGAGTAGAAAATTCAGCAGCTTCATGTTGTCCCCCAAGTAGCCCAGCAGGGGTGGGAGGCAAGAGAATGGCCCCTCCCATGCAGCTACAAAGATGTGTCACCAAGAGATGGCCAGCAGGGAGAGACCTGAGGGTTGAACCAAGAAGCAGGTAGCTGCAAATGGGGTGTGGACCACAAACCAGGGAGTGGACAGAACACGGTGTCTCAGTGGATGCTGGCACAGAGAGGTGACAACACCTAAGGTCCCGCGGAAAGGAGATGTAATCCCAGGAAGAAGAGGGGAAGAGGGGAAGAGGGGAGAAGGAATCCCTGAACTGGCAAAGACTAAGGTATCACTATTAAGCAGCATGGAAGCTTGAGATGGAAATTAAATTCAATTAAAAAGAAGATAGAGTGATTACTCTCCACCTCCAGTCTGTAGCCTGAGATTTCATACTCCCTGTAAGACTGTCATGGGTCCAGTTCCCTGGGAAGCAGACTCCAAGGTGAGCATAAGGTGCAGGAAGTTTACTGGGGGAGCACGCTCAGGATCAATACCTACGGAGGAGGAAAGGAAGCAGGACGGGGCAGGGGAGATGCTCGCTGCTGCGATGAAGCCTCGACAAAGGCTTCACCTGATCGCGGGAGTTCTGAAGCCGCGCTGGTCCTTCACAGTGGTCCTGAACTGGGGCAAGGAGCTGAGCTTTTATGCCTCAGTGTTACCTGGTCATTTGATGCGGACCGTCCCCGAGAAGGACTACGTGGCTGTGGACAAAAGCCCCTTTTTTCAGCCTTCTGCCAGCAGCCCACCCAGGGCTGGAGGAATGAGCCTGTCAGTCCTGTGGGGCCCATGGGCGGTGCATTATAGTGACCACCAATTACCAAGTGAGATAACTTTGTACAGTGTGGCCATCCCTGAAGTGGTGCATAATAAGCATGAAATAAATGCCAGTATCACTGCCCTCCTCTCTGCATTCTGAGTGCTGAAGTTCTGTGATTCGGGGAACATAGGCACTCCCTTGGAGCTCCCATTTCAGTCGCAGGGTCTTTTCCATCATGTTTCATGTACTACTCTGAGAGTTGGGGCCTTGTATGGACAGACCAAAGTCAAGAACATGGCCTGGAGCAGACTGAAGGAGAAAGTGGAATTAACAAAGCAAATATGTAAAAAGGACCATAACAGTGCAAGTTACAATGCAGACCCCTGAATGTGGACACTTTTCCTCTATTTTTCATTTTCTTTGGTCCCAGTTTTTCCAAGGTGTGCTCTCAGAACATCAGTCTGGAGGGCTGCTCGGCACTGAAAGGGTTCGATGGGCAAATACGCTGGGAATCACTCATACTCTAATCCCCCGTGAAGATTCTTACATGACCCTACTGAGAAGTCCCGCACAAAAGAAATCTGTTTATCTTGGTAAAACACAAATTTATTTGACCACAGGTAACAGCCTTAACATCTCATGGAAACACTACAAGATTCCAAAGGGTTTATGTGTATAAAGCAAGCAATTTACTAATGCATTTGGTTTTTCTAAATAAATATTCCTTTTTGAAAACATCAGTAACTACATGACCCTCTTGGTTTTGTTTTTTTTTTTCTTTTTTAATCTATGGAGGAAAATCTCAGCTGAGGCTATTTCTCTAGAAATGAAGAGACAGTCGCATTACAGCAACAGCCAGAGAGACAGGCTATTAGACATGGAAACAACTTTAAAATTTGACCTTAACCACGTAGGAGATATCACTCATTTAAGGACTTCATTTTTCACTAAGATTCTGAAACTGCCTTCTAAACCAGCAGTATACCAGTGGCTGGAATTTATAGCTCACCTGGTAGGTGGCAGCTGCTGTCCCAGAATATACTTCACACACACTGTGGTACTTAAGAAGATGCTCAGGCTGAAAGAGGATAAATGATGTGCCCCAGGCCACGGGGACAGAGCTGACCAAAGAGTAGTGTGGTTCCTCAGCCCCTGCTCTGAACTGCCCCTCTTCACCATTCTTTCAAAAACGGATCAATAACAGCAAGGAAGGGCTAAAATCATGCTTAAAATAAAACTAATAAACATATCCCCAAAGAGAGAGTCACTCAAAAAATCGTCACTTGGGAAACTAACACAAATAGTATATGAATTCTGACCTTTAATACTTGCTGACTTAAACAAAATTGAGTCTAGATATTTCAAAGGAGAACTCTACACATTTTTCTGTAACAGTAGGGAATCTTAAGTCCATATGTGGAGTAGATATATACCCCTATTCAGTAGTCCCCAAACATTTGACTGAAAGTTCTGTGTTCTGCTTGTCTGACACTTTTAGTTGAAAAAGCTGTCAACTTTCCCAAAGTACTTCAGGTCTTCCCCTCCTGAGAGATAGATCAGAAGGACGGCTGGTTTTCAAACAGCTGTGTTCTTTTTAAAGTGGCCGTGACAAGGACCAGGGCTGCTCTCATACAAACCAGGGGCCAGAAGTCGGACTCACCCCCGTGGGTGACCTTCCCCAGCACCTTCCCAGTGCTTCAGCTGCGCAGGCAAGTACCTGCCTTCACAGGCGTTTGCACACATGCTTACCCTATACACCTCTGAGCTTTCTCCGCAACCCATTTTTGATTTTATGGCTCATCTTCTCTGAGCTAAGATGTCTCTGCCAAAGTAAGTCACTGGGCCACCCTTCACTTTGGAGGAAATAAAGCTGCAGAAGGCATGGTCACTAGGAGCTTCTGTTGTCCCAGGAGTCCCTTCTCTCACGTGTGCTTAGGGCGGCAGGAGCACGAGTACATGAAACCCAGTGATTTGAAACCAATGGCCTCAACTTCCTCTATGCACAAAACCTCTAACCAGCTCTGCCTTGACTTTCACTTCCTTGCAGAGCCTTCTCTCTGGTGACCTGTCTCAGAGGCAGTAAAATAGCCCAAAGGCAGGAAAGCAGGGGAGTCTGCCCTTGAATAGACTGAGGATCTCCTAAACAGCCCAGCGGCATGGACTTGGCTGTGGATCAGCCTTTAGTGACTGGGGCAGAATGGTTACTATGTGAGAGAAATGAACCCAGCTGACCTTCGCTGAAAGTACAAGAAAGATGTGGGATCCATCTGCTTCTCTAGATTGAATGTTAATCTGGTAGTAGGTTCAGAACGTTGTGCTGGGTAGAGACTGGGGGTGATTATTTCAAACTATCTGGCTAACAATTAACAAACAAACCCTCAAGGTGTCTGTCCCTGAAAGCCGATTTTACACACACACACACACACACACACACACACACAAATGGTGTAATAGTTGCCAGTTAGGGAGTTTGGGATTGACAAAAAAACAAAAAAAATTGTAAATCACTATATTGTACACCTGTAACTTATATGATATTGTACATCAACTATACATCAATAAAAAAGAAAGTGAAAAATAAATAAATAAAAAGAACTGCCACCTAGTGCCAAACCTATACTATTACTCTGATAAATCATCCTGTGTGGCCCTTCAGAATTCAGGACCTCAGTCCACCAGCATCCTTGTTGTAGACTTATTAACAAATATTCATAGTGTGCTGAGTATGTGCAGAGCAAGTATTACTGTGTTATACTTACCAGGGTTCAGAAGCACTCATATTAAATAGGTATTAGGGACTTCCCTGGTGGCGCAGTGGTTAAGAATCCGCCTGCCAATGCAGAGGACATGGGGTCGAGCCCTGGTCTGGGAAGATCCCACATGCTGCGGAGCAACTAAGCCCGTGAGCCACAACTACTGAGCCTGCACTCTAGAGCCCACGAGCCACAACTACTGAGCCCGTGTGCCACAACTACTGAAGCCCGTGCACCTAGAGCCCGTGCTCTGCAGCAGAAGCCACCGCAATGAGAAGCCTGCACCCCTCAAGGAAGAGTAGCCCCCGCTTACTGCAACTAGACAAAGCCCGTGCGCAGCAACGAAGACCCATTGCAGCCAAAAATAAATAAATTAAATAAATAAATTCATTAAAAAAATAGATGTGAGTTTGAGCCACATGAAATTGCCTTTTTTGTAGTTAAAAAACTATCAAATATCAACAGTTTCATATGGTTCAGCCTAAATCATTTCTAGGTTTTCTACCTAATGGATTTCCTCTAGTTTCAAAAGTTACAGGAAGAATGTTACACAGACAATGAGCAACTTGGAAAATTCCTTCTTTCTGTCGTCCTTCCTTCCTCCTCTTCCTTTCATCCCTCAGCAAACATTGATTGACTGTCTTGTAAGAACAGTCCCTTGGCTGTCAGTCCTGTGACGGCGCAGAACTAAGTAAGGCGCTGCCCTTGACCATGAATGGTTCCTAACTAGCAGGGAGACCAGCCTGAAACAACTCACAGCAGTGCACAACCCGGCTCTCAAGAAGGTGTAGGTGAGACAGATCGGGGGTGGGGGGGCAAGGCAGGAAAGGAGGGCTCAGGAAAGTCCCAAGGAGAGTTCCACAGTCCCTGCCTTGGTTGAGAATTTGCTCTGTGCCGGGCACTGGGTGGTGTCAGAGGGGATGAGGGAAGCCTGGGATCCAGCATCACAGAGATGTAGGGGTGCAGATGCCTTAGGAGGGGGAGTATTTCTGGCTGTGGAGCTCACGGTGAGCAGTGACCCGGTTCAGGGGTCACAGCGAAGAGAGAACCAAAGGCTAGCCTTACATAAGGACGCATCATGTGGCAGGCACTGCTCCTGGGGCTGTGCCTGCCATTAACTTAGTCACCAGGCACAACCCTTCTAGGAGGCGGTTATGATTATTTTCACAGGAGGAAACCGAGACACAGGGAGTATACATGCTTGTCAAGGGCCACACAGCCACTGGCCCCGGAGCCCATGCACTTAACCACTGTGCTGCACCTTTTGTGTGAGGAGACGTGCCCTTCAGAGGGCGCCGCAGAGAGCTTCAGAAGAGAAGGAAACGTGTCACACAAAAGCAATGGATATTCAGAGAACACCTAAGATGCAGTTTGCTTATATTCTAGGAGAGTAGGTATAAAAAATAGTGGGAATATATATATAATTATATATGCATTATATATTATAATATTTAAAAATTATGTATCCTCTATAATGCAAATATATTAACATATATTATATATACTAATATATAATATATATTATATATACTAATATATAATATATATTATATATACTATGATATATAACATAATAATATAATATATAATAATAATTGTATATTACATAATATATAAGGCAACTCTGAAACTAGGGGAAAGTAACAGTTGATTAATGATAGATATAATTATTATATGTAATATATAATATATTCTTCATATAGTATATGATATTAATATATCCTACATAAAATATTTATATATACAAATAACAATATATAATTGTATATATTATTAACTCCAAAACTATGACAAAATCATAGTTGATTAATAATAGATACAATAAATAACATATATTATATATAATTACATAATATATAATATATTACAGTATATATTATATTAAATATTATATATAATATACAATATATAATTATATATATATATATTACTTATCAACTGTTATTTTGCACTGTTCCAGAGTTACCTTATATAGTTAATAACTGACTAGACCAGTGGTTTCAAAGTGTGGTCCCTGGACCATCAGCTCCTGCATCTCCTAGGAAGCTGGACCTTAGCCCAGGCCTACTGTATTGGCAATTATGGGGCTGGGGCCTGGAAAGCTGTGTATTAACAAACTTTCCAGACTATTCTCATGTATGCTAACATCTGAGAACCACTGGACTAGAGAAAATGTGATTAGCAGACTAAATATTGTCGACCTCTTTTTATCCCATTTTGAGCAGTTATACACTCACTGAATTGGAAGAAAAACTTTGCTCTCTTAAGTAATAAGCATTTCCATTTTAATGTCCTCTAAACTATTTAATTAGTAGGTAAATTTTTTGTAGATATTAGAGGTTAGGATTTGTGGAGTCCAAGTTAATGAGTATTTTTATTTTATTACAAAATTCAACATTGATTATTTTTCAAGGCCACAGCTTTTCTAATAAAGGCATGCATTCAATTGCTTTCTTTACTGGTGGAGGAAGGGATGAGGGAAGAATACAACCACATTAATTTATTTAACAAGCACTTTTTCTGAGTGCTTGTTTAAGGGACCTTGGCAGAGGGCTCTGGAGAAGAGAAGGTCACGTCTTGAACAGTTTAGCCCTTCGGGCTAATGCAGCTCAGTGGGGCCCAGTTCAGGCACAGAAGTGCAGCAACGGCTTCTAGTCCTCCCCTTGCATCCCAACATTGAAAGCCTTGTGAAAAACCATTTACCAAACTTACACTTTCTGAAATTGGGAAGAGTAGGATAATAATTAGCTTTGATAATAGCGTTAACATTTAGAAGCTGAAAAGGTAGGCTTTTAAAAATTTGCCAACAGATGTTGGCTTCTGAAACTAAAAATGCAGATGCCTCAGTATTACTGCATCTGCCTCCTACATGGCCCTAGTCTCTCTCCATCCAATCCATCTTCCTTGCTGGCATCAATTCATCTTTCTAAAACTTACATCTCGGGAAACTCCTCAAGCTTTCAGGTATGAAGTTCAAACTTCTCAGCCTGCTTTACATTACCCTTCTCCAGCTCACCTATCTCATCAGCCTCCCTTCCCCTACCTGGCTCTCTTGTCTGCCGAGGGCCTTCCTCTTTACAACCCTGTCACTAGGCTCTGCCCACTGTCCTCCCTTTGCTATTTTATTTATTTATTTTTGGCTGCATTGGGTCTTCGTTGCTGCACGCAGGCTTTCTCTAGTTGCGGTGAGCGGGGGCTACTCTTCGTTGAGGTGCGTGGGCTTCTCATTACGGTGGTTTCTCTTGTTGCGGAGCACGGGCTCTAGGCGCGCGGGCTTCAGTAGTTGTGGCACGCAGGTTCAGTACTTGTGGCTCACGGGCTCTAGAGTGCAGGCTCAGTAGTTGTGGTGCACGGGCTTAGTTGCTCTGCGGAATGTGGGATCTTCCCGGACCAGGGCTCGACCCCGTGTCCCCTGCATTGGCAGGCAGATTCTTAACCACTGCGCCACCAGGGAAGCCCCATGTCTTCCCTTTTCTAGAAGATCCTTCTCTACCAGGCATGGGTCTCTTTCCTTTGTGACTCCATTAGAGCTCTTTTGACAACAGAAAAGAGAAACTCTACCCAAATTGGCACTAGGAAAAAAAAGCTCAAAAGATCCACTTAAGAAAGGAAGAGCCTCTTCCTTATTTTTTTAGCAAAGACCCAAGGGCTCACTTACTGTGCTTGTGACACTGGCCTATCCTGAGCTAGTCATTGTAATTGGCCAGCCTTGAGAAGAACAGTGCTTGACACAGATTAGGTACACAATGGATATTTACTTGTTATTAATTATTGATAGTTAAGATTGAATGCGTTAATATACGATATTTGTTTTTCTCTTTCTGACTTACTTCACTCTGTATGACAGTCTCTAGATCCATCCACGTCTCAACAAATGACTCAATTTTGTTCCTTTTTATGGCTGAGTAATATTCCATTACATATATGTACCACATCTTCTTTATCCATTCGTCTGTCGATGGGCATTTAGGTTGCTTCCATGACCTGGCTATTGTAAATAGTGCTGCAATGAACATTGGGGTGCATGTGCCTTTTTGAATTACGGTTTTCTCTGGGTACATGCCCAGTAGTGGGATTGCTGGAGCATATGGTAATTCTATTTTTAGTTTTTTTAAGGAACCTCCATATTGTTCTCCATAGTGGCTGTATCAATTTACATTCCCACCAACAGTGCAAGAGGGTTCCCTTTTCTCCACACCCTCTCCAGCATTTGTTGTTTGTAGATTTTCTGATGATGTCCATTCTAACTGGTGTGAGGTGATACCTCATTGTAGTTTTGATTTGCATTTCTCTAATAATTAGTGATGTTGAGCATCTTTTCATGTGCTTCTTGGCCATCTGTATGTCTTCTTTGGAGAAATGTCTATTTAGGTCTTCTGCCCATTTTTGGATTGGGTTGTTTGTTTCTTTAATATTGAGCTGCATGAGGTGTTTATATATTTTGGAGATTAATCCTTTGTCCGTTGATTCGTTTGCAAATATTTTCTCCCATTCTGAGGGTTGTCTTTTCATCTTGTTTATGGTTTCCTTTGCTGTGCAAAAGCTTTTAAGTTTCATTAGGTCCCATTTGTTTATTTATTTTTTTTTTCTTTTAAGGCTGAATTGGGTGATTGGGATTGACATGTATACACTGATGTGTATAAAATTGATGACTGATTAAAAAAAAATACAAAAAAAAAAAGAATGAATGAATGAACTCTCCAGTGCAGTGTGCTAAGTGCAAACAGAGTTAAATCTAAGTGACGGTGAGGTGGCCAAAGGAAGGCATGTCCAGGAAGGCTTGGGTGAGGTTAGGGAAGACTTTGTAGGTCAGAAAATGCCTGAGCCTGATCTACAAAGATAGGTAGAGTTCCTTACATCAGGGCAGGGGGCTGGCCGAGAGGAGAGGGGGACCACTGCAGAGAGCTGGAGGAGGCTGGGTAAAGGCTGAGGGGCATGAAGCCAGCTGGTGTGCTTAGGAAATGGTAATGGTTCATATGTGCTGGCCTCTTGGACACAGCTGGGGAGAGGAAGTGGATAAGGGCAAAGAGATGTGTGCATGTGTTTGCAGGGTGACAGGGCAAGGGGACAAGGTCATCAAAGTCCCTGTATATAACTCCAAGAAGGTTACTCTCAAGTAGTCAGGAGCTCTTGAAGGGGCTTTCACGTCAAGTCAACCAGGGGTTGGGTTCCGGTTCACTTGTCAGCTGGGTGGTCATGAATAAGTTACTTCAATCACCCCAATTCCTCCCTCTCAGAGCTACTGTGAGGACGGAACACGCAAAGCACCCCCTCCAGCACCTGGTGCATGACAGATGCTCAATAAATGCTAGTGTTCCTTTTCTTGTCACCTGGTTGATTTTTACACTTAATTTACTGGAGGAAGAAAAAATCCAGTAAATTAAAAACTCTGTGTATATCATTTTACAATCCCAGAGTTCAACCAGTGTTTCAAAGCTGGGGGAACTGGGTCATGTGTTACTTCCAAGCATTCACGAGGGTAAATGTGGCTTCAATTTCCTCTCATCCCTATTTATTTCATCATGATCTGAAGATGTGGGATGCAGGCTTGCTGCTGAAGCATGTATTTCATACTTGTCACTTTGGGATTTCGGGGAGGTCCACATATAGAGCTTGACAATATTGCCGAATCCTTTTAAAATTCATATAGCTCCAGGCTAAAGATACACAGAGGGATTTTAGAACAGAAATCACAGAGGCAGGCGTATTTGTCTGTAATGAACGACTTGTCTTCTTAAGGAACTCCCTAAGCCAGACGTATTTCTTCCTAAGAACAAATTAGTCAAGAGCGGCTGATGATTAGAATCACGCCACAAAGAGACAGGAGGGCTGACATTTGAAGAGGGAAACAATTCCCAATATAATGCTTTGTTTAGCAGCTTTCAAATTAGACACAAAGCAAGTTAATTTACTTTGTCAGTGTGTAGAATAGAAAGGACAGCAGCTTTGAAGTCAACCAAGCCACATTCTAATTAATAGTTATTAGTGATACAACCTGCAAGTTGCTAGTTCTATGACCCTGGGCCATCCCTGGGCCTCCCCAAGCCTAGGGTGTTGTTGGTTTTTTTTTTTTTTTTTTTTGCTATTTTACTGATAAAGCATAGGAACTCAAAACTTAAAGACTGTTATGAAGCTGAATGAAATAATGTAGCTTTATAATGGATTAAAAACTATGCCATGCTTGATAAATGTAAAGCTTTTTGGTAACTATAAATTTCCTATAATCATTCAAGATTAAAAATATTAGAATTATTTTATATCATGAATTGTTTTACATGGAATTTATATAAACTGAGATAAACTATAACTCACCCTACTCTGTTAAAGGCATGCTGGGACATCAATAGCTCACCATTCTGCAGCTTATTTCTGATTCTCAACATGAGTATTAAAGAAGGGTCTGTTGCACATGACAGTGATTTGACTTCTTAATAATTATTTTAAGCCACCAAGTCACATGAGAGCAATAAAAGTTGCATTTTTAAACTTTAACTTATTCTTCTGATGGTTAGACACCATTAGCGACATAAATGGGGACTAGGTGCAAAGTGAATTACTAGCTTTGTGGAAACTTCAAAGTGATCATCTGTAAAGAGAGACAAAACCAATCCGGACATTTACAAACTGCTGTCATAAAATCCAGCCAGACATTTCATTATCGAGGAATGAGTAATGCCAGTTCTGCAACCTGTTCCAGAGGCAACAGACACAAATCACCTAAGATGTAGCTTTGACAATCTCACATCCATTAACATCAATGGAAATTATTCAGAAAAACTAAGCATGTGCCGCAACTAAGAAGTCCACATGCTGCAACTAAAAAAAAAAAAAAAAAAAAATCCCGCGTGCTGCAACTAGGACCTGGCGCAGCCTAAATAAATAAATAAATAAAAACTATTTAAAAAAATAAATCAAGACTACAGATTGGAACTTTGACCTTTCTTTCCTCAGGGTCTGCACGTTTCCAATTCATATCCTCTGTTTTACTGATAATCTGGGAGGTCTCGTATTCAACAGAGGCTCTCTGGGCAGATCCGATACTGCAGATGGGGCTATGTTTCTTCTCATTCTGTTAAAAAAAAATTTCCTGGCAAAATCATGAGCAGATAAAAGTCTGGTTTATCAGAGTTCACTAGGACTCTTTAACAGATTGCCATAATCTTATGTAAGTGCATGTCATTATTAAGAAATCTACAAATCCACTTCTTCAGAGCTGGGGGCAAGAGATGGAGAGATGTACTCCAGAGGTGGCTTTGGGGTTATTTCTCAGTCTGCCTGGTAATCCAGGCACTACATTCCTACCCATTTCAGTAAATACTAGATGTCCCTTTTTCTGATTTGATGTTACCACGTAAAAG
Organism: Balaenoptera musculus; assembly: GCF_009873245.2. Classification (NCBI taxonomy): domain Eukaryota; kingdom Metazoa; phylum Chordata; class Mammalia; order Artiodactyla; family Balaenopteridae; genus Balaenoptera; species Balaenoptera musculus. The sequence goes on from NC_045793.1 coordinate 47,959,748, forward strand.
AAGGATAGTGAGAGTGATTCGATTAAAATGAAAATGGACCCTGAATGTGACTAGTGAGCTTTCTCGATAATGGTGACAAGCACTGAGTGCAGGATGAAAAGTGTGGAGGACAGGGGATGGGGGTGGTGTGAGTTAGAGCTCTTCTGGTTGTAAAGATGCAGACACCTAAACTCAACACAGACATTCCCATTGCTCGGCTCAAGAGCTAAGCAGGAATGACTTGGTAACCACTGAAACAGGCAGCAGAGCGCAGCGGGCCCCAGAGGCAGCTCAGACTGAGTCCTCGGGACTCAGTTTCTTTCTCTCCACTTCCAGGCTACACTTCCTCAGACTCTATGTGGTGGCTAGAAGGCTTTAGCCACCCAGACTCTACTTCCTGTTGGATACAGCCCAGCAGTAAAAGGGCAGAAGGGCCTTCTTCCGGGAATTCACAGGGCAAGTCTATTGGTTTCATGGATTCTGACTTGACCGCATGCCAACCCTTGAACCAAGCAGAGTGGCCATGGAAGTGTGACCCCTTGGATCAGCCTTGAACCACCAGCCCAACTCTGGGAGCAAAGAAGGACATACACGGAGAGTGGGAGGGGAAGTGGCTCCGGGTGCAATTTCCAAAAGAGGGTGCATGGCTCTAGCTGGCAAAAATGACAGCGACTCACTGTGGGGTGGAGGTGGGGAGACTGGTTAAGTCCTGATGAGACAGACACAAAGCTGGTGGAAGGAGAGGCACCGGAAGAGTAAGAAAGAGGCCGACACCCTGTACCAGGCCATGGAAAGGGAATAATGGGATTCCCTACAGTGGTGTCTTGTCTGCCAGTGCTCATTGTCACCATGTCACCTTGAGCTCTGGGTCCCAGCTTCTCATCTGTACAGGGAAGGGGGTAAGAGCAGGTCGGTGGTTCTTTATTGGAATATGCATCAGAATTACCTGGAAAGCTGTTTTCAAATGACAGAGGCCCCAGAATCAGTGCTGCTGCCCACCTCCAGGGAGAGCCATTGGGAAGAACTCTGAGGTCATCATCAGGGCAAGCCCTGCAGTCTCCAAAGGTGGACGGCAGTCCCAGGCGACAGAATCATTTACCTCCCACAGTCAAAGGTGCTAAAAGTGGCATAATAATTCCTCCCAAACACCTCCCTGGAGACGTACAGACATAACCTTTAAAAGGTGTGCTTTCTGTCCATCAAACGTCTGCCTAGAGCAGCAGTTCTCCAAGTGTGGTCCACCAACGTTTGGGGGACCCCAAGATCCTCTCAGAGAGTCCATAATGTCAAAATTATTTTTATCAATTGTCTTTTCCAGCTCATTGACATTGCAAGTAACCTTTAAGAAACTACCATCTGTTAAGTTTTGTTCTATTATTAAAAAAAAAAAAAAGTAAAAAAATTCAAATTTACCTAAAAAGGCTATAAAAACATTCTTCCTTTTCCCAATGACTTATCTGTTTGAGGCCAGAGCTTCTCCCTACACTTCAAAGGAAATAATATATCACCACAGATTGAATACAGAAGCAGGAGTGAGAATCCAGATGTTGTCTATTAAGCCAGACACTTAAGAGATTTACAAAATGTAAAACAATGCCAATATTCTAATTTTTTTTTTGTTTTGGAGAATGGGGTTATTTTTCACAAAAATATGTTATTTACAGAAACACATAATGACTTTATTACTGTTATGTTTAAAAGAATTAAATGTTTTCTCAGTTTTACTTTCTAATGCAGTAAATATCAGTAGATATAACTCACATAAACAAAAGCTCTTTGGGATCCCCAGGAATTTGAAAGAGTATAAAAGGGCCCTGAGGCCAAAAAGTTTGTGTGACCCAGGACCAGAATTTCAGTGAATCAGATCATTGGGACCATTTTTATACCTAAGCGCCCCAAGCTGGAGGAACTGCCCACCTGCTTACGCAAAGAATGAGCCCGAACCACTAAACAGACACCCCCTAGCCACTGCATAGCCTGATCTATGCTATAAAACCTGAGGAAATGGGGACGATTCAGTGGGTTCATTGCCGAAAATTTGTTCTTGCTCATTACTCCCACATCTGTTAAGTGTGGTCCTTTGAGATTGCAGTCAGCATATAACTCTTCTTTCAGCCAGTAGATGGCACTACATGCATAGAAAATACTTCAGCAAGGGGTGCATCGCGCTGTTTTCCAGTGATTTTTGATGGGGATGAATGAGGAAGGTTTGTTTGGACCATCTTATTCTGACACACACTGAATGTATTAGGATAACTTTCCTTTTTGTTCCTGTAAAGCTCTAACCTTGAGACCACTGATAGTGAGGTACTGGTAAAAAAGAGAAGCTTTCTGATAAAGATAAATCTAGTGTACAGAACAACCTAACTCATTTTTAGTTATTCCTCCATAGCAGGGGTTCTCAGCTTTAGCTGCATATCAGAATCACCCAGAGAATATAAACACCAGATGCTCTGCCCTTATCCTAAGTAGTTAAATCTGTTTTCTGGGGGTATGGCCCAGGCACTGGTATTTTTGAAAACTCCCCAGTGGGCAGGTAAGGTTGAGAATCCTAGTCCTATAAACTTAGTCATTAAGAAAACCACCCACTAGCCCCTAAAGAAGAGATACTGACTTTTTCTTGTCTCTTCATTAAATTCTCTTAATCCTACTACATTTAATTTTCCCCATCATTTAAATTTTAGCCAATAATCTGGGGAAAGGACCCAGGAAAAAAGGAGCAAAGCAAACCTTTGAACCAACTCAGGGGACCAGAACCACCAGAGTTTACTCTCTTAAGAATGTTTACATGGAGAACTTTCTGTGTGGAGGTAAAGGTAAGAAAGAATGCCAGTGCCTAAATTAGGGCATGAAAGAGTCTCAGAAATATAAGAGGCATTAGAGAAAGAGGGACAGGAGTCCTTAAAAGAAAATGCTCCCAAGTATCTGACAACCTTTACTTCCCCATCTGACCTTTCATCTAACCAGGGGCTGAGAACTTTAGAATCACCTGGGGAACCTTAAAAACAGAGATGCTTGAGCTTCACCAGTAAAGGCTTTGATTTAGTAAGTCAGGAGGGGTTAACATGTGTCTTTTTTTAAAAAGCTCCTAGGGTGATTCTAACCCGAAGCCGGTTTGAGAACCACTGACCAAGCCAAATCAGCTCTTTTCCAGACTGCATGATAAATCCCACACCCTCAGAGGATTCTGATTTAAAATAACTCTCGGTAAAACCTGGTTTCATGAGCAAATGTAATCTAAGTTCAAATCCATTCTTACAGCATTATATCGCATTCCATTTTATGACACCGTGTGTGTGAGCAGGAAGATGGATGATCAGAGTCATTACTGTACCTGTCACTTTTACTAGCTAAGTTATGCTCATCTTCATTTATCCTTTCTCCTGAGAAAAGACTGGTTATGTCAGTTACATATTATTTCCAAGAGACCTCCTGCGGAACAAATCTACAGGTTCTCCAGACCCTGTAATATGACTGTATCTTTTTCGGCCCCTGAATGCTTTCTATGTGAACAATGCAGGCTCTTTCTTTGGCAAATGGATGCAGCATCTCTGCTCGGGGAAGGGCAATGGGCGACACCATGCTTGAATTAACTGTCCTTAATGAAGTTACAAAGCCCCTCCACCCTCCAGGACCAAGACCCTTTCCATAATGGCACAGTGGTGGAGCCCACCCACAAAAAGGGCTACCTCGTCATCTTGCATTAATGCCAATCGTGGCTTCTGAACCTGGTGATTGAACGTTCTATAGGAATTAGAACAAGGCTAACACACTTTTATTCTATTCGTTCCTTGCATTGGTTATTCTCTGCCACATCCCACCCCCACCCCCATTCATTCCCTCCTCGCCTATGGTGGGGAGACTGACTCCTATGGACGGTAACCCTGGCTCCTTTGGCCTCTGGCTGCTGGTTGGATTTGTCCAATGGGAGATACAGGCAAGAGATCAAAGGCTGGCAGGAGAGAGAAGCTGAGATATTTCTTCCCCTGCCCCTTCCCGCTTGAGGGGCGCAGCACCCAAGGGTTGCACCCTTGCTTGACTGTGAGGGCCTCTCTCTATGAGAGTCCCCTCCTGTGGGAGTTCCCTTTTTATGTGAGCTCCCTACCTACAGAAGCCCTTCTCCTGCAGTCTCCCCCTTCTGTGGCAGCCCCCTCCTGTGGGAGTCTCCCCTCCAGCTCTCATAAGACCCCAGAAACCCAGTGCCTTCCCATAGTCCCTTCAGCACTGGGGAGGTAACAGTTCTCGCCATTGCCAGCCCCTGGGAAAGATCCCTTGTGAATCAAATTCTCTTCAAAATCCCAGTGAATGTGTCTTCTATTTCTTACTGGGCCCTAACTGCTGGGACACCTTTAAGACTAACTGCAACCTGAATTCATTTTTCACTTTTCAATCATTCACACAGGAGTCCTGTACATATAACTTGTGCTCCTCAAAGATCTTAACTTTAAGAGAACTTCTAAGTGGCAGGTTGCTTTAAATCATTTTTTTCTATCCAAGCCTCTGTGACCTCTAGATGTCTCTGAAATACTCCAGACAAATGAGCTGGGTGCCTTAGTCTCCTGCTGTGTAAAACAAAGGGGATGCACAAGATGGTCTCCACGACCCTCCTCCTCCAGGCTCTAGCTTCTCAGGATGCCACAGCAGGTCAGAGTTTAGCCCAGGGGTGGAAGGAGCCGCACTGAGAAAAGATGGTGGGAGATACTGATGCACCATCTTGGTGTATTCGAGATACGCTGTTCCTTAGGGTGAGTGTGAGCCAATCTGTTCCATTTTGAAAATTATCCATCTGTTCATTCAACAGTGTTTACTCTGCTGAGTCCTTCATGGGTTGGGCTTTAGAGTTGAGATGTAAACCAAGGAGTGACCTGGGCCTCCAACTGGTCAACTTCTAGAGGAAGAGAGGAGCGTCTAAACCAGGGGTTCTCAAACTTGGGCGTGCACCGGAGCCACCTGGAGGCTTGGTCACACAGCGGCTGGCAGGTGCCGCCCCCAGAGGTCCTGACCCAGTAGTGCTGGGGTGGGGGCCGAGCAGGTGAATTTCTAATCAGTCCCTTGGGGAGTGTGATGCTGCCAGTCACTGAGGGAGACACTGAGAACCACTGATTTCAATAATTACCTAAGACACAGCATGTTAAATTATATTAAAGATTATGTGCAAAACATTAGGCTAAAAAAAACTGATACAAATGAACTTATTTACAAAACAGAAACAGATTCACAAACATAGAAAACAAACTTACGGTTACCAAAGGGGAAGGGGGGAGGGTAACTTAGGAGTTTGGGATTAATAGACACACACTATTTTATATAAAATGGATAAACAACAAGGAACTACTATATGGCACAGGGAACTATAGTCAATATCTTGTAATAACCTATAATGGAAAAGAATCTGAAAAAGAATATATATATTTGAATCACTTTGCGGTACACCTGAAGCTAACACAACATTGTAAATCAACTATACTTCAATAAAAAGTTTTTTGTTTTGAAAGTGGTGAGATGAGATCAATCCTTTAGAGTTGGTGAGGGAGGGTGGGTCCCAGCAGGTTTTATTAGGGAGGCTGTGCTTGTCTCTAAAGGGTGAACAGAAAGCTGAAGATAACAGGAGAGGGAAGGCATGTCAGACGGGGCACAGGAACATCTGTAGACCACAGGCCGGCGAGGGGGGCCAGCCTCTGGAGACAGGCTGGGAAAGGCGGGGCCGGACTGCAGTGGGCATTGTCTGGCCCACCATCGACCCCGGGCATTGCTGTGGCTCTCACCTTCCGGCAGCCCGACAGCATCTGTCCTCACCGTGATCTCTCACTCCCTGCCCTTGGGAACCCACCTGGTTCTCTGCAGGCACGGCCTGGTGCTTGAGGGACTTAACAGCTCACAAGCACCCCTCAGCCAACAGAGGTCAGGGGGTGGTGGGCAAATACCACCCCCCTTTCAGTTCCTCCCAGGAGCAGTTCTACATGGCTCCTTGGAAGGTGCCCAACTCAATAATCTGCATTTCTACTGGCTTCTCTCCTTGTCTGTTTCACTCTCCCTCCTGCTCCCTGGCTGCCTTCCCAAATTACCAATGCACCAAGCCCTTGCCTCAGGCTCTGCTTCCAGGGGAGCCTGGGCTTAGATGGGCTGCAAATGTCCTGCTGAGGAATCTGAACTTTGTCCTGTAGACAAAGCAAATCAGATAGTTTCCAAGATGGAAACAACAGCAAAAGCAACACTCTGATGAGTGAAAAGTCACCAAGGGGCACCAGCCATTGGGGGCCATCATGGGACTGGTGGGGAGAACCACTCAGGATGAGCTGAATCCACCGCTGAGGCTTCTGCCAGTAAGCGAGGCCTGGAGATTTGTGCCCTGGGGTGGGGGGGGGCACTTTCTCTTGCTCCAGGAGTATGGAGAAAAATGTAACATGGGTGTTAGGCAAAGATATCTTGCAGGCCAGCTGATCCCTATGGTGGAAACAGTGAAATAAAAGACGAAAGGTTCACCCTGGACGTAAAGAAAATAATTATTTCTAAAAGAAAATAAATAGTGGCATGGAGGCTGGAGATCATTCCTCTCTGAAACACTCATCTATACCGGAGGACAGAGCCCTTCACTCCAGAAAAGGTCTCTCTCCTGGTTTCACAGCAAGACAACCAGAAACGAAAAAGGCTTCCTCGCTGCTGTAGGAAAGCAAGAGGAATCTGGGAGCTGGCCTGGGGTGGCTTGAGAAAGGAGGGTGGGGTGGGGTGGGGTGGGGTGGAAGGGCATGAAAAATGGGGGGAGGGCTGGAAAGAACCCCAGGGGAGCACTGCTGAGGGGTCTATAGGTGGGCAGGGGTCAAGATCAGGGAGGGAGCAACAGTCACCCCATTTCCAGGGACAGTCACGCCACACTCTTTATTTGCTGATTTAGTTCTGTGCTATAATTACCATCTTCTAGCTCCCAACCTTCAGCAAAAGGCTTCTAAATACAGACTCTTTGCTAACAATCCAAAGGAGAACTGAAAGAAAAAAAAGAGCTATCAGGATGGGGAAGGGGCCCAGTGAGAAGGGATGGGAAAACAGTCTGGGTCCGGAGGGTTGGAACTGTATATGTGTGTGTGTGATACACTGAGTAGAGAAGATGTTTTACTGAGGGTTTGCTTTAACATATGTGAATTTAGGACATGATGAATTTTGTTTTCTTGTTTAATTTTCTGAATGGGATCTTGCATTTATCATGGTTCAAAATTCAAAGAGTATGAAATAGCAGCAGGAGTCTCCTTCCCTCCCTTACATCTTAGACACCCCCTTCCCCTCCACACTGGCAACCCTGATACTAGCTCTTGCATCCTTCAAGGGATGTTTTATGATTTTGCAAGAAAAAAATGTGCAAAATCTGTTTTTCTGGTTTACACAAATGAAACCATACTACCCATACTATAGTATATTTGGTTTTGCATTTGCTAACTCTGGGTAATCTTTTCAAACTGGTCCATATGAGAGCATCCTCATTCTTTTCTGTGGTTGCATGATATTCCTGTACATCGGTGTACCATAACTCATCTAAGCAATTCCCCAGTTGATGGGCATTTAGATTGTTTTCTGATGTTTGCTATTATTAAAAACAGTGAAATGAATAATGGTAAATTATAATATATTCTTAAATGTGCTTGTATTGTATCAAGAGTACAGATGATTTTTCTCCAGTAAAGCATAAATGCAATTTAATTCAGCAAGCCAAATTTACTTAATAAATATGTGCTATTGAAAATATTGTTGTTACATATATTTGATTCAGTTGTGTATCGTTTACAAGACAGTTTAGTTATTAGAGCTATTAATAGCAGTGTATTTTCAAAAACACATCACGTAAATATTAAGTGATTCTTACCATCAATTGACTTAGGATGGTCAAAAGCAAGGGTGTTTGCTTAAGGCAATAAGGGCAATAAGAACAGAATGAGGTCCAGCTGCTCCATAGATTTAAGAAGATTTGAACTTGGAGTTAGGAAGTGTGGGTTTGATTCCTCATCCTGCCATTGTGACTTTTTCAGTAAAGTGGGGATAACGATTCCTGCCCTATGTACCTGGCAAAGTTGTTCTGAGGATAAAATGGGGAAACTATTTCACATGCGTGAATTTCTGTTACGAACTGCAAATGTCTGAACCAATGTTAAATCCTGTTGTTATCTTACATTGCTTACAGCACCAGTTTTGGAGGTCAGTAGACCTCCATCTATGGAATAAATTCTGAAATAAGTTTCATAAAAGAAATGACACTGGGCATGATCATTTTAATTAAATACATGAAACGGTGGCCCTTATAGATCATAATGTTTTAAAAATCAATTAAAGAATCAGAAAGGAAACAGATCCCTATTGGCTAACAACCACAACATTTTTTTTTTGCACCCTCCCCTCTCCCCACCTCATCTGCAGTTATTAAAATCAAGTTCACTGCTAACCATCTTGACAGGAGGTAAATCTGGAAACCGCTCAAATCTGATGGGGTAGGTGATATCTTTTTGCCAATTTACACTGTTAATATCCTTGGATTTACAGGTAACATAGTCTCTCTGGATTCATTAGGAAATGATCAATAAAATAAACGGGCGGACGGAGTTTAAGCACTCTGGAAAATGAAATGCTGGGCTGTCTGGATTTGAGAAGTATTAGGAAACCTACCCATTTCACTCATTAAAACCTTCAAGACGTGCCATTACCGAAGCAGACAGGTGCCGCGGACATTCTCAGTCAATCTATTCAAGTTTCTGCCACCTCTTTTCTAGTCACTGTCTCCATGGCAGCAGTCCGCTGACCTGCCCTTAAGGGAAATGGAATTTCTGGCAAGACTGAGACTTGGTAATTCCACTTGTCAATACAGGTCAGAGAGAAACAGATGGAGGCGTACCAAGTTACTTCACAAACCCAGTAACAAAATGAGTGACCCCTGGCAAATGACCAGACCCAGTATTCGGCGTGTCCTCCAGGAAAGCCAAACACTGCATCATTAGCATCCAAGAAACCCGCACCGCCAGCACCTGTCCATCAAACCTTTCACTGAGTTTGGACTTCCTCCTTCAACGTTTTTATTTACCTTTTCCTAAAAAGGTAAAAGTGTACTAGTGGCTCAATCAAAGTGATTATTAATCTGATTATTAATTTCCTCCAAAATTTAATTTTAATAAATAAATACAAAATGATCTACAAGAAAGGACATATTTTGTCCTGTAAATTTCCTTATGGGACTATCATCTAGAAATATCAGTTTGCAGTGACCCAACTTCCCTTGTGGGGGAGGGCAGAAATCGGTGAATGTCAATTTCAACACCCAGGATCTAAACTCTCATCCCAACTACACAAGAGTCACTTCCTACTCACCTCTTTTCCTGGAAATGTTCTAGTGTGTTGCCTGCAGTTGTAACAGATTGCCTTTTTGGTGGCATCACTCCCCAATTCAGAAATATAAACACCACTTCAGAGATTTATTTTACAATTCATCCTCTGATTTGTCATGGCTAGGAAGGTCAGCTTCCAGATTTTCTATTCTAAATTACTTTTGAACCGATTTGGCAAACAGAGTAAGGAACGGCTTTCGCCTAGACGGGCACAAACTCTGAAAGTTGGGACCCAAGTTCTCTCTCTCTCTTTTGTTGAAATGTAAACAATCAGAAACCCCACCATTTCCCAAATCAATTATTTGCAAAAGAATAAACAGGTGCTTTGGAGACTCTGGAGTTATAAAAAGAAAATGGCAAATGATATTTTTCATGAGCCAGCTGCCCAACTGACATGATTCTGAGGAAGGTTCTCCTAGGCTCTAAAGCTTAATTAGCAAATCAATTAAGATCATCCCCTGTCTGCCAACAGGACCGCCTGCCATCCTCTGCTCTCCTCCTCATTTCAGTGCTTTCTGGTGCATCCCCGTCGCCAAAGCCGAAGCCCAATCAGTCAACCTGAGGTTCCTTTGCTTTCTGCTAACACTGGACAACAGGGGGACGAAGGGGGCCATTCCAGTTTAATTAAGGATTCGTAACCACCAGAAGGAGCAGTGCTCGCCCTGCTTATTTATATCTGCCCCAGTCCAAGCCCGCCTTAGAAGTTGGGCTCAGCACAGACTCAGTGGGGGCTGACTGGCGTGGCTGGCTGTCACTTTCTTTCAGTGGAAAACAGATAGGACCAGGCAAAGCAGATGGTTCCTAAAGAGGCACATCCAAAAAATCTGCTAGCAAACTGTGGTGGTGTCTTTCAAATAAACAGCAGCTTACTGGAGAGGAAAATCAGATCTTCCTCGCCACATCCTGCCATGATGCAACCACCTTGAACATCACCCACTTAGGAGCTTCTAATCCTCGGCGAGGCATAATAACTCCTCCTTTGGGGCAAAGGATAGCCTGTCTTTCCAAGCCTCTCAGAGATAGCCATCATCACCGCTAATGCTCCCATCTCTGTCAGTAAAATCTGTTATCTAGGTAAAACCACCTTCAAGAGACGGCTGACCTGTGGATCACGCATGGTCACCCAGTCCTAAGGGAAGGAAATGCAAATACCATGTATTTGGCCAGCTGGGTGGAACTAGAGATGGAGCCAGTAACACCTCAAATGGCAATTAAAGAGCAAGTGACTAGTTTCATCATAAAACATTAATGGGATTTTTTTTCCTTTCAAACTCCAAATAAACTCACAGATAATTATCTGTGGAAGTCCTGGCTCTGACTGCACGAGTTGGGGCAAATGATCAAACATTTCTGGACCTCACTGTCCTCATCTGTAAAACGAGGGGGTTGAACTGAAAAATGTCCAAGGTCCCTTTTAGCATGAAAATTCTAAAGTTCTTTCGGTGGAGCTGGGGTGGTCTCCTATAACATACTGGCAAATCACATATAGAATTAATCGTCCGGTTTTTGAGCATAGATGAAAAACAGAGAGACTGTTTTTGTCCCTCGCGTAGCTTACCTTTTCAACCGCTGTGTGTTCTTCATTTGTGACGTTGGCTTTTCTTGATTCGTTTTTAGACCTGCTTAGCCTCCTGGATACTTTTTCTCTGAGTAAAGTGGCATATCCAATGTGTTCATAGATGGGATTTGTTGTCATTTTGGAAATGTATTCAGAAGCTTTTGTTTCTATGTACAGCGTTATCAAGCCATCTGTGACCAGATCGTGAATCGATTCAAACCTCTTCTCACCCACAAAGTGTTTTCCATCATAGAAGAGCCTGTAGTTTAAGGTCTGGTTTCCAAACCTGCCCATGAGGAAGGAGAAATCACAGTAGTGTTAGAAATCAGGCCAGTGAGTGGCAGGCCAGGCAATGGCAGCTAAAACTTCCCGAGCGTATACTGAATGCCAGGCACTGGGCTAAGCCCTTGGACATGACTTTCCCCATTAAGTTATCATGGAGACCCGTTGAGACAGGTGCAATTATTATCCCTGTTTGACTGCTGAGGAAACTGAGCCTTGAAAAGATGGGGTACCTGATTGAGGCTATATCCCTGGAAAGAGGCAAAGGTGGGTTTAACCCCAGCCAGTCATATGGCATCATCTGGTCCTAGAGATCCCTAAGGCCATTGGGTCATGATCATTCTCATTCGTAAAAGTCAGGGAGTACTGCCTGATTTACAGATATCTTACCTAAATTTCTTAATGGGAACTAGCCACGCCCCTCCACCCCCTCCTTGTACCAGGCAATTACCTCTGCAAGGGAAGCTATCACCACTGGCCTGATGTGCTTTTATTATTACATCTTTAACCACTATCAGTAAAGCACCCCATGCCTCCCACCCCAGTTGGTTCAGCAGAAGGGAAACAGGGGAGCCGTGTGGAGCTCCCTGCTGGAACGCCAGAGCCAGCATTCCAATGACCTAGTCATTACGGTGCTCTCCCTTTAGTGCTGATTGTCCCCTCTTGGCCTTGGTCCTGTATCTCACAGCCCCTGCTTGACTCCCCACTGGGACTGTCAGCTCCTGCTGCTGGGGTGCTGGGAAGCTGGGAAAATACTTTGCATCTCTAGAGCACTTGCTACTCTTGAAGTGCTTCCTCATAATGACATCACTGAAGATATGCCATCCCCAGTTGCAACTTGGAAAGCATCTAGCTTTCCACAATCACAACATCGAGATGGTGGGTTGAACACACCTTTGTGGGCTGACCTGGGAAGTGTTTCTTTCTTTCCTTTTTTTTTAATACATTTATTTATTTATTTTCTTATGGCTGCGTTGGGTCTTCGTTGCTGCACGTGGGCTTTGCCAAGTTGAGGTGAGAGGGGGCTACTCTTCGTTGCGTGCACAGGCTTCTCGTTGCAGTGGCTTCTCTTGTTGCGGAGCACGGGCTCTAGGTGCACGGGCTTCAGTAGTTGTGGCATGCGGGTTCAGTAGTTGTGGCTTGCGGGCTCTAGAGCATGGTGTCCCCTGCATTGGCAGGCAGACTCCCAATCACTGTGCCACCAGGGAAGGCCCTGAGAAGTGTTTCATTGATACCATTTCTTCCATGGAGAAAGAGCTTCCCAATTCCAAAGAGTTCATGAATGAACTTTGGAAAACAATCCAATTCTGAAATTGAAAACCTTCACCAGACCCTACAGGATTGCCATGAGGATCAAAGGACATAAAACATTTGATCCAGGTTAGGAAGGTGCAGTAAATGCAATGTCTTTTGGGTGCTGTGATTTTTATTTTTATTTTTTTAACATCTTTATTGGAGTATAATTGCTTTACAATGGTGTGTTAGTTTCTGCTTTATAACAAAGTGAATCAGCTATACATATACATATATCCCTGTATCTCCTCCCTCTTGCGTCTCCCTCCCACCCTCCCTATCCCACCCCTCTAGGTGGTCACAAAGCACCTAGCTGATCTCCCTGTGCTATGAGGCTGCTTCCCACTAGCTATCTGTTTTACATTTGGTAGTGTATATATGTCCATGCCACTCTCTCACTTCGTCCCAGCTTACCCTTCCCCCTCCCTGTGTCCTCAAGTCCATTCTCTATGTCAGCATCTTTATTCCTGTCCTGCCCTAGTTTTACAGAACCTTTTTTTTTTTTTTTAGATTCCATATGTATGTGTTAGCATACGGTATTTGTTTTTCTCTTTCTGACTTACTTCACTCTGTATGACAGACTCTAGGTCCATTCACCTCACTACAAATAACTCAATTTTGTTTCTGTTTATGGCTGAGTAATATTCTATTGTATATATGTGCCACGTCTTCTTTACCCATTCATCTGTCAGTGGACACTTAGGTTGCTTTCATATCCTGGCTATTGTAAATAGTGCTGCAATGAACATTGTGGTACATGACTCTTTTTGAATTATGGTTTTCTCAGGGTATATGCCCAGTAGTGGGATTGCTGGGTCATATGGTAGTTCTACTTTTTAGTTTTTTAAGGAACCTCCATACTGTTCTCCATAGTGGCTGTATCAATTTACATTCCCACCAACAGTGCAAGAGGGTTCCCTTTTCTCCACACCCTCTCCAGCATTTACTGTTGGTAGATGTTTTGATGATGGCCATTCTGACTGGTGTGAGGTGATACCTCATTGTAGTTTTGATTTACATTTATCTAATGATTAGTGACGTTGAACATCCTTTCATGTGTTTGTTGGCAATCTATGTATCTTCTTTGGAGAAATGTCTATTTTGGTCTTCTGCCCATTTTTGGATTGGGTTGTTTGTTTTTTTGATATTGAGCTTCATGAGCTGCTTGTAAATTTTGGAGATTAATCCTTTGTCAGTTGCTTCATTTGCAAATATTTTCTCCCATTCTGAGGGTTGTCTTTTCATCTTGTTTATGTTTTCCTTTGCTATGCAAAAGCTTTTAAGTTTCATTAGGTCCCATTTGTTTATTTCTGTTTTTATTTCCATTTCTGTAGGAAGTGGGTCAAGAAGGATCTTGCTGTGATTTATGTCATAGAGTGTTCTACCTATGTTTTCTTCTAAGAGTTTTATAGTGTCTGGCCTTACATTTAGGTCTTTAATCCATTTTGAGTTTATTTTTGTGTATGGTGTTAGGGAGTGTTCTAATTTACAAATGCTAAAGGAACTTCTCTAGGCAGGAAACACAAGAGAAGGAAAAGACCTACAATAACAAACCCAAAACAATTAAGAAAACAGTAATAGGAGCATACATATCGATAACTACCTAAAATGTAAACGGATTAAATGCTCCAACCAAAAGACATAGACTAGCTGAATGGATACGAAAACAAGACCCGTATATATGCTGTCTACAAGAGACCCACTTCAGACCTAGGGACACATACAGACTGAAAGTGAGGGGATGGAAAAAGACATTCCATGCAAATGGAAATCAAAAGAAAGCTGGAGTAGCAATTCTCATATCAGACAAAATAGACTTTAAAATAAAGACTAGGGCTTCCCTGGTGGTGCAGTGGTTAAAAATCTGCCTGCCAATGCAGGGGACACAGGTTCGAGCCCTGGTCCAGGAAGACCCCACATGCCGTGGAGCAACTAAGCCCGTGCGCCACAACTACTAAGTCTGCGCTCTAGAGCCCGCGAGCCACAAGTAGTGAGCCCTCGTGCCACAACTACTGAAGCCTGTGTGCCTAGAGCCCATGCTCTGCAACAAGAGAAGCCACCGCAATGAGAAGCCTGCACACCGCAACGAAGAGTAGCCCCCGCTCGCCACAACTAGAGAAAGCCTGCACACAACGAAGACCCAACACAGCCAAAAATAAATTTTAAAAAATAATAATAAAAATAAAATAAAATGAAGACTATTACAAGAGACAAAGAAGGACACTACATAATGATCAAGGGATCAATCCAAGAAGAAGATATAACAATTATAAATATTTATGCACCCAACTTAGGAGCACCTCAATGCATAAGGCAAATGCTAACAGCCATAAAAGGGGAAATTGACAGTACACAATCATAGTACGGGACTTTAACACCCCACTTTCACCAATGGACAGATCATCCAAAATGAAAATAAATAAGGAAACACAAGCTTTAAATGATACATAAACAAGATGGACTTAATTGATATTTATAGGATATTCCATCCAAAAACAGCAGAATACACTTTCTTCTCAAGTGCTCATGGAACATTCTCCAGGATAGATCATATATTGGGTCACAAATCAAGCCTTGGTAAATTTAAGAAAATTGAAATCATATCAAGTATCTTTTCTGACCACAACACTATGAGAGTAGATATCAATTACAGGAAGAAATCTGTAAAAAATACAAACACATGGAGGCTAAACAATACACTACTAAATAACCAAGAGATCACTGAAGAAATCAAAGAGGAAATAAAAAAATACCTAGAAACAAATGACAATGAAAATACAACAACCCAAAACCTATGGGATGCAGCAAAAGCAGTTCTAAGAGGGATACAATCCTACCTCAAGAAACAAGAAACATCTCAAATAAACAACCCAACCTTACACCTAAAGCAATTAGAGAAAGAAGAACAAAAAAACCCCAAAGTTAGCAGAAGGAAAGAAATCATAAAGATCAGATCAGAAATAAATGAAAAAGAAATGAAGGAAACAATAGCAAAGATCAATAAAACTAAAAGCTGGTTCTTTGAGAAGATAAACAAAACTGATAAACCATTATCCAGACTCACCAAGAAAAACAGGGAGAAGACTCAAATCAATAGAATTAGAAATGAAAAAGGAGAAGTAACAACTGACACTGCAGAAATACAAAGGATCATGAGGGATTACTACAAGCAACTCTATGTCAATAAAATGGACAACCTGGAAGAAATGGACAAATTCTTAGAAAAGCACAACCTTCCGAGACTGAACCAGGAAGCAACAGAAAATGTAAACAGACCAATCACAAGCAGGGAAATTGTGATTTTTAATACTGTGATTTTGTGGTAAAGTGCTCTGATGGCTCGCTGGCACGGAGCGTCATGACTGCCCCTGGGAGCTCAGTGGGTCAGCGTGATCTCTGAGAGAATCCCCTGGTTAAAGCGCGTGGCCGTGCAGGCACACACGCACAACGTGAGGTGAAGACGTTTGCCCAGGGCGAAGGGAGGCAGAGGTGTGTCTCAATCAGCAGGCTTGATGTTTCAGAAGGAAGCAGCCCTAGAGCACCAGCTTTGCAGATGATTCTCCAAAGAATGCTGTGTATGCATAAACAGAGCCTCGGAGCCCATCAACTGATAACAGGAAATGTATAAGCCTCTGAGATGCTGCTGGCTGCTTTGTAAATGAAGTGAAAATAAAAAATAATTAGGGGGGGAATGGGGAGCAATTGATTTAATGGGTACAGAATGTTTGGGATGATGAAAAAGTTCTGGAAATGGATAGTGGAGATGGTTGCAGGACACAGAATATATTTAATGGCGCTGAATTGTATACTTAAAAATGGTTAAAGTGGTACATTTACATTGTATGTTATGTATATTTTACCACAATAAAAAAACTGGGAAAAAAATAAGTCAAGTCTCCTGTAAAGCAGTTGCAACAGTGGATGAAATCAGGCTCACCTTAGTGCTAACGTGTAGCACCCTGGCTGGCGCTGGCTTTCTCTAAGAATGTAGGCGCCCTCCACGCCTCCGAGAAGCTCATCTGCCTGCTCTCGGGAGATGATCCCATGAAACCTGAGGAGAGACAAGACCATCTTTGTTCTGAACAGACCACATACCAATATGGACCGCAAAGAGCTGCCTAAAAAAGATGGTGGGTCCACCTGGAATCTACAGCTCCCCATTTAAATGAAGAGGGGTGTGACTACTGCATACTTCCAGATGGGCTTGGACCCAGCTCTCAGCATGCACCCAAACAGATAATAAGCATGCAAGTAGGCAAGGCAACAGGAAGAACACCAGTCCACCTGGCTTTCTGCTATTGTCTTTGATCATAAGCTGAAAATTAAAGTTGTAACCAAAAGCCAGGTTATGGCTCCTCTTTCATCCATGGAGAAAAGCAAAAGAGCATTTACCAATTTGGCACTCTGCTCACTAGGTATTATCTTGATTTCAAATGAGCACGTACTGATTATCACCCTGCTTACTTCAGTGTGGGGTGTTGTTCATTTTAGAGACTCATTCTCTGGAAAGAATAGCCAGAAGTAATGAACAGTCTTCCATTCCTCTAAATTTTGAGAGCAATCACTTAGGGATGTGTTTGGAAAATGTACCTATTTTTCTTTTTTAAAGATAATGTTTATTTTTTCCCCTGCAATTTAAAAAGTAATACACATGCATGTAGAAAATTCGGTAGGATTGCAAGCTTGGCCAATAACTGCTTTGTTCTGGAGGGGATGTCTGGGACCTAGAGAGTGGACAGCGATGCCAGGGGAGAGGAGAACAGGACAGGAGTTAGGGACACACAACCAGCCAGCTCTCTCTGCTGCCCTAAAGCAAAGACAGCAGCTCACCTCTGTTATCAAGAGATTTGAGCAATCTGTGTTTCAGAGGAAGGTGGGACCTGGGTTGTGGCGGAGTGAGGCCAGGGCCAAGGGGTCCTGGGCTCCTGGGAGAGGGAACACCACCCTCTTTCTAGGATTACCCAATCTTAGGGAATTGGGGGGAATAAATTAGAAAAGAAGTTTTCTGGACAGAGAATCCCCTTTTACCTTCCTGAAAGGGAGAGGGGAGGGAGGGAAGCTGGCTACACAAGAAGTGCTGTTGTTTTTTCCCGCAGGAATGCAAAGATTCTCAGAGGACACATGTACCAGGATAACATTTTGGAAAAAAATAAACCTATCACAATACTTAACGTCCTAATTCCCTTCTATTCTTTACAACTAGACCTTACAAGCTGAAGCTTTAGTCCTAGGGAAGTGAGGTCAAACACTCTGGCCTGAGTTCTCAGATCAACTCTCAAAAGCCTAGGGCAGTGATAGCTTGGGAAAAAGGGGTGTTCTGGCTTCTCAAATTTTGGTTTTAAATCTTGAGAGCCAATGTATGGAGGTCTTGGAACATCGCTTTTCCGGGGTGAGGATGAATGTGCTGTGTGACATAAGAGCAACCCTCCTGTCCAAAAGGAGACCAGTGTCCCCAGTTCTTTTGGGAGGGAGATTGGGAGAAATTTGGCCAGAACCCATGTTCAGTGGGTCTAAGCTGGGAGGTGGAGAAGACTCCTGTGCAGCAAGAGCTGGGGCTGGAGAAGGCTGGACATGGTTTGGGCAGAGACCTGAGGGGAGCCCTGCAGATCCCAGGCCATCGAGAGAGAGAGAGAGAGAGAGAGAGAGAGAGAGAGAGAGAGAGAGAGAGAGAGAGGTGGGAGGGACATGGAGAGGATAGAAGGGCAGAGGGCACTGGAAAGTTTCCCACATCAGAAAGGACAAAAGCTGGTGCCACAAGAGGTTTGAGACTGGGATGTCCAGGACACAACCTGACAGGGCAGGGCAGGCAGGGGGTGACCACAGCAGGAAGAGGCACACGCAGAGAAGGGCACAGAAACCTGACACCCCTGACCCAGGTCACTCTCTGGGGGGAGAAGGGCAAAAAAAAAAAAAAAATGGGAGAAGGAATATCCCAAATAGGCAGTTAACCTGAAAGCAGCTTTGTTTGAACTCCCTTGAATGGACTTGTTTCAGGGACGGCCAGCAGCAGATGTCAGGTGTCAAGAACTAAGTTAAATTCAATTGTTCAAAAGAAGAAAATGACAATCTTGTGCATCTGAAGACCCAGTGTGTGGCTCATCAGCACCTTTAGGCATGGATTTAAAAGTACCCATCATGTATGTATCTATGATCCCAACTTTTCAAAAAAAAAAGAGCCTGCACAAAGACTGGGAAGAAAGAGATGAAGGGAAAAAAGTTAACAATGCTTCTCTTTCATGGTGGGGCTATGGTATTTTCCACCTTGTAGATTCCTATATGCTCTAATTTTCCCAAATTAATTGGGTATTAATTGACTAACTTTTTAAGAACAAAAGTAATACCTACCCACAGTGGGAAAATTCAAAATTCGAAAGTTAAAAGGCACAAAGAAATAAAAATATAAACAGTAGAGAAATAAAAATTCCCTTTCCCTAATGGTATCTATTGAACACACTTTCTTGTGATTCTTTCTAGGAAAGAAATATGCATATGTTTCCTGAATAGAGCATGTCTTACTTTTTGAATGGAACAACAACAACAAAAACTTTCATTTTTAATAAAGAAAGGGAAACACAGAATATGAAGTTTTTAAGCTAACTCCCCTCTAATACGAAATGTTCCTTTTTTATGGTTAAGAAAATGTTTCTTTGGTCTCGTTTCACTCTATAGTTTATGTGGAACTGGGGGGAGGTTGGACTATGAGAACCAGAAGGTTATTCAACAAAACTTTTATGCAAGAAAGGGAAAGACAATAAATAGAGTTTCTTTTGGAATTCATGTACAAAAATGTTCTATTTGAGAAGTATATAATAGGTTTTCATTTTCTCTTTTTTTTTTAATTATTATATTTAAAAAAATTTTATTTATTTATTTATTTTTGGCTGTGTTGGGTCTTCGCTTCTGTGCAAGGGCTTTCTCTAGTTGTGGCAAGTGGGGGCCACTCTTCATCGCGGTGAGCGGGCCTCTCATTATCGTGGCCTCTCTTGTTGCGGAGCACAGGCTCCAGACGCGCAGGCTCAGTAGTTGTGGCTCACGGGCCCAGTTGCTCCGCGGCATGTGGGATCCTCCCAGACCAGGGCTCGAACCCGTGTCCCCTGCATTGGCAGGCAGATTCTCAACCACTGTGCCACCAGGGAAGCCCCATTTTCTCTTTTTTAAATTAATTCTCTTTTCTTTTGCTCTATGAGCAAAATCCAAATCAGTATACTGAAGAAAAATAAGTCCTATTACAACCAGGTTAGATGTTAGGGACATGGGGGTGGAAGAGAGAGGAGGCCAGTGATGCAGGCAGGTATTCCAGAGCCCCCAGCTGAATTCCCAAGGCCCGGTGGGAAGGTTCAGAAACGCAGCCGTGGCAATTAGGAAGTGGCTGCTGAACTGGGACAAATAAGAGGGTCATTAATCACGGAAGTGAAGCTCTGATGGGTAAGGGAATAGAGGAAGAAGGTTTTGGATTGGCTGGGAGAGCTTTGGGAGCTGAAAGAGACTTTAACCTTATAATGCCTCCAGGTGGGACATGGGAAGAAAATCAAATTGTGCATCTGACTGACATCTCCCCCGCTCCGCCTCCGCCCTTTGCTCTGTCTGGGTGGTTCTGCCTGCTGTGAGCTGTGTACCATGCCACAGCCCGAGACTGCCAGCTATTTTTATGGTAATGCGTATTTGCTTTGCAGTAGGTTTCTGAGAAAGTAAAACAAGAGATGAAATTAAGAAGAAAATGGGGGGCACTTCCCTGGCGGTCCAGTGGTTAAGACTTCGCCTTCCAATGCAGGGGGTGCGGGTCTGATCCCTGGTCCGGGAGCTAAGATCCCACATGCCTTGTGGCCAAAAAACCAAAATATAAAACAGAAGCAATATTGTAACAAATTCAATAAAGACTAAAACTGGTCCACATTTAAAAAAAAAAGAAAACCTTAAAAAAAAAAAAAGAGGAAAATGGGGGAAATCATAATTATGGTATTAAGGCAATTTGGCTAATAGATCCATGTCAAGAGAAATCATCATTTTGGTTTTAGGAGACTGCAAGGAAATGGGACGACTTTCCTGAGTGTTGCGTTTACTGAGGTAGATGAAAGTAAGGAATTCAGCCTCAGTTTACATTCTTCGACACCCTAGCTGTTTATATAGTATTGAAGTAGAAAGTGAAATGAAATACTAAGAGAGCCACAGTTATGGAAAATACCGCCTTACGCCTTACGTTTCAAATACTTGCCAGGCACTCAGTGGCTGCTTTTGTGAGCAGGAGATAGTCTCCCTCCCACATTCATGAAGCCAAGCACCTGAATATTATAAGAAAATTCAGTACAAAGGGATCTGATTGCACTTATCCTTATTATTAAACTCTTGCACAATGGACATTTGATGAAGACTATATATATTGGAAAAATTTTAATATTTAATATTTAAATGACATAGGAAGTGACTACTTATTACATTATTAAAACAATGAATAGCATAATACGTACTCTCTTCCATAATATTTTGGTCTGTTTTCCACCTATATTGAAAAGAAGAAAAGTGTTAATAATGCATTTGAATTCAAATCAGATAGATAAAAATACTATTCAAATAAACAGAGCTAGAGTCCTGGGAATAATTTTATTCCAGTTTTTATTCCCCAAATCAGAGATCCAAGACACTGGAGTTAAGCAACACATTCCACTCTCTTGAGTAAAAATGACCTAGAATTGCCATATTTCTCTAATCATTAGGCTCAGTCCCCACCCAAACTCAATCACCCAATAAAAAAATTTTTGAAGGAAACACAGTGGGGCTTATTTTAATATTAAGGAATTTATAAAAGTATTACAAGGCTTCATCCTGAAGGATAGAACAAATACTTTTAGCATGAATAAAACACAAACATTTATTTCAATCTTCACCTAATTGTTTCATTATGTATTTATAATAAAAATGGGGAGTGCACCCGGATTAAAAAATAAGTTTAATTTGGTCTCTTTCCCGATAAAATCAATATCCTAACATTCTTATTTTTTTTCATCCAATGGTGAATGGGCTGAAATTCACTTGACACCAGAGGTACAAGCTTTGGAGGATAAGATTTATGAGTTGATTGAAAAGCATAAACATTCCAGAAAAGATTTTTCAATCACATCTTGAGCCTTGGGGTTATCACATTGGATTTCTGCCACATATATGTGATAATCTACTTTCCTATGAACTTTGTTTTCTTACATTCAAGGTGTTGGAGTTGGTAAGAAATTAACATGAATTCTCATGTTCAGCTTTTATTCTTCTAGTCTGATTCCAGGGACACTGAGAACATGTAGAGCTACATGAAGTTATGGATCTCATTGATGGTTATAACAGCAAGATCATGTTTATTTACTAGAGTAGAATATGAGCTGGGCAGCTACTTCATTTACAGTCATTTCTGTCTACAGTCAAATGGGCAGTTTTCTCAGCAGGGCACCGTGGTGGGATTTGAAGGCAGTTTCCTGGCCTATCTTTACTCTCCAAAGGATGCAGGGGACCTGAGTGGGCAGTAGGGAGGTATGGACTAGAGGAAAAGGTTCAAAAGGGGGAGCCGGGTCTCTGTGGACCATCTTGACAAGCCTGCCTTGGACAAGCCTAGCTGGCATAAAACTAATCATCTAGATACTTCTAAATGTGTTCACTCTTCCGTGCGTTTTACACCTGAAAAGCACTGAACCAAAAGAGGGCATTCATCACTCTTAATCTTTAAGGTTTGAAGTCTGCTGGGTGTCATTTATGAAGGAAGATCTAAATAATATGATTAATCGAAGCACAAAGTGTGTAAAAAGGCACCTTGTTATCTGATTACTCTACATTCTGGAAAGCTTTTTAATGTGAGTTGAACATTTTGTCATTTACATTGTTCTATTGGCTTTCACAGTTCTTTCTTACTCTCAGGATACTGTAGATAATGTGGCTGCAACACCAACATGCCACAGAAGAAAATTAGAATTTTAGAAAAGCTGATGGAAGTAGGTAATATATAATATGCAAGGTATCTCTCCTTTCTTTGAGAGTCAATGTTCCACATTTTGAAATGACTCCCTATTTATCAGGAAAATTTTTTTTCCATCTTTTTGGCTGAGCCATAACACAGATTTGCAAATCTAGGTGTAGCTACCAACCCCATTCCCTTCCTCCATCCTCTTATCTTTCCAAAAGAGAAGGGTAATTTTTTTTTTTTAATATGTGAAAGACAAGTTTATTTGCCTCCAAAGGACTCAGGTAATTTAGAGAAATTTAAAATACAGTTAGTTGGTAGGGGGAATCATCCCTAATCAGCAGCTGCCGAATAATCAAGCCTAACTACCCAGTTGGGCCTCAGAACACTGTTAACCTGTCTTTCCGTAAGAAAGAAACAACTACAGTTTTAATTATAATTTGGGGTTATCCATGTAGTCTGACCTTCTCCCTCACAACCCTTATTCCATGGAATATTGACTCTACCAGTTGAAAAGGAAAATATTTCCTTGAGATTAATAAAAAAACAAAAGGGTGGTAGACTATAATAAGAGAAGGGTAATTAATCTAATTTCCCAGATGGACAGCATGGTAGATGGAGCTTACTACTAACTCCTGGCGTGCAGGGAAGTAGTTAATTTAATTGACTCTTAAGAAGACAACAAATTGCTTTCAGTTCATCCATCACTCATAAAAATATATGGTACACTTATGTTCAGAGCTCTGTGCTCAGCCCTGTCATTGTTCGTGAAGTGATGACCTCACAGGTGTGAGAGGAAAGATATAAGGAGCTCAGGGGTGTTCTGTACTTGCAGTAAGAGGAAACACTTGAAAAATCTAACATAGGCCCCCAAATAGGGAAGTCAATATCTAGGGTGCCTTGAGGAATACCAAATAAGATCCTGCCTGCAGGACCCTTTGATCCAATTGAAGAACAAATCTGCATATGAAAACTGCAAGAAAATAAGAGCACTGAATTGTGTGGGAGAGACTACACATGGAATAGGGCCATACAATAGGTCCCAAATATTGCACAAAACGTATACTAGAATATTATTCTTTATTTAGCTGAAATTCAAATTTAACTAGGCATCCTGTTTTTATTTCATTTTTTCTAAATCTGGCAACCCTACATAGGGAGAGAGGAAATGTGGAAGTAAGAGAGAGCGAAGACAGAGGATGTGGGCAGTCATCTGATCACTGCTCCCACTATCCAGGCTGTTTTGATAGTGATCTGATTCAACCTCTCATCCCTGTGTTGTCTCTGTTGCTCTTAAAGAAAACATAGCTTCCTCGTTAATGTTAAAGAGAGAGAGAATGGCTGGGATAAAAAAAAAAATACAACAATCACCTCTTCCTTTCCTAAACTTTTGCTCACAGGAATCTAAACATAGTCCTTCTCTCCACCGTTCACTAAGCTTTTAACCAGTCAAGAGCTTAACATAAGTTAAATGACCCCAGAAAAATCATAGAATGTGCACATTTTTTTAAGGCGGATAATTTTGGATCCTCAGATCCAGACAAAATACAGTCGGCTGATGTCAGGGCTCCAAAGGACAAGGGACCTGACTAGAGAAACTAGAGCCTCTACCCTGTGATGGAGTATTGCCTTAAAGGAGCCTGACTCTCTCCAGGTGCTGCCCCACATTAGACACTGATGGAGTCAGGACCCACCTGTGAAATGCAGATTTGTTTTATTAAAGAAGCCGTAGCGTTGAATTTCAATTTCCAGGTGTATGAGATTCTCTTCAGTGAATGAGACAGAGGACAATTGATAAATAAAAAGTAAGGCAGCTCAGAAGTTCTTGCATTTTCATTGAGAATTATGCTTGTTAAAGTCAGGCAACTTGACAAAAAATGGAGGGCTAAATTTAGGTAGTCATGTGGATTCAGGAAGGGACAAAAATGTAACATATCCAAACATGAAGGAAAGTTGGTTCTGGAACTTCCCTGCCACTGTGATTATCCTAGGATAACCCATCACCTTGGTGAAACTGGTCATTGAGGATTTGATTAACAGAAATCGGACCTGCAATGCCTGCTCTTGGGGTTTAGTGATCCAGCTCCAAGAAGTGAAAGAAGCCCACCCTTTTCAGGACAGAAAAGTAATAATTTGTATACATATTGCTGGCTCTTCCAATACTGGATCCTTTCATGATCTACCTGGTTCTGAAAGGAACACCTCTTTTTGCAAAAGGAGGATACCAAGTAGATCGGTGAGCAAACAAACACCTGAAATGGGTCCTGGCCAAGACACAGGTGAATTTGGTGTGTGTGGTGTGACTGTGAAGAATGGTGGCTGATTCTTTTTATAAATATAACTGAACATCATATTCTAAGTGAGCATCATGTACAGGAGAATAGTCCCTCAAGGTAGGTAATACATGACACTGATGTCACTGTTGATGAGAACACTTTTGGAATTCCTCTTTTGGAACTGCCTTAAGAATCGCTACCCTTTTTCTTGGATATACTTACAGCTGCATTTCTCAAAGTGTGGTCTGGTCATTCAAAACAGAAACTTCAGGATGCTCGTTAAAGACTGCAGGATCCTGATCCCTTCCTCAGACAAACTGAATCAGAATTACTTAGGGTGGGGCTTTAACGTGTTATTTAATCAAGTTCCCCTGGATGATATTTAAGCATACACTAAAGTTTCAGAATCACCTGGTAAATAGAAACATACGTTTATTTTTTGAGAACGGATTTAAGAATGGATGTTATTGTGGCAAACAGGTATAAGTTATTCAGAGCCAAATTCAGTAAATAGGGTGAGTGATCCGACTTGGAAACACACCTGAGACAAAAATGGGGCATGATCCTAAGATACTAAGATTTGCACTGTGACTTAATCTGAAGGTTCTTTAGAAGAGCATTCTCAGCACACTCTAGGCAATGGGAAATTGGTGGAATAAAAGCACAGCTTCCCAAGATGACTGATTGGAAAGGGACCACCCTCATGTAATATATGTTGAACTATTTCATGACTTTATAGTCACACCTCATATGTAATTATTGCCAGTACTGTGACTACTGAAGATGGTTTTTGTCCTGTCTAGCCCTGTCCATACAATGCACCCAACCCCGCTCAACAGTCCATCGTTTTTTGTATGTTCTTATTTTAAGATCCTGAACTTTCTTTTAATAAACCAAAGGTGGATCACAAGATGGTTGAAAGGGTAGGATCTACACTCAGACTGCCTGTCTTTGAGGCCAGATCAGTGTGTCCATAAGCAGGTTACTAATCTCTGTTACTCAGTTTCCTCATCTTTAAAATGGGGATGACAACAAAAATACCTGCTTCACTGAGTTGTTGTAATAACTAAGTGAGTAAATACATGCAACATGGTTGCAACAGTGCCTGGAGTACAGAGATAGTCAATGAATATTAGCTATTACTGGTGCCCAGAGAGACCCTCCTGTGTAGAGAAGGAAGAGGTAGGTCCATTATTTTCTGTGCTCTTAAAGCTCCTTTTACTGATCTCTGCTGAAAAACTTGACATCTCACCATATTTTAAATCTTTACTGGGCTGGTTCTACTCTAACTATTCTGTGAGTGTTTTGAAGCAGCCATTTTTCTCTTCATCATCATTGTATTCCTAGGATTTCACCTGATGTCAGGCACAGAGTGAATGCAGGCACCTCTTGTTATCTGAATCAAATCCATTCCTAAAAATGTGTTGGGCAGCAGAGTTTCAAATAGCAAGAGCCTATATATTCCATTATTTTAAATGGAAGAAAATAATAATTCATTCTTAGAGCATCCAAAAATATCAATGTCCCAGATATTACTAAAATTCTTTTAAATAATTATATAACAATCTGATAAGAATTTCTGCATAATATAAAATATTTAAACGCCAATTATGTAATTGTTTAACACTTCATGATGTAATTAATAGGTATGTTGATGTACAGTCCGCAGCTGAACAGAATAGGAATTTCATTATCCTTCTACACTGAGCATGTTCTATAATAAAAATAAACAATGAAATAATATTGTCAAAGATTTGAAAGATACTATCTAAATCAGGCCTGAATTGGTAGTGCCCCCAGGTACCTGGCCCAAACAAATACTGAGGAGTTAAACCCTCAGGGGAAAAGTGGGGGGAGTTATGGGTATAATGCGCAATGTTTAAACAGGAGGTGGAGCGGGAGGACTCTGAGGTATGAGAGGAGCCCCTCTTCCATCACCTAGCTTTCCTGCTACTCAACGTGGGATCTGGGGACCGGCAGCATTGGCATCACCTTGGAGCTCGTGAGAAATGCAGAATGTGCGTTTCGAAGGGGAGTCATATACACATTAAAGTTTGAGAAGCCGTCACGCATAGGAGAACTTGTGATAGCAGGTTTTTAACTGGGAGAATGATGTTGGCTAAAACCTTCTGTACATTGTTACAGCAAATATTCGGAGAGTGATTGTTCTGAGAGCAAAGGGTGCCTGTACTCATTAAATGTTTGCAGAATGAGACAAAGATCATGAATGAAGAGCCCCACTGTCAGTTCAATTGCTGTGTGACCCTGAATAGGTTATTAAACTTCTCGGCGTCTCATTTCCCTCGATTTTCAATAAAACTGGAGTTATAAAAATGTACTATTTTAATAAGGCTCTTTCAAAGATTAGGTGAGATAATGCATGTAAAAACCGGTAGGGCTTGGAACGTTGTGGTAATAGGCTAACATTTACTGAGTGGCTATTCTGTGCCAGGAACGGTCCTTAGGGTTTCACGTGTTGATCTCATTTAAGCCTCCAAACAAACCTATGAGGGAAGTGAGTGAGATTATTTTACACAAAGCCCTCAAATAACTAGCTTGAGGTCATAGATCTAGTAAGTGGCTTTGGACTCAGCACACATACCTTTAACTACAATACTGTGCTTCCCAGCTTCTCCAGAGCAGATGCCAATCAATGTTGATGGCTTCATTGGCTAGCAAAATTCTACGGACTGGTTTCAGACTGAATTATCTGAATTGTCCTTGATTTTTCTTTGCCAGGACTGAACACCTTAAAATCTCCTTAGACTTCTGTCAATGAGTTAACAAATGTGAACTTGGAATAAATTTGCCTAGATGTTGTGATATTTTGGGTCTCTCAACGATTTCCCTGTGATTTAGAATTAAATGTATTCCAAACTACCTGGTTTGTTTTTCAATTTACTCTTCTAATTTTAAGGAAAAATTCTCAGCATTTTGCAAAGCTTGAAAGAACAGTAGGGTGACAGCTGCATAGTGAGAGACAGGAAGCATAAGCCTTAAATGAGTTTGCTTTATAGTCAGATTATCATTGCCTAGATAAACACAAGTTCTTTTATATTTAACACAAAGGCATTTAAAGAATATTGTGAGTCCCCTGTAAACAAGGTTTCCAATTACTGAAAAAACTAAGCTTTTATAATCCCTCAGCAGCTGGTATGTGTTAAGTTTTTGCCTAATAGAAATAATTTAAAAACCCAATTTAGCAACCTCCTCCACAGGGCAGCTAGACTGCTGGATTCTCTAAGATACAGATCAAGTGTAGGAGAAAAGGCTTTTGATGGGGGGATTTGTATTCGTGATACTGGGGCAATTTCATCCAGAAAAAAATAAATATGGATTATTCCCTTCTAATTAGAAATCAAAGATCTCTATTGAAAGGGAGAGAAAGAAAATGCAAGTACTGAAATTTACATTCTTGTGGTCAGATTGCATAGTATAGAATGAAAATTGAGTAAACTTGAAACCTCCGGTTTCTTTTCTTTAGTTTTCCTCATGGCATTACTTTAACCTTTCCAGGATTCTGATGGCGTGCTGATGAGGTGCATTCCTTCCTGTCTCGATTAGAGTGTATTATAAAAATCTACTGGCCAGTCTTTCTGTAATAAACCTCTTTAAAGATTACCAATGGTTTTCCTAAGTTATGTAAGTACCCACAAGTCGGGCGCCTTAGTAACCTGCTATAAACATTCTGCTAACATGTAGATGCGCACAATATCAGGTTGCGTGCTCAGGACCAAAGCAGTTTCCATTCATTTAGTTTGTTTTCTGCCTTCTTCTCCTTTTTTTCTCATATTTTTCCAGGAATTATGATTTAAAAAATCAGTGATAATATTAGAACAATTAAAAAGACTTTTCATAGACCAGTGGTTTTCAACTGGGAGGGGAGGTGTTTTTTATTCCCCAGGAGATATTTGGCCACGTCTGGAGACAGTTTTGATTGTCATGACTAGGGGGAGGGTGCCACTGACATCCAGCGGGTGGGAGTCCAGGGATGGTGGTAAACATCCTACAATACACAGGTCAGCACACCCAAAACGTCTATAATGCTGAGGTTGAGAAACCCTACTTTAGACTAAAAGAACTTTGAACTCTTGAGTATTCCCAAGGAAGATTAGTAAAAAACATTCTTTTAACTAAAATGCAAATAAGCAGCAAATACTTTAAAAACATAAAATAAAATGGAGTAAAAGGAAGGTAAGAGGTAATACTTGTTTTTGATAATACTGATAATTTATAAGAGCAGCTTTTAAGAAAAGACAGAAATACCTCCAACTACTCAGGGAAATAGCTCAGATAAATACAAAATTTAATAGACTAACAGCTCAATCAGATTAATAAGGGAACCAACCTCCCTCCCCCCTTGGAAAAATTATAAACAATCTAAAATATGAAAAACACTAAAGAAAAAAATTTAAGATATTATTCAAGAATATCAACCACGATATGCATACACGTGAACTAATCGATATATATACACTACCGAATGTAAAACAGTTAGCTAGTGGGAAGCAGCAGCATAGCACGGGGAGATCAGCTCGGTGCTTTGTGACCACCTAGAGGGGTGGGATAGGGAGGGTGGGAGGGAGACGCAAGAGGGAGGGGATATGGGGATATATGTGTGCATATGACTGATTCACTTTGTTGTGCAACAGAAACTAACACAGTATTGTGAAGCAATTATACTCTAATAAAGATCTATTTAAAAATAAATAAATAAATAAATCCCTTACACCATGGGACTCCACACCACAGCATGTTGCTTTGAAACTATGCCCTGATCCCTGGGTTGGAAACAAAACTTCCACCACTCACGCTCCCAGTGTTAGAGAGTGCACCCCGGGGAGGTGAAGCATTGAATGGCTGTCTAGTACCTCAGTGATGTCCTGATTTCCCAGGTTTAGTTATATAAGCACCTATACAAAACAAGCATCATAAAAGAGGAAGGTGAATTGCCCAAATTCCTTATATTTGGATTTGAAAAGTACTGGAAGGGTAACTACACCCAGACACACACCCATACAAATACTCATGCCTTGCACATTCAGCCCTTTGCTCCTGGTTCTGGTTTTCTCCAGGTTCAGACCTACTGACCCTGACCCAGAACCCCACTGAGGGCACAGTCCAGGAGGAGCAGAGAAGGAGCCAACACTTAACAGGTGCCTTCAGTGTGTGTGCTTCAGTTCTCCCAACAGGTAAGTTATGTAGAGATTGGCATTCCTAGTCCACAGATGAGAAGAAGAAAGCCCCTGTGACTACATCACCTGAAGATCACACAGTGGCGTGGAGATGAATCCAAACCAACATCTGATTGACACCAGAGCCCATAATCTTCTCCTACACCAAGAGGAAGGGAAATTGTCCAGGGAACAAAAGAGATGGTGTACTCACAGAAAACACCGACTCTGCTGTAAAAGGTGGGTTGATCTTCAGTTGTTAAACCCCTCAACCTGCCCATTCTGGAGACCTGGGTGGGCTGACTGTTACAGGAATACAGTAAGTCCCTTACATACGAACCTTCAAGTTGCGAACTCTCAAAAATGCGAACGTGCATCTGGTTCCAGCAAGGAACCGGAACCTGTGCCATCAACGTCAGGCGTGAGTGAAACTGCAGCTTGCCTTTTGTCTCCAATTGCTGATGATCCTTCAGCTCTACCATCTCCCACCTCCTCTCCCTCCTCCAGTCAGTAACTCTTCTTGCCTGTTCACTTGATGCCAGCCCCTGTATGCCAGCTGTTGTACTGTACTACTGTACTTTTCAAGGTACTGTACTGTAAGACTAAAAATGTTTTCTTTATTTTTTGTTTGCTTGTTTTTTATGTTTTATTTGTGTGAAAAGTATTATAAACCTATTACAGTACAGTATATATAGCCGAGTGTGTTAGTTGGGTACCTAGGCTAACTTTGTTGGACTTACGAACAAATTGGACTTACGAATGTGCCCTCATTACGGAACTCGTTCGTATGTAGGGAACTTACTGGTATCTGTTCACCACATCTGATGGTCAACCTCCTTTTCTCCCCATGCCAGTGAATGGTACTACTCAGGGCATCACCCACCCAGTGCCCAAGCCAGAAATTGTCATCCCAGATTCCTTCCTCTTTCCCAACCCCACTGTCATTAAGTCCTGTCCATTGTATGTAATTTCTTAATTGCTCTTGAAATGCTCTTTTTCCTCATGTTCACTGCGCTACATGGTCACCTGGACCACTGAAATTGTCTTTTTTACAGGTCTCCCTGTCTGCAGTTTAATCATCTTCCAATTTATCTTTCACACTGAGGGCAGAAAATGCAGATCTCATTGTGTTACTCTCTGCTCCAAATTTTTCACTGCCATGTGGTCAAAACCACACAACTTAGTGGGGCCTTCCCAAACTATTCAACTTGAAAGTGGCGCCTCCTTTCTTTGGCATATCCCATATCTCTTCTCTGGTTTATCTTTTTCCACTACATTTATCATCATCTGAGATACTATATATTTTAATTGTGTGCTTTTTGCCAACTATATATTTTAATTGTGTGCTTTTTGCCAGTCTCTCCCATTCAAATAGAAACTACACAAGGGCAGAGATTTTTGTGTTTTGCTTGCTGCTGTATCTCCAGAGTCTAGAACAGAGCTGGTATATAGTAGGTGCTCAATAAATATTTATTGAGTGAATAAATGAATAGTATACAGAATCTTCCTTTCTTTAATTAGTAATCTTTTGATGTTCCAACTTCCTGCTTTTTTCTTTTTCTTTTTTTTTTTTTTTTGCGAAAACTCCTATATATCCCGGCTCCTCCCTTACTTCTTCAGAGCAGTCCCTCAGAGCCATCTGAGAGGCTGTCTCC
The DNA here is from genome assembly GCF_009873245.2 of Balaenoptera musculus. Classification (NCBI taxonomy): domain Eukaryota; kingdom Metazoa; phylum Chordata; class Mammalia; order Artiodactyla; family Balaenopteridae; genus Balaenoptera; species Balaenoptera musculus. The sequence goes on from NC_045793.1 coordinate 47,991,261, forward strand.
TGGGCTTAAGTCCTCAGTTTGTCTGCCAAATAAAAAATAATTCTCAACTTTTAGGCTGTGCATTTTTTTCAGTCGACAGTCCTTAGCACACACACTCTTGCTCCACCACATCCTCGTTCCCCAATTCTTTAAGTTCCTAATACAGAATGCCTTGTAGTTTCACACCTTGGTTGTTCATAGACTCTGGCCATTCTTTGGCTGTGATATTTCCTCTGCCTGGAATTCTAATACTTGCTCTCTAACCTGTCTATCCCCTAACCTGGCAAAATCTCACTGATCTTAAAACTAAGAGGCAAGATGCTACTATGGTAGGAAAATCTCTGCTGGCCAACTCACACCAGTTTAGGTATGGTTTCCTAGCCTCTCTATGAACTGTATAAAGGCCTCAGTTAGGGCCATGATCTTATTAGGATTGGGATTGTTGGCCTTTACAACCTCAGGATGTGAGCTCCTTACGGAAAGGGCTCCTGTCTTTTCACCTCTGTTGTCCTAGCAACCAACAGCACATGTTATACAGAGCTCAGCTTCAATGGAAGTAATACATTATTTGAAAGACAGCTCTGCTAATGGCCCTACATTCCCATCCTGGGCTCACTGAAATTTCAAAAGGGGCCTGCATGGCAAGATAGGCAGTACTGCTGGCTCACACCTTGGTCCTTTATGCTTCTACACCATAGGACAAAACTTGCTCCCCTCCCAGTTTTCTGAATCTCCAAAGAGTGAAGAATGAAGCCCACAGGGAACAACGACTGGTAGTCAGTGATTCCGCTAATCAAGTTCCTGCACATTCTCGGGCCAAGGGGTGAACATGTGAACCAACATAAGCTGCTCAGATGCTCTGACCCTGGAATTTGCAAGTTGAGGAAAAACTATTAAGAGAAATGGTTAGAGCTGATTCACATGCATGGCAGAGCCTAACAGCAACAACAAAAATAATTGCTAATAGTCATTAAGAACTCACTATGTGCCAAGAATTGTTCTAAGCACTTTCTTTCTCTTTTTTTTTTTTTTTAAAGGGTGTTGAATTTTGTCAAACTTTTTGCATCAATTGAGATGATCATGTGTTTTATTTCTTCATTCTGTTAATGTGGTGCATTGCACTGATCGATTTTTTAAAAATTTATTTATTTATTTATTTATTTATGGCTGTGTTGGGTCTTCGTTTCTGTGCGAGGGCTTTCTCTAGTTGCGGTAAGCGGGGGCCACTCCTCATCGCGGTGCGTGGGCCTCTCACCATCGCGGCCTCTCTTGTTGCGGAGTACAGGCTCCAGACATGCAGGCTCAGTAGTTGTGGCTCACGGGCCTAGTTGCTCCACGGCATGTGGGACCTTCCCAGACTAGAGCTCAAACCCGTGTCCCCTGCATTGGCAGGCAGACTCTCAACCACTGCGCCACCAGGGAAGCCCTCTAAGCACTTTCTTGACGTATGTTGACCCATTCAATCCTCATGACTAGCCCATAGGTAAAATCTATCACACCCATTTCCAAAGGGCAAACTGAAGCACAGAGAAGCAGGGTATAAAAGCAGGCTATAATATCCCAGAGCCTGGGCCCCTAACCACACACTCTGCTGCTCAGAGGTGCAGCCATCCTATTTCCTGGATCCCTGGAGATGTCCTGATTCACAGATCCTTCCCAAAGCCCCTTGTTCAGCATTTTTTTTTTCTGTACAGAGACTTTCTTCATATCTTTCCAACCACTCTCCTCACTACTCCCTCTTCCCAATCTTTTTTTTCCCCCCTAAATTTAGCCAGATTTGGTTTCTGTTGCTCACAAAAGAATCCTAAGAGATATTCCCATTAAATCCCAATCTCTTAAGGCTGGAGCCAGGGTGGCTGTGAGGTTTACAAAGCTCCACAGGGGATTCTGACACATACATAGGAGTGGAAACCATGATTTTGGGCAGTAGTTTCCAAACATGGAAAGAATGAACAACTTCCTAGGACTTCTACATGGATTTTGATCCACTCTCACAGTAGCCTTCCAACCTAAAAGCCTAGCCATGGGCATTACTCTCCTCGGCAGCTGGTCTACATCATCTTCCCAGCAGCTCACTTTGACCCACTCTTCCTTGCTACGTCTTCTCTGGCACTGATTCCTTGGCTCCATGTGTTGACACCCAACACCCACCTCTGGCACTGCTTGTATGGACAACCCAGCTGGGTGTATTGCTCTGGCTGTGATCTCTTGGCTAGGGCTTGGTAGTCATCCTCTGGCATCCTGAAGCCACGGCTCCAGGAAAAATGACTTTCATTCCATCAAGCCAAAGCCCATGGAGGCCTCATTGGCCAGGCTGGCTGGCCGGCCTCTGACCAGGGCAGGAGAAGCAAATGTGATGGGTTCACTTGTCCCTCCTCCTGATACGTCCTACAGACAGGCACCTTATTTTGAAAAAATCTCATAAAGGAGAGTCAAAGTCTAGGATTTAATCATGGACAGTTATTTTATCTTAATATCTAATCTCACATCTCTCTTGCTTCAAAATACACTTTTTCCCTTCCTTTGGTCTTCAGTACAGATAAGAACCTGAGAATATTCTCCATAGGAGGTTTCCACTATTAGAAGCCATCTCTGTGCCACCTGATTGCCTGTTCTTCCTCACACTAAATAATCCTTGTCCTTTTAATCTTTTCCAATAGATCCTATTTTCCAAACCTTAATTCATCTTCATTATTCTCCTTGGAACTCTCTTTAAATTCTCCACGTACCTCTTAGGCTCAAAGAGCTTGAAGTACCCAAAAGAATCGAATCAAATCAAGGGAAAACTAATGCTACTGTTAAATTTCTAGCAGGAAAAAGATTGGGTGAGTACACTCATTTAATTCCTCATTCTTGTTAGCAAATTCCTTCCTTCAAAGCTTAATGGTATTTGGGTTAAGTGGTACTACATGTGCTTTGGAAAAGACAATGTCCATCATTCTCATTCTTCTCCCCAGAAGTTTTTTTATTTTCTCCCTCCTCCTAGAAATATAAGATTCAAATGTAAGTATTCAATGTAAGAATTCAAATTTATGTGCTCAAACTGATGGATCAAATTAAGCTACCTATAGAAAAAGGGGACAGAACTTAGGAGATGGTAGGAATTAAAGATTATCCAGCAAAATGTTCTCAATATTGTTTGCATTATAACCTTCCTTTTTTGCACGTGTTTTTCTTCCCTAATCATCTCTTCCCAGTGAAATTTCAATACTACAGATAGATTGTATACCTGTTTATGTTCTATATGTATATCTGTGCTTTATACATTGAAATAGTAAAATTTTTTTATGGGCCCCCTCAAGAACCAATCGCCCCTCCTTGGGCATAATACTGCCCCCATTGAGAACTCATTGTCTGGTGACATCTTCATGGCTTTCAGAATGCTTTTATATTTATTCTTCTACCAGGAGGGTGGACTATGTATCTTTGCCTCCTTTTCATAGATGAGAAAGCTGCAGTTCAGAGTGATAAATTAATTTTCTCCCAGTCCTACACACGGTTAGCAGAAGATTCAGGGTTGAAACCTAGTTGATTTCAGGTCCCATATTCATTTTGCTACATGGTGATGATGCCATAAAATCCAGAAGCCTGTTCTCTATTATTTAAAAAAATTACTTAATTTAGCATTTCCCCCAAACAATTCCCAACATGGTAATAAATAAGAGTAAAAGTGCCTTATTAATGTTTGTCCTTGCTTTCAAATTCTTTTTCTGACAAATTATTCCACATTAAAAATTCTTGAGCTTATGGTGTTTGCAGCAGCTCTGACACTGAGACACCCTCCTGCCTTTCATTTTTGTTCCTTGGGCTGGAGCATGCCCTGCCATTGCTCTTCTTGCACAAACGTTCTTTGTTTTTCTTCTTGACATTTTATTATGAAAAATTTCACACAGGCAGAAATATTGAAAGACTTTTACAGCAAACACCCAAATAGGCACCCCCTAGATTCTATAAGGTACTATATATACTTGCTCTATGGCATATCTATTTCTTCATCCCTCTATCCATCCACTAATCCAAATTTGTGGGGGGCTGTATTTCATAGTAAGTTACAGACATGGCACTCTTTCCCCCAGATGCTTCAGCAGGCAAATCATTAATCAGAATTCAGTAACATATAGACTTTTAACAGGAAGGTAACACCAGCTCTGTTCCTGAAATTAAAGAAAGTGAGCTTAGTTTGCAGGTTCAGATGGTGTTACCAAATAAAGAGATTCCACATACCTCTTCAATTTCCTGCTTATGGAGCACTGGGCCACCTCTTCTAACAGGCTACCATTTCTTGATGGGGAGGAAGTGGCCGTGAGAAAGCAGGTGAAAGAACACCTTTTTTTTTCTTTTTACAACTTCTTATTGTAACTTCCCTGGCTTCTTTCATCAACTTACATGTGTTAAATATGAAAGTCAAAATGTTCCTTATAATGGCTTGGGATCAAATTCATCCTACGTTACAGGTCTAAAATTCCCTTTCTGGCTAACATTTACACAAGTGCTTGGGAAGTGGTAGAAATTAAAGACCAATACTTCCCATAGATAAATGCCAGGCACTGTTCTGAGTGCTGTACATGTATTAACTCACTCTTCAAAGTTACTTCAAGTGCAAGACTAGGGGTCAGGAAACTTTTTCTGTCAAGGGTTAGATAGTAAATGCTTTGAGGACCATACAATTTGTCTCAAGTACTCCACATGGAAGCAAAAAAGCAGCCGTAGACAATACATAAAGGAATGAGCATTGCTGTGTTCTAATAAAACTTTATTTACAAAAAAAGCTGGCAGACTATAGTTTGCCAATGGCTATGCTAGACTAACAAACATTAGAGTCCATTCTTAAAAATCGGTTTCAGGACATCTTATAGTTAGCTCAAAACTCTGAGCTTTTGCCAGTGCCTCAAAAGGCCTTTTTATTTAATGCTGGGTCAAATCATCTATTTGTGTTCATGCCCTTTTGTCTTTACTGCGCAGAAAGGAGAGAATCATTCATTTTTACTCTATGGCATACTGATGCCATCTTACAAAATCAAAATGAACTAAGACAGCAAATGGTTGAATTATATTGTTAAACGACGGAGAATACTGAAACCCTGAGGGATCTGATCTGTATCCTTGAATTGAAAAAGGTGCTGCTGGAGCGTCATTAAGCATGGTCTTTGAGAAGTCATGGAACTTGGAGGATCACAGCAGAGCAAAGGGACAACCAGAAAAGTGTAATTACAGACGTGGTAGAAATATCCCTGGAGATACAAGAACAATTCATCAAACGATCGATGCGTAATTACCTAGGAAGACACAAGGTGCTTGATGGCATCCAATATGCCTTTGTCGGGCTGTGCCAAGGCTATTTAATTTCCTCCCACAGTAGATGGGGAGATGACACTGGCCATGTAAGTAAGGAGGAGGAAAGAGATACTATCGCGAAAGCAAAGCTTGCTATTCTGTCCAACAAGACAGGGAGATACGGTGTACTGAGAGCTAATGCCAAGACTGTGGTTTGTCAGAGGACAGAGCCAAAGGTGACTGATTACCAATGGCACCAGTCAACCTGGGGAAGGCAAAAGGAGTGGTAGACTGAGGCAAGGAGGCAAGGTCAGGACTACACCAGCACTGGACTGGCTTTTATTGGTAAATTAATCGCCTTCAATCCTGAATTGAGAGCTACTCATCGAGCACAGAGATGATCCACTGAGTGAAGTGACTAGCACTTGGAAAATAGAAATATAATTCACAGTATTCCTGACATAATGATAATGGATTTGGTATTTTTATTAATGCAAAGGTCCATTAAAAGCAAGAGTAAAGGGACTTCCCTGGTGGCGCGGTGGTTGGGAATCTGCCTGCCAATGCAGGGGGCATGGGTTTGATCCCTGGTCTGGGAGGATCCCACATGCCGCGGAGCAACTAAGCCTGCGAGCCACAGCTACTGAGCCCGCCTGCTGCAGCTGCTGAAGCCCGTGAACCTAGAGCCCATGCTCTGCAACGGGAGGGGACACTGCAGTGAGAGGCCTGCACACTGCAGTGAGGAGTGGCTCCCACTCGCCACAACTAGAGAAAAGCCCACGCGCAGCAACGGAAACCCAATGCAGCCAAAAAAAAAAAAAAAAGCAAGAGTAAATAGATTTAGCCAGGATTTCTGCACAGTCACAAGGTAAGGAAAACATCAAAAAGAGCTGGAGTTCATAAGAATATATACCAAATATGGACAAACATGAATATGAATCACCTGATTAGAACTGAATTTGAATATTTTTGTTAATTAGTCCTGCAAACATAAGACTAAGAAGGGTGGGAGGGCGGTGGTGGGCGTAGAAAACCAGGTTAAATTAAGCACTGACCATTCCCCTACAAAGATTCATATTTGGCCTCTGCAACATACGAGGGTGTGGGAAAGCTAGACGTAGCAAAGAAGAAAGGCAAAGGCAAAATACTTTTAAAGGGTGGAAAATAACATCTAGGAGGAAGTACATCTAGAAAAAAAGGCGGCTATGGGGTAACTTGGCATCGACTTTGAAGTTCATGAAAAATCTAGCACAGTGCTGGGCAAACAGTAAGCATCATGAGGAGACAAAGCATCTTGATTCTCCTAGTCCAGGGCATAGAGAAAGCAGCATGAAACAGAAAGTAGAGAGACCATTTCATTCGAAAAGATACACACACCCCAATGTTCCTGCAGCACTATTTACAACAGCCAACACGTCGAAGCAACCCAAATATCCATTGACAGATGAATGGATAAAGAAGATGTGGTATATATACACAATAGAATACTACTCAGCCATAAAAAAGAATGAATGCCATTTGAAGTAACATGGATGGATCTAGAGATTGTCATACTCTAGGAAGCGAAATAAGTCAGAAAGACACAAACAAATACCATATGATACCATTTATAGGTGGAATCTAAAAAAATGATACAAATGAACTTATTTACAAAACAGAAACTGACTCACAGAAATAGAAAAAAAAACTATGGTTACCTAAGGTGAAAGGGGAGGAGGAATAAATTAGGAGTTTGGGATTAACAGAGATATACTACTATATATAAAATAGATAAACAAAAAGGATTTACTGTATAGCACAGGGAACTATATTCAGTATGTTGTAATAACCTATAATGGAAAAGACTCTGAAAAAGAGTATAAATATAGTATATATGCATATATATATATATATATAAAATTGAATCACTTTGTTGTACACCAGAAACTAACACAGCATTGTAAATCAACTATACTTCAATTTAAAAAAAAAAGAAAGTAGAGGAAGTGAGAACAATGGCTACAGCAGTGGTCCTCCCACTTGAGCGAACATCAGAATGACCTGCAGCGTTTGTTAAAACCCAGATTGCTGGGCCCCAACTCCAAGTCTGTGATTCGTAGGTCTGGGGTGGGCCAGAAAATCTGCATTTCTGATAGGTTCCCTGGTGATGCCGCTGCTGCTGGTCTTAGGACCACACTTTCAGAATCACTGGGTTAGAAGGCCAGTCCTGGATTTGGACTATCTGAGTCTGAATCTGGCTCTGCCCTTCCTGTGCTATTTGTCTCATTTCCTCTTGTAAAACGAGACAGATAACAATTGCCATGGCACTGTTATGAGAAATAACATATGTGAAACTCTTAACCCAGTGCTCAGGGTGCCGTAAGTGATCCATATGTGTGGATTGCTATGGAAAGACCGATAGCAGTAAATAATTAGGTAATATCCCTTAGAGCAGCCATAGTCAAATCGGGACGGTCTGAGACTGTGCCATCCACATTATTTTTCAAACGTCTCACTGCTTGATTAGCCAGGCCACACTACCCTAGGAAACATGGCTTGCTCGGGGCAAAGTGTAACCTGCCCCCATCAGCATTATTTCTCAGTTAATGTTTAACCAGATGAGTCAAATGTGAAGCATGTCTTTTAAACCTCACTAGTGCACACAGTGCTATGTACCTGTTCCCTTTCTCAGAGGATCCTGGCCACACCTGAAATTTTGTTGGACCTGACCTCTGAGTCACAGAGCAGACATACTGTGGGTTGTTCTAGATAGCGACTGGTGTGGAGACCTTTGCTTTCTGTTTGGGTAAGGTTGGCCCTACAAAAGCCAGCACCTCCTCATAACCTCTGTGCCCTCAGTCTGGACCAATCCTCTCCCTCCTCCGATCTGTGAGCAATGGTATCTTGGGTTATGGCTGTCACAGACTAAGTAAGGATAACAGAGTGTGTGTTGTAATCCATGATGCTGTCAGTTATTCTTTTTTTTTCTAAAACAACTAACTACGCAATGTAGTACTTCATCCCTAGTAGTACCTTCTTAAGAAATTTTACTTCTCAGAGGGCAGACAGCAGAAGCAAGAAGAACTACAATCCTGCAGCCTGTGGAACAAAAAACACATTCACAGAAAGACAGACAAGATGAAAAGGCAGAGGGCTATGCACCAGATGAAGGAACAAGATAAAACCCCAGAAAAACAACTAAATGAAGTGGAGATAGGCAAGCTTCCAGAAAAAGAACTCAGAATAATGATAGTGAAGATGATCCAGGACCCTGGAAAAAGAATGGAGGCAAAGATCGAGAAGATGCAAGAAATGTTTAACAAAGATCTAGAAGAATTAAAGAACAAACAAACAGAGATGAACAATACAATAACTGAAATGAAAAATACACTAGAAGGAATCAATAGCAGAATAACTGAGGCAGAAGAACGGATAAGTGACCTGGAAGACAGAATGGTGGAATTCACTGCTGTGGAACAGAATAAAGAAAAAAGAATGAAAAGAAATGAAGACAGCCTAAGAGACCTCTGGGACAACATTAAATGCAACAACATTCGCATTAGAGGGGTCCCAGAAGGATAAGAGAGAGAGAAAGGACCTGAGAAAATATTTGAAGAGATTATAGTCAAAAACTTCCCTAATATGGGAAAGGAAATAGCCACCCAAGTCCAGGAAGCACAGAGAGTCCCATATAGGATAAACCTGAGGAGAAACACGCCAAGACACATAGTAATCAAATTGGCAAAAATTAAAGACAAAGAAAAATTATTGAAAGCAGCAGGGGAAAAATGACAAATAACATACAAGGGAATTCCCATAAGGTTAACAGCTGACTTCTCAGCAGAAACTCTACAAGCCAGAAGGGAGTGGCATGATATACTTAAAATGATGAAAGGGAAGAACCTAAAACCAAGATTACTTTACCCGGCAAGAATCTCATTCAGATTTGATGGAGAAATCAAAAGCTTTACAGACAAGCAAAAGCTAAGAGAATTCAGCACCACCAAACCAGCTCTACAACAAATGCTAAAGGAACTTCTCTAAGTGGGAAACACAGAGAAGAAAAGGACCTACAAAAAAAACCCCAAAACAATTAACAAAATGGTAATAGGAACACACGTATCGATAATTACCTTAAATGTAAATGAATTAAATGCTCCAACCAAAAGACACAGGCTTGCTGAATGGATACAAAAACAAGACCCATATATATGCTGTCTACAAGAGACCCACTTCAGGCATAGGGACACATTCAGACTGAAAGTGAGGGGATGGAAAAAGATATTCCATGCAAATGGAAATCAAAAGAAAGCTGGAGTAGCAATACTCATATCAGATAAAATAGACTTTAAAATAAAGAAGGTTACAAGAGACAAGGAAGGACACTACATAATGATCAAGGGATCAATCCAAGAAGAAGATATAACAAATATAAATATATATGCACCCAACATAGGAGCACCTCAATACATAACCTTACACCTAAAGGAACTAGAGAAAGAAGAACAAACAAAACCCAAAGTAGTAGAAGGAAAGAAATAATAAAGATCAGAGCAGAAATAAATGAAATAGAAACAAAGAAAACAACAGCAAAGATCAATAAAACTAAAAGCTGGTTCTTTGAGAAGATAAACAAAATTGATAAACCATTAGCCAGACTCATCAAGAAAAAGAGGGAGAGGACACAAACCAATAAAATTAGGAATGAAAAAGAAGTTACAATAGACACCACAGAAATACAAAGCATCCTGAGAGACTACTACAAGCAACTCTATGCCAATAAAATGGACAACCTGGAAGAAATGGACAAATTCTTAGGAAGGTATAAGCTTCCAAGACTGAACCAGGAAGAAACAGAAAATATGAACAGACCAATCACAAGTAATGAAATTGAAACTGTGATTAAAAATCTTCCAATAAACAAAAGTCCAGGACCAGATGGCTTCACAGGTGAATTCTATCAAACATTTAGAGAAGAGCTAACACCCATCCTTCTCAAACTCTTCCAAAAAATTGCAGAGGAAGGAACACTCTCAAACTCATCCTATGAGGCCACCATCACCCTGATACCAAACCAGACAAAGATACTACAGAAAAAAGAAAATTACAGACCAATATCACTGATGAATATAGATGCAAAAATCCTCACCAAAATACTAGCAAACAGAATCCAGCAACACATTAAAAGGATCATACACCATGATCAAGTGGGATTTATCCCAGGGATGCAAGGATTCTTCAATATACGCAAATCAATCAATGTGATACATCATATTAACAAATTGAAGAATAAAAACCATATGATCATCTCAATAGATGCAGAAAAAGCTTTTGACAAAATTCAACACCCATTTATGATAAAAACTCTCCAGAAAGTGGGCACAGAGGGAACCTACCTCAACATAATAAAGGCCATATATGACAAACCCACAGCAAACATCATTCTCCATGGTGAAAAACTGAAAGCATTTCCTCTAAGATCAGGAACAAGACAAGGATGTCCACTCTCACCACTATTATTCAACATAGTTTTGGAAGTCCTAGCCACGGCAATCAGAGAAGAAAAAGAAATAAAAGGAATACAAATTGGAAAAGCAGAAGTAAAACTGTCACTGTTTGTCAATGACATGATACTATACATAGAGAATCCTAAAGATGCCACCAGAAAACTAGTAGAGCTAATCAATGAATTTGGTAAAGTTGCAGGATACAAAATTAATGCACAGAAATCTCTTGCATACCTATACACTAATGATGAAAAATTTGAAAGAGAAATTAAGGAAACACTTCCATTTACCATTGCAACAAAAAGAATAAAATACCTAGGAATAAACCTACCTAGGGAAACAAAAGACCTGTATGCAGAAAACTATGACACTGTTGAAAGAAATTAAAGATGATACCAACAGATGGAGAGATGTAGCATGTTCTTGGATTGGAAGAATCAACATTGTGAAAATGACTATACTACCCAAAGCAATCTACAGATTCAGTGCAATCCCTATCAAATTACCAATGGCATTTTTTACAGAACTAGAACAAAAAATCTTAAAATTTGTATGGAGACACAAAAGACCCTGATTGCCAAAGCAGTCTTGAGGGAAAAAAACAGAGCTGGAGGAATCAGACTCCCTGACTTCAGACTATACTACAAAGCTACAGTAATCAAGACGACATGGTACTGGCACAAAAACAGAAATATAGATCAATGGAATAGGATAGAAAGCCCAGAGATAAACCCACGCACCCATGGTCAACTAATCTGTAACAAAGGAGGCAAGGATATACAATGGAGAAAAGACAGTCTCTTCAAAAAGTGGTGCTGGGAAAACTGGACAGCTACATGTAAAAGAATAAAATTAGAACACTCCCTAACACCTTACACTAAAATAAACTCAAAATGGATTAGAGACCTAAATGTAAGACCAGACAGTATAAAACTCTTAGAGGAAAACATAGGAAGAACACTCTTTGATATAAATCACAGCAAGATCTTTTTTGATCCACCTCCTAGAGTAATGGAAATAAAAATAAAAATAAACAAATGGGACCTAATTAAACTTCAAAGCTTTTGCAAAGAAAAGGAAACTACAAACAAGACGAAAAGACAACCCTCAGACTGGGAGAAAATATTTGCAAATGAATCAACGGACAAAGGATTAATCTCCAAAATATATAAACAGCTCATGTAACTCAATATTAAAAAAACAAACAACCCAATCCAAAAATGGACAGAAGACCTAAATAGACATTTCTCCAAAGAAGACATACAGATGGCCAAGAAGCACATGAAAAGATGCTCAACATCACTAATTATTAGAGAAATGCAAATCAAAACTACAGTGAGGTATCACCTCACACCAGTTAGAATGGGCATCGTCAGAAAATCTACAAACAACAAATGCTGGAGAGGGTGTGGAGAAAAGGGAACCCTCTTGCACTGTTGGTGGGAATGTAAATTGATACAGCCACTATGGAGAACAGTATGGAGGTTCCTTAAAAAACTAAAAATAGAATTACCATATGACCCAGCAATCTCACTACTGGGCATATACCCAGAGACAACCATAATTCAAAAAGACACATGCACCCCAATGTTCATTGCAGCACTATTTACAATAGCCAGGTCATGGAAGCAACCTAAATGCCCATCGACAGACGACTGGATAAAGAAGATGTGGTAAATATATACAGTGGAATATTACTCAGCCATAAAAAGGAATGAAATTGGGTCATTTGTAGAGACGTGGATGAATCTAGAGACTGTCATACAGAGTGAAGTAAGTCATAAAGAGAAAAACAAATATTGTATATTAACGCATATATGTGGAACCTAGAAAAATGGTACAGATGAACCGGTTTGCAGGGCAGAAATAGAGACACAGATGTAGAGAACAAACGTATGGTCACCAAGGGGGGAAAGCGGTGTGGGGGTGGGGATGGTGGTGTGATGAATTGGGAGATTGCGATCGACATGTATACACTGATATGTGTAAACTCGATGACTAATAAGAACCTGTTGTATAAAAAAATAAATAAAACAAAATTCAAAAACTCAAAATAAAATAAAATAAAATACTAATTCATGTGAAAATTTTAAAAAAAAGATGCACATTTCAAAAAAAAAGAAAGAAATTTTACTTCTTATCAATCACTATTAATTCTCCCTCATTTTCCTTATTCTGTTTTAAGGAAAAAAACCTACTTTTGCCTCAACTTTCACTCAACTTATATATATATATATGCTGTTCCTTGGTGGCCCTCTCCAGTTTAGCCATCTGTCCTCTCGGCTTGGAGCCTCTGAGCATCTGAATTCTATAGCAGCTTGTCCGCAAGAGCCCTTATCCACTGCTCACAATATCACCTTGGAAATGAATAAATATTTTCTAGGTGCAAACGTGCAAAGTCTGCGTTACATTAGAAGAAATTCAGAATATTCCAAAGAGAGTAAAATTTTTGGAAGGTTATGTAATTTGGTAGATGGCCTCACTTGTTAATAAAAAAGAGCAGCTTTTTATTTAAAGAAGCAGAAAACTTGGTTTTATCTTTAGAAAAAAAATAAAACTCATGTGTCTAAAATTTTTTTTCTAACATTAGTTTTATGAGAAGGTTTTCCCCGTTTACAACAGTGGGTCTACAAGCAAAGTAAGTCTAGCTCAGGATGAAATCACATCAGCAAAAACGCCTGACTGCATTAGGAAGTGAAATGAAAGCCTGGGGGTAATAATGATGGGAAAAGCCTTTTATTCTAGGTTGTATCAATAGTAAGGGGAGAAAAGAGACCAGTGGAGAAAGTCTAGGATGAAAAGAAGAGAAATATTTCTGACCAGGGAAGAAATAGCCTTCTGATTACTACACATAAAGCCAATTAAAAGGTAATGGGATTGATTTTTGTTTGTGGCTTATAGAATCAATCTCATTACGTTAAAGACATATCGTCTAGATGTCTTGAATCAGTAGAGTTTTCAAAAAACATTTATTTTCAATGAATAGAAGAAGAAAAGGGGGGAGGATGGTAGAATATTAGAAAACCCCTCTGAGTTTACTTTAAATCTGTGATTTGAAATGTACTGAGTTAGTTGAGAATGATACAGCCAATCAGTATGGCTTGTTAAGATTTTCCAGACATGTCTAAGACAAGATAAACGCCTAAAGCTACAAGACTCTAAGACGTGAAATCTAGGTATGGTGAATGAAAATTTAAAAGCCTAATGATAAAATGAAATGCCCTTATAGGCTTAAAAGGACAGTTTTTACAAATAAAGGTAGAAGGGATGAAATGGGTAGATATTTAGGAACACCAAAAGCTAGAGAAAATGCATAAAAAAGGGGGAAGGGGCACTTATGGTAATATTTAAAAAGTGAATACAATTCACTAGGAGGTAAAATAAGGTACTACGGCAACTTAAGATAGTTCACTGTCATCTGTACTTGGCTTAACCTCTGACAATCAAGAAAATAAAAAGGTTCTGATCATAAATGCTAGAAACTTCAGTTCTACAATTCACTTCTGCATTAAAAAAAATTTCCAAAATACTCTGTGGTAAGGGAGAGGGGAAGTAAAGCCGCATAAAATGGAGAACAATTTGAAATAATAGTATGTTATTTATTTCCCTGCTTTGAAATTGCTTTTTTTAATCCCATATTCACTACAACAATTTCAAAAAAGAATGACAAATGACACCAAATCATTTACAGTCATAAAAGAATTTCTGCATATTTTGTATTCTTCAGGTAATTCTTGGGGACCTTGCAAGTAAATCTTGACGTTTGGCCTTTTGGAAAGGTCAAAAAGAAAGTTAGAATGTTCCAGGAAAAAGTATTAGTCCATGTTTACGTAAGAACCTCAACAACAGCCAAAAAGTTCAACTCCCTCCCCTAATAACAGCATTGAGTAAATCTGATATGCTATTAGTAATAGTTTGAGAATTCTAAATTCCTTATGTTAGCAGTCTCTATCCTTTTTTTCATCATTTTACCATATATTTACTGATTGCCCACTGCTGCTTGGCCCTGGGCTTAATGCTAGGGAAGTACTTATGATTAAGACTGGTGACGTCTCTGGAGCTTGTATTCTCCTGGAGAGAGATGTACAAGCAACAAGTAAACAATTAAATATGATCAAAAGTATACTAGAGAGTGTATTAAGTCCTATAAACAAAATAAACAGGGTGAAACGAGAGAGAAGGTCTGTAGGTGCTAATTTTTAGGGGGTTCAAGGAGGGCTTTATTAGGTGAAATTTGATCTGAAACTTGGACAGGCAGAGAACTCGAGGACAAGAATTCCAGGCAAAGGGCAAATGCAAAGGCCCTGTGGTAGCAGCAGTATGATCCGTTTGATGAATAGGAGCAGGAGCTAGTGGGGCTGCAAGGCAGTGTACTCCGAGAAGAATGGTACAGACAGGGCAGTGAGGAAGGCAGGAGCCACACCATGGCTCACAGGCATGGCAAGAGGTCTTGCTTTTTTTTTTTCTTTTACTTATTTCTAAATTAATTAATTTATTTGTTTTTATTTTTGGCTGCGTTGGGTCGTCGTTGCTGCACGCGGGCTTTCTCTAGGTACGGCGAGCGGGGGCTACTCTTTGTTGCGGTGTGCAGGCTTCTCATTGCGGTGGCTTCTCTTGTTGCAGAGCACCGGCACTGGGTGCACGGGCTTCAGTAGTTGTGGCACGTGGGCTCAGTAGCTGTGGCTCACGGGCTCTAGGCGCGCAGGCTCAATAGTTGCGGCACATGGGCTTAGTTGCTCCGCCGCATGTGGGATCTTCCCAGACCAGGGCTCGAATCCGTGGCCCTTGCATCAGCAGGCAAATTCTCAACCACTGTACCACCAGGGAAGCCCGAGGTCTTGCTTTTATTTTAAGAGCAATGGGAAGCTGCTGAAGCAGTTGGATTTATATCTAACAATGATGGTTTGGGCTCCTGTTTGAAGGATGGGGTGTGCGTGTGTGTGTGTGTGAGTGTGTGTGTGTCAGGGAGAGTGCCAAGAGTGGAAGCAGGGAGATGAAGGCTGATGAGCAGCAACAATCCAGGTAAGAAACGATGATGGGCCCGACCCCATGGTAGTCCTGGAGGCACAGAAGAGTGACAAATGCAAGATATATTTGGAGGTAAATGAAGCTTGCTAAGAGAAGAGGGTGAGGGTAGGAGAGACAAGCATGCAGGTTTCTGAAGTTAGGTGCCATTTAATGGAGTGGGGTCCAGTTCTCCTTTGAGCATTTGGCTACAGATGGCCGGTGGGACATCTCCCTGAAAAGGTCAAGAAGACAGATGGAGCGAGGTGTTTGGAGCCCAGGGGAGAGGTCTTAGCTAGAGATGCAAATTTAGGAGTCGATATTCTGCACAATTCCTAGCAGACCACCCAGGCACACATTTGGTGATTAATAAATGCTTATGTGACGACTGATTGATAATTGACAGAAAGGGCAAGTGAGAATTTTGCGTACCGGAAGATGTTCTGAATCTCATGGCATGGAGCCCTCGGGAAATGCCGGTAGAGAAGAGTGCCAGGTGCCGTGGCTGCTCAATAAATATTAATTTACCACGATGAATCTCAAGAAAGTCATGGACTATTATTTCAGTAACTGACCCTCCCTGGCTTAACTGGCGCCAGAGCCGTTGTTCAGCCCCTTGTACCTTCTGTTCCTCCTCCTCAGTATCTTTTTACATGGCAGCTTAATCCCTGACCCAGGCATCTTGCTTTGTTCTTGATCACTGCCTTTTTGGCCCTCACATCCAGAGAATACTGTCATTGCTGTGACTCTGTCCCTAATGACTGTCTCAGAACTTGCTCTCCACAGATTTCTGAATCTGCCATGAGTCATCAACAGTGAGTACCTCTGATGTGCCAGGCACCATTCTAGACACTTGACACATAGATCCCACTTACAACACCCTGCACAGTAGCTGTTTGCCCTGGGGGTAGACCTTAATCCCCCTGAGAGAGTAAGTGCTTGGTTCTAAGTCAGGTAGCTGGAAAGTGGTAGAACAAGGATTCAGAACAAGTCCAGCTGACTCTGCAGCCGGGCTTCCCTTCCTGGGTTTGCAAAGCTCACTGGATTTCACCTGCTGAATCAGTCTGTACCCTCGATTGCCTAGTTCTCCAACAAAGTCCATTAGGCGGTTGGTATCCGTCGAGAGCCACCAAGCATTCAAGTCAGGTTGGCCTGTGTCTGTACACTTGAACGACAGTGTTCCATGACTGTAACTGCAGACTCACTTGGTGCTCTAATGTGGGATTTATCACTTTCAGTGGGAGGACCCGAACCTGAGAGAGGCCCATAGCCTGGGAGGTTATTAGTCATCAGAGAAACAAAAGAGATGGAGTGTGCTGGAGCAACACAGCCGGGCAGGCTTGCCAGGGACAAGGTGGCTGACAGGACAGGGGCTGGAGACTAAGAAGGAGGGCAGCGAGGCTGTGTGTACAATAAAGCGAGGACTCAATGGCTAGCTGAGGGATACGATGGCAAAGACACAGAAAAAATCATAACTCACTGTTCAAAAGAAATAGCCTTTATGGCTTTATGTAAATGTGTTAATAAAGCTTCAGTCTTTCTGGCCACACACTCAGACTGAAAGGCTTCTTCATTAGGCACATCCCCGAGCACGCAGGCGTGCTATGAGGCACAGAGCCGTTTGCTAAAACACCCTCTGCAGCAGGAGTGGTTTCACCAGCGACCGCTCCTTCACTAGAAGGAGGCCAAGTCCTGGGAGGCCGAGCAGTGTGGGCAGGAATTATTTGCACCGGAGGACAAAGGGCCCTGAAGCTACCCTGGCTGGCTCTCGCCTCGGCAGCACCTGTTCCTCCAGCCACACTCGGCCCTTTTATCACCTGACATCTGCCTGGCTGGATGGGCCCCACGCTGCCTGCTCAGGAAATGGGAGTTGATGAATGTCCATTTCGTGTTAGGTTTCCTGGCAGAAATGAGATATGGAATTCCTAGAGGCAAGTTACCTAGGAATCCAGCATCCACCAGGCACAACTTATTAATGAATCAGATTGATAAAGGTCAAACTGTGAAAAGCTTGGTTTAAAAGACGAGAAAGAAGGAAGAAAAAAGCTGTACACACGCCATATCCTTTAGTCATAGCAGATGGTGGTGGCTTGTGGCTCACAGCTCTGCTTTGCTAAGGCCTCTGGGGCGCTTCCTTCTGAGGCAAGTGTGACATTAAAGAGATAGGCTGTGGACCCTCAGCCCATAGGATGTCTGAAGGGTTTCAGAGGAACCCTGTGAAGAGGCTTCATGAAGCTAATCTGAATCTACCCATCTCCGCTGCTAACATTCCACCTGGCTTAGAGGACAACGGACATGGTTCCAAGGATTTTGAGAAACAAAGAGGTGCTCAGACTCTTTCTCTCTCTCTCGCTCTCTCTCTCTTTCTTTCTCTGTTTCTTTCTCTCTCTCTCTCTTTTACACCCACCCATAGATAACATCTTAAATATATCTTTAATTACATACAATTAATATGACACTCAGAGCACCAATAGCCAAGTTCTTTGCTGTATTCCCAACGCCTAGATCTAAGTAAGAACAGAGCAGTCTCTCTCTCTATCTATATATTACATATATATAAAATAAATGAACAGATGAATATTTACTATATTCCCTTGGGTTTCAAGTTCTAGTGCCCGACCTTACCAGTAGACTTTTTATTAATACCCCTAGGAAGAGACTTTAGTTGTATTTTAATTTTACAAACATTCTTTTCATGGAGACATTTAAACTCCTCTAACTCCCTACACACGGTTATATTTTTCCTGATGGCAAAATACTAAACGTAAAGTAGGATTGAAAGAATTTTTAACAACTTGTTTCTTATTTCTCACTCAAAATACCCTAATTAAAGCATCTCATTAAAATTTTTGTATTTATCCTATATTTCTCTTACTTGGATATTATTTAATAACCAAAAGACAAGTCAGCAGGGTTAGTGACAGAACAAGATCATAGCACCAAATAAAGATTTGACCTCATCCTGGATTTTTCCTTACAGATCAAATATTTTCTCTTCTCAGGCTATATTTCTGGGATGAGAATGTCCACTCTATTAAAATTCAGATTACTTGATGAACTTCAGTACCCTTCAACAGAAGTAAAATTTCATGTAGAAACACTTATTAAACAGTGGTAAGTTGGCTCTGGGTGTGGGTACATATGTACCTAAGTCTTTGAGACAGATTCAAAACCAGATCCAGTCAGTCTGCCAGAAAGTACTGATGTTCAAGGGAAAAAATCTCAAGATTGTTGGAATTAGAGCCTTTCCCTCTGATAAGGCAGATGTGACACTTTAAAAGAAATCTGCTCTTCTGTATTTAATCAAAGTCATAATAACAAAAATAATCAAGGACCCATGGACCTTTGTTTGAAGGATATTGGTCTGGCTATTAAAGCACCTAGTCAGCATAAAAATAGAAAACAGAGCCTTAGTCCTGCCTTTCAAATCTTGCTGGCATCCCAGATGATAAGAGAACTGATGGGTAAAGGAGGGCTAGGGAAAGTTCTGTGCCTGGTAAGCATTTTTATGAGTCAATATATTTTTAAGCTTATCTCCAAGAATAAAAACCCAGTCACTTTTCTCGTAGGGATTTTTTTTAATATGACAAAATGTAAAGGTTTGCTAAATATGGGTGTTGAGAGTATCCAGATATTTATCATTCTCTGCATTTTCTCTTTTGGAAGCATTTCATAATAAAAAAATGATACAAGTATCAAAACTGCAGGAACAAAGAAAACAACCAGAACACACATTTTGGAGTTTACAAAGGATGCTTAATTTGCCTCTGTAGTAGTGAAAAATGTAAGACTTCTGATTCCAAGTTAGTATTTTTCAAATAATACCTGATTTCAAAATATAGATTATTTAGATGTTAAATTTGGTGACACTTTAACAAACATTAAAAGAAATCAACTCCCAGGAAATCTGAAGGTCCTCCAATATCAACATAGTGCTGACCATTCATCATATTTAACAAGGTGTATTGGAAATAGCTGAGTACTGACCTCCCCAGGACAAATGATCCTCTTGGGACGAGGGGCCTCTTGCTGTAACTGATACACTGCCAAATATAAAAAGAGAGAATTAAAAAGCATCAGCACATACCAACATGCCTTCAAACAGTTCCACCTAACCACCTTTCAAGAACTGCAAATTTCTCAACCAAAAATCAAAGGAGATACAGACACATTTTTAGACCGAATAAAGGCAGATCATTTACATGGAAATTAGTCACAATGACTATAAACGGGCAAAACTGATTTTTTTAAATTTTTATAAGGACAATTTAGTTTCATAATTGTTACTGGCATTGTTCATGTTATGGCTTTCTTGGAAGACTAGATAGGACTAAAATTCTGTCGACAATTTTAAAGATGAAATTCTACTTGTGAGTACCTAGGTAGTAAGATCATATAATAGGATTCCTGAATCTCAATGCTGATGTTTCTTGACATACCAGGGAAAGACGGGCATTAGAAGAGGAGTGGCATTCTCTGAAATGTTACAGTTATGGACAAAGACACAGCCGATTCTGTGAGTGAATGAAGCCCCAGCTCATTTCTCTTTTCACGAGTTCCATTTTTGCCCCGCCCATCACCACGGATACTTACCTACTTGACTATTTCCCACCCATTGTCATTCCTTTTTCTTGGGCCCTTTAGGATCTTAAATAATAATAACTCTCTTATATCCTGTTTTAAAGACAGACTTTCAGGCTTGGGCATGGAGGAAAGCAGGTAATTGTATACAAAAATGTAATTTATCAGAATATTATTTGTGATTTTTTAGACTATAATGAGTGATTTTCTGCTGCTCAGCTGGTTTGATTACTTCTCTTAGAGGAAAAGCTACTCTATGCAGGTACCTTGGGTTTCTACTTCCATGGAAATAGAGGTTGAAAATAAACCTACTTGATGTTATCTTCAGAATCTTGAAGAGGGAATAATTAATGTCAAATAAATCTATGAATCATATCATAGAATACATCTATGAAACGTTAAAAATTAGATCACATAAAGTCTTCTAGAAAATGTAATAAGAGAAGCAAAAACTTCTGGCTTATTCTTAGGTCTAAAAATAAAAGAAAGAAATTTTAATTGAAGGGCAGATGGTCATGTGGAAACAGGTGGAAATGATGGGATGTATTTTGTACCTATGGCTCCCCAATGCCCTCAGCTCAACATGGTTATTTTCTTACCTAATTAAGGGTAGATGACTCAGCTTCCTAACAGAGAAGAAACCATCTAACCCTCATATGGCTGTTTTAACGTGCCGCATTTCTAAGCTTAGGTTGCCCACACTAATGATGATGCCTGTGTCACTTAAGGACAACTGTAGCCACGTATCAGAGACAGGTCAGAGAAGGCTTCTTGTGCAGGAGGAAACATGAGGAAGAACTGGCAAAAAAATAGAGAAATAGTTTTGGACATTCCACTGACTCTCCCACTAGAGCCCATGCTCTCCTTAAATCATGACAGAGCCTGCATGGAATCCTTTATTCCTCTCGAATGAGCTCCAACACCAACAAACTGCTTTTCAGCAGGGTTTTGCTGTTAATGAGTGTAAAGGGAACCAAAGGGGGCATCCCCTAGAATCACAGAGCTTTAGAGCAATTGCAGAACCCACATCCAGAGAATCCTATCCTCTCTTCTCTTCCCATTGTCAATGCCCTCGGAAGCCAGCAGTTATATGTGGGGGGCATGGCTGGAACAGTTTTGTGAACACCGTTTTTAATGCTTCCCTTGAAGGTGGCAAAGGACGTACAGCTGTTATAAGAGAAGCATTTTAAGCTAAGCGCACCTTTGCAATTCATATCGGCAAATATTTGAACATCTGCCGTAGAACAGATACCACAGGGAGCATTATGTGGAGGCTTTGAGGATGAATGGAGGGGAAGAGAGAAGAGAAGGGAACCAGCATATCGAGTATCTGTTATGTGGCAGGAACAATGTCTTACTGAACGTTCACAAGAGCTCCGAGGACGGAACGTATCATTACCATGCTCATTTTTTATATGCGGAAATAAGTGCCCAGAGTGAAATATTTGCCCCAGAGCATCCAGCTAAAATGTATCCTTTCGATTCCAAAGCCCTGGTTTATTTTTCTATGCCTCAGGGCCTTTGCACTTGCTGTGCCCTCCACCTGGATTGCTCTTTCCCAAGATGTTCAGATGGCACTCCACCCCTTCATTCAGGTCTTCCCTGCCTTGCCCGACTTGGTATAAAATTCCATCCCATCACTCCGCTACCTTTACACCATTTCATGTTTCTTCACAGTACTCATCACCATTAACACACTGTATTTGTTTATTTTGTGTGCTGTCTCCCTTGACTAATGTGTAGGCTCTTTGGGGGCAGGGACTTTGTTCTTTCCACTGTGGGACGCTCAGCGCCTAAAACAGTGCTTGGCACATAGCAGATGCTTAATGCATATTTGTATGCATTGACTCATGGGTTACAAGCCATTCCTTCAAGGACACTGATCCAGTGAGGGAGATGCACGTGGAGAAACAAAACCAGGAAGGGCCAAGTGCTTTAATTAAGGGCAGAGGAGGAAGCAGTTCTTTTTACTCAGGTGGTCAGGATGGCTTCCCAAGGGGAGAAGCATGGGGCTCTCCTTGAAGAGTTAGCAGGGTTTCCACAGGTAGAGAAAAGAGAGGGGGGTACAAATAGAGGAAAGAGCCCCAGCAGTAAAAGGGAATGACGTGCTGATTGGTCCGTGAGAATCCAGTGTGCTGTTGCCCCGGGGTGGGCAGATGTGGGAGGAGGCCATGTGGGACTGAACCTTGAAGGTCATGGTAGGAAGCATGGATGTTCTTCTGTCAGCAATGGGGGGACAGTGACGTGTTTTGAGCAGGGAGGTGACATGATCTGGTCTGTTTCAGAATAATGACAATAAGGATAAGACTGTTCAGAAAAACAGAAGTTCTCATTTTCTGGAGACCTACTGTGTGCCAGACACCTTATCTACATTTCCTCATTTACTCCTCCCAACCAACCTCCAAGGTAACTGTTATTCTGCCCCTCAGTGACAAAGTAGTGGAGACGCCAAGCTGTGAAGAAGCTCAAGGTCACACAGATAATATGATGAAATCAAGATTTAAGGCCTGATTTCCAGGTCCCAAGGTCTATATTTTTCAGCCTCACCAGTAGTCCCTAAGGCAGATGGTGGAGCGGTCCCAAGTGGGGTTGCTTGCATTAGAATCTTCGAAGAGCTAAAATATAAATTATATAATTATAAGATACAGATTCTCAGACACCATTGTCTCTGGCGATGCTCACTCTGCCAGCCTGGCAAGGGGTCCCGAAATATGTTCTTTTTAAAGGTCTTTGGGAGATTCCAACACACAGCCAGGAGTGGGGGCCACTGCCCTTTGCTTCACTGAAGGAAGGATCGGAGGGGTATCCTTGGAGGCAGGGAAGCAAAAGAGAACTGTATTTTAGTTGTACGTAAAGGAGATCCTGAAAGTGTGAGTTAGGACAACACTAGTAGAAATGCAGATGAGGAGGTGAGTTGATTGCAGAGGAGGATGGCCAGGGCTGGATTGCAAATTGAATGGAGGAAAGGGCCTTGAATGCTTGAAAGATTGAGACGCCATTAACAATCACAGAGATTACAGGAGAAGGAATGTAAGGGACAGTTCCTCTCCTGTGTCAACAGGCTAAAGCCCTTAGCTGTATCCTCTAGGTATCCTCTGAGTAAAGAGAAACATGGTCATTCACCAGTCTTACAACCGGAAATAGTCCCAGCCAGGAGTAACTTTGAGGGGGGGGGGCCCTGAAAAACCCTCAAGCCAGGGGTGCCACCTCTCCTTGCTGGTCTCTGGGCAGCACACATCATTAATCAATCGTTATTTTTCAGTGAGCAGGTCTCAGGATCTACAAAATCTGCTCAGTGCTGTTCCAAGCAATAGATATTGACAAAGCCTGTTTGCCATCTGAATAATATGTCTCAATAAAGATAATGAGATGACAACCAATTGCCATGGCAGCCACAGAAGAAAATGGGGCCCTAGACTCTATCTCAGCTTCAGCCCCAGTCCCTCATTTTCAAGGTTGGCTATAACGAAACAAACATCCATGAGGCCCATTTAATATAACTGAAACATGTCACATAATCTTGAAAATGTCATGTCTTGAATTTTCTTTGTTCAACAAACCCACGTCACAAGCAAAATGCAATAACAAATGTCACTGCTTGGGTGATTCTGTGTGCTAAGGGGCAAGATGATAGACTGTGCTTCTACGGCCATGCTCCAAATCTGTCCCCGGCACTCCCCAGACCTGGGTCCTTGCAGCACAAGAGAGAACTCTTATTCTGGAATAAGCTGTTAGGCAGGGGGATGGGGTGGGATGGTCACTAGGGAACATGGAGGTAAGAGAAGGGGATCCCCTGCTCCCCAGGAAACCTGAAGCAGATTGAGAAATCAAGAGCTCACTGAGAGAGTGTTTTATTTTTTTCTTCAGTAAGAAAACTCGGCTCATCCTCTGGTAACACAATCAACCCACTCCCCATGGAGGCCGAGTGAAAGTCCTGGCCTGGGTGATGCTAAGCCCAGTCCAAACCCGTCAGCTCCTAAAAGACCCTGCAGGGATGTCCTCTAACAGCCACTTATCACTTAAGAGGGCATGTGGATCCAGGAGCCTAATCTGGCCACTTGGCTGTGACACTGACCCAGTGCCACCCCGCTCACTGCCCATGTCTTCCCGGTTTTCATGGGAAAAAACTCACGGGTGTGAGTAAGAAATAGCAGGGGCTTTCAATGGCCTCTTGGCTCAGCCCCACTTCCAGGCAACTGTGTACAGGCCTTGTCTTGCTAACAGAATGTCCAGTCTTACTGGGGATGGAGCTCTCCTCTGGTCCCATGGCACAGTGAAAAGCCTGAGGATGAGGCTGTGTAGACTTGAACCAGGGGGTCTCAGGCCTAAGTGTGTATAAGAAGCACCTGTGGGGTGTGATAAACTGCAGATCCCCCCACTCTTCCGATTCAGAAATCTGGCGTCAGGCTGAGGAATGGTTATTATAACTATTCTCCCCAGGTGACTCTGATGCCTGGGGCCTGTGGATCAGAATTCTGAGGTTCTAAACTCCTCTTTAGAAAAACAGGCACAAGCTGTGACTGCCTGACCTGCTGCCCAGGAGAGTCTCCGGGGAGAGATGTTGGCCACAGCATCTACTGCCTAATTGGCACTTGGCCTCTTAAACAATAAAATCTTCCAGAGTATACCCATGGCGGTTGGCTTTTAAACTCATCTGCTTAGTTCATAGTTCTGGCTTAAAGTTTAGAATGTGGCTTTACTTTATTTTTAAAGTAAACTTGAAAATAGCTTTTTTAAAAGAATTGAAACCAAATACTTCTCAGTGATTTCACCAATGCTTTGGGGTTTGGTCTTGAGTATTAAGGACTAGATGTAGATATATGATACTTTGGGACAAGATTATTCTTACCAAATAATCAGCTCAGGAAGTGATAGCATTAGCTTCTAAGAAAGAAAGGGGAGCAGGAAAGGCAGGAACTTAAGGGACTTCATGTGGCATCATTGTTCTTTGAGTCAAGACGGAGTCTTATCCATCCTTGCAGTCCCACAGCTCAAAGCACACTGCCTGGTCTAAGGCAAAGACTTAATATGCATGTGTTGAATGAGTGAATGAATGAATGAATAAATTAATAAGCAATCTACTTTATAGAAAATATTTAGAGAGCTGATTTCTAAGGTTCCTTATTCTTCTAAATTTCTAAATCAGACATTCATTGGTTGCCTTCTAGGCGTCCATTTCCATCTTCCCCATTTTAATGGTACTCCAAAGTTTCCAGTCACTCCTATGTAAACCTTCCTGAGTTCCAGTGGTGAGCCCTGATGGGTTTAGGGAAGTTAGTATATCTCAACTCTCTGACCACAGTGATGGAGTCAGGGTTGGGAACCCATGTCAAATACGGCTAAGACTCAATTCTAAGACTTTTGCTTGCAGTAGACTGTCCTTCTGCCTATTGCTCTTAAACGTGGATGTGGTAGCCCTGGTGCTATTGGTAGCTCTCTGGGGGTTACAAGAGAAAAGCCTACTAACAGTGGAGGCAAACCTAGGAAAGCAGAGCCAAGAAAGGAAGAGGTACACATTGGGTTCTAATAATGTCGTTTGAGTTGCTGGACCAAGTCATGCCTGAAGCCAGTGCCTCTAGACTTTTTGCTTATGTCAATCAATGCGTTTGAGAGGAATATTCTGTTACTTGCACCTAAGAGCATTGCAATTAGCATTAAAATTTAAAAACAGCTTCTTAAAGTGGATCATTATGAGGCAGACTAATTTTCTTTTAGGAATAACGTTATAATTGGGACTAAGGCTTCATAATAAGAATCTGATATCAAATAAGTCAATATTACAGCCAACAATAGGTGATGGATGAAAGCAAAGACATACCTATATACTCCTAAAATCATTGTAAATAATCAGTTTTCAAACCAAGTCCTATAATATGGCAAAAATGAACTGTATCTGGTAAATGTATGAGAAATTTCAAAGTACCAAGTAAATGCCAGAGCTAGAAAGTTAAGTGTGTGATGGGAAAGTATGGATTCCATAGATGATATGTTAATGAGTCTGACATCAACATGTAAAATTAATCTCTGAAAGGATGGTTTGTGAGTATTTCAAAGAGAAACAGCTTGGTGATTCCTGAGGTTCAGAATGGGTTTACCAACAGGTTATTTAAAACCAAACAAATTTCATATTCTGATAGGTTTGTTGGATTTTCAGATAAGGAAAATGCTATTGTTTTAACATACTTGGATATTAACATGTATCTCATGAAGTTCTTCAAGGCCCTCAGATTTCTTCTCTTTATTTATCCTTCAAGACCCACATGCAACTTTAACCTCTTTTAGAAAGTCTTCTCTAATCCCAGGAGGTAGAGGAGCAGTAGTACATTGTTGCTTCAGTCCATTTGCATGTTAATTGGTTACATCTGTCTCCTTTCTAGACCGTAAATTGGAGGAAAGTATGGACCACATTTTAGCTACTGTTGATTCCTAATGCTTATCCTAATGCTTATAATGTATGTCTGCTGAAAGACCAAATGAGTAGATGATAAACTTGGGAATAAGAGGGAGTAGCATGAGCTTGGTAATGATATTGTTAGATGAGTTTATAGTAGTCCAACACCCTAATTCAAAGAATTAATGGACTCAGGACAACCAAAAGAGAGTGCTTTCTCAGTAGTACCCTGTGGATCTTCGATCAACCTGTTTTCGATGCTGTGGATGGCCCTGCTGTTGGCATACTCCCTTCAGTTGTAGAGTTCTGCATCACTAGAGACCCTCAAATACAGCCTGGATGACTATTAGTTGAGCAGAATAAAGAAGAACTTCATATATGTCATTAGGTTTGTATTAAATGGCCTCACTTATCCCTTCTGCATCTAAAGTTTTATGATCCTAGAGCAAATTAAACACACACAGACACACACAACTTGTTTAGATCAAAAAATCAAACTTAAGACCAATATACTCTGGTAAAGTTGATATAGGAACATGTAATTAACAACACCTTTTCTGGTTTCCTTAGGACATAAAAGTGCTTTTAAGAGATACACTGGGTGGCCCAAGGTCTCTTAGCAAAAAGCGAAATGAATTTGAGCCAGTGCCATCTTCTCGCTTCAGTAAAGCTCTCTGCGGTGGCATTCACTCAACAAATATTTATTGCGTAGTTAACGTACGCAAGGCTGTGTGTAAGGCAGTGTGCAAGGAACAGTGAGTCACGGGACCCCCCAATACCTCTCACTACAGATATTTTGTTGATTTACGGTCAGAGCGCTTCACACTCCATTAGGAAACAAACAAACAAAAACATCCAATTACTTAGTCATTAGCATTGCCTTTTAAAATAGAAGATCAGAATGCATAACATTAGATTGGAAGGGCCCTTAGAGACCCAGCACAACCCCTTTATTTCACAGATGGAAGAACAGACTCATGTAATAAAGAATGAGGTGCCTCTCTATATGCTGACATAGGAAGATAAAAACAAGGTATTTGTGAAGTGAAACAAGCAAGTTGAAGGACACCGGGTACAGCATAAACCCATTTTTACAAAAGGGAACAACAACAAACTATTAGGCATGTGTATTTTAAACACGTGGAAAGATATGCTTTCCAAAACTGACAGGGCCAGTGATTGGAAAAGAGGAGTGGAATATGGGGTGAGAGCTGGTATGCGGCCTATGGGAAATTTTTGCTCTCAGCTTTATGTATTTCTCTAACGTTTGTCTTTTATGTAGCTTTGTATTGCTTTTGTAACAAATACATACATACACAGGTATATGCATATGTGTGTGTGTCTGTGTGTATGTATATACTTATCTCTATACTTATGTATACAATTTTAAATAGAAAGAAAAAAAGATTGGCAACTTGCAGGCTGTGAGTCTGGCTTGCTTCTGGGCTCCACTCTGAATGCCACTCCAAGGTTTCTCATAAAACCTCTGCCAAGTTACTGAACCCCTCTGAGCTGTGGTTTCTTTGTATGTGAAACAGGGATAAGAGTGGTACTGGTCGCTTAGGGCTGTGGTGCGATTCGCGACTTCAGGCACAGAGCTAGCATGGTGGCTGGCACACTGCAGGTCTCAACGGGCGGTAGAAACAAGGGCAACATCAATAATGATAGAAATAATTATTCTTATTATTGCTGTCCAGAAGCAGAGCCTGAATGAGAGCCTGTTCCCTGGCTCTCAGCACAGTGGCTCCCCACACCACACTCCTCCCCTCTGTCACTGGAGAATTACTTAGTCAGGCGGATGATACTAAGGAAAGAGAAAACCAGCTTGAGGTGATGACAAGTGCCTGCCCTCATGAGGGGAGACGGATTGATGATCGATGATCAGATAATCATCTCTGTTTCTAAGGAGTCACCCTTAGTGACCAAACATTATCCATTGCTATCTGTTAATTTTTCTGTGGTAAATGTCATTTGATATTACAGATTTAAGATGAACAGCCAAGAACATAATTCATGGAAGTCAACACACTAACCCTTGCTGACCAACTGTGAAAAAAAAAAGAGGAAGGAAGGATGGAAAGAAGGAAGGAAGGAAGACAAGGAAAGTCCCAAAGAAAGGTAGAGAGTCAGAATGTCCATCTTTTTTTTCCCTAAGCATTTCCCTAAGCGGGTCACAGGCAGCTGGCTCTCAGAGGTCCTGGCCAGGGGACAGGGTTCTTCCAGTTCTCTCTGACCAATATCTCTCCTTAGCAGAGGAAGAGAGATTTGGGTTTGCAGTGCTGTGATGCGAGAGTTTGTGTGCACTAAATCAACAGGAAAAATTGTTCAAAAGGCAGGCCGACTAAAGACTTCTGAGGAGATTCTGATTTTAGATACTCACAGTATGATTTCCATATTGGAGGCTGGTATTCTTCAGCATCTAGAATAAAAAGAAAGAAATCAATCCGTCAGCTTGAACGTCAAACTGTCAACTTGTGTCTTCTCTGGAGGAACAACTGTCTGTCAGCAGTATTTGCCTTCTGGTCCCGGGGGCCTCTCAGCTCGTTTACGGGACAGTTCCAGGCATGAGGGGGGAAGTGTACATGGCAACCCTTGTGGATCCAACACCACTTTCTTCATGTCACTTACCATGACAGAATCAATTGCTTAACCATTTTCATAGAGCCCAGTAAATCAAAAAAGATTTTTAAAGCAATTAACTTGATTGTACCCTCCAGTAATCCTTTCAAACAGTATTTACTTAACTTGGCATAATAAACATATAATTTATCTCACAGATTCCAGTCAGACCTTTAGCCCATTTATTAAGACTTGAGGGCAAGACGCAAAGTGGCAAGTATGTAATATTAAATCTGTTGAAGTTGTACAACTCAACCAACTGAACTCCTAGGTCTGACAGCTGAGACACTGATGATTCAATTGGAATCGCATTATGTCCTTGAATTTACTCCAGTGTGTGACTTAGGAAATTTCCAGAAAACCTCTCAGCAATCAATGTCAGAGTGAAAGAGTTACAACAAAATGGAGAGGACGAAATTGTTATTCATCAATCTAGAAAGCAGACAATGGAGAAAATCTGCTTGTTCAGTCAACTCAACAATCCCAGTGCTGACGGCTGAATTTATAATTTTGACGGAGTTATTAGAGCCCTCCTGAGCTCATAGCTAAGGTCTTGGTAAAACATACTCTAGCTTAAACAGCCAGAGGGAAAACTCCTTTTCCCCGACTCATAGAATGTTAAGCTGGGGAAGCTTTAAGAGTTCTCTAATTCAGCGCTTTTTGATAAGGAAACTCTGTTTTTGTCATCCTGCACGCCTATGGCATCCCACACCCATCCTTATGCTGCCCTTGTCCTTGTGAACTGTCACATACTACTTTCATGCAAAGGAACAGAAATTTTCTGATCTCATGCAGTAAGAGAGTTTGAGAATTTTTCCCCTCCTGAGAAACAAATATACTTACTATCAATAAAAAGTAACTCAAGAGTGGTGAACTTCCCCAAATCCTACTCAATTACAGTCATGTAGCTTAAATTAAGTTCTTTCACAATTCATACTTGCTTTCTGGGGCCCATCCTATCACAGAGGCAACTAAACACCTCCTAAGATAGTTTCATACAAATGCATCTGGATTCTCAGGCTTGCATTGTCAGGAACCTACCTATGGATAATCGGCCACATAGGCACACACACAAATACAGTGTATTAATAATGGTTTATGTTGTTATTCAAACCTAGTTTGCTAAATAAAAGTGAAGCTCTTAATACTTTTGTCAAAGTAGACAATGTAATAGTGAGCTTTTAACCTAAAGAAGCAATTAATTTCATCTTATATGTGACACAGACCAATTTTAATGGGTTAAGATGAGTGTTTGTTCATAATAACATTCAAATAAAATAAATCATGTTGCCGAGTTTACAACAAAATTCTAGAACCATCCATACAATACCATCTCACCAGAAAAACCAGGTCCTGAATGTTAAAATATTGATGACACCTTCAAAAATATTTTTCAAAGATAAAGATCAATACGCACACACACACACACACACACACACACCAGACTGCATGGAAGTATGAATCCCTGAGATGTCATCTATCCAAAGCTGTCTTCTTATTTTGTATGAGATTTACTCTATAAGGTAAGTACAACCCCCAGACCAAGAAGTTGTCAAGAATATTCAGAACCTAGAGTGCAGCTTTCTACATAGTCAGGGAAGTTCCCCCCCAAATAAATAGTCTCCTTAATGCAGGTTTTCAAACATAGTTCAGATGCTCAACTTGGATTTCCTAAGGTCTTCTTACCTAAAGTCAGAAGTTTGGATTAGATGGCCTCTCACTGTTCATTTCAGTCTTGCTCTGTGAAAAACCTAGAATTTTGATTCATCTGAAATGCTGGTGGCTCCTAACCTTTAAACTTTCATTTAGGCTTCCCTGCACATAAACACCTTATCCCTTTCTGGTTGCTCCTTGTTGGCAACGTCACAAAGAGGTGAAGAAAGCCATCCACAGAGAAGGGAGTTCACAATGCTCCCTTGCTTAAAATCCTCCAATGTCTCCCATCTGCACTTGGAACAAAATACAAACATTATACTGTGGCCTCCAAGGCCCTGTGTCCTCTGGTCCCTGCCCTCCTCTTCACTCCACTGCAGGCACTTCCCCCGTTTTCATGTATCATCCAACCATACTGGCCTTCTCTCTCTTCCTAGAACAAGTCAAGTTCTTCTGAGCCCCTGGCCTTTGCTCCTGTGGACCCTCCATGTAAGAACTCTCCTCCAATAGAGCTTTGCACAGCTGACTTGTTCTGTCATGCAGGGCTCAGCTCAAATGTCACCTCCCATGGGCCACCCCTGTCAATCCTGTGTAAAGCAGCCTTCCCCCAACCCCACTCACTCTCCTTCACAGCACTTATTACCATCTGAAATTATTTATTGATTCGTTCGCTTGTTATTACTGGGCTCATCCCACTATTAGCCAAACTCCATACAAGCAGAAATTTTGCCTCGTTCACTTAGGTCTCATCGGCCCTTAGAAGGGTGCCTGGCATATAACAGACATTCAAACAGCATGTGTTAAATAAATGAACAAACTCTCAGGGTTCATATCTTACCTCTGACAACTATTGGCTGAATAACTTGAAGCACGTTACTCAACTTCTTTTAAGAGCCTCTCAATACTTATCTTTATAAAACAGAAAAATAAATGTACCTACCTCATAACTGATCTCTTAGGGTTATTGTGTCAATTAAATGAGATAATATATATAAAGTTCTTGGGACAGTGCCTGGCAAATAGCAAGTTCTCCATGAAGCCCCACTAATGTTGTCATGGTGCTGTTGTCACTGTTATATCACCCGGTCCTGGTTCTTCCCGGGTGAGCTCAGGCTCTTGTCTTCTCTTGCTTGGCCACAGCCAGTGACTATCTCCCTTCTTGCCCCCAGACCTGGAGCCTGTAACTAAGTTCCAGTGTTATTGTCATGGAAGGTTTCTCTTTCTCATAAACGCATTCAAAGTGAGAGGCCATTTGTCATGCTTCAGTGGAACAACTATAATTACCTTGGTCTTAGGGATTCGTTTCACGAGCCACTAAAGCGCACTGTCAGGAGGCCTTGGCCAGGAGACAAGGCACAAAACATTTTTAATATGTTGACACGAACCTCTAGCTGCGTCCAACATGGCCCTGCCAACATCACATTTGTCCCAGTTTCACACAATAGTTTTTAAAAGTCTGCTTTACTCTTGGATAGCCTGACACCGTATTTTTTTTTTAAACCTGGAATAGGTTTTCTAGGTCATTTAGTTCACCTTCCTCATTTAGCAAATGAGGAACATGAAACGAGAATGATGAAGTGGCTTTCTCAAGGTCATAAAACAAGCGGGAGGCAGAGGTGGGATCAGAGCAGGGAGCTCTGCCCTCCAGCCTCTGACACACTGTCAACCTTACCAGGCAGCCCACCCTACTTTACAGAGACTAACATCAGGAAAAAAGTTATATAACAGATTTGTTACTGCAATTCTTGTGATGCTTGGAAGAAAAAATAAAATAGAGAAAAGAAAGAAAATCAGTAGTATGAGGCAGACAATGATAAATATCATATGATACCACTTATATGTGGAATCTAATAAAATGATACAAGTGAGCTTATTTACAAAACAGAAACATACTTGGAGACTTAGAAAACAAACTTAGAGTTACCAAAGGGGAAAGGTCAGGGGGGGATAAATTAGGAGGCTGGGATTAACATATACACACTACTGTACATAAAATAGATAAACAACAAGGACCTACTGTATAGCACAGGGAAGTGTACTCAATACTTTGTAATAACCTATATGGGAGAAGAATCTGGAAAAGAATAGATATATGTATATGTATAACTAAATCACTTTGCTGTACACCTGAAACTAACACAACACTGTAAATCAACTATACTCCAATATAAAGTAAAAATTTTTAAAAAAATTGGCATCAAGTCAATGGTGGGACAGTATTCCACTAATACACATACCCCATCTAACAGTTAAAGTCCAGGAGATATAAGACACAGGAAGTGCTGACAACAAAAGGCATTATGCTTTGGGGAAGGGTATTATTTTGTTAAACATTTTAGAGAAATGGGTATAAGGCAGAAGGAAGGAGGAGGAAGTAGAACAGAAGAAGCTCCATGTTCTAAGGAAAAAACTATCATTGAACCCAGATGGGCAGTGATACATTATTCGAAAGGAACAATGAATTATAAAGGTCAAAGAGGCTTAGAAAATAAATTGCTTAAAAATGTTGACTAATATGTATCCAAACTTTAAAAAATGTGTAAACTTTTTGACTCAGCAATTCTATTCATGGGAATTCAGCCTAAAGCAGTAATTGAACATGTGTACAAAGATGAATGTTTGAACAAAGTGTTCATTGCTGCTTTGTGTATAACAGTGAATCTAACAGCCCAGAAAGAAGGGAAGGGTTAAATAAATTACCATCGACTATAGCCATGAAAATGATGGCATGGGTCAGAGCTCTGTGGTCCAGAGCACGGCCTCTAGAGCTAGACTATCTGGGTTCAAAACCTAGGTCTGTCACTTACTAGCTGTGTTACCTCAGGCAAGTTATCTCACCTCTCTGGGCTTCAGTTTTTCAATTTACAAAATGGGAGTAATATTACTACCCAACATACAGCATGTTTTGAAGATAGGATGGGTTGTCTAGCATGTAGTAAACTCTATCTTTGTTGTTATTATTATCTTTCCTTAATGACATAGGAAAATATTCATGCTACATTATGCACTAAACAAATCAGGTTACAAAACAATTTAACAAATATGATCCCATTTTAAGGAAAAGATAAATATTTATATACACAGAAATGATCTACAAGGCTATAAACCCAATTATTAACATTTGCTATTCCTGATAGTGAAAACATAGGCAATTTCTAGTTTTCTCTTGTTGCTCAGCTGCATTTCCTAATTTTCTGTTCATATTGCTTGTATAAAAATTAACATGAATGAGAAATAAATTCATAGGAGCGCTAGGTGGTTTCTCTTTTTGAACATGCTGTCTAAATAAATCACCACCTTGAAAATAAAGCAGAAGTAAAAAGATCCAATAAAAAATAATTCCTATAATAACACATGCAGCATGCACAGTATTAGTCCAGAAGAGCTAAGGGTGAAGTCAAAAGAAAAGAGACCAGGGCTTCTGCAGTAAAAAGCCAAGCCCAGTTCCCTTGGCCCTCTTAAAAATTCTGCAAAATAAATACTAATGAGCAATTCTAAGCAGGTTGGGAAGCAGGTATCTCTGCTCATTGAAGAGGGAGGGAAAAGGGGAAAAAAGATATAGATGCTTAGAAAACAACCAAAACCTTACAAAAATAGGTAATAAAACCACACAAATGAAATAATCTATAAAGACTGGAACATATGAAACAAAAAGAAAAGAAAAAAGAAAGAAAAGCTGGTTTGAGGGGCCTGGAGGTACAGGTTAAACAAGGGGAGTTTGGGGGAGAATGGATACATGTATATGTATGGCTGAGTCGCTTTGCTGTGCACCTGAAACTATCACAACATCGTTAATCGGCTCTACTCCAGCATAAAATAAAAAGTTAAAAATAAACCTTAGAAACAATTTTGAGAAAACCTTACATGCTGAAGTAGCTAAACCCTGAAAAGACAGCACTGCCATTCTGAACTGTTGGGGAGGATGAGGAATTCTGGGATCAGCATACGGAAAGCTCTTCCATGTGTGAGGCCCAAGGAGAGGGAGACAGGCGATAGAGAGCATGTGTCATAAAAAGTCATCTTTCTAGATCAAGAGCACGACAAAAATAATTTAATATGTCTGTTAAAATACACAGCATGTTGCAAAGCAGAAAAATCCCAACAATTAAAAAATGTATATTTTAGAAAGTTCCTAACCTCAGAAAAAACCACCATAAATAGACTTATGTGAATCCTTCCAGATTTTGCCTTGTAAAAGGTTAGAATAAAAATTTATAAAAATGGTCTCATATCATATATAGTGTCCTGCAATTTGCTTTTGAACTTAATGATATTTCTTAGGCATGTTTTCCATGTCAGTACATATAGATCTGCGGCTTCCTTTTTTAAAACTGTGGGTTGGTTTTCCACTATATCTGTGTACCAGAATACGAAAATGCATTTAATTCACTTATGTAAACATTTCCAATTGATGGACATTTAAGTTATTTTCAATATTTTGAAACAATGCTTCAATGATAGGCTATACACGTAGTTTATATTCTGGGAAGTTGAACTGCTGGGTGATGGGTGTATTTCTGATTTTCAAAGCTATTGTGAAAATGGCCTTCAAAAAGATGTATCAATTGGAACTCTCAATCATGTGTGAAAGAGTGCCCATTTCCCCACACCCTCACCAAACACTGGCTGTTATCAATATACATTTTAATTTTTGATGCCTTTAATACTCAATTAGAAAAAATATACAAATGAAACTAAGTACATTTGTATGGAAGCAAATGGCTGCACAGAATGCTCCTGGGAATGAACCTGTGGAAACATATGGCCAAGGAGTAAGGCAAAAACACGCTAATCCCCCAAGTTCTGGTGGCTGCAGCTGGAAGGCTATATTCTTCCAAGCATTTTTAGCTCCAGAAATATGTTGATTTGATGGAATCACCTGAGGAGCAAGTGTAAAGGAATTTGGGGACTGATTAATGAAGAAAAATTACAGAACACCATGTGCTACACTTGGGCAAGTGACAACCAGAGAGGAAATACCTGTAAACATCAAGGAGAGCCAGATTCCTTCGCTTGGCTCAGTGGAGGATGACGAGACTCACAGAAAAACACACGCAGGGGCTTTGGAAAATGAGAGGAGTGAAAGATTCACCAATTTTGAGAATGATCTACCAAGGAAATTGGAGATGACCCACCCTTAAGAATATTTCAAGAGAAGCTGCCTATACTGCATCAGGAGGATGATTTGGGAAATAGAGGGTGGAAGAATTGGGTCCCTCCCTCTGCCATCCCCTCTCCCAGAAGAGCCAGGTCTCTGCTGTCACTTTTGATTTATTGATGCACACATTTGCAAATGGGCTGCAGTTCATGGGCTTTTTCCAGGGAAGTTGGGTGGAAACAGGTTTTTCAATCAGCCACGGGACAGCTTCACAATGAGATGACAGTTTGGAATTTGTTGGGCTTAATGGGCACAGAATGGGTTGGGATGCAAACGAAAGCAAACAACGACAGCCCAAGAAGTATGCTATGTTTGTGTACATGCCGCAACATATCCTAGACACACACACACACACACACACACACACACACACGATGCCCAGGCTTGGGTCTTCGGAAGCGTGTGAGGGGCCAGAGCGGGCAGCCTGCGGCTATGGTCTTTTCAGGCCATTCCAGCCCAAGAGTGCCATGCGTGAGCAGTGAGATGACCTGGAGATCATCCTAACTGCCGTGAAACATTGAGATGTCAGGGCTATTATGGAACTTTCTTGCTGTCACACTGGCTAAGGGATACAGAAATGTGTTCTAACACTTGTCACCTGTCCAGGCCCCCGGCACTCCCCTGAGAAATAAGACATCCATGCATTCTCTTTGGAAACTGCTGCTTGGGTAAGGAATGAAGCCCTGGTGTGCATCTGACTGTCGCTCTCATTTCAGGGATTTTTTTGTAACTGATTTAGTCCTAATTGCAGAGAATAGTTAGTAAGACATATTCCAGAAATTACTGCTGGGCCCACAGGCTGGGCCCCAAGGCCAAGGCTAAACTGAGATTTTCTAAAGATGATGAAGCCAACCATCGAGGGCCTTGGGCTGGAGTTTGTGGTCACTAGAGGGCACTGAGGCCACACGGAGCTTCTGTCTGGGCCACTTATTCTGTATGTAGAGGCATGATGAGTTTCTCCTGTTCAACAGGTATTTATTGAATAAATACAGTGAGGCAGGCCCTGGGAACGCCTCAGTGAACAAGGCAGGTAGGGCTTCAAGCTCTGCGTGATCTGGCCCCTGACCACCTCTCCCTGGTCATCTCATTTGTCTCCTCTCTTGCCCACTATACCTCAGCTACTCTGGCCTTTTTTTTTTTTTCCATTTTTATTGAAGTATAGTTGATTTACAATGCTGTGTTCATTACTGCCGTACAGCAAAGTGATTCAATTATACATATATATATGTATATATATATATTCTTTTTTTTAAATATTCTTTTCCACTATGGTTAATCATAGAATGTTGAATATAGTTCTCTGTGCTGTATAGTAGAACCTTGTTGTTTCAGCCTTAGAGATGTTACACAGCCTTAGAGATGTTACACAGTCTTAGAGATGTTACAGTCTAGTAGAACCTTGTTGTTTCAGCCTTAGAGATGTTACACAGCCTTAGAGATGTTACACAGTCTTAGAGATGTTACAGTCTCTTCCCTCTGATTTATACATGACCGGCTTCATTATCATTTGGATCTCAGCTTAAATGTTCTGGCTCCCCAGAGACATCTTCCTGTACCATTCAACTTAAAGCTGTGTCTTGGATACCTTTTTAAATTCTTTGCAGAGCCTTTTCACTATCTGATTTTTTTTTTTTTTTTTTTTTTTACTATGTGCTTGTGTATTTCTTTGTTTGTATTTTGAGACAAAAATATAGCCCAGGCTAGACAGCACTTATGAGAGCAAGAACCTCATTTATCTTGTTCTCTGAAGTCTGGGTCACCCTTAGCTTATCGAGTACCTCTGATGAATTTTAGAAGGTGCCCCTTTCAGGCAGGTGCATGGCTTGGTCACTGGACAGCACACCTGTGTGTGAAGAATATGCTTCCTTTGGGAGACACAGCCCTGAGTCAGAGCACAGGCCTGGTGAGGTGAGCCCAGACTGGGTTCAGCCCTAACCCATCCCCTCAGCTGGGCACTACCAGCATGACTGGAACGGCCCTGACTCTTGTATTCAGGAGGTAGTAGCTCCTCAATAGAAAGCTGGCTAAGTGAAAGGCAGATTTGTTGCCTTCCTGTTGAGGGATACAAACAAAAATAAGGAGGCAATCCAATAGCAAGAGGATATATAAAGGAGTATCTAGCAGAACTTCCTAACCCTCAGAAGGCTGAATGGGGCCTGGGCCAGTTACATCTGGCCTCGAGCAGCTCTGTCCAGGGCTCCTTCAAGAATCGTCCCAGAAAAGTGGAGTCTAAGAGCAAGACCTAGGGTCCCCAAAGACTGAGAGAATCATAAGTAACTTCAGTACCATTGCACATTAAGCCTAGTCAAGGAGGCACGCTATCGCCCAGATAGCTACTTACAGCAGCCCACGGCAAGGAGTGCCTTTGTGAGCAAATGGGCTCATGGATCGTGAACAGTAGACCAAGGTGTGGCCTGTCAGGACCAAAGGCAAGACAGAACATGGTGCTGAGAGCTAGAAGTGGTTCAGCCTGCTGGATGAAACAGAGAGACCATGGTGTGTGTGTGGGGGACGGGTGTGTGTGTGTGTGTGTGTGTAGGTTTCAGAATGGCTAGGAATGAAATTAGAGAGGCACGCAAGGGCCAGATAATGAAGGGCTTTTAAAACCATGCTAAGGGCTTGCCTTTGTTCTAGAAGGAAGGGGAAATATGCACAAGGAGGATACAGCATCCAGTTTGCATTTCAGAAAGATCACTCCAACTGCAGTGTGAAATCAGACTGGAGGAAGAGAAGACGGGAGGGATGGAAGATAAGGGGGGTGGAGACCAATCAGGGAGCTGGGTAGTAACCTAATCAGGTGACACTAATGGTTGGAACTCGAACAGTGTCAGTGGAGATGGAGAAAACGGAATGGGTTTGGAAGATGTTGAGAAGACAGAATCTACAGGACTTGGTGATAAATTGGACGTAAACAGAAAAGGAGAGGAGGAAACATGACTTCTGGTGGAAGAAGATGAATGGTTTTTGGCATAAGGAACTGGATGGATAGTGATGTCATTCACAGAAATAGGCCAGACCAGAGGAGGAGCAGGTTGGGCAGATGGTGATGCACTCAGCTTTTCCCTGTTGGAAAGAGATGTCTATGGGACAGCCAAGTGAGCATATCTAAGGGGCTAGGAGTTTAGAAGAGAGATCTAGGCAAGAGATCTAGAAACGGAAGCCCCAACATACAGATGGCGACTGCAGCCCCTAAAGTAGTTGACACACAAGGCCTTTGACAGAACCCCCCAGGAACATCAACATTTAAGGGATAAGAAGAAGAGGAGAGTAAGTAGAGACCTGAGAGATAAGAGAGAAACCATGAGATGGGGTGATGTGAAAGGCAAGACAAGAAAGATTTTAAAAGGGAGACGTGGTCAAGTGTATCAGAAGCTGTTCACGTGAGACAAGCATGAGGAGGACCCACTGCTTTAGCAACAAGGGGTTTATGATGACCTTGCAATGGAGTGTGGGCAGAAGCCGCAGTTAAATAAGATGAAGGGTGAATGGAAGTTGAGAAAACTGAACTTGTGAGTATGAACAAATCTTTTGGGAGGTGTGGCAGTGACATGGAGGCGAACATCTCTTTCCAATAAAGGGGGATGAGGATCAAGAGAGATAAAAGACATAGGAGCTTTAATTCGGATATCATTGTCATTACCTCTTGCCTGTGTCCCTGGTCTCCCTTTCCTCCAGGGCCTTCTCCCCACTTCCTGGTCCTAAGTTTCTATAACATGCAGGTTCCTCCCAGCATGATGGAGCTGCTTTCCTGGTGGATAAATTCCTCCTTTAAAATTCATATACTTCCTCCTCTGCTATTTCTTTAGAGACAACCCCACACTCACTACTTCCATTCAGTCTGGAATCCTCTCTTCTCCCCCAGCCCCCAACAATCTCCCTTCCAGCATTTGCCTGCCTCTTCACAAATTCTTTTCATCAGAGGAATGTCTTCCTGGCTTTCCTCCAGAAGCCAGGCATTCATTTATTCATCCAACAAATATTTACCTAGAACTTACAGACTACTTGGCACAAAATATTGCACTAGGCACTGGTGTAGCTATAAAGGCAGGATGCAGAATCTAATCACAAGAAATCAGAAGATGAAATAAAGACATCAGCTCATTCACTCCATTCAACAAGCACTGCCTGCTGGGCATCCAACTTCTGGCCACATGTGCATTGTAACCAAAGCATAAGGTAGAAAGTGGCATGTTATATAGAAAGGTTAGACCGAAAAGTGCTGTTAAAATGGAGAGGAAAGAGAGATTGTTTTACTCAGTTATTTCTGTTTTTTAGTAGAAAATGGCTTTTTAAAATCTTTTCTTGGCATTCCCTGGCAGTCCAGTGGTTAGAACTCAGCGTTTTCACTGCAATATAGTTGATGTACAATATTAAGTTACAGGTGTACAACACAGTGATTCACAATTTTTAAGGGTTATACTTCATCTGTAGTTATTATAAAATATTGGCTATATTCCCTGTGTTGTACAATATATCCTCGTAGCTTATTTGTTTTTATAAGCTTATTTATTTTTATACGTAATAGTTTGTACCTCTTAAGCCCCTATCTTGCCCCTCCCCCATTCCCTCTTCCCACTGCTCAGTTATTTCTTGATAATTATTCTTTTAAACATCTCTTTCCTGAAGAAGATGTCTTCTTCCTTAGAAAAGACAACTTAGGTGTACCTCCAGGCAGCTCTCTACTCTTGCCATTTAGAAAAGCCATTTTCTTCTCCTATTATAATAATATCTTTCTTGTGTGCCTTGAGCTTACTGTGGGTATTTGTGTCTCTACATACATAGTGGTAGTGGCAGTGATAGACTAAATTCTCATGAAAGCAGCTCATAAATCAGAGCCCTGGAAATGTTGCTACTGGCAAGGAAAGAAAGATTTTTTGCCTGTATTATATTTGGAGTCAAATAGAGGGAAGTCTTAGTGCAGAGACAGAAGAGGAAGTGAGGTCTTCTACCAAGAGTGGGAAGGAATTTTAAGTACCCAGTAGATTCTAGATTTGGGGGTAGGTCGCTTATATACATTATATCTAATCTTTACAATTTTCCTGAATCATCTCTCGCCATGCATTCACCCATCTATTCACTCATCCCTCTATCCACCTATCCATCCATCCAGCCATCCATCCATCCATCCATCCATCCATTCATCCATCCATCCATCCATCCATCCCTTCGGCAAAT
This sequence comes from Balaenoptera musculus, assembly GCF_009873245.2. Lineage (NCBI taxonomy): Eukaryota > Metazoa > Chordata > Mammalia > Artiodactyla > Balaenopteridae > Balaenoptera > Balaenoptera musculus. The sequence continues at coordinate 48,032,581 of NC_045793.1, forward strand.
ACTTATGTGCCAGGCACTGTGCTACACAGTGCTATATAAAGATATAGCCATGAGCAAGGCAAACTCAGTCCCTGCTTTCAAAGTGCCTTCAGTCTAGCAATGAAGGCAAACAAACATTTGAAAAGTAATCACAGGGCTTCCCTGGTGGTGCAGTGGTTAATAATCTGCCTGCCAATGCAGGGGACACGGGTTCGAGCCCTGGTCTGGGAAGATCCCACATGCCGTGGAGCAACTAAGCCCGTGCGCCACAACTACTGAGCCTGCACTCTAGAGCCCGCGAGCCACAACTACTGAACCTGTGTGCCACAACTACTGAAGCCCACGTGCCTAGAGCCCATGCTCCACAACAAGAGAAGCCACTGCAATGAGAAGCCCGCGCACTGCAACGAAGAGTAGCCCCCACTTGGCGCAACTAGAGAAAGCCCGCATGCAGCAACGAAGACCCAACGCAGCCAAAAATAAATAAATAAAATAAATATTTTTTTAAAAAAGGAAAAATTACAATAAACTAGGAAAAACATGACAGACAAAGTTCAGGGTGCTAATTAAGGAAGCATATAACGGGGGTCTTGTAAGTATTTTTATCTCCTAGCTATGAGGAAGATGAAACTCAAAAAGATTCAGTAATTTTCCCAAAGTCACACAGTTAGTGGCAAAATTCAAATCCAGCTCTGTTTTGCTTCAGAGCCAATTGATTTCTCTCCCCATGGCCCTAATCCCACAGAGGAATCAGCAGTGCAGAAGCTAAAGTGAAAATTTCAGCTCTTTCTTATTTCTCTTCTGCTTCAATGATATAACACAGTTTGAACACTGTAGAAAGCAGCATTAGAGAAGCAAGAATACTTAGGACATTATTCCTTTTTCTGCCATTTTTTTAGACCAAAAAATGTGAAATCTCACTAACTGGAATCCCCTCCCTCCTTTCTCTTCTCCTCCCCTCCTTCCCTCTCTCCCTTCTCCCTCTATCTATTTCTCCCACCATCCATCCCTATTCTTCTTCCTCAAGAGCCCTCTATGTATCAGGTTCTGTGTGTGACTCTTCCCCAGTTTCATTATCAATAGAAATATTCAGCCCGTGCCTAGACCTGGCTTATCAGCAACCAGTCTGGCAACAAGTGGGCCCCCTGGTTTAACACCACCATTCTTCACAACTGGTTCAGTTCATAACAAACAGCACAGTTAATATAACCGTAGTAATTGATGGCAAGCATGGACATGTCAGCAGCCGTTCACTCTGGCCACGTTTGCCGGGTCACTGTTGGTCTTACAGGCTGAAAACAGAACCAGCTGCAGTGGAACCTGCCTTTCAGAAGGCCAATGGCTATGTGTCCTCCTGTGAAGGAGAGAACTAATCTGGAAAATGGAAGATTTAGAGATTTCTCGCGATGGGCATCTCAAGCGAGGGCAGAAATCTGTGCTCTTGTTAATGACCCTGGGAGTTTCTCGCCCCAGCTCCACTCTCAGTTCACTCAGTGATTTTCACCCACTCCCGCAACCCCAACCCAGGTGGGCCTCAGTTTTCTCATCTGTAAAAACAGGGATTGGGCGGGATGCCCTCCGAGAGCTCTCCTGAATCCCTTAAATTATCAGAGTTGTGGAGCAGCTACAATCTCCCCACTGCCACATTCTCTGCTCAGAGCGGTTCCAGGTGACCTGGAGGTGAAAAGGCGGCAGGCCGACACCAGCAGTTCTGGTGAAGCCCTCCTTCCCCCGCTGATGGAACAAGTGAACCCCTCACCTGCCACAGAATAATCGAATTGCCTCACATGCGTGGTGAGAATCAGTCAAAGTGAGTATAGGCTTTATGCCCAAATACACAGTGTTAGTGGAGAAGACTTCCCCACTCCTGGCCTGTGAAGCTCACTCAGTAAGTGAACTCCTGCCCTCGATCTGGGCCTATGTTGTGTCCTGGGGAGATGGAAGCCATTTGTCGCCTGGCTTTGTGTCAGCACCTGGGAGCGCTGCCCTGGAGGTGAAGGGCTGCCTTTCTGGTGATCTAGCTCTGCAGTACCTGGGGGACAGGTAAGCCTACTTAATTCTGGGGTTCAATGGTGTGCAAGTCCACCTGGCTAACCACCCTCCTGCCTGCCCTTAGTAATACAGGTGACACTTCAGCCTATGTCTGCTTTACTTTGTTTGATTTCTGTTTGTTTAGAATAGACCTGCTAGGGAACTTCCCTGGTGGCGCAGTGCATAAGACTCCGTGCTCCCAATGCGGGGGACCTGGGTTTGATCCCCGGTCAGGGAACTAGATCCCACACGCATTCCGCAACTAAGTGTTTGCATGCCGCAACTAAGAGTTCACATTCCACAACTAAGAAGCCCGCGTGCCACAACTAAGACCCAGTGCAACCAATAAATAAATAAATAAATATTTTTTTAAAAAGACTAGAACTGCTAAATACTGGGGAGTTCTAAGCAACCCCCAGCAGAAGGCAGCCTCCATTTTCCTAATGAGCAGATCCTCTACAAAAAGTTTTTGAATATATAAACTTTTAGAGGTATCAGTGAAATTATCAGATACCTACTAATACTATTTAATTCATTAATTCACTTATACATATGTACTTAAAACCAGATATAAAATAATACACAAATTTAGAGATAGTGCTTTCATTAATTCATATTTCATAGGACAACTTTATTTAAGTTCTCTATGTATATCTTTGGCATTTTTGAGGCATCTAAGACATTTTTTTCCTAAAGTGCATCATATTCACTTCTTCCTTAGCCTTTTCAGAGTAAAAAATTTAAAGATCCATGTACAATGTGGCCACTGGACATCTTCTCCAACCCTGGCCACATAATCACATCACATGAGGGCAGCTGGCTGTTCATTCATCCTGTAGGTGGTCTCCGCAACATAACCACTGGCTACATTATTTTTTTCAAGTGATCTTTAAAAACTCTGTTTATGGAAAACCACAAAGGTGCTAAAAGGAATAAGGTGGCTGATACGAAAAGCTCTCTAAGATGTTAAATTGTGAAAGTGAGGTACAGCCAGCCCAGTGTTGGCAGAGCACAGAACGGCTCTGGAAGATTCTGCCATGGTTGGAGTTGTGTCTGAGGAGGAAGAGAGCTGGGGACTGCGGGTCAGAAGAGACTGGGAGGCTTGGCTGTTAAGTAACCTCCACAAGAAGGCAAAACTATCATTGATTAAGGTGATTTCAGGTCGACTGTGTCTCTTCCAGAAAGTAGTTGGGGGTGCAAAATAAAGTAACTGATAGAGAAACCCAACTACCTGAGAGGTTTTGTATAAATACAATTTTAAGATGACACCCCCCTTTCTGAAAGATCATTTGCGGCATATATCGTAAATAGAGACAGAGGTATTTTAACCTCTATTGAGAGGCTTTCATTACATGACGTTATTAGGTGTTTCAGGTGCAGTCTTATTTCATATTCATAACAAACTTATAAAATACAGATTATCAGTCCCATTGTACAGGTGAGTAAACCGAGGAATAATGAGGTTGCCCAGAGTCAGACAGTTAATAGGTAGTAAAGCTGAATATTCAAATTTAGGTCTGTCCAACTCTGACAACTAGGCTTCTTCCACTATAAAATCCTGCCTCTCCCAATGAACCTTGCTACATCGTGAGACTTCATATATATTATCACACGGGATCATCAAACAGCACTGTGAGGTGGGTAGTATTATCCCATTTTACAGATATGGACGCTGAGGATCAAAGGCAACCGAACCTTACCCAAAGTTGGCCAACTCCTTTGTGCCCCATAAAAATAATACTATGTACACCCAATGGTCATCTTGGGAAGGCTGACCTATCATTTTATCACAAGCATTAAATACATTTGCTTCACAATGCTAAACCTGTTTACTTAGGTCTAAGATTGCATTAATTCTGTCTTCATCTATAACCAACCTAAACCTCACCTATTACTGTAAGCCAAATAAAGACAGATGAGGCCCAGTCAGGTTGTCTGGTGTGGCCGTAGTTGTGGCTCTGATACTTGAAGCCTCCTGAAAACCAGAGCCTCAAGTTTTGCTTTTCTCCAGGGTTTCAGTGCTCTGCGGTTTCTTATCACTTGCTTTAAAAATACCTTCTTACAGAGAAAATATTTCTAAAGATCACAAACACGCACACTATAGCAACACTTCAGACATCTCACCCACCGTACCACAAAGCAACAAAAACAGCACAGGAAGCGCAACAGCAATGTACAGGAAGGAGAAACAAGAGTCAAAGCAACCCTTCACAAGCTGCAAGATGCTAATTAAAACCTCAGCGTTCAACTTGGCATTAGCATGTATTTATCACTTGGATGCCGCATGCTTGAACAAATGTACGCAGGAAGGGAAGCCTTCCTGTCACCCTGGCAGGGTGGATGACAGCATTGGCAGGTCTATAATTAAAGGGTTAAGAATAAGGCAAACAACAGGCGGGCCCAATGACTTCTGGAAGGGAGAATATTTACAATACATAACAGAGCAAGAAGAATAGACCACCCCCCGGCCCCTGCTGTTATCTTAGGGTCGCCTGTCTTCACGGCACTTGGGACAGCTGTCCCACGTGCTGGCGGGAGAGTCATATCCTCTTGCTGTTTGCACAGTGGCACATTTGTCTTCGTAATCCTGGTATGTTAAAGTTCCTGCTTCCACGACCAGAATCAGAAACCAAATATTAAAACACATCTTTCCTTAATATTATCCTCCTGTCTGAAGATGTTTGTACTTGTAACCTCTGTTTATCTATTTCCAGTGGCACTGTCATAAGGAAGAATAGCATATTTACACACCTGTGCCTTTATAAAAGATCATTTATCAATTTCCTAATTTGTCCACATAACAAATATTTACCAGTCACTCTGTTCCTGAGCTCACGTTAGGTGCTGGGCCCACAAAGATGGGTAAGAAAGTTCTTTCCCTCAGGCAGCTCCCACTTCCAGAGGGAAAAGAATTGAATGGTGTCTATGGGAGGGGGGGTGTGCAAGTGCCACGACCCTGGCAGGGGTGAGTGGGAAGGAGGAGGAAAACTTCACAGAGGAGATTATATTGGAGCTGGGCAGTGAAGGGTGAGTAGGAGTTCACTGGGCTCTGCATTACAGGGAAGAGAAGGAAGGTGAAGGTAAAAGGGAGGATTGGGACATTGGTTTCATTTTAAGCGTTCTGAGAAGGAAGGAGACTTCTTGGTTTGTACGTTAAGTGTTTCTGACAAAGGAGCATTTTCTCACAAAGGCTAGATCATCATTTCCACTGGAAGTCTGTGCCTTAACAAAGCCATCTTTCCCTGCCTATAATGAATGCAAAGGCAAATACAAGAGGCACCAGCAGGCTTTGAATGAAAGGATTGCTTGCATCCTGTCAAGGGGCGAGGAGAGGGTCACAGGGAAATTCCTCCAGGGCAACCTGCTGTCTCGCCTCCTCTTCTAGGCATGTGGCCTATTAACCCTGGCTGCTCAGGGCAGAGCCCTCACCATGATTACTCCCAGTGGGTGTCCTGTGGCTTCTGATGGAATGAAAGTGAGGTGTGAATCCAGTGGAAAGCCACCCGAGTGCCCCCCAAACCCCAGTGCTACCCTGCAGCTTTACTTTCTTCAGCACCTCCCTAAAGCAGAGCTCTGTATACACCAGGTGCTCAATAAATGCTTGTTTGATTGATCAACTGAGTGACCACTATCAAAGTAGAGGAAAAAAATCAGATTCTCCTTAAGAATGTCTATTGCAGCCATCAGTACTGCATTTTCAGGGCTAGGTTCAAGCAAGACAAATCACCTTCACTGCTCACAGTGTCCACATGGCCAGTCACAAGCTGGCTGATGGGATTAAAAAGGAAAAGAACAACTGGGCATATTGGAAGTCTCCTTCAGCCAGGATGTGCAGTGTGCCCTACCTGACATATGCAAACTCTGATACAGACCAATCAGTAACTAGTGCGGCCATGATTTGACTGTCAGAATTCAAAAACTAGAAAAGGAAAAAGCAAAGAAAGCAGCCAGAAATGATTAGATCTTGGGCCTCTAAACAACAGTGAAAGGTCCTTTGTCTCAAGCATCTGAGTCCAAGCACTTGGTGGGAGCTTCCCCTGTCCAGGGTTTCCTACCCTCCGGTAGGAAGTGGGTGTTCCTCTGGGCACTAAGAAACCACTTATGCCGTACTAGTAATAATTTGCTGGGTCAAGAGGCTCAGCCTTTGGCAGGAGCTGTTTGTAGGTTTTTCATATGCAACTTTTAGCTGTTTAGGAGTTGGTTCTATTTTCAGAGTTCATTTGTTACATTGTAATAGGCTTTCCTCGACTGCCTGCCACAGTGACAGAGGATGCTGGAGGGACTCCATTGTTCCACTCCTGTGAGCACCAATGCACTGAATAGATGGATCCGGAAAGAAGGCATACTTGACCTTGACCACCACTGAGACTTTCACTATGGAATTTTAGATGTCTTTCTAAATGCATTTTATATCAACAATATTTTCAAAGCTATTACACTAAAGTATTCTAAATGTATCCACTGATTAAGATAACTTATCTCTCACACATAGTAAATGACTCAAGGTATCAATAATAAGGGTACACAGTAGCTCTTCCTCCATACATGAGCTTCCTGTATATACCCAGAGGGGTATTTCTGCATTTGACTTTCTCACTCCAGTCTAGTCCTTTGACCCTAATTCTTTTTTTTTTTTTTTTTTTTTTAAAGATTTATTGATTGATTGCTATGTTGGGTCTTCGTTTCTGTGCGAGGGCTTTCTCTAGTTGCGGCAAGTGGGGGCCACTCTTCATCGCGGTGCGCGGGCCTCTCACTATCGCGGCCTCTTGTTGCGGAGCACAGGCTCCAGATGCGCAGGCTCAGCAGTTGTGGCTCACGGGCCCAGCCGCTCCGCGGCATGTGGGATCCTCCCAGACCAGGGCGCGAACCCGCGTCCCCTGCATTAGCAGGCAGACTCTCAACCGCTGCGCCACCAGGGAAGCCCCCTAATTCTTACACTTAGGGGACAGAGATGTGACAAGCATGGAATCTGATGGACATTTTCTAAATAGAATTTCTTTTCAAATAGAATTATAGGAAGAATGTTTTCTAATCCCTCACCATTGTAGCTTTGTGATGTCAAACTGCCACAATTCTCTCAGCCAAATTTTTCTGCACTCATCTTGTGTGGTGAGATAGTAGCTATGAGATTGAATTTATTTATCATATGGCTTTTTAGATATGTTTTAGTATTTTCTGAGAGAAGGGGGGGTCAAATCTACTGGTTGTCAAAGGCCAGGTAATCTTCAAAATATCAAGGACTGCCAGCCCCATAACACAGTGTATTTTTTTTTATCATCTGGTCCTTTCTCACCAGCTCACACACTCATCTCGTCTCTGACTCTTATCTATTACTGCTGAAAATCCAGAGATTACTGACACAAAATGTGCTGCCCCTGTAACCACTGGCTTATTCATGGGTTGGGGAGACCTGGGGATGGGTAGGGGATGAGGTGCATAAGTTGGAAAACCAGAAGGAAGTCCAGGGATGGAGAAGAAATCAGCCAGGAAAATGCTAGTGGTAGAAACAGAGTCATGTTGAATATGAAACCATGCCACGATTTCATGAATTTAGAACAGAATTTTGCCCCTAATTCCCAAGGCTGCCAGTGTCTTTATGTTCATCCAACTTGCTTCTAGTTTTTATTTTTAAAACTACAAAAATGTAAGGGAAAGCCAGCTAGTTTAGAGGACTCAACTACATCTTTAGATTCTTTTATTAGATCCTTTTTTCCTCAAGAGACCCCAATTTCTTCTTGATCTACTCTTAGCTGCGTGTAACTCTCCCACTTACTCTGTCACCTCTTCTCCCAAGAATGGTCATTTTCTCAGGATAAGACTCTGAGGGGGGCCTGTGAATCCTTTTAACAGCAGCCCCGACATGAAGCGATGGAGGCCATGGGCTCAGAAAAGAGTGGGTCAGGACCTGGTGTGGGATGCCGGTGAAGAATGTGATCACACAGCCTGGGTGGGCCTCCCCCCTTTTGCTGTTGCTCCACATACACCCCCATCCAGCCCTGACCTGGTGGGAACCTAGCACGCGTCCTTCTTTAGTCAATTTCTCTGCTGCCTACTTCTAAGCTCTATAGGCTACCACCACCTGAGAGATAAGCAAGGCCAGAGCCTTCTTCACTCAGAGCCAAGAACGGAGGAGACAGTGGGTGTTTCTCAGCTGATTGCACTCCACGCTCCCTTTTTATAAACATAAAGACCTCATGCCCTTATCCTCACCCATTCTGACTCCTGGTGCAGAAGGAAGGACATCTTCCCGGACAGGACCACAAGCCAAGACTGAGCCTTCCTCTCTATAATTTGGATTAGCAGCTAGCAGTTGTATTTCTTGAGTGCTGATTATGTCCCAAGCCAAGAATTTTACAATTATCTTTTCACTTCGGCCTACCCACGGGTAGGTACGATCATTATCCCTACTTCTAAAATGCGCAAAAAGAGCCTCAGAGAGAAACTGGCCAGCTAGTAAGAGGCCAAGCTGGGGTCCCACGTGAACAGCCTCAGGCCAGTGCAGGTGCTCTGAACCACTACACCATGCGGCTGTTTGTTTATTTTCTCCTTTTTATGGATATACCTCATATTTTACTATTTATGATTATTTTTCCAGATCATACAAGCCAACGCTCCACCCCAATTCTGATTTCATCCATCCCTTGTACCCTCTATCCCGCAGCAAATCCAATGAAAAATCACTATGTTGGTAACCCTGAGTTTGAAGGGAAGAACTGACTCTCTGACAGGAGTGGTCTCTGCTTCTCCCAAGGGTCTCCTCAGTGTGTGTGTGCGGTAGGGAGATTAACATCTAAGAACTGTAGTCCTTAGGCTCCCTTGCTTCAGGCTGCCAATTGGGTTCAGCCAATGGGAGGCTTGGGCGGGAAAGGGAAGGAGGAAGGAGAGATATGCTGCGGTATTTATTCCTGTTCCCTCCCTGCTCTGGTGCTGCAATGGATGACCCTCACAGCTACCACTGTCCAGGCTCCTCTCCTGTGGCTCTAGCCATCCCCTGGCTCCAGCAGTAAAACGGTTTCCTCCTGTTGCCCCTTCAGGCCCGGGAGTGGTCACGGCTTTGCACTGCTGGCGACCCCTGGGTGCTTCAGAATCTCTGGTTCCCTTGGCCTGCCTACACCTCTGTAGAAAAGCCCCTTCGTTAACTTCTCTTCAACACCCCAGCGTGCCTTCTGCCCCTGCCAGGACCCTGACAGAGACCATTCAACATCCCCTAGACCACAAAACAGTCTGAAACAAGACCTGAACAGGACGAAGGTCATTTATTTTTGTAGGGACTTTGGACTCACTTTTTATAAACTGGAATCAAATACATTGTCCAAAGGTGAGGAGGGAGCCTGGATATCCTTCCAGTTTCACGTAGGTGCGCCTCTCTTACCATCTAGGGAGATTTTCAAGCCCATAAACCGAAACAGCAAACCCACTTCCCACTGCAGCATTAAAATGGGTTAAACTTAACCCACTAAAGTGGGTTACATTTGGAATATGAATAAACATTTACCCTTGCTACGTACTGCATAATTCCACATCTGTAATGAACTTCCCATACTACACTACACACCACTTCTAAATTGACTCAGTGCACGGAAGCTCTCCTCTGAGCTCTGGGCTTTTCTAAAAATAAAAATGATAACAACATCACCAACACTCCCCTCTTTACTCTTTGGTGATGTATTCTGAGCCTAAGCAAGGCCTCCAAGTTTAGTGGGCTATTTTTCTTTCCTTCATATGATATGCATGCCACAAAACCAGCAATTATGGGGTTTCTAAGAATTTAAATGGTATGTTCTCGATACTAACTTGATTCCTTTGTTTTTCATACACACAGAAACACGCACACACACATATACAACATCCAAGAACATGAGTTTGTCTCCTGAACGTCAATCAGTGACCAAAATCAAATTCCAAAAACAGGTTTCAGAAAGGCCAACTTCATTAACCCTTTATGAATTGTAATTAAAAAACAAATAAATATCCACCTAAGAGAGGCATTCTCTCTTATGTTTTCCAATCATGGAAGATTCTCAGAGTCGGAACAATTCCCAATCACACTCACACAGAAATTACTCAGTCTGACCCTATGCACTGCCATGAAGCTCATTCAGTGGAGTGACGCTACTTCAAATCACGCTTATTAGGTGTGATACCCAAACCATCCAGAGCCCAGGACTGAAGAACTTTACTGCAGACCACTGTGCTGAAGAAGGCCAGGGTCATTTTAGAAGAGGGACTGTCAAACACACTACATTTCACGATGACTTTATGATATTAAAATAGAATGAGATGCAATTCACTGTTTTAAGAAGAAATGGGTCAGATCATTAAATGTGATTAAACACATAAAATCTTGTTACAAATGCCTGACAATCTACTGATTTAGGCACTTTGAGAAATAAACATTAAAATGATGCTTACCTTCAAGGAGTTTATAGTCTGGTTGGGACATAAAAAGAGAATTAACAGCACATGAAAGTAGATACTGAAAGATGAGAAATGAATAGTTCAGACAGTGAGAGCTCTGAGAGGTCAGAAAAGAGAGGAACCACAAAAAACTGCCATGCAGATTCCTCAAGAAAAATTTTTTTCTGAAAAGCAACAGTTCCTGTTTTAAAAAATCAAGAAGAAACTTTATTACCTAATTCAGTCAAACAACGTATTTTCTTTATTGCAGAGGTTTGCCGACTAAACACTGTAATATTAAAGTGCTTTAGGATCATCCAAACAATGATTAAAAGCACTTGTTTCTGCAGGATTAAACACACACACTTTACATTAAGTATTACCGAGCTGGCAGGAAGTACACACAATGCAAGAATCCCCGGATTTTAGAGAAGTGAGGGCAGTGAAATTATACTCTCTTTCCTCACCACATTTCTACTGATCTTCTTAGAGCAATCTCAGAAACGCTGCAAACAAATAATTTACTCCCGATAAGAAAAGACAGGCCTTGAGAAGACAGGTGATCAGAAAAATGAGAAAATATCTCTGGCAGGACCATTTTCTATTATGAGGGGCAGGCAGTCCCAACGTTAGCCATTTTTCTTGCCTTATCTGAAGCTTAATGCCAGTGCTGGAAGATGAGGAGGAGTTAAATTCTTCCTTTTTGTTTGCTGTCAACCCTCACAATTTGCCAGACATGCTACTATTTCATTTCACTGAAGTGCTTTGCAGATTGTTCTGAAGCTTGGTGGAAATAGAAGCCATTCTTGGGTTCAGCCAGTGCTTTTCAAGGAAAGGGAGGGCACAGTCTCTTTTCCTCCCTCTTTTCCCTCACAGGTAATCCGCTGTCCAATTTATTTCGACTTATTTGCACTTGAAACGGAAACACTTCAGTCTGCAATGAATAACCCCAGACAGTTGTAAAGTTAGACCAACTTCTAAAAGGTTTCTGCATGGCCCTTCTAAGTGCAAACATGATTTCCCAGGTAATTCATAATTAGTTAATGGTGCCCTGAATGATTTTTAGCTGTCATAAGCACCATTACTGTCTTCTGAAGAATTTAGAGATGTTTCTTCAGAAACGACAGCAGCTGTTAGCTTTATTTCAAAACTTTTCTTTCCATTAGCAGATGGCTGAATTTCTTTCTTATTTCCACTTATGAAAACATATGTCAACTTGTTATTTTAGGCCATTCTAAGCATTTGACCTCCAGCATAGGCACGAGGAGAAACAAGCCAGTTTACTTGAGACTTGGTTTTATAAAATAGTGAGTTGATTCAGGGTCCGAACGATCCCTATTCTGCTGTTCTTTTTTTTAAATTCAGGAATAGCATATAATTTAAAATGTCAGGAAATGGTAATAAAAGGGTGAAGGTATTTTCCCTGCCCAGTAATTATGCTCCAATATTAAAGTTATAACATAAAAAATTAAAACTACAGTTAGTTGGCATTTAATTTTTTTTTTCTCCATACCACACTGTTGGTATAAAAGCCTCTTTTACACACGTATCTTTGCTTATCTTTTTTTTTTTTTTGGCTATGTTGGGTCTTCATTGTTGCGCGTGGGCTTTCTCTAGTTGTGGCGAGCAGGGGCTACTCTTCGTTGCGGTGCACAGGCTTCTTTCTCATTGCGGTGGCTTCTCTTGTTGCAGAGAACGGGCTCTAGGCATGTGGGCTTCAGTAGTTGGAGCACAGGGGCTCAGCGGTTGTGGCTCGCAGGCTCCAGAGAGCAGGCTGGAGGGCAAGCTCAGTAGTTGTGGCTCACGGGCCTAGTTGCTTCACGGCATGTGGTATCTTCCCAGACCAGGGCTCGAACACATGTCCCCTGCATTGGCAGGCAGATTCTTAACCACTGAGCCACCAGGGAAGCCCCTCTTTGCTTATCTATTCACATTTGTATCCTCCATGTAAATTGTGCCCTGGTCAACCTCTCAAAAGAAATGTTTTTGCTGTGTCTCCATCTGGGTCTTTTTTGGCCATTCATCTGCTTAAGATGAAGGGGGGAAAAAACCTTTATGCTAGAGTGAAAAAAACTAGCCTGTACTCTTGTAAATCTAATCTGAGTGTATACATAGGACAAGCAGTCTTGCCTAAAAAAGGAAGTATTTGCCTAAGCTGAATAAAGAATGACCTCGTAGAGAATATTATTCAGACTTTTTGGATTCTAAATAGGAAAAGGAGGGTTACCGTTAGAAAGATGAGCAGAAATGAAAATGTTCATAAAGTGAAAGGGTGAACCATCTTTAAATAATCACAGCTTGGAATCTCAAAGAACCAGCATTACCTCTGGCACCAAGCATCTCTGCCCATGGAGTCTCTCACCTTTCTGCTTAAATCATCTGAAGAATCTGTTTGACAATCAATCCAACATCATGCTTTGGAGAGGTTACTTTCTCAGAAGGTCCTGATTTTTTAAATGTTTTCTTTCTTACCCATTTTCTCTGGAAGTTTGAAGGAAGCACACACACACACACACACACACACACACACACACACACACAATTTGGGGCTAAAGAATGAATAAAAAATAAGTGCAAATACTGAACAGTTAAATTAACTTTCAGCTTTACAGTTCAGAGAAGAAATGTTAAATGTGTCAAGTTGCAGGCAGCATTTAAGGCCATAAACTGGTTATTATCCTACAGTATTTATAGGGCGCTCTGGGTTCCAGGTGCCTTGCAGCCACTAGTTACACATTTCTCCTGCTACCCCAATAGGAAACAGGCATCATTAACCACATTTTACAGGCAAAGAATCAGGAGTTAAGTGATGGGCCTCGGGTTACAGACTAAACAGAAGGTAGGAAAGGAATGGCATACTTAGTCTCTCAGTCCAAGCAAACATCTTGTGGAGTGTCATCTTAAGATATCAAAGAGGTAAATATTCGTGTCGATTTAGAACTTTTATTCCAACAGTGAGAAAACCAGAAGCTTCACCACTCTTCAGAAGTTGGTCCACAGCAGGATTCTCAACATGCATCAGAATCCCCTGGAGGGCTTATTAATTAACATGCCCTGTGAGCGTGTTCTGAGCCTGATCTCCAGCTTTTTGGAATCAGAAGGTCTGGGATGGGGCCTGAGGATCTGTAGTTCTGAAAAGTTCTTGGGTGATGCTGATGCTGGTGGTCTAGGGAACCCAATTCTGTGGAACTGATCTTCCATCTCACATCTAAGCCCTTTCTCATACACCTTGAACCATCCCTCCCTCTCCCTCTCTCCAGGTATTATCTGCAGATTCACACTCCCCATCCTGTTGGCCTTGCATTTCAGCTTCCTCATCCATATTACTCAGTATGTCCCATAGACAGAAATGAGGCCATGTAACAAGGTGATTAAGAGCCTTGGTTTTGATATATATATATATATATATATATATATATATATATACATACATACATATATATATATACACACACATACATACATATATATATATATACACACATACATACATATATATATATATATATATATATAAAATTGCCTCCATTCTACTCAAGTCTTAATACCTCCATTGCTGCATTTATAAAATGGGGAAAAATAATAACTACCTGACAGGTTTATTTTAAGGATTAACTGAGGTAACCCACTAAAGCACTGAATGCCTGGCATGGAATAAGGGTTCAGTAATAGTGATTATTATTATCATTGCATATTTATCCAACAAACATTTGTTGAACTCTACTATACTTTAGACTCTACGAAAGGTAATGAAGATAGAATGACAAGTCCTGATCCCTGCTCTCAAAGAGCTTAATATCTAATTTTTGAGCTAGATGGGAGCTTCAGAGTGTCCTGTGATATTATACTACATGGACATACTAAGATACATTCATTTGTAGGCAAAAACAAAACAAAGCAACAACAACAAAAACCTTTCCCTGAATAAAAGCTTCTGCAGAAGACCGAAGGGTAAATATTGAGTTATTTTGGTTGAACAGGGAGGGAGGAGGACAAAGTCCCTCTCCCACATCTCTATCCTGCTTCTCCCCAGGCTTCTGTGAGCCCTGCTCATTTAGAAAACCCAGGAATTAGTCATTACTCAATCTTTAAAACTGAGGAAACTAAGACCTAGAGAGGTGAAATAACTTGCTAATAGGACACAGAGCCAACTATAGTGGAAAAGATGGGATTGGATTACAATAAAGTATCACAGAATCATGCTGGGAATGACCTTCCAGATGAGTTTGCGTTGACCCAACTTTCTCATTTTATAGATATGGATACAGAGGTCTCTGAGTCTATTTAGGAGCAGATCATGGGAACATGACTATGTCTCTTAACTCCTAATCCACCTCTCTTTCTTCTACACCTCTCCTTCCTCCAGTTCCTGCCAACAATATTACAGGAACATAGCAGCCTCCCAAAATGAATCAGGCTTGGGCTCTTCTCCATTAGGTGGCACCAGATAAAGTGTCCCAGGAAGGTCTAATGTTTCAGCCCAGCCATAAGTGAGCCGTTAAGGATGTCTTCCTTTAAAACCCACCCTCACCCCTGAAACTACATAGGCTGTTAGCTTAATAACCCTTCTAAGAGATATTTGCATTTTAATAAGGGTCACTTAAAGACTGAAAGTAGTATTGAAAAGAATTTGGTAAGGCTCAGAACCAGGGGAACATCAAAGAAGGCCTGAGTCAACTGCCTGGCATCCAAGGTGTGACGCTGAAGGATGTCAGAAAGAGGCACAATCCCTCTCCCAGTTGCCACTGGCTTCCTTGCCAGGGAGAACAGTCTCTGGCTTGCAAACAGGATGGACAACCTGCTGACAGAGACCTTGGAGGAAGACATGATCCATGAGAGTGGGGCCAGAAGCAAGGAATTAGGCAAATATCTTAATTATTTTTAAAGAGACAGAAGGAAAATTCTCTAAGATATTGGTGGTTGAGCTGGAAATTGATCCCAGAAATTATAAATGGGATGGATTGAAAAAGAAAGTGATAATGGTGGTACCATAAAAGCCAATCCAGAGCTTCCCTGGTGGCGCAGTGGTTGGGAATCTGCCTGCCAATGCAGGGCACACGGGTTCGAGCCCTGGTCTGGGAGGATCCCACATGCCGCGGAGCAACTAGGCCCGTGAGCCACAACTACTGAGCCTGCACGTCTGGAGCCTGTGCTCCGCAACAAGAGAGGCCACGGCAGTGAGAGGCCTGCGCACGGGGATGAAGAGTGGCCCCCGCTTGCCGCAACTAGAGAAAGCCCTCACACAGAAACGAAGACCCAACACAGCCATAAATAAATAAAATTAAATTAAAAAAAAAAAGCCAATCCAGTCTCACTAAGAACAACTGAAGTCATAGTAATGCCAGTCATATCTTTCCAGAAATAAAGTAATAAGATTGGGATATCAGAGAAAATGAAGCAAACAAGAGGGATGTCTGCAAAGGACTTTGGACAAGGTTACAAAACACAGGCTAGAGACCAGTACAATTAGGCAGATTAATAATCAATCTGATGATTGACAAGTAGAAAGGGCGCAAATTAGCTGATAGAAGAATATTTCTTGGCCTTATCCTAGGCAATATTTTTATTAACATTTTAACCAAAAGTGAGAGCATTTTTATCAAAATGATCCATGTACAGGGGATCTAATTAAAGGTCACTATATTTGAAAGAAGTATGCTCTTTACCCTTCCTGGAATAAAGATTCAGAAGCTTGGACTGCCACCTGTGAGGGGTAGATAATATATTACACGGTAAAATGGGGATTTAAAAAAAAAAACTGAAGAGGCTGGCACCAAATTCAATAAAATTTCATTTAAGAGGGATAGATGTGACTTTTTGCCAAGAATTTAAAAAATCATTGCCAATACCGGGGAGACACAACCTAGCAGGGGTACATACAATGTAGATGTAAAGATTGTAATTGGTGTAACATCAGTAGTATTATAGAGTAACAAAGCTCCCAGAAAACTCTGATCTCAGACTGTGCTAATAGGATGACAAGGTGGCCATCTCCTTTGGTCAGACTCTCTGGAGTGTCGAGTGTGGTTCTGGGGGCCACACTCTATAATATTAGGGGAGGACTGAAATATGTCTGGAGGAGAATGAGTAGAATGAGATGATTCAAAACCTCATCAGGTGAGACATGGTTGAAGGAAGCTAGGTTAGCGATGTCTCTGGATGAGCATGGTGCGTGTCTTCAAAGAGCTGAAGGGGCCAGATGTGGATGTGCTCTGCAGAGTTTGGGAATGCAGAGAAATAGCGCCAATCCAAGGAAGCACTTTCTAACGGTCTCCAGTGGCAGCTTCAGGAGGTGGGGAGCTCCCCATCGCAGGAGACATTCAAGCGTGACTGAAGTGCTTCCCAAAGAGAAGTGTGCCCATCCTTTAACTCTAGGCTGTCTGTGACCTGGATAGTGTCAATTTGACTGTATTTGCCATAAATGCTCTCTTTCTGGAATAAAGCCTTGGGACTCCAAACTACTGGCTGAAAGACCTACTTCTATGATCTACAGAACTGTATCCAAATCCCAATAAAGCAGGTTTAATGATATACTGGGATTATATAGAGCTCTTATCTATGGAGCTCAGGGCATCTTCATACCAATTACTGCCTTTTACCTTTACAATACTCCCACCAGGTAAAGAGGAGGAGGAAGCAAGTTTGATTTTGCCCATTTTGTAGCCAGGGAAGCTTGACAAGATTTAGCAAAGGCTATTCCATCACGATGGGAATCTGGTATTTGGAATTTGGAATTTTGTTCTTTAGCCATCTCTATTTTAAAGGGTAAAGCCACATTCCACCTTTCTGAGGGACACTGTCCCTGTTACAATGCATTTAAAAGCAACAGTAATCAGGGACTGACTTAAACTTTTGGTTCCAGGAAAGGCAGGGACTCACTAGTGGAGACAGGCAGAGGTGTTAGGAAGCAGAATGAGAAAAGCTGTTTGACCCTGATCAGTGGTGAATTACAAGGAAAAATGGCTTGGAGAGGACCCTTCTTCTCATTTTACCTCATTTTCCTCAATTATCTGAGTGGTTGATAATTCTCTGGGATGGAAGGCAGTTCCAAAAATGGCTTTTTACACCACATGAAAATATCCAGGGCTGAAGAGCATCCTATTCTGTGTTTTTGTGTGGTATTTAACACAGTATGTCTTAAATTAGATTGGCAAATGTCTCTCTGACTAATCCGTAAGATCCATAAAGGAAATGACAAGCTTTCCTTGTCCTTGTGTCAAGAGGTATAGAAGAAGGGGTATAAGCACAGTCTCTGAAACCACACTGCCTAGGTTCAAATCCCATCTCTACCACCCATGAGCTGGGTGACTCTGGGTAAGTCAGTCCACTGCTCTGTGCCTGGTTTCCTCATCCATAAAATGGGATCATTAGAGCACCTCCTCCCCCTCACAGGAGGGCTGTAGGGAATAGATCAGCAAATCTATAAAATAAATGCCGGGCACCTGGCATATGCTTCCCATGTCCGCCCCCATTGCCACTGCACTGTCTGTACACCACAGAGCACAGCGAGCCTTCACCTTGGTGGTAAGAATCAATCTACTCCCTCGTCACCTGCTTTAAGATCTTGGGCTGTCCACACCAGAGGGCAATATTAGGAAAGCAGGCATAAATAAAAGGCAAAGATAACCCAGAAATCTACTCTCTCCAAAAAAATGTCCACTGTTTTCCACCAAGGAAGCTTTGTACCAGAACTGCTAACGATCTGTAAAGATTTTCCCTAGACGGTCTGTTCTGTAGAAGAGATGATGGTGTTTTAAAGAAGTGCCATTCTAAAGCAAGTTTTAAAAGAAGACACTTTCTCCCGTGAGGGAGAAATTTACCTAAGTGCTCCCAGCATTGGGTCTAATTTTAAGTGATTTAGATTCTGGTGTTGGAGAACAAGTAAAGATGGGACCAATGTGGTCTCTCTGGTTGCAGCAGATGCACCCCTGCAAATAGGATGTGAGGTGAAAGAAAGAAGGGCTATAGTAGGAGGCTGGAGGGAGAGGGCCAGATGATGACCATGGGACAGAAAAGGTCTTCCAAGGCCCAGAAAGCACTAGAGGAAAGAGAAAGAGGATCTTCAAGAAGGAAAGAACCCCAGGGAGATGTGCACCTAGGTGTGGCAGGACAGTCTGGAGGACCAGTTAAAATCTGGGAACCGTCGTTAATATTGCTATCCCAAGTAGGGTCTGGGGTCCAGCTGGCTGTTAGATGTTAGTGAGGAAAGCTGCCATATCCCAGAAGTTGCTCTGTGGGTTTGGATGTTTCTTTAATATTTATTTGGCTTTAGTTCTTTTAATAAAGAGAGTTTTTTACAATAAAGTTGCACAAAGTGTACAGTCACAGATCTGTGGGGATGCCAGCCAAAAGCCTTACTGGCAAACCTTTGTGAGGATGACCGTGTGTCGTTCAGAACCACAGGGTTCTGTCACCCCTGCTTAGCAGTGTGTCTAAACCACAGGGGAGGTGAAGGACAAATGAATATCTTCCTGCAGGCAGAAAGTGCAAAACTCAGAAGCCACAGTTTGGTGGCTCTGGGACTTCAGTCTCCAGTGTGTAAGGTCTGGGGACGGGCATGGTGGTGAAGAGCCCCACTGCCGGCCAATCTGAGAGAAGAGATGTGGTTCTCATGCAGCTCTATTACTTTCTGCCTGTACCACTTTGGGCAAATTCTGTAACTTCTCTAAATCTCCGTCACTTCCTCTTTAATAGAGAAATCTACTGGACCTACCCCCCGGGGGCCAGGGAGGGTTCAGTGAGCCCAGCTCCTCACTAAACGTTGAAGTTCATCCTCCCACTCATCGATCTTCTACTTCACCCTCTCGTGGAAAGTCACAAAAACACGGAAATACTGCTGAAAGATAGGGGCTGGGGAGGGCAGGGGAGGGGAAGGGGAGGGAGGGGAGGCTGCACAAAGGAACTGGGCATTGCAACACTGGCTCATTCACACTGGGAAAGCAAGATGTGATAAAGGGTTTGGTGCCACTCGGTTCCAGAGTAAACAGAAGCCCAGATGAGCCACGGCCCTGTAAGAAAACCCCAACACTGCAATACTGTGAACAGACAGCTTCGGGCCCTCAAAGGAACTGGAAAGGCCGAAAGAAAATGAAGTTTGTTTTGTGGAAGTGGAGACCGACTCAGCGCCTCTAATGGAACCACATCTCCTCTGTCAGAGCTGCTGGCAGTGCGGCTCTTCACCACCATGCCCATCCCCAGACCTTACACACTGGAGATCGGGGTCCCAGAGCCACCGAACTGTGGCTTCTGAGTTTTGCACTTTCTGCCTGCAGGAAGGTATTCATTTTTCATTCCCCTCCCCTGTGGTTTAGACACACTGCTAACCAGGGGTGACAGAACCTCTAATGGAGCACTGCAGTGTGCAACTGTAGGTTTACCAAAAGAGCTCCTGGAGCTTCTCAGAAGTAAGCATCTTGCACCTCACACTGAAATCAAAACAATTTTGGCAGCTCCGTTATATCTGAATTGTGTCCACAAGGATGTTAAACTAGAGGGTGTCTGTGAAGACACCGTCCACCATGCCTGGCACTGGAGAGTACAAGGACCACCTTCGTGCTGGTACGAAAAGAACGTGACATTAGGGTGTCTGCACCGATGGGAGGGTGCTGAGCTGACTTCCACCTGCGTCCTTTTTCTCCTCCTCACCTCAACTCAACCTCCCCTTGGAGCCCAGGACTTAACACTATCTGCGTTATTTATCTAATAAAGGTGGGCTAAGAACTGAGGCTTGAATCCTTGACTTTCTGTGGTGACTCCATTAAAATGTTTCATGCACAACTCCTGAGAAGTATGTAAGAGTTTATGGCACCGAACGGCTTTTAAATTTGCAGATTTTACACATGCAGTTCCATTTTTAATGCCCTAAACTGCTTCCGTGCTCCAGGAGCACCCTGCTTCCCTTCGCAGCTCCTCTCTGTCTGATCCAGTTCCTTGTATCTGGTAGAGAACGGCAGCCTCACGCCTGGGCAAAGCACAGAAAACATGCCAGCTTGTGGCCACACGGCTTTGGGACCGGATTAAGAGGATAGGGGCTTTTCAGGAGCTGTGGGCACCCCTGCACAGCCGTGCCAGCCACAGGGGTCAGGCAAAACAAATGCACAAGGAAATGAAATTTTTCCTTTCTATTTCATGAGATGATGAGATTCTTCTCTGTTATCAGGCCCAAACTATTATGTTACTTACAGCTTTCATTGAAAGGTAAGCGTTATTTGTTACCATACAGAATCTGCTAAATTATTAGGATCATAAATGACCTACAGGATGGGTCACGGAACTAATGCAAGTTTCTTGGCTTAATAAATTTGCAAGTGCCAAGGCACCCCCTCCCCTTCCCACGCACACAAACAAAACTGCTGTAAAATTATCAGGGGGAAAAAAAAAGAATTTGAATGGCCAGGGGAGCTACCCCCCGGCACAAAAACCACACAAAGCCGTGTCTGTCTCAGGGCTCTGATCTTGCCCTTTTTTCTTCTCACTGACACCTCCCAGGATGGTCTTTATCCACCCGCTTGGCTGCTGTGAATTCCACGTGGCTGTCTCTAGCCCAGACTTCTCCACTATGCTCTAGAACAGGACTCAGCAAACTTCTCCTGTAAAAGGCTCGAGAGAAAATATTTTCGGTTTTGTGTGCCACGGGGTGTCTGGGTCTCTGATGCACCTACTCAGCTCTGCCCTCATAGGGTGAAAGCAGCCACAGACAATGTGTAAACCAATGTGCATGGCTGCATGCCAGTAAAACTTGGTTTGCAAAAACAAAGAGAGGGCAGGATTTGGTCTATGCAGTCCCAGTTTGCCAACCCCTGTCCTCAACTCCAACTGCCTGCTGGACATTTCCACCTGCAGATTCCATAGCTGCTTCAAAACTCAATGATTCAAGGCTAGATACATTCTCTTCTACCTCTAGTTAGCTGTAAACATACCACCAGCACTCGTGTGCCCGCGGCTAACACTGGGGCATCATCCACATTCCCCATCCTGACAACCCACAGCCAAGCACAAAGCCTATTAACTCTAACTTCTAATATATCTCATTTGTCCCACTCCAATTATGTGTTCCTTGAGTGCAGGGACCATGCATTCCTATTGTCTAATCTAGTTTCTAGCACATGGAAGGGGCTCCCAAAAAATGTTTACTGAATGAATGAACGAACTGTTATAAAGACTCTAGGGCAGTGCTTCTTTTTTTTTTTTTAAATTAACTTATTTATTATTTTTGGCTGCCTTGGGTCTTTGTTGCTGCACGCGGGCTTTCTCTAGCTGCGGCGAGCGGGGGCTACTCTTCATTATGGTGCGTGGGCTTCTCACTGTGGTGGCTTCTCTTGTGGTGGAGCATGGGCTCTAGGCACGTGGGCTTCTGTAGTTGTGGCACGTGGGTTCAGTAGTTGTGGCGCACGGGCTTAGTTGCTCTGCAGCATGTGGGATCTTCCAGGACCAGGGATCGAACCCGTGTCCCCTGCATTGGCAGGCGGATTCTTAACTACTGCACCACCAGGGAAGTCCCTCGGGCAGTGCTTCTTAAACTTCAGTGTGCATACACATCACCTGGCAACTTCATTCTGCAGTTTCTGATTCAGTAGGTCTAGAATGGGGACTACGGTTCTGCATTTCTATCACACTCCCAGGATGCTACATACTGCTGGTCCACGGACCACACTTTGAGTAGCAAGAATCTGGGAAATACCCTTTGGTCCCAAAGTGGCATATGCTAAGAGATTTCCTCCCCAATTTTGGTACATATGTTGACTTCTTTCCATGGTCATTTCATTAAATCATTACTTGCACCTATTCAAAACTCCAGAGAAATGAATAACATAATTTATGGCACCCAAATGACTTTTAAATTTGCAGAGTTTACACACATTTCCATTTCTATGCCTCAGACCATTTGCTGTTTCAATTACTTCCTCCTTCCCTATTTACTCCTATCCCTTGGTGTCCACTTAATTTAATTTAAACATAACTGTTCTCATTATCTGTATAGTGATTTTTCTACAGATGCTCTGCCAATGTAAGGCTTTCTTATCAAGATATATTACTTATCATGAACGGTGCAAATGTATTAAACAAATTATTATTGTTTAGAAATTCAAAAGAACAGTCTGTTTTCCCAGAACTCCAGCACAATCACCAAATCGAAACTATTTTGGGGTTACCTACACCTCTTTTTATAGCAACAAAACACTTTTTTATCAGCAGAGCAAATAATTGCTTACAGAGCTCCAGGAACCACATGATTCTCCACCCTCCCAACCTCCCCTAACCCCCCGGATCCCCTCACACACCAAAAAAAGAGACAGAAGAAGAATATATCAAGATTATCTAGAGGAACTTCATACTCCATGAAAGCTGAGCTCTTTGCTTTGGCAAGTTAAAAGTATAATCTTAACATTATGGCAAAAATCACATTTCCTTGTATGAGTTCAATAAAGTTAGATATCACACTGGGGGCAGCAGCTCCAGCCATTCAGCTTTGCCTGGAAACTGGCTTTTAGCATAAAGATGCCACAGGTCCATAACAAGTAGGCTTAGGCTAGTTTATATCAGGTAATCTCAGCATTTTGGATAACTCCATCTCCTCTGACAATTTCTAAGGATATTGAATTGTGTCACAAAATTGGTGTTATAGTGAATATGTGATTCTAAATGGGCTTTTTCACTACTAAATTGTAGTAAAATGCACTATAATCAACTCATACTACATAAATGGCTCTCTCCCTATATTTATTTCCAATGGAAGGAATCAAATTGCCTTACCTGAAATTACAGAAGAAAACGATTACAAAAGTATGGCAGTTTTATAACTGATAAACATAATACCTGTGTCTTAGTCCCTTCCGGCAACTATAACAAAATACCACAGACTGGATAGCTTATAAACAACAGAAATTTGTTTCTCACAGTTCTGGAGGCTGGAAGTCCCAGATCAAGGTGCCAGCGTCGTTGGATAAGGGTTGCAGACTTTTCATTACATCCTCACATGGCAGAACGGGCTAGGGAGCTCTGTGGGATCTCTTTTTTAAGGGCATTAAGCCCATTCATGAGGGCTCCACCCCCAGGCCCTAACTACTTCCTAAAGTCCCCACCTCCTAATGCCATCACATTGGTGTTGGGATTTCAACGTGTGAATTTTGGGGGAACACAAACATTCAGACCACAGCAACCTGATTTCATTGTGCATTATATATATGGCAAACATTCCTATTTCTTCAAAATCTAAATGACCAGAAAGCTCCAAAAAATGTGTTCGATAGTAACTGGTTTTCATATTGACAACTCTGGGGAAGTGAAAGATCCTGAAGGGTCTTCTAAATCATTAAAGAAACATTAATACTTACAGAATTTTAGAGCTGAAAGAGATTTGGAGTTCATAAGTCCAAAATGCACATCTGACAGCTGTGTACTGAGTCCGAAGGAGTGAATAACTTGCTCATGAATGAAAGCAAGGCCTGGTACCCAGTTTCCTCATACCCTGACACATGGCCTTTGCACCATACTGATTAAATGGTGTTAAATATCATAATCTTTCATGTGTTCGAATTTTTAGAAATTTCATAATTCATGTATGGTCCACCCTATCTAAAATTTCAACACCCACCACCATGTTTCAGAAATCCCTTCCTACTTTATCTCTTCTCTTTGGCATTCTCACAATTTTAAAAAAATCATCTGTCTCCCCCATTAGAAGGTAAGATTCCTAAAGACAAAGATTTTTATCTTTTATTCACAGCTATACCACCTAGAATAGTGTCCAGCACAAAGTGAGAGGTAAATAAATTTGTTAAATAAAAAAAAAAAATGAATCATATATGATAACCCTCAAAACTATCACTGCATTATCAGAATACCCCCTTTTCATGTCATCTATTTGACATTTTTTCCAGAACCTCTGATGTGCCAGGCATTTTACAAGGCTGAGGTGAACCTCAGAGTAAAAGCTTTATTTTATTCATTCAGGGAGCTTAATTTAAGGTGATCCTATTATTGTAACCTCCTAATGCAATGCCATCGCCTATCAGCTTAATTCTGCAGACTGGACCTAGACATTACTCCCTGAAGGAATTATTTTCACCTTCAGCCTGAAGTTAGGACTCTTAGGATTCAGCAAGCAGCTTCCTAGGATTATATGGCAGGGAAATTGCCATCTCTGCTGGCCTGCCAATGCTAAGAAAGATAGATCAGATCAAAGTAAGCACTCCTGGCCAGGCAATTTTGACATATTCTCTCTTTCAGATATTCCCATCACAAAGTAAAGTATTTCACAACTACGGGAAGATCCTTAAATTAGAAGCACACATGGCATTAGGTCTCTCCTATACTACACTGGTTTTTGAGGTAGTCAAAAAAGTAGAAATAAATCTATGGCTTTGTTTTCTAAGAACAGGATAAAAATAATCATTTCATAAGAATTCAGGAAATTGTACAATATTTTCACAATTGAATGCTAAATTACAGTAAGGTTGGCACTTTTATATTGAGAATGCTGGTGTTTAAAACCTCTGAGGGGTTTGGTACTTAGCACCGTCTTGTCCCTAAAACACACAATGTTGATTTAATCAAGTGACACTTTATGGAAGGGATGCCTGGAATTATTCCATCTCAGAACAGTTTATAAGAACTCAGAAAAATAAAGGGCCATAAAGTCTTAATTATTCATTCTTTAATACAGGCGCAGGTAATTTTAAAAAATTGTTTCTATCTGGCTTTAGATTCCTACCTGTCCTTCTCAGTTCACCTTAAGTGATCATCTCAAATGTTCTACCTTGTACCTAATGTGAACTTGCACTTCTTGGAATTTTCATTCAATTAATATTCTGTGCATGTCTCATAACCTGGACCACACCAGCATCTCCCTGGAGATAAGAACCATGCTGTATTTATCTTAATATTCTTCTTGGCTCTCAGCTCAGGTATACTGTATATAGTAATTACTGAGAAGTATTAGTTGACAGTGAATTATCTGAATTTTTGTTGTTGGTGGTGTAACTTTCCAATTCCTCTTCCCAGGTTACTATTTTTTAAATTTTATTTTATTTTTAATTGTGTCAAAATACATACCATAAAATTTGCCGTCTCAACCATTTTTAAGCATGCAGTTCAGTAGTGTTAAGTACATTCACATTGTTGTGTAACCAATCTCCAGAATTCTTTTTATCTTGCAAAACTAAAACTCTATACCCATTAAACAACAATCCCTCCTTTCCCTCTTTCCCCAGCCCCTAGCAATCTCCATTCTATGTTGCATATCTGTGAATTAGACTATTTTAGTTACCTCACATAAGTGGAATCATACAGTATTTGTGTTTTGGTGACTGGCTTATTTCACTTAGCATAATATCCTCAAGGTTCATCCAGGTTGTAGCATATGCCAGAATTTCATTCCTTTTTAAGGCTGAGTAATATTCCATTGTATGTATATACCACATTTTGTTTATCCATTCATCCAATGATGGGCACTTGGGTGGTCTCCTCTTTTTGGCTATTGTGAATAATGCTGCTATGAACATGGGTATACAGATATCTCTTTGAGACCCTGCCTTTAATTCTTTTGGATGTATACCCAGAAGTGGTAATGTCCCGGGCTAATGTTAACATTAGTTATATATTGGCAAGCACTATGGACAGGATGTGAAAAAGAAGGATTCCAAGAAGACACTGGGCCGAATGACTCTATAATCAAATAGGGAATGGCACCCCGCAGACAGAATGTTGGGACTCTGTGACCTTGAGGAGCTCTTCATTGTGTACAATTTCTAAAAATAATAAACACCCACAGTGAGCTATGTCTCATAAACTACCTTAAGACCCCCGGTTCTGCCCTAGAGGAAATAAGGGTATGGACATGAAGAGCCAGAAGGGAGAGGAGGGGGAGATCAAGAATCAATGTATCAATAAGAGTTTCCGAGAGAAATTTTCCTAAGTAAAGCATCACGGGAATGAATGATTTAATGTTTAGGAAGCTTAATCTTTGCTTCCTGGCTTGACCAAGTACCATGGTCCTAAGGACAGCACTTCTCTAACTTCGTTGCTTTCCCAGAGTTCAGTGGTCACTTAAATAAAGCGCCTTCCCACCTTAGCAGTCAGTAGGGTGCTACAGGGAGCCTCAGGTGGGGAACAGGGGTACATCTGCATTTTTCCGAGACTGAGCTGACACCTCTGGGACCTCAACCAGCAAATCATTTGCCCCACCTGCTTAGTGAAGATTTTCTCACTAGTCCACAGTCCCTCTATTTCCTGGGAATCCTTCCAGCTTGGGTTCATATCAACTAAATCAGAGGCTAGGGGTTTGGGTATTTTTCCTCCAACCCTTCTTAAAATGTGACAATTCGTTCCTGGGGGAAAACCCTGAAGGTAAGCATTGACCCTGAAACTGCATATATGTCGGGAAGGCTGAAAAGCACTACGGCTGAGGGAAAGGCTTGACCTTGGCGGTGAGCAGGTCATTGGTGACCTGTGAGCTGATATAGCAAGGCTCAATTTCAACTGCAAGTGTTTAAAGAACACAGTTGACTAACAGAGATACAGGAATACTGACTATATTTTTGGAACAGAGTTTGACAAAATATCTGCACAAGATAATGTTCTGGAAATCTAGGCTGTGTGATTGCTCAAGATACAAGGAAACTATTGATAAATTCAGGGGCTTCCTACGGTCACGCTATGGACATTTGAATTTGAATTTAATGTAGAATCTAAGGAATGAGTAATTTCCAATCCTGGAGACTGGAGTGTAGGGAGGGGAAAATGAAGAAACAGCATATTCCGGTGGTACATTTTTAAGCAAGTGCTTTGCAAGTATAATAAGTTATTGCTATTCCTGTAAGGCTCCATTTGTTTTAAAATAATGCCATTATTTGGGAATAGTCTGAGTTTCTTACCACCTCAATTTCACTTTAATACATGAGACCCCAGAAAAATACATCCCCTAGGTAGGAAAAGCAAATTTTTCTCAGAGCTCGCCTCTGTATAAGGTGGTAAGCAACAGAGTGTAGAAGAACATATTCTTTTACATGTTCTTTATTATTTAGGTGATTTTAGACAATTAATCCTTTTGAATCTCTGCTTCGTTATTAATAAAACAGAAATAAAGTCTACCTCATGAGATTATTCTGACCTCTAGAACTAGCCTTTCTTCTTTCTTCTGCACCCAAATGAAATCTATAGTTGCTGGTGACACCAATTTTGATCAGATCAATGCCTTGCCATTTTTACACTACAGGTTGAAAGAGAAAATCATATCGTCTTCCTGAGTTTTGATCAACTGTTAGAAACATACATTTGGGAAGGTAGAGGGAGAAGGAAAGAAGGGCAGGCAGAGGGCGCAGGAGGAAGCAGTGAGAGGCAATGAGATGGTTTCACGAGAAAAGAGGGGAGAAAAACAGAAAAAAACAAAAAATATGAGCAAGAAAGAAGAACATAAAGAAACGAGAGAAAGGTGATATTTTCAGATATGCACTGAAGTTTCAAAAAATACATTTCAAAGCATCAAGATGCATCAGGCAGTCATGATGTGACCACTGACAGGTCGCTAACACTTGATCAGTTACAGAGCTCTCATGTGACAAAGGAAGGATTGGTATTAATTTCCAGCACTGTTATTGCCTCAAATTATACCCCAAATTTAAAACGAAATCTAGTGAAGCATGGATACAGAAGAAGTAAAAACGTCATGTAAATAACACCTGAGTCATTTACCCAACTTGCCCTTGACATTTTCACTAGAATCTAAGTCACTGCTCTGCCCTCCCACTGAGGGCAGAAATCTTGATGTGTTTTGTAATTTACGTATTTCAAGTGCTTAAAACAATGCCTGGCATATGGCAAAGGCTCAATAAACACTTGTTGCATAAATAGTCGATATTTATGATGAGATTGCTATATGCCAGCCCTGGGCTTGGCATCAAATAAATAAAGATACATTTAAAACAGGATCCCTCCTCTACAATATGGTAAAGGAAGAGAGACACATGAAAGGCCTCATAAATATGAGAAGCAGCAGCACCTAAATATGTTAAGTGTAGAGATGCTGGAGCTGTACTACCTGAGTATGACCCCATTCTTGTCAGTTTCTCCCTGTGATGCCTTGGACAAGTTACTTAACCTCTCTGTGCCTCTGTTTTCTCATCTGTAAAGTGGGGCTATAACCCTCATGGGGATGTTGCAAGGATCACACAAATTACCATGGGGGAAGTGTAAACACGAAGTGCCAAGAAGGGCAATAGAAAATAACAATAATAATGGTAAAGCGGCGAGAGGAAACTTCGGGAGGTGCTGGATATGACTCTGGCCTTGGTGGTGATGGCTCTATACTTATGCCCAAACTCATTCAGTTGTATACATTCAACTTTTACATGTCAATCATACCACAATAAAGTGGCTTTAAAAAAAGAAAGAAATGCAGCAGAGATTTAAAGCTTCCATAAGAGAGTTCAGAACAAAGAGTGAGGCATAAAGAAGGGTTGATTCTGGGAACAGAAATGGAGACAGTCAGGAAAGACTCAGAAAACATGTGACCTTTGAGCTGAGTCTCCTGAGAAGGGTCCCCCTTTGCCGGGGGGAGTAGGGGGTGTCAAGTGTGACTCAAGGCCTGGAGGCAAGTCTCATCAGAAGATGACAAAGGGCTAAACTAAGGCAATGGCGGTGGGAATGCCATGGGAGGGCGTGGCGACCAGAGATGGCACTACTCCAGATACTGAGGAGGCCTCAGCACTTAGTACGGGTGGGTGGGAGGAAAAGTGAGAGACAGGGTCCAGGATGAGGTTGGGGAACAACAGAAAAGCAAGTTATTGGGCTTTTTTTTTTATTGCACTTCAATGACTTGGTTTGTTCTTTTAAGTTCTGTCAACAGTCATTTTTCAGAAACAAGTGTTTATTTGGGAACTTAGCCATCTAATCTGTAAAATAACAGTTTAGATTTTTATGTCCCTCTACAAAAGAAATGTGTGTTCATTATAGAAAATTTTTAAAATACCACTGGGCACTAAGAATAAAAGAAAAATTTACCTATCATCACATTTACACAATAACCACCCCATTTTGATCTTTATTGTTTTCATTGTTTATATATTATACATTAAAAAAAGTTTTAATTGGAAAAAATGGGATCATACGGTGTCCCTTATTTTATAGCCTGATTTTTAAAAATTAAATTACATGTCATTTAATACTCTCCTACACAATCAATGTTAATGACTTTCTAGTATTTCATTATATGGACGTACTATAATTTATTTTTATCTACTCCCTTATGTGAACGTTTAAGTTGTTTTCCATTTTTTTCCTATTACTGAACATACCTGTTGCTACATCTTTGTACACATCCTTGATTTTAGTGTTCATCTTAACGTACATCTGCACAAAAACGCCAAAGCGAGGGAAAGAAAGAAAGTGAAGTAAGTACACACTGTACTCTTCACAGGAATTACCCCAACTACAAGTCCTCGGTCCTCTACCTGGGAAATGCCATATGCTTGCCCCATGGGGGACAGAATGGGGTGATGGGAGAAACCCATCTGCGGTAGGGGGCATCCTGCCTAGCCAGCGATTCCAGGAATCTGCACTCTGGCTCCTCACTCTCCTACATTCCCCAAAGCCCAGCCAATCAGGAGCCATGCCAGAGACAGAGCCGCACAAATGAACTAGGTAGGGTGGACCTTCCCCGTGTCCCCCTCCAGGAGACAGGCAACAGCCCAGCCTTCCCGACAAAGTAGCTGAGCATGCCATAGCATCCCTCCTTAGAGCCCTACTCACACCGCAAGAGGGGAAGCCTTGGGTTGGGCATTCTGCCTCTTGGACTGCCATACACTCCCGGTGCACGCTAAGCCAGAAAAGGACAATGGGAAGGGAAAAGAGAAGAAAGATAAAAAACTCGGTCATCTGAAATGGTATGCTCCCATTCCCTGGGCCATTATGAGGATACTGATGGAGGAGGGGAGGGAAGGAGTAAGTCATCTGGCTTCTGTGAGTGGAGTGGGGGTGGAGATGAGGTGAATTAGGAGGGTGTCTGAAAGGTCTGCACCCCGCTCAGAAATACAACAATAGAATTAATCAACCAGAATAAACACACAGCACTGCTCCTCCCCAGTCTGCTCACCAGGAGAACTGAACTTCACGGAAAGAGCAGTGCCATTCCAAACACTTTCTGAACCCTAGTACAAGGTCTGCTATTTTTAATGCAAAGGTTTTTGTGGCTTCTTAAAATTAATTATTGTAAAAGACCATGAGCTATTGGCTCTGTCTTTGCTACAATAGTGGATACCTTCTAGATAAGGGCTCTGTTTTCTCTTTACTCATTTGTTGGGTCATCGGCTCATCCATTCATCACACATTGATTAACTATTATTAATTGGTTAACTACTCTACAGGACCCAGTTTTGCCAAGTATTGTGCATACGGTCATGACAAAACAAATGATCTCTATCCTCACGCAGCTCTGGGCTTGTGGAGAGAACACAGTTAACAAAGAGGCAAATAAATTATTAAGGATAAAGTACTATGGAGAAAATAAATAAGGAATCATCATGAGACTAACCAGGCAGACCTGCTTAGGGATGTTATAGGAAGCATCTCTGAGAAGGGGCACAGCAGGGCAATTAGTCACCAAGTGGCGAGTTTTTTTTTCCATCTGGGCTCATAGAAAGACTGCCTACCCCCTTGCACCTAGGTGGGGTCGTGTGGAATGTGAGCTCAAGTGACGCCTCTCACCTCCAGGCCTGGCCTGTACAATCCTCCACAGGTTTTTGATTTCTCACCGTGTGAAAGCACGTGAACCTGCAGAGGATTCCAAGAAGGCCAAGGGGTTGGTGGGGGTCACATGAGGGAAAGGCTCGGGGGCCATGTAGAACACAGGGGCGTCCCCATTCTTATCCCTGATTCCCACACGCATCAACCACATTGGGCTGTGACCTGAGGAACAAATAAATGTCATTGTTTTAAGCCACTAAGGTTTGGAGTTGTACACGATACACTGCTCTGATAACAGAGGAGGAAAGGTTATGCTAAGGCCTGAAGGATGCGAAGAAAGCAGCTGTTGGGAGATCTGGAACAAGGGCATTCAAGGCAGAGGAAGCAGCATGAACCAAGCACCAGAGCAGGAAGTCTGAAGAACTGGCAGAAAGCTGGAAGAGCTGGAGTCAGGATTGTGGAGAAGTAACGTAAAGGAAGGCTGGAGTGCCAAGAAGGGGCAGATGATGCAGACATTGAGACAGTGGTAAGGAGTCTGGATTGATCCTACTTCCTCTATACTTTCACAACAACCCTCGTACAGTTATTTGTATGTCATGGTACCCAGAAGATACTGTTAACTGATTTTGGTTAAATGACCAAAATCCAGAAAAATACTACACTCAGTGCATTAGTTTCCTATTGCTGCTGTAACAAATTACCACAAACTTAATGGCTTAAAACAACACAAATTTATTACCTTCCAGGTCTGGAGGTCAGGAGTTCAAAATAGGTCTCTCACTGGGCTAAAATCAAGGTCTTAGCAGGGCTCGGCCCCTTCTGGAGGCTCTAGAGAAGAATTTGTTTTCTTGCCTTTTCGAGCTTCTAGAAACTGTCTGCATTCCTTGGCTCATGGCCCCTTCCTCTGTCTTCAAAAATAAACAGCATAGGGCTTCCCTGGTGGCACAGTGGTTGAGAGTCTGCCTGCCAATGCAGGGGACACGAGTTCGAGCCCTGGTCCGGGAAGATCCCACATGCCGCGGAGCAACTAGGCCCGTGAGCCACAACTACTGAGCCTGCGCGTCTGGAGCCTGTGCTCCGCAACGAGAGAGGCCGCGATAGTGAGAGGCCCGCGCACCGCGATGAAGAGTGGCCCCCGCTTGCCGCAACTGGAGAAAGCCCTTGCACAGAAACAAACACCCAACACAGCCAAAAATAAATAAAAATAAAGAATTATTAAAAAAAAAAAAGCAGCTTTGTTAAAAAAAAAAAAAAAAAAAAAAAAAAAATAAACAGCATAGCATCCTCAAATCTCTCTCTGACTCTGCCCCTCCAGCGTCCCTCTTTCACTTAAAAGGACTCTTGTGATTATGTTGGACCCACCAGATAATTCAGGATAATCTCCGCATCTCAAAGTCGGTTGATCAGCAGCCTTAATCCCACCTGCAGTCGTACCTCCCCCTTGCCGTGTATCAACACAGTCACAAGTTCTAGGGATTAGGACGAAGACATCTTTGGGGGGCTGTTGTTCTGCCCCCCACACTAGGAATGACATTAGTTGTAAATTGAGGTTGACTAAACCATAGTTGCCAACCTTGTAACTCATAGACCCCTTTTATTATTTTCCCTCAAACTGGATGTTTCAAAAAATGTGATTTCCAAAGCAAATGGAATGTATTATATAATTATGTATAGATAATGCTTTCCATTTAGATTTTTAAATTAGACTTTCAAAATGGGTAAAAGAGGTTGCAGAACTCCAAAAAACATTTGACGTGATCCTTGAGTTGGGGGCCGTTAGAATTACAGGAAACTGGGCTTTTCAAATATCAACTTCCTAGGTCTGGTCAAAGGATTTAGCTGAAGGGGAGACAACGAATTGATAGGATGGATCTGGGTATATCCCCCTCCTGTTGTTCCCCCCAATGGGGGTTTGGGGCTGCTCCCTGGAAAATGTCAACACAATAAAATTATATTCTTTTTTTTTTTTTTAATTTTTTTAAAAGTAATTTATTTATTTATTTATGGCTGTGTTGGGTCTTCGTTTCTGTGCGAGGGCTTTCTCTAGTTGTGGCAAGCGGGGGCCACTCTTCATTGCGGTGCGCGGGCCTCTCACTATCGCGGCCTCTCTTGTTGCGGAGCACAGGCTCCAGACGCGCAGGCTCAGTAATTGTGGCTCACGGGCCCAGTTGCTCCGCGGCATGTGGGATCTTCCCAGACCAGGGCTCGCACCCATGTCCCCTGCATTGGCAGGCAGATTCTCAACCACTGCGCCACCAGGGAAGCCCTAAAATTATATTCTTAATACTAAAGAGGCTTGGACATGATGAATCACATCTAAAATGAAGAGGACTAGTTATTATACACACTTCACACCTCTGGAGGGAAATGCTCATTATTGTGCTAGAGGACAGAAACCTGGGAAGTCCGCAGAATGCAAATCACCCAAAACAATTCCCCTTAAGCTCGCCTGATTACATTCCCATGTCATCCCTCAAGGACGCTAACAAAGCTACTGGGACAGTAGGGAGTTTGCAGCAATTCTAACCTACTGATCATCCTGGATTAAGTGGTCTGCCCAATATTTAAATACTAAACAAAACACATGAAAAATCACCTTGGACACAAGATTCCCTGGACCTCTGTTTGCTGTTGTAGGGTGAATTTGTCACAGGTCAAAGATACAGCACTTCATGCAGCATCTGCTAGACCATTTTATTCTTTCTTATAGCTCCCAGGATCTCCTTTCCCTACTATGTCCCCAAGTTGATACCTTGGCAATCAGCACTCTCGTTAGTGATACATCATAGAGGGACTCTGTCTTCCCATCACTATCCCTCCTTCTATACTTTTTGCTTTGTGGCTCCTCTTCATTGTTTATTAAACAAGCCACTTAATCAGAACATTCTCCTTTCTTTTACATGATGCCAGTACTTCCATTTGCAGGAGATACTAATAATTAACTTCTCAGGAAATGTTTACATTGACTACAGTTTTTAAACTTGAAACACCCTCCCAGGAAACTGACAAAGCAATAAGATGCTTTCAGATCTGCTTCTTAAGACACAGCTAATTTGGGGACTTTCTTGGCTCACACTGCGCACTACTCAAATCAATGAGCTTTCACATACCAGCTTCCCGACAAAATCCGAAAGGGGGCCTAACTTGCAACTGGATTGAAAGCAAATCACAATCCTGGGAACATTCTGAGATATTTGCTTGACACCGATTCTGCAATATTTCCCTCCTAGACGTGAGCATTCTAGACATGGAACACAGAAATCTAACGTGTAAATAAGATTCAAATAAGTATGTGTCTAAAAAGCTTTGGCGGAGGGGCAAGGGAGTCGAGGAAGAGGGAGAGAAAAAGAGAGAAAAGGGGAGAAAAAGAGAGAGATTGAAAGAGAGAGAGAGGAAGGGAATTAGAAGAGGAGGAGATGGGGGAGAAGGAAGGAGAGGGAGAGGGAGAGAAAGCAAGAGAGATCCACAGTGTGTGGATGTGCTTTCTTATTCAGAAGAATAAAATGTGGGCATGCAGAGTAACTTTCTGGGCAGCCCATGTGGCTTTCTACACAAGTAAACTTTATCAGACTTTGCATTCTGTGCAATGTAAACCAAATAGCTAACTCTACAATTGCTTTGATTACTTCGTCTCTAAAAATTATCCAGCTATTGACTCAGTTTTCCATTTTATCATGTCTCTAAGCTTTAACAAATGCAAATTTTTCTTACAAATCACAAGCTTTGTAATAAATCAGGGTAAGGGTCAAAACTAAAAAACAAAACTCATCTTCGTCAAAGAAGAAACTATCCCTAGTGAAATGCTGGGTGCTGAATAGTTATTTTATGATTTTCAGCATGTAGAATATGAACAGCAGATAAAGGGATGTGCTTCTATGTAATTTCTAGCCCTAGCACCTAACAGGATTGTCTGACATACTAAGAGCTCAAAAACATTTGTTGGCTATAGACATTTTATATCTCTTTGAAACCTTAATATATGTAACAACTATTTTGAATAAGCAAAACCCATGGGCTATAAGCAACTTTATTTTCGTCTACCATTGTCCAAACTTTAAATTTATTCTGGTAAAGTTAACTCTTCCCCGTCCTGAAAGAAATTTAGGGCAAATCCCATGTCTTTCAGATTACTTTTGGATAATAAGAAGTTTGTCAGCAACTCAACTCACAAAACACAAAGTGGAATAATTAACATGTTCAGTCCAGTGTAATAATTCAAAGTTACAACTTCCCTTACTTTCCTGTCTCAGCCTGCTTCCAGCTAGTTGCCTGAGGGAGAAGCTCTCTCTTCCCTCCTTGCCCTTTTATCCTTCTTGCTAACTGCAGTTTCTGATTCCTCCAGGTCAGGGTAGAGGGAAGAGAAGCAGAAGGAAAGGCATTACTGGATTAGTACTGCTGAAAGATGGCTTAGGGGCCCACAGCAACTACCGAGCGTATGCTCCATACCTGAAACTAACATAATGTTGTAAGTCTACATATACTCAAGTATATACTACTATACTTCAATTTTTTAAAAAAAGAAAGAAGAGAAATCACACAGGCAAAAATAAAATAAAATATGCGCTTCTTCCTCTGGAGTGTTTTCATGGGTTTCCCCACAATTACTGGGGTTCTCACATCTGAGGTATCCTTAACACAGGCAAATGCTGTAGGGCTCCTTCCTCAGCTACTGGAAATCTAGAGGCTCACCTCCTTTGGGTGTCAGTTTACCCTCCAAGTGGCTCTCCTGGACAGCTGTCCCTGGGGCCCCGCTTACATCTGCTTCATGGGAAATAGTCGCTCCTCTACCCTGACAAATTCCAGATACTCAATGACCCCCAATCTGAGAGCAACCTGCCCTTTAGATTTTCTAGGTGTGAATCAGGCCCCTGTTCACTGTGTCCCCCAAAATGCAGAGGACACATATTAAACCCTCCAAGAGGGCTTCCCTGGTGGCGCAGTGGTTGAGAATCTGCCTGCCAATGCAGGGGACACGGGTTCAAGCCCTGGTCTGGGAAGATCCCACATGCCGCAGAGCAACTAGGCCCGTGAGCCACAACTACTGAGCCTGCGCGTCTGGAGCCTGTGCTCCGCAACAAGAGAGGCCGCGATAGTGAGAGGCCTGCGCACCGCGATGAAGAGTGGCCCCCACTTGCCCCAACTAGAGAAAGCCCTCGCACAGAAACGAAGACCCAACACAGCCATAAATAAATAAATAAATAAATAAATAAATAAATAAATAAATAAATTTAAAAACAAAACAAAACAAAACAAAAAAACCCTCCAAGAGGTCTGGTGGAAGCTGCTCTTTCTGTGCTTGAAGAAAGAGGCAAGCACACTTCATACCTTTTTTGGAGAGGACGAGATTTAGAGCATAGCACACAGTTTGCTACAAAATTCTAACTCTCCATCTTGTTACACCCTCAGTGGGTGAGGGGTCAGAGTCACAAAACCAGTTTGTGTGCATGTCCTTCCCAAATTTTGAAATGGCACATTTACTGTATTGGGTACTCAGCCAACACTGAAATTAAAATAGGTCCATTTTCACATAATATTATATAATATTCCATTTTATCCTAAATATGAAAGTCTAGATTTCCAAAGCAGATTAAGCAGACAGTTATTGTTCAGTTGATCACATTTTACAATTTTTAATGCTATTTTGTTATGAGGTATCATCTCGCTCTACAATTATAGCTTGGCTAAGCCTCTCTGAATATGTTTTTTCACTTGCTCCCTCAGTCAGTTTTGGTTTCTTAACTCTCAGTTACACTTCACATCCTATAAATCTCTCAGGGATACCAAAGGATCAGGTTTTAGTCATCTGCAAATTGGGTTTGGTTCACTAATTTACGTCCGCTGCTCTCCCTGAACTTCTATTAAACCGCGGACTTGAAACATTAGAGTTAGGAGGATATTTTTAAGCACTAACCCAGTGGCTCTTTGTGTGTTTGTTTTGTATTTTTCCCCAGTACCCAGTGACCCTTGCTCATTCAACCAGCTACGACCACTGCTTTCATTACTTTAGAGAGAAGGGATGACACAGCACAATGGCAGAAAACAAAGAAATCGATTATTTTCTGTTTCAAAATCTTGGATCCTGGCATGGGCTAAAGATTTGGAAGCATGGGTATTCAGTAAGCAAAGGCTCTGATAAAGTCCCATAGACGGGGGAAAGCAGCAGACCAGTGGAGGGTGGTAGAAGGGTATTAGAGGGCTTCCCTGGTGGTGCAGTGGTTAAGAATCTGCCTGCCAATGCAGGGGACACAGGTTCAAACCCTCGTCCGGGAAGATCCCACATGCCATGGAGCAACTAAACCCGTGCGCCACAACTACTGAGCCCGCGTGCCACAACTACTGAAGCCCGCGTGCCTAGAGCCCGTGCTCTGCAACAAGAGAAGCCACCGTAATGAGAAGGCCACGCACCTCAACGAACAGTAGCCCTCCGCTTGCCGCAACAAGAGAAAGTCCGCACACAGAAACCAAGACTCAACGCAGCCAAAAAAAAAGAAAGGTATTAGAGGCCGGGGTTGGGGGGTCCTGAGAAGCAGCCCCAATCCCCACCCACCTTCAGGCACAGCTCTGAGAGGAGTGGATAAAGGAACCCTCAGGTAGAGCTGGAGCATATGAGGGCAGGGGTCACTGCCCCACCTGTCCTGGTAGATTGAGGGAGGAAGGGGAGATGCCACGTGGAGTGACCGAGGTGGCTCCAGATCTGCCCTAATTCCCCAACACATCACAAGAATGAGCGAATGATTTCTGGGTGCCCCAAAGGGAGCACGTAAGTGGAGGCAAGCCTTACACAGACTCTCAAGTTCCCCCATGGAAAGAATGATCTCTATGAATCAAGTGTGTCATGAAAGAAACTCAGAGAGAGGCAGACCTTAAGCTGTCTTGCTAGGCGCACACAGCAATGACTCCAAGGAAAGGTTGCCTGGGAACCAGGAAACGGAGGCCAGCACCAACACATGACAGCAAGAAGTCAGCCTGTTGCCCCTGGTGTGAGATACAGAGTGAGGCCCCCGGAAGCGAGACAGACTGAAGATAGGAGGGACAGGCCGCTAGGCCCGCTGGCTCCAGAGCCTGTATCCGACCACCGTGGTGGGTTGAATAGCGTCTTCCCCCAAATTCATGTCCATCTGGAACATCAGAATGTGACCTTGTGTGGAAATAGGGTCTTTGCAGATGTAATTAGTTAAGATGAGGACATACTGGGTTAGAATGGGCCCTAAATCCAAGGACTGGTGTCCTTAGAAGAAGAGACACAGAAAGACTCAGGGAAGAAGGCCATGGGAATAAGGAGGCAGAGATAGGGGTGATGCAGCTACAAGCCAAGGAATTCCATACATTGCTGGGATTGCTAGAAACTAGGAGAGAGGCAAGGAGGCATTCTTCCCCAGGGCCTTTAAAGAGAGTGGAGCCCTGCTGACACCTTCGGACCTCTAGTCTCCAGAACTGTGAGAGAATACATTTCGTTGTTCTAAGCTGCCCTGCTGTAGTCTGTTACGGCAGCCCTAGGGAACTAATACAACCCCTAAGCACACTGCCTCTCCACAGTAGCCCAGTGACATGGGGGGTAGCCAGAGCCCAAGGAGGCCGGTCCAGACAGGAGGAAGCCAAGGGCTCCCGGGAAACCCAGAATTTTCATCTGACTGGAGGCCTCGACAGTTCTGAAGTTGATGGGGAGCCCTGCTCTCAAAAGGAGATCCATTTATAGGTTCACCTGGGATCTAAACACAGCACAAAGCAGAATGCTTGCTCCTGAGAGAGGCTTTCAGATGCTCCTGGTCTTTCCGTGGTGTCCTGCACTCTGGGTGACCCAGAGCCTGCCTAGGACTCCCCTCATCCTTTCTCTGAAGGGAGAATGAGGTGCACTGAAAAGGGCTGCAGATACGGACTCAGAACACTGGGACTGACCCTTCTTCAGGCCCTGGCTTAGCGAGGTAACCTTGGGCAAGTCACTTAAACCTGCAGTCCTCATCTCATCTCGCTAGAGTATATGAATGATACTACTTGCCCTACTTAATCTCAAAGAATTGCATTAGAATGAAAACACTCTTTGAGGTTAAATGTACTGTATAGAAAGAAGTGATTATTATCAACCTGGCTGTAGATTTTTCTCCCCCTTCCTTTTCAAATAAGGCCCCATAGTTGAGTTTTCTGTCTAGGACACAAATTGATAAAACTCCAAACTTAAAAATATATTTCTGGTTTTTTTGTTGAAACCATCTGGCAACCCACTGGAGCAGGCCACTTTGAGGGCTGGGAGGTGAAACACTGCTGTAACCACCTGTGGCACCGGAAGTGTGTGAGATGTACTTCCTCTTGGGGAGCAGGGGCAAAGCCAGAGGACCCCCGAGGAAGGGCCGACGGTCACAGGCTGGAAGACTGCAAGTATAAGGACACTCAACCGGTTCCAGATTGGCCACTGCCACTGTCCTTTTCTAAGAGAGTTTCTACAGAACTACAGTTTAGCAGAGAGTTCTTGTGGTTTTTTAGGGGGATAAAACGTACATAACAAATTCACCATCTTAACCATTTTTAAGTGTATAGTTCAGAGATCCTAAGTACATTCACATTGTCATGCAACCATCCATCTCCAGAGCTTTCTCATCTTCCCAAACTGAAACTCTGTGCCCAATAAACTCTAACTCCCCTTTCCCCCTCCCACCAGCCCCTGGCAAACACCCTGCTACTTTCAGTCTCTATGAATTTAACTACTCTAGGTACTTATATAAGTGGAATCATGCAGTATTTGTCTTTTTGTGTTTGGGTTATTTCACTTAGCATAATGTCTTCAAGGTTTATCCATGCTGTAGCAGGTGTTGGAATTTCGTCCTTTTCAAAGGTACATAATGTTCCATTTTGCTTATCCATTCATTCATTGATGTTGGGTTGCTTCTACTTTTGGATATTGTGAATAATGCTGCTATGAATATCGGTGTACAAATAAATATCTGTTCAAATCCTTCCTTTCAAGTCTTTTGGGTAGCAGAGAGTAATTTTAAATTTATTTACTTTATTTATTTATTTTTGGCTGCATTGGGTCTTTGTTGCTGCGCATGGGCTTTCTCTTTGTTGTGGTCCGTGGGCTTCTCATTGCGGTGGCTTCTCTTGTTGTGGAGCACGGGCTCTAGGCATGCGGGCTTCAGTAGTTGTGGCTCGTGGGCTCTAGAGCGCAGGCTCAGTAGTTGTGGCGCACGGGCTTTAGTTGCTCCGCAGCATGTGGGATCTTCCCGGACCAGGGCTCGAACCTGTGTCCCCTGCATTGGCAGGCTGATTCTTAACCACTGCGCCACCAGGGAAGCCCGAGAGTAATTTTAAAAAGCATTCTATAGAAGAAAACTAGGAACTTCTAGAAAATCCTAAAATAATTAAATTTACCTCTTTTAAGGATTTTAAAAGGAAGCCATTGTTAGGGTTTTTCAGAGCTGACATTATAAAAACTTTTCTTATTACAAGCCTTTAAGAAAAAATCACAAAGAACTTTCTAGACTCTGTATTTATTATGAGACTATACAAATGACAGTAATCAAAATAATTAGCAAATTTTACTAGTCATTTTTATGTTTAATAAAAAAATTACAGTTTCAATTTTCCAAAATTGACTAACAGAAAATGAAAATCTACTAATTAAGTTTCTTAGAGTATTTATGTGACGGCTACTTCATACATATATAAATAAGTATTTTTTAAAATATTGCACATGGTAAAATGTAGCTCTAGGGGATATCATGCTTTATGTGATGAGCTTGCTCCTGTGTTTTATCAAACGCCTACAAATAAATCACATTTTAAATGAGTGAAGACAAGGTGCTTACTATTTAAAGAATCCTTGAAGGAAAGCTTTTGGAAAAGATTCCTTTTGTTATTCAAATAATCACCTGCTAATTTATCTACTTCAGAGTTTCTTGTTTCGGCATTTTTGCAAAGGAGAAAGTCTTCAAGTCTGATAAATGAATCACCACTTTCTTTTTTTTTTTTTTAAACTCTACCAGTTCGACTCGTCATATTGTTTTGTTGGCTCAAAGTACTATGCTGTACCTTTGGCTATTTTGAGCACACTTAAAAGTAGAAAATAGCATTATACAAAATTGAGAATGCATGTAAAAGGCAATATTTTCTCAAGGTTGTCCATTCAGAAGCCAGTGCCAAAGGCCCAGGGAGACACCTCATGACCCAGTGAACCACCTGACCCCTCCCCCTACCTCCGCTCACCAGTTCACCTTTCTCATACTTCATTCATGGCCAATTCCTGTCTTTTCTCCAGTTAGGGTATTTCTTGCCTCACCCTCCTCTCTATTCTCTCTGAAATGCCCTAGTTCGAGACATCATCAACTTTTGTTTGGCGTACTGCCTCCAGTCTCTCTCATCACTGCTTACTATCACCTCTGCTCCAAAGTCCACACTCCTCAGCCTAACATGTAAGACCTTCCATAATCTGACCCCCATCTTTTTTCCTAGTCTAACTTCTGCTCTTGTCCCTCACGTGCCCTGAGTTCTAATGAAATCTACTCCCACTGGGCCCCCTCTGGGTTCCTGCCTCCAAGTCGTCATTCCACGCTATTTTTTCTATCTTTCCTGTTTCTTCTTCTTGGACACTCAGGCTCTCATCTGTGCTCTCATGGAGAGTTATTAATTTGTCTCTTAAAATGTTTGCCACTTTCTGCCCCATGTATCAATTATTTGTGTTTATAGTTCAGTCCTCTATGCTTCCTCCCTAGCAAAGCTCAATGAAAATACAGGAATTAGCACGGGATACCAAGCAGTATCAGTAACCCTGCTTCATAATTGCATTACTCTTATAAAAAGTCAGTGTTTTGAGTTATATGCAATAATAAATTAAATAGGACATTAAATACATGTTGTGGTTTCCAGGTCTATTATCTTTTATCTCAAGACTTCTGAAAGAGGTGATATCTCCATCCTTATCTGACATATGAGCAAAATGAAACAAAGAGCTAGCAAGAGGCAAAACCTGTATCAGGTGAACAGGAATTTCTGAAAATGCTTAGAAAAACATAAAGCATTCAGAAAAATGAAGCTCAGCCTGACTGTGGGCCCTTTGATATGGTCTCCAGACATCACTACCTATGAACTCAAGAATGTCCTGATTTATGTGGATCACCACAAACATCCATGACAAACAAGACTTCAGCTGAAATGAAAGAGTAAGTATGCTCTCTCATGAGAACAGATATCACCATGGATCATTACGAGTAATGTTCTTTAGGACAGTTTCCCTTTCTTAATCCAGGGGAGCCATTAACGGGGCATATCCTGGATTTGCCTTGCTCCCAAGCGCAAATCTCGCCTCCAGTGGGGAGCCTGTCATACTGGTAACTTGGGGCACAAAGTCAGGCTAGTGACAAAGTATCCCAAGGAGAGTTTACCCGTTATAAGTCACTCTGCACCCCTGCAAGGCAATTCAGAAAACGTTCATTAAATATCTGGCTTCCACTGTGCCTCTTTGGACTGCTAAGTAGATTTGGACCAGTTTATCTCTTGTCCCTCAGTGCACATGAGTCATTAGAAAGAAACCTTTTAAATAAGTATACAATGGAAAGGAACTCAGCCCTGTAGCATGCAAATACCTGCAGGCCAGAGCTAGCAGAGTCTGTTAGGCAAATGTTCTCTTGGAAGTACCTTTCATGCCAGCTGGAGTGCCCAGCACTGACTGTTGTTTTACTCCACAGCACTTGGCAAAATACAAGTTATTTACCCAACATCATCGGAATCCTTACAAATAGAGCATTTTAGCTTATGCTTAAAAAATATGATACAACTAGATTTGTTTTTAAGGTGATGAGACAGGAACAGACACTTCCCTTTTTTGGAGTCATCCTAGCTTCAGGCTTCCCACGTGTTTCTTTCAACATGGATGATTTCCAGCACGTGGTGCCCACAGACAGCCCAGCCAAGATCACG
The DNA here is from genome assembly GCF_009873245.2 of Balaenoptera musculus. Taxonomy (NCBI): domain Eukaryota; kingdom Metazoa; phylum Chordata; class Mammalia; order Artiodactyla; family Balaenopteridae; genus Balaenoptera; species Balaenoptera musculus. The sequence continues at coordinate 48,075,574 of NC_045793.1, forward strand.
CTGACTTTCCCTCCTCTGGGACCCAATACGCCATGTCTGAGACATCAGTGAGGCTCCCACAAGACCCTGCGGCCCTTTGCTAATTTGCCTAATCCTTTCTGCTGGCAAAGGCAGTAGTGCCACTGAGGCCAGATCCGCATGAGTCTGTTTCTCAGGTGCTCATTTCTCCTGGTCTTACTAACAAAGTATCATGAAAAGAGGTAGGTAAGTAGCCTCAACAGCCAAGAATCACTGGGATTCATCTATGCCACCAAGTGAGAACATTGGTAAGAAAAGCCTCAATAGCCCTCAATAACCATGAATGGTTTTACCTTTCTTTCTTGACGCCTGAGATTTGCACTTGTGTCATTTCTGATGAAGAACTGGCCTGGTATCAGTGCAATATCATGCTGAGACCCCCAGACTAGCATTTCAGAGAAGCAGAGGCTGAAATCCAGCTCTGCCTTGCAGGACATTCTTATGTAAGTTGCTTAACCTGTTTCATTCTTTGCCAAACAAGAACAGCCCCTGTCTGCAGACACATCCGAGGGCCCCTGGGCAAACACACAGTAGCACAGTTATGCCCTGGCCTAAGTAGGAGGCCTCAGTGTGGTGCACAAGGGGCTTCTCTTCAGAATGTCTGAATAGACACAAAACAGGAGGAAAAGGAAAATGACCAGTAGGAGGGGCATTTATAAGAATGGCCTTTATCTATTGAAAAAGGATTTGTGTCAATTTTATCACATTTCTAATTATATTGAGTGGCTTCACTGTCCAGGGCATTTTCTGTGTGTCGAAAACTCCAGAAAAGTAGAATGCAATCCCTGCCCTCGATGTGCTTATATTTGGCGGGGGGCGGGTGTCTGTTGTACCTATGTGTGTGCATGTATGTCTGTGTCTGTGTGTGTATGTCTTTGTGTGTCTGTGTGTGTTCACAGCAAAACTGAGGCACCTGCAGCTTGCTATTCTAAGGTGCACAGTCCACAGGGGGAGTCCACGCTGATAGGCAAGGATCTGGAAAAGCTTCACAGGCAAGCCTGTATTTGTGCTGGGCCTTGATAAGAATGGAACTTCAGCAAGGAGAAATAAAGGAGAAGGGATTTTTGAAGAAAGAAACAAATACTTGAGAAAAGGCAGAGACAGGGGATAGTACAAGTCATGTGCCATGTGCTGATGTGCATGGAGAAGAGGAACTAAATGAGAGGGCCCTAGCCAGGTAGGAGGCACCAAAGACGGGCAGGAGGCATTGGCTACCTTTTCAGAAGTCTCTCAACCTGCACTTACAGCGCCTCTGAAGCAACATGAGCCGCATGAAGGCAAGCTCTCAGCTGCTTCTCTCGGATTCTGCCCCTGTCATTCAGTTTGGCCCCCAAATGGCACCTTCTCGTGCTTACAAGACAGACTCTAAAAATTATACTTGGAACTTAGAGTTCTGAGGAAGTGTTTCTGTGTATACAGAAAGGCTGGCAAAATGAGAAAGGCATTCCGCCTCTCAAAACACCCTTGTTTTTCCCAAGCCATAATAACTCTAAGAAAACTAGGAATCTGAAATTCCTATAAGGTATGAGACTCAGGAGGTTCTCCTGAAGTATTTCTCCAAGTACATTACTAACAGACCAAGAACATTCATCATTCATTCATTTCTCCATTCATTCAACAAATATTTATTGGGCACCTATCAGGCACTGTCCCAGGCATTGGGGATGTGGCAGAGAACACAACAGATAACCAGCCCCCCACGGAGCTTACAGTCTAGTGGGTAGAGACTGACAATAAAGGAAACAAATACATAAAATAGTAAGCCAGATGATGAGATGTGCTGTGGAGAAAAGGGGCAGGCAAAGGACACAGGGAACGCTGGGGACATTTGAGCCAATACTTGAAGGAAGAGAATGGTGGAGACCCATGCAGGTGTCACAGAGCAGAGCATCTGTGGCAGAAGGAACAGCAAGTGCAAAGGCCTTGAAACGCACCTGACATGGGTGAGGAGTCACAAGGAGGCCAGTGCGCCTGGAGCTGAGTGAGGGAAGGCGAGAGTAGTAAGATGCAAGGACAGAGAAGTAAGAGCCATCAGCAGTCGGGAGCAGGAAGACAATTAGTGGAGTGTGGATTGTGGGTGACAGAGGAAGAAACATGTCTCACGGTGGAGGAAAGTGAGTGATCAGTGTTAGCAAATGCGGCCGAGAGGTCAGGTAAGGTGAGGACAGAGAATGGACCCTTGAAGTTAATGCTGCGGAGGTTGCTGGCGACCCGACTAGCCTGACCGCAGGGAATTCAAGGGAGAGAGGGAGGAAAAGAGTGGATGACAAAGCAGTTACTGAAAACGGAGTAGAGAAATGGAGTGATCGTTGGAGGGGGAAATGATGTCAAGAAAGGTGGTTGTTTTTTATTTTAAATAAGGAATGCATACAACTCAATAGCAAAAAGGCAAATAATCTGATAGAGATATCAGCAAAGGACCTGAGAAGATATTTTTCCAAAGAAGACATGCAAACGGCTAATAGGTAAATGAAAAGGTGCTCCACGTCACTCATCACCAGGGAAACACAAAGCAAAACCACAATGAAATATCACCTCACACCTGTCAGAGAGGCTATTATGAGAAAGACAAAAAGAACAAGCGTTGGTGAGGATGTGGAGAAAAAGGACCCACCGCGCACTGTTGGTGGGAATGCAAACTGGTGCAGCCACTGTAGAGAACAGTATGGAGGTTACTCAAAAAATTAAAAATTAAACCACCACAGGATCCAGCAATCCCGCTTCTGGGTATATGTCTGAAGGAAATGAAATCACCATCTTGAAGAGATGTCTGCACTGTCATGTTCACTGCAGCATTATACACAACAGTCAAGACATAGAAACAACTGAAGTGTCTCTCAGGGGATGAATGAATTTAAAAATGTGATATATATATGATACAATATTATTCAGCCATAAAAAAGGAAATCCTGCCACTCTTGACAGCATGAATGAAACCTTAAGGAGTTATGCTAAGTGAAATAAGACAGAGAAACAAAAATACTGCATGATCTCATTTCTATGTGGAATCTAAAAAAGTCAAACTCATAGAAACGTGTATAGCATGGTGACTATAGTTATAATACTGTACTGCATACTTGAAATTTGCTAAGCGAGTAGATCTTAAATGTTCTCACTACACACCAAAAGAGGTAACTATGTGAGGTGAGAGATGTGTCAACTAGTCTTTTTGTGGTCAGCATTTCGTGATGTATATGCATATCCAACCATCGTGTGGTATGCCTAAAAGTTACCCAATGTTATTTGTCAATTATATGTCAATAAAGCCGGGGGAGGGGAAAGAAAGAAAGAAAGGGAGAGAAAGAGAGAGAGAGGGAGGGAGGGACGGAGGAAGGAAGGAAGGAAGAGAGAGAAAGTGAGAAAGAAAGGAAGGAAGGAAGAAGGAAAGAAGAGAGAGAGAGGGAGGGATGGAGGAAGGAAGAAAGAAGGAAAGAAAGAAAGAAAGAAAGAAAGAAAGAAAGAAAGAAGAAAAAAAAGAAGGATAAAAAGGAATGTGGTTTTTGTCTGATGATTGATGTTTTTGTTTTGTCCTGTTTTTTAACTGAGAGGAATACAGGCTGTTTAGTAGGCTGTTAGGAATGGATCCCAGTTAGAGGAAGCATTGGTGATGCTGGAGAGAGAAGAGGACTTGTCAGAACGAGCAGGGGGAACGAGTGGGAGAGGAGAGGATCTAGTGGACAGGGAACGAGGTTAGCTTGGGCAGCAACAGGAACAAGTCATGGTCAGGCAAAGAAGAGAAGGCAGGTGATCTGCACCAAGGTTTGGCATGCAGGTGAGTGCTGGGCTCATGCAGATCCCTCTCCAGACAGCTCTGTTATCTTCTCAACGGAACAGCTCAGGGGGCCTGTGGTCGGAGAGGAAGACTAGGGCGAGTCATGTAGGGGCAGAGGTGCTGACTCTGAGGGAAGAGGGGCTACAACATGATCTGACTTACATTTTAGGAGCTCCCTCTGGCTTCTGGGATCAGAATAAAGTGAGGCAAACGTGGAAACAGAGCAGCCAGTTGGGTGGTTACTGAAATAATCCAAGATGGAGATGAGATGTTTGTGGGGCTTTTAAAAATAGACCAGAGTGGTAACAATGGAAGTGGGAAAACGATCAGATTCTGAATGTATCTGAATACAGGTAAGTATGGCAGAGTCAATGAAGTACAGGGTATTTTATTGTTTTCCTCCCAAACCAGTACAACAAAACCAAGACAGGTTATTACAGCATTTAAACCAAAAATCAGTAACATTTCAGCTGCTCTTACTGACACCAATCCAGTTTTTAACCAGCAAAGACTATTCCAGAACTGTGGCAATATCAATAAGTGATGCCGGTGAACACATAAAAATCCACTGGCCTTGTAAAGCATTATAGAAATTGAAGCTGAAGTTAAAAGCAAGGCATCTGTGTCTGTTCCAATAAGCCGATTGTCAAGGATGAATCAATAAATCACAGAATTAGTGTGGAAAAATATTTCAGCCTTTCCAAGATCAAAGAATGGATAGTAAAATATTAACCTGATGCCCTTTTAACTTTCTTTTCTCAATATTTATTAGTGTTTGACCTCCCTTGAAACGAGAGTTCCATTATAAGCTCTTTTGATAAATGGATTGAGAAGTTGCTCAAAGCACTCCATCCTCACTAAGTATTTTCTATTCACCAGTGAAACACTATTAGTCTGCATTTTACAGTAACTGTCCACAGCATATCAGAAACATGCATCTCTATGCAACACGGAAAAGAACTAAGACGACTGCCCTTTCCCTTCCTCCTTTGCCACTTATAACTACAGTTACAGATAATCTTACAGATAAAGTTGGGATGTACAAATTTGCATCACAAGGTGAAAGTGTTGTTATAAAAATGTCCACCTCTGGTCTTCATGAGGCCTATTTTAAACCTATTTCCTCTAATATTTAGGACTTGGAACAACCAAAATACATGAGGAACCCAGTCTTTCCTTTCAAATTTATAACAGGAAATAATACACATAAAACTTCCAGACAGTAAAGGGCAGAAACCCCTTTCACTTCTTTCCCTGACTCAAGTTTTGTTTGAGAAGCATTAACTGCTAACTTTTGTCACCCAGATGTTCTGCGCCATCCTAGAGCGCATATAAGATAGATTCCTATAAGAATCATGGTGGCTTTTGACAAACAAACGTCTAGAATTTAATACTAAAGAAACAGTTAAAGTTGCATAAACATTTAGTTGCAAGGATGGTCACCACCGCATGGTTTATTAGAAAGAAAAACTAGAGACAATCTAAATGTCTGACAATTGGTGACTGGTTAAAAAAAATAAGTACCATTCATGCAATTGAACTCTCAGAGCGATTAAAAATGATTTCAAGTACTTAAAGATGTGGAAATAGGTTCACAGTGGATTCTGAAATAAAATTATTATGAATGGTCTGACCACATTTTTGTTCAAAGAAAATACATATTTACATGTATATATGCACATGGAAGGAAATTTAAAGCATAAACATCAAAAGAGTTATGTGATTATTTCTAAATGAAGGATTTTCAGGGAGGTTGTCTTTTTTGCTCATCTGTGCTTTGTTCTAATGTTTCCGTAAGTATCCTTTTATTACTTGTGTAATTGGAAAACTGTCAGTAAAAGTGGCTAAACATTATCCATGGTGGACTCCAGTCTCACAAGAAGACTGCCTGGCCAAAGGCACCCCTGTGGCTCCTGACCTTGCTTGCTTTCTAGACATGTGGTTATGTCAGTGCTTAAGCCCTAATGTGGCCCACAGATGGCCTTCCATGGATCTGTGACAATCTGCTCAGCAATCAGGCCGATTGTATTCTTCAGGCACCAAGTGCAAGGAAATGAGGAGAGCAGCGGAGATTCAAATACCCACAGAACCACAGAGAACAGGCTTTAACCATAAGCTTCAAGTGGGATGTGTCATAGTATCGGTTGCCTTTGCATCAAAGCAACAAAATGTAGCCAGAACATCTATGGGGGTTAGAGGGTAGGAGGCACACAGGGGAGACAAGCAAAGCCCCAGAAAGGGAATAAGAACCCAGCACATATTTGGTCAAATGGGCCTTCTGCTATAAAACAGCACAGCACAATTAGGGAAATTCCGGCTAATTTCAGGAACAAGATTCAATACATGGCCCAAGCAATTTCCAAAGGCTCCTTTAAATTAAGAATGAGGTCTCCAAAGAACTAAATCCTAATACCTTGAACTTCAAACAAACTGCTTTAAAAGCAACACTAAAAACATCAAACAGAAAGTGGATTAAGTGTAGGCTCCATCTGTAAGAGCTTGCTTAAGACAAACTCAATTACTTGTTCCAAAATGAGATCCAGGTTTGTTTGGATTTACTGATACGCTTGTCCCAAGAAATGAGAATGACAGATCTAAGGGGAGAAAGCTTCAGTTCTCTTTCTCAGTCACATTCCAAACCAAACATCCAGGTAAATGCATCAAGGGGTCGCACAGGACCACATCTAAGGAAAGCCAAGCTCAGTGCTGACTTTTATCTTCTGTGCCATCTGTTTGAATATAGAAAGCACGAGGGCATATTTGCCTCTGGAAATAGTGAGCTTTTCCCCTTGGGATAGTGTTTATTCCAAATTAGTATTATATTTTCTCTCTGCCATCCACCCTCTGTTCAGTTCTAGAATTTTCTCTTATCCAATTTTGGCCTATCTTCTAGTTCTGAGTAGAGGGCCCAAGCTTGTGTGCCTTGCTCTCCCGTTAGCTCACGCATGCCTACCCTCAGTCATGCTGGCCTTTGTGAGGCTGCCAGCATCCCCCTCTCGGAGACATCTGTTGCCTTGCTTAAACCAAGAAGCCTCGGACACACGTGACAGGGCCGCGCAGCATCAGAGAGTGCCATCTCCACCAAGAGGCGTCTGTCCACCTTGCCTCTCCCCTGCCATTTCCTCCTCCAGCCTGGCCCTCAACAAGTGGCCGAGCCTCACACAAGCTGTCAGGGACAGATGCTATGTGAAAAGAGGAAATTGGACTCAAAGATGCTACAGCTTTTTAAATTCATTCCAACCTAAAAGCCAAATAGTGAGGCACGAAATGAATACTTACTTGCAAGTAAGCGCCACGTTTCAAAAACAAATGCTAGTCGGCAACTTAAGAGCTTTCTCAAATGTCTCACTGTTCCTCATTCAATGCCTCCTATGATATTTTCCCTTCTGCAGTGGAAAATGCGTTTTGCATTGGTACATCGGTATCCTGAGTCTTCTTTTGTTGTTTCCTCCCTTCGCTGTCCCTGGGCTAGTTGAGTTGGCAGGGGCCAGTGTGTCCACACACAGCCAAATGCTCACATCTATTCATCACTCGCCTCCCGGCTCCACACACATCCACCGAGTGCCTATGACACGTCAGGCCTGGCTTTACAGTCTAAGAAAAAGGAAGGATAACACAGTTCTGGCTTCCCTCTTCCCAGCTCCCTGATCTAATTCTAGTCATTTGCTGTGTCTCCATGTCTCTGTCTCCATTGCCTCTAGTTTACTATTTGTTTGCTATTCTGGTTACCTTATTGTTTCTCTCTGCGTGCTGCCTGCTAATTAAAGCTGACTAGAGGCCCAGGGCCTCTGCTGCAATTCTCAGCCTAAATGGCCAAGATCCTTGTTGATGACCAAGGACCATAAGGACCTAGGGAGATGGCACATGGATTTTTAGAGAGAAGAAATTAGGGGAAAAAAACCAAAACAAGGCGAAACAAAACCCCTCAGATCCAGATGGATAAACCTTAAAATATATACTACCAATTCTAAGGTAATCACAAAATACAGATGGGTCTCATTAAGATTTATTATTTTTCTCACTTCCTTTTCATCATTTCAACTACACAGAAAATTAAATCTATTATTTAAGGTGCTTAAGAAAGTTTCCATACATTTCAAAATCAATAAGGAGGGAACCTTAGAAAGCACCTTGCCTGTTTTACAGACCAGGAAACCGAGGAGAATAACTTGTCCAAGACCACAGAGCCAGGTATTTGCTGAGGCCAAGGTAGATTCCCAGGTTTTCTGATTTGTTCCCTACTCCCTCCCACCCACAGCCCCAGCCAACTACCCTCTTCCGCATTTAGCATGTTCTATTATATGAACATTTTAAAATATTTCATGAATTGGGGATAAAGAAGGTAAAGCATATGCTTGCTGTGAAAATCTGATGACAATGTTTGGAGTTTTCTTAGATAATCATGACCTGCAGTATTTTTAAAAGAATTTCTGAGAAGTAATTTCAAACAAATGCAACCAAGAAGATGGGAAGGAGAAGGAATTAGGCTGTTCTGAGATCATACTCACCAATGGATAACAATTAGGAAAGGAATATCTGACTCTGCCTTATTTTTATCTTAGTCTCATTAAGGAAGACAAAACTTAAACTTGAATAATAATTTGATTTCATTGAATCTACTAGTTATGATTCTTTGGGTTAAGTGACCAAAACCAAAATCCAAATTAGCTAATTACAAAAAGAGACTATATTGTTCTTAGAACTGAAAAATTGAGAGGAGGGTCTGATTTCAGGCTTGGCTGGACACAGAGCTCATATGGTGACAAACACTTGTATGGTCCATACCAAATGCAGGGTACTGTTCTCAGCATTTCACACAACTCACCTAATACTCACAATAACTCTGTGAGTAGCTATTATAATGATTCCCATTTTACAGATAAGGAAACTGAGGCACGGAAGCTAACTTGTCCTGAGTGATCCTGACAGTAAATGGAAGAGCAATTCAAACCCAAACAATCTGGTTTCAGAGTCTAGATTTTAATTGGTGCCTCCTCACATGACCATGATCCAGTTTTGCTCTATCTTTCAACTCCACCTCCTCTGTGGTTCCTTCTCTTTGAGATTCTCCCTTCCTGGAAGTAGACAGCCAAAATAGCTTAAGCCTCAAATCATGACAATTCCAAGTCCAGTGAAAAAGACCAAGGGTTTCTTTCCAAAACTCCCAGGAAAAGTCTCCCTGCATCTCATTGACTTAACCCAAACACAGGAGGGTGTTAATGTTTTGATTGGCCAGACAAACCCGGGTCACAGAGCCCCACAGAGCAGAATGTGGAGTCAACTCCACCAGAAACATCTGGACAGAAAGTAGATGAGGTGAGTACACCTCCTTCCCCAGAGAAACTGCAATAGTTATCAGAGATGGTGACTGAAATACTGGGTAGTGTAAACAATAGGTGAACATTACATTGTAAAATTTTACCACAATAATTAAAATACTTCTTTTTCAATTATCTGATAGAAGCTCTTGGTCTTTGGGTATCACAGTTGTCCTATGAGACCTATGGCAACTTTCATTTTTATAAAGGAGAAAGGTATATAAAAAAATGAACCAAGACAGGACCATCATGATTAATTTTCTATTCTTGGACTACCTCCACCAAGCCCATTCACATCAGTTTTTATGATTCCTCAATGAATCATGAAATCAGAGAATCTTCACTTGACGGGGGATATCGGCATGCATCCACTCCAAGGTCCCGCATGGAACAGAGGCTGTTCCCAGTGCCACCAAGGACCATGCCCTCCACGTTAGCAGGCTGGTCTATTTCTCACCTTGCCCTGCTTTCACGTACGGCACAGCTGATACAGAAAGCACAGAAGGACAGGCAAAAAAGGCTGACGCTGCAGACACCTGCACTTACGCCTTAGCAACCACGCTCATCTTATCCTCCGTCTCTCTCATCATCCCATCCCCACATACAAACCTTGCCTCTAACTGCACACGTCTCAGCTTGCCCTGCTCTTCATACCAGAGCCACTACCCTACTTCTTACGGAAAAACACTTAGCATCGGCTCTTCCTCTGAAATAAAAATGAACTCTGCCTCAAGTTTTAGGCAGCCCAAGATCCACTGTTATCCTCTAAAGAGTCTTTATCTTTCCCCATGCGAATCTGAGTGGAAACAAACAAGATGAGAGAGAACAGAGTTGTGGGAAGAAATGTTTATCTCAGAAGGACCAAACTACAGATCGGCGGGTAAGAGGCACCACCGGGAAAAGATGCTGCCGAGTGTTTGTGAGTGCTCACTAGGAGCTCTTGTGACCTCCTGGCTTGGGAGGTCAGAGAACTCAATACCTGTACCTGGACTCCAGGAAATATTTCATTACATTTCTGAGGGTACCTTTATGAGTTGAATAACTGCCAGTAGGTGATACAATGAGTTGGACTGGTAACTGTTTGAAAGACCCAAACACTGGGAGTTGGCCCTCTAGGATGCCAGAGGGCTATGACCTTAGCTCTGTCCAGTTCCAAAATTCTGTCAATAAGCCCAGTGAGGATATTTATGGCATACTGATCAAATTGAGAGTTGAAGTGATGCTGGGAAGAAGAGTAATGTTGTTGGATGACCTAATCAGGATCAAGCAAGATATACACCAGATCCCTGATGAGACAATAGTGATGCATGTTAAGCCTGTGTTTGGGTTAAAATAAACACACACAAGTCAATTGTTGTGGAGACATACCTTAGCAGCCACATGTGTGAAAAAGGAGCTTTGGTTGACACTACAAGCGATATGAGTCAACTCTGCACTGTGGTTGCCAAGAAGCTACTGTGGTCTGATGTTGCACTGATGGAAACAGAACATCTTACTGTGGGTGGTGTGAGGTGAGCTGTAGTTCATGTGAAGCAGACCACACCACGAGTTCTGTGCTTAGTTCCTGACCTTACTCTAAGACAGACATAAATGAACTGAAGTTCAGGAGAGAAGTGACCATTATGGTAAAGGGACTGGAAACACCTAGGAGGGCATGGAGATGTTTTGCATGGAAAATAGATGGCTCATGTGAAACTGGAGCGCTGTCTTTGATGATATGATAAGCCGTCTTGAGAAAGAAGGGATCCATTTGTTCTGTGCGTCACCTGTGGCTGCACCTAGACCAACGGCAGGAATTTTAGAACAGGTTTTCATGCAACAGAAAGAAAACTTTCCAGAGGAATGGTCCCCGGATCGAAAGAAAAGTTTAGGGAGGCAGTCAAACAGAAGTCAGCAGATGACAAGGATGTGGTCGAGGGAAATATAAAGACCAGATGTGTTGTTGGATCAGCCCAGTGGTTCTCAAACTGTGTTCCTCCAAAGTGCCTCAGGGCAGAGGAGACAGAAGCAGCTGTCTGCTTGTGTCTCCATTATGACACAAGTTTCCTGCTCCCACACCCCATTTTAAGCAGAGTAGCTCCCCTGACCTGTTCACACAATGCGCTTCTGCTGTGAGGGAAAGGCTGTATTAAGCCATGGGACTGGATGATCTCAAAGGTCCCTGTTTAACTCTAAGGTTCCAGGAATCAGTGATTTCTGAGATATGACTTCTCCTAAGAGGCAGACTAGAGTAGCGGGGAAACAGGTGAACTCTGCAGCCAGAATCATGCGGTTCGAATCCCAGTGCATTCATTTTCTATTGCTGTGGAACACATGAACACAACACGCCATTTACCAGCTCAAGTCTCTGCAGGACAGAAGTCCAGGCAGAGCTTAACTGGGTCCTCTGCTCAGGGTCTCACAAGACTGAAACTGAGGTGTCAGCTGGATTGTGCTCCTTTCTTGAGCTCAGGGTCCTCTTCCAACCTGGCAGAACTCTTGTCCCTGAGGCTGACACTGAGCTCCTCACTTCCTTGCTAACTGCTGGCCAGGGACCACTCTCGGCTCCTAAGGCCACTCTCTGGTTCTTGCCATGTGACTCCCTCCATAGGCTTTCACAACCTGACTGTGTGCTTCTTTGAGGTCAGCAGAAGACTCTCTTGCTTTAATTCTCTCTCTTCAGGAAAAGCCTGGACCCTCTTATAAAGAGTTTGCCTGATTAGGTCAGGCCCACCTACCAAAATCTCCCTCTCTAATTCAAATCAACTCATAAGGGACCTTACTTGTATCTGCAAAAATCCCTTCCTGCCTGCTATATAATGGAACCCATTCAAGAGAGTGAAATCCCATCATTCTTACAAATCCTGTGCATACTGAAGGGGAGAGAATTCTCCAGGGTGTGCGCACTAAGGGGTGGGAATCTTGGGGGCCATCGTAGAATTCTGCCAATCACATGTAGCTTTTGTACTCACAGCTTCTGACCTTGGGCAAGCTGCTCTGCAACCCAGTTACTTCATCTATAAAGTGGGGATAATGATTCCTTAAGGGGTTGTTAGAAGGGTTAAATGAATTCATACATAAAGCACTTGGAAGAGTAACCTGGCATCAGGTTCACCCAAGCAAAGTTATAAGGTATTGTCGTGCAGGAATACATGGTATCCTTTGGAAGGACTGGACCCGGTGGCAGTCAGACATCCTATGGTCAATGAGCTCTCAGGCAGGAGCTGCTAAAGTGGATCAGATCCGCAACTTCATGGAGAGGTGGCTTCTGTTTTCTCTCCGATGGGCCAGCTCTCCTCTTTGCTGCCACTTTCACTATTTGGCTTTAATTTCCTTTGCCACTTTGGGTGTCCATCACCTGCTGTTATTCTTCCTCTTCTGTGTGTGTGGGGGTTTTTTCTTTCAGCCTTTTCTTTTTTCTCTGTGGCTTCTTTCATTATTCTCATTTTTTACACTGGCAAGATTTGCTATTATTAGCGCAGCAAATGAAACTATGTCTTTCCTTCAGATCAGCTAACATTCTATCATGTGATCCTTTTTGTTAGTATTCTCTACTCATCAGCTCTTAAAAATATTTTTTTGTATTTGCTATTGTTTCAGATTCCTGAAGTTATGAAATTTTGACTTATTTTCCCTTTAGTTAAATTTTCTCCTTTACCAAACAGATAAAACAGAAAATAACGTTTCACCTTTCAAAACAATTCAACACCAGAATTTCCTTTTAATAGAAACCCTCCCCCCCGCAGTACAGTTAAAACATTGTTAATTTTTATAACAATTCATTTTCAAAAATAAGTTTCAGGAACCCTCCTATTACGCTAAGGGAATCAGCCCTGGTTTGCAACCAGTTTGCCAATGAAAACTATGAGAGGCTAGCAAAGGGAAAAGGCAAAGCAATGTCAGTCTGCCAAAGTCCATGCAAACAGCTAACACAGCTGTGGCTGTCGGCAGTATTTCAAAATACAATACATTTCAGCCCTGTGCCCTGCACATAGTAGGTACTCAGCAGACATTTCTTGAGTTGAGGATCTGTCCCATTAAAAGACTACCATGGATCCACTTAATTAGTGTCCTTCCTTCTCCCTGATACCTAACTCCAGTGTAAAATAGAGTTTTTAAAACAAACAGAAGAACCAGTAGTAATGACACAGTTCGACACAGAAGGCTTGTATGGACAAATGAGCTGAGGTCATTATCATGCAGCCACTCCCCAGCGCTAGCATCAGCGCCTCAGCTCCACCTCAGATCATCAGGCATTAGGTTCTCATAAGGAGCGCGCAACCTAGATCCCTCAACCTAGATCCCTTGCGTGTGCAGTTCACAGTAGGGTTCGCGCTCCTATGAGAATCTAATGCCGCTGCTGATCTGACAGGAGGTGGAACTCAGGCGGTAATGTGAGTGCTGGGGAACGGCTGTAAATACAGATGGCCCGCCGTTCACCACCTGCTGTGCAGTCGGTTCCTAACAGGCCACAGACTGCTACCGGTCCGTGGCCCGGGGTTTGGGGACCCCTGTCTTGGAGGCCATGGCTGGACAGGGTTCTAAGGGGTTGCCCCATTACGTGTAACCATCACTTTTCATGGTGTTGACAGCAAGCTGTAGAGCTACTGTGTAGGGAGGCACAGGGATGAGGACGCTGTGAAAGTATAGACCCTTTCTCGGCTCACATTTAAAGTAATGTTTAAACACATTACTTCATATGACCCTCATAACCATGGAAGATCTTGCTGATAAGAACAGAACTTGGTAAAATCACCAAGATGAGAAATTTGCTCATCATCATCAAAATTACAAATACACATTCTCTCTGATTTAGCAATCCCATTCCTAGGGATGTATCCTATAAAGATACTTGCACATGTGGAACTGATGCAACATTGTTTATAATAGCAGAATACTGGAAACAACCTAAATGTCCATAAATAGCAAGTTACTTAAGTAAAATTGTGCTGTATAATGGATATATTTTGTTATGTGAAAAAAGCAAGGTAGAGAACAGTGAAAAGCATGCTACAATTTTCACAAGAAAAAAAGGAAGGGAGGAAGTGAGAAAGGAAAAAAAGAAAGAAAGGGAAAGAAAGAAAGGAAGGAAGGAAGAAAGAAAGGAAGAAAGGAAGAAAGACACGTGCACGTGCACACACATGCACACAGATACACACACACAGTGATAGGTTGTACATGCAAAGAATACCCCAGTAAGGGCACACAAGAAAATAGTAACACTGGTGTCCTCTGGGAAGAGGAATTGGGGACTGGGGACAGCATGGAAGGGAAACTCACTATTTACCCGTTCAGGAATTTTGTACCATCTGAATATATTGCTTATTCAAAACATACAATTTTTTAAAGCATCAAGGTTGTCAGTTTAAGTATTAAACTAGACAATATGTGTAAGGGGTTATAAACAATAAGTCCTATACATACCTTAGTTATTGCTAAGGTTCTTATCAGCCACTTTTCAAAAAGTTTTTTAACTGAAGTATAGTTAATTTACAATGCTGCATTAGTTTCAGGTGTACAGAAAAGTGATTCAAAGTGATATATATATTCTTTCTCAGATTCTTTTCCCTTATAAGTTATTACAAGATACTGAGTATAGTTTCCTGTGCTACACAGTAGGTCCTTGTTGTTTACCTATTTTATATATAATAGTGTGTATATATTAATCCCAAACTCCTGATTTATCCCTCCCCTGTTTCCCGTTTGGTAACCGTAAGTTTGTTTTCTATGTCTGAGTCTATTTCTGTTTTCTAAATAAGTTCATTTGGATCATTTTTTTAGATTACACATATAAGCGATATCATATGATATTTGTCTTTGTCTGGCTTACTTTACTTAGTATGATAATCTCTAGGTCCATCCATTTGCTTCAAATGGCATTATTTCATTCTTTTTTATGGCTGAGTAATATTCTATTATCTATATATATATAATATATATATTATATATATATCACATCTTCTTTATCCATTCATCTGTCGATGGGTATTTATCATAGGTTGCTTCCGTGTCTTGGCTATTGTAAATAGTGCTGCAATGAACATTGGGGTGCATGTGTCTTTTCGAATTATGGTTTTCTCTGGCTATGTGCCCAGGAGTGGGATTGTTGGATCATATGGTAGTTCTATTTTTAGTTTTTTGAGGAACCTCCAAACTGTTCTCCATACTGGTTGCACCAATTTACTTTCCCACCAACAGTATAGGAGGGTTCCTTTTTCTACACATCCTCATCCACTTTTTTTGAATGAAGACATTGAGACTGAGGAAGGTAAACGACTTGCCCACAATCACACAACTAAAAACGACAGGCTGTTTTCATGAAAACATCTGTTTCCAAGTTTATTGCTGAATGTCTGTCTTCTCTGCTAAACTATAAGCAACAGAGCATAGAAGCCACATCTACACCCAGTGCCCAGTAGACTGTCTTGCACTCAGTAGAATATTTGTTCTATTAGTAAATGAAGAAGCAAATGAATGGAGTCTTATACCCTGAATGGTAGGAGTAATGGCAAGGTTCCAGGGTAAATATTTAAGACATCCTGAAGCTCATCTAGTGGTACATCTTAGTTCAGTCCCAGGTGTAAACAGATTCCCATGCCCTCCTCAACACTGCCCCATTCATAACTGATCCAGAAATCGGGTCTGTTCTGTTGGCACTTCCTCTACTCAGTTCCTTAAATGCTGGTGTTCCCTGGGGTTATGCTATAGACCTGTCCTGTTCTCTTACCATCCCATCTCTTCCCTTCCCTTCTCTTATCTCTCACACACTGTGGTTAACTCATTCACTGCCATGGATTTAATTACTGTCCATGCATCATTTTTACCTCCGATCTTCCCCCTTCAGTTTCAGCCCACATGACCCACAGGCTAATGGGAAACCCCAAACTGTATGTTCCTCAGACTCCCTAAACTCAACAGGCCCCAATCCCAACCCCTTAACTTCCCTGCCCCTCTAAAACACCACTCTTTCTTCTATCTTTTTAATTATAAAGAACTCCTCACTTGCCTTCATGATCCAATCACATCTCTTGAGCACAACCGTATCTTCCTGCTCCTTCTCATCCTAGCTTCCACGTTCTTAGTTGAGAACCTCTTTATTTTTACAGCAGCTCCTAATAGGAAGCCCCTGCTTCCTTCCTTACCTCCCACCCCAATTCAGGATCCCCACGGCTATCAGAAGCTCTTTCTAAAACAGAAACTGGATCGAATTAGCCCTCTATTTAAAAGGCTTGTATTGGCCCAAATTGCCCATTAAAGTTGGCACTGCCAGACTGGTTTACACATCCCTTTGCCCCTTTCCAGACTCCGCTCCCACCATTCTCCCAGGAACCACATACTCCAGTCACACAATCGCATCCCATTCCTGCCTTGACACGCCGGGCCCTCTCCCAGGAATGCCTTTCCTCCTGTTCCTGGTGGGGAAATTTATTCAAACAACTCAACTCGCCTCTCACTCCCTGGGAGAAGCTTTCCCTGTAACCTCAGGCATTGACTCCAGCCTCTCCTCCCACAGAGCTGTGTACACGCCTCTCTTAAGGCACTTCTGATATGGTTATAGAGTTATTTGTTTATGTGATGGATTCTCTCATGAGGACGGGAGCCTTATCCTGTATCCCTGACACACGGAACAGATTAGGGTCTCAATAAATGTTTGTGGAACAAATGCATTTCAATGTCTAAACAACTAACTTACAAAGAGGCTTTGTGTACATGAACTGTTAATATCTTAGGTGTCACCTATATTAAGAGTTTTCTTTCAGTCTGGCATTTTTGTGGTATCTCTTACACCCCATTACCAAGGACAAGTTGACATATGAGGGGAGATGAGGAAAGCAGGCTATTTTTAAGTGGTTGGGGCATAATTCCGATCGCCCCAAGCAATTCCGCAGCTTTATTTTCTAGTTGCCCTTTTGACTTTGTAAATAATCACAATTCACAATTTCAGGAATACTCTATTAATATTCCATGAAAGAAAATTAATTGGTATACTGAATTCCTCAGGCGAAAATGATGCTATTACTCAAACTACAAGCACCGGGCAGACGTGGAAGGTCAATTGGGAAAGGAAAGAAGTGGGGGTCTGGGTGAGGAGGGGGTGGGAAGCCACACCTCCCTGGGAGATGGCTCTGGGGGGAGACGGGGGTAGGGGTGCAGGGTGCTGGGGCAGAAAGGGGAAGCATGATCACACAGGGGCAGTCCTCCTGTCAGACAGGTGGCAGCCTCGTGGGTCCAGCTAATCCTCCTAATTATAGAGGACCTGCCCGCCAGCCAAGACGAAGGGGGGCAATTTTAACCCCTCATGGGGAACGGTTAGCAAGCCAGAAAGGATCCCCGCCTAACAGGGATGGTTCATGGCAGGATTTCAGATCTATGGGGAAGTGGGAGTCCTTGACAAAAAAGACAAATCATAGACACTGGGCCAACACCTCCAAGCCTGCAGGAAGGCAGTGGATTGAAGGGTTTACGGGTGCCCAAGGGGAACAGATACCACACCACAGATACCAGGTCCACAGAAGCAAGATGAATTCTAATTTCGCTGGCGATGGATAGAATCTACTAAGGAATTGACTGACTTGATCAAGCATTGGCAAACCATGGCTCGTGGGCCAATTCCAGCCAGCCACCTGTTTTTATAGATAAAGTTTTACCAGAACACAGCCGTGTTCATTTGCTCATGTGTTGTCTATGGCTGCTTTTGCTCCATGAAGGCAGAGTTGAGTAGTTGTGACAGGGACCATATGGCCCTGCAAAGCCTAACACATGTGCTATCTGGCCGTTTACAGAAAAACTTTGCCAACTTTTGGTCCAGAAAATGCCCAGGCTGCCCCTCAGACCAACTGAAATCAGAATCTCTGGTGGCAAAACCCAGGCATGGGTACTTTTTAAAGCTTCCCGGGTGATTTCAGTGCGCAGCCAAGGTTGCGAACCACTGGTCCAGTCTGATGAAGCAACTCTGAGAAGCAGCTGAACACAGAATAAGATTCCATGTTAGCTGAATAAGTCACAGGGAAGGGTGGTTCAGAGCTTGAGCTTTGGGGAAGAAAGGCCTAATTTGCATCCTCACTCTGTCATCTGTCAGCTATCTAACCTAGACAGCTCGACCCCTCAACATCTCAGTTTCTCCATCTATAAGATGGGCATAATAACAACACCTACCTCACGGGGTGGCTAAGAGGATTACAGGAAAGAATGCTTGTAGAGCTTTTAGCATTGAGCCTGGCATATGACTTGATAAAAGGTAGTTAAAATAGGGGATGGGCAAGAGCTGGGCTGTGAGGCCGACGTCATCCTGGCTTAGAGCAGCTGGAGGAGCTGGAGAAATTCTCAGGGCTGCCACATGTGGTGTCCAACGAGAGGTGTTCATGTTGGAGGCTGAGCAACATTTTAAAGATGCTGCTGGGAAAGCCCTGTGCATGTGTGATGACCCAGCCTGTGTTGGGGGGCGTGGTCCAGGAGAGCCTGAGGGACGCCCATGGCTAAACTCTGCCCGTATCTCCCCTGCTCCTGGGGCTCCCCGTTTTGGGCCCCGGCTCACATTCTGGATGCCAGCAGAATCTCCCTGCAAGATTCTGGTAGCTCCTAGTGAATGCTTTTTAGAGACCTTGATACTAAAACCTGAAACCTGCTGCTTGGACCGCACACTGGGCTGTGGTAGGCGCCTGACACCTACCCTGCAGACTCCTGCTTCCTGCCCACCTTTGCCCTGCCTCCGTGCCGGTCTGGGTTTGACATCAGTCTGCTGCAGTCTGCCAAACTCGTACCCAGGGAACACAAGGAGGACTCTGGCCTGCTCTACACAGAGGACTTCTCTTTGGGGCAGACTATCTGGCTCCTAAAGATGCTCCAACAATATCTGTCCTCGACCATTCAATTAACAAGTAAAGGACATGAACGCTGCAAAATCCTTGGGATTGCTTGCTCAGCTAATGACCTACACGGAGCAGGGAGAGTGGTCCTGCATTTCACAGGCAGGCCTGAGTCTTATTCAGAGTTAGTAACCTCTCCCGCCTGGTGTAAAGATGCGAGGCTCCTCAGAGGCATGACCAGAGTTCTTGGGAGTGCTGGCAGGGTTTGGAGACCCACCAACTCAAGAAATGGTAAACCATGACCTTCATCAGCTGAGCCAGGGGCATGACTGTTTGCAGTTGGCCATCTCTTCCTGAACATTGGCTTAAGGCTTGGGGTAGAACAGGATCAAGCTGTGTGGCTAGTTTCAGAAAAGCCTGGCCAATACTATCATGAATGTAATACCTGCGTAAGGAAAGGTAGCTTAGCACCATTCCAGGCCCCTAGCCATGGGGCCCTGTCCTGAAAACGGGCATCACATATGATGATCTAAAATAGCTTGGGGGCTTCCCTGGTGGCGCAGTGGTTGAGAATCTGCCTGCTAATGCAGGAGACACGGGTTCGAGCCCTGGTCTGGGAAGATCCCACATGCCGCGGAGCAACTGGGCCCGTGAGCCACAACTACTGAGCCTGCGCATCTGGAGCCTGTGCTCCGCAACAAGAGAGGCCACGATAGTGAGAGGCCTGCGCACCGCGATGAAGAGTGGCCCCCGCTTGCCGCAACTAGAGACAGCCCTCGCACAGAAACGAAGACCCAACACAGCCATAAATAAAATAAATAAATAAACAAATGTGGGATTAAAATAGCTTGGAGTCAAGCCATGGTTAAGGGACAGTCCCTCAACACAACTGGAAAATCCAAGAACCAGTCAATGGGAAGATCTAATTGTAATGGTAACAATGATACTAATGGCTTCCATTTTTGGGGGGCTTACTAAGCGCTTGGTAATTTATTTATTTATTTATATGCAATTTCTTGTTTATTCTTTAAAAAAACTTTTTTTGATGTGGACCATTTTTAAAGTCTTTATTGAATTTGTTACAATATTGCTCCTGTTTTGGTTTTATGGCCACAAGGCATGTGGGATCTTAGCTCCCCAACCAGGGATTGAACCTGCACCCGCTGCATTGGAAGGCGAAGTCTTAACCACTGGATCACCAGGGAAGTCCTAATTTCTTATTTATTCTTTTTTTTTTAAAGAAACGTTCCTTTTAATTAATTTATTTATTTTACATTTATTTTTGGCTGTGTTGGGTCTTCGTTTCTGTGCGAGGGCTTTCTCCAGTTGCGGAGAGCAGGGGCCACTCTTCATTGTGGTGCGCGGGCCTCTCACTGTTGTGGCCTCTCCCGTTGCGGAGCACGGGCTCCAGACGCGCAGGCTCAGTAGTTGTGGCTCACGGGCTTAGTTGCTCCGCGGCATGTGGGATCTTCCCAGACCAGGGCTCGAACCCATGTCCCCTGCATTGGCAGGAGGATTCTTAACCACTGTGCCACCAGGGAAGCCCTCTTATTTATTCTTGACAACCATCCTATGAAGACTTGGAGAATTAAGTGCCGGCACAGCCACATAGCTTTTAAGTGCATGACTGAGATTTGAATTCAGGTCTCCCTGACTCTAAAGCTCCCGCTCTGTATTACTAACTTATAGAGCCTCCCCAGAAAGAGCTAGTTATGCCTCTGCTGTGGCATAATCTTGTCCCACCAAATAGCTTTGGACTGAGACAGGGAAAAAATATCCATGCCCCATGAGACAGCCTCCAGCACCTTTGAGAAAGGGGCTGCACTTCTCTACTCTGGAAGTTTCTACCTCATGTCTGGGGCTCACCTCTGCCTTTTTCCTAGGGTCTCAGGGTCCCTTCAGAAACTGCTTGTGGATTTCTGTTCCAGGCCTCTCCTTACACTGTCTCACTTGGCTGCTCCTTGGAGAGCGCTTAGAGCCTTTCATCTGATCTCCCCCGTTTCTCAAGAATTGATTCTTGGCTCCATCCCTGGGTTATGTCTGGTCAACGATTTACTCACCTAAGAAGCAGCCAGCTCCTCTCCCCAAATAGTTCTGATAAAGCATCATATCTTTCATCTAAAGAGAACAAAAGATCTAATTCTTTCACCAGCAGGGCACAACACTGCCCTGCTGAGCTCAAACTCGGATGTTTCCCCGTCCACCTCCTGGACCTCTAGCTCTGCTCCTACACTGGTTAAGGGTGCTGATTGGGGACCCAGCCTGCCTGGGTTCAACCCTGGCCTAAGTGGCCCTGGGTGAACTCTCAATTTCACTTTCCTCATGTGCAAACTGGGAATAATAACATCACCTCTTTAAAGGGGCTGTGGTGAGAAGTGACACAATATATTACACGTAAAGTACTTAGCTCAGTGCTGACACAAGATAAATACTAACTCTTATTGCCGGTTGTGACTATATTGCTGTTTCTCCTCTGGTTGTTTGTATACATTCACTTAATTGAAATTAACTGCCCTACTTTCAAAACAGTGCAGAAAATCACATGTCACTGCTCCAGGACTGGAGTCTTACACATGGAAAAACACCCAGGTTCAAAAACTGTTCTATTAACTTGGCCCCCAAATAGAGTACATTACTTTTAATGGCACTTGACAGCTTCTCCAAGACTTGACCATATATTCTCTAACCTAATCCCCACACCAACCGGCAAAATCTACTTTGCAGATGAGGAAACTGAGTTTCAGAGGTGTCTAATAATAATAATAGTAATGCTAATAAGATGATGATGATGACTAACATTTATTTTGTGCTTCCTATGTATTGTACACTGCTTTAAGAAGCATCTATGTATACTATCTTTCAATTTTCAAAATCACGCTATGAGATAGGTGTTATTGTTATACCCATTTTACAGATGGGGAAACTGAGATACAGAGATTAAGTAATCCTCTAAGGTGGCAGGGATCACAGAGATCGTGGGAATTGGCTAAATCCAATTCCCTAGTGTGGTGCCTGAGTTCCACAGCTAGGTCTGGCAGAGGACACAGAGAGACAAGACCCATGGGCCTTTGCTGTGGTGACACTGTTCCTACCCTGCACCTCCCTCCCATGTATACACACTGCACACACTCACACACACACACCCTGGCCTTCACAGTGGATGATCTCTAACTCTCCTTCTCACTATACAATTCTGTGATTGTAACTGAATCTACAGAGACTATCCCACTGCCAGTTTTGGAGAGGTCAGAGCAATGATGCATGTAGTTTTCCCAAGGGGCAGAGAATGAAGCTGAATATTTTCCTAGCCACATTAGAAATGATGTTCCTGCTTTAGAACAACATAAAAATATGTTTTACTTTTGTCTTTTAACGGTCTTTCTTTGATCTGCATGTTGGCTGCAGACTGGCTGTATCCATTGTGCTGTATCCACCGTCCTTTTCTTGCTGGCCGAGTCTGGGCCTGAGCAAAGCTAGATCACAGTCCTTATAAATCATCACTTTCCACCCATGCTCATCTTGCTGGTGTCACAGCTCTGTCACTGTCTTGATTAGTGCAGGAAAAAGGGAGTCACGATTAAGTGAGATAAATCTGTGCTGCCCAGGAAACACCAGATGAGTCGGTAAACTGCCCAGTTATTGGTCACTTGGAAAGCAGATTTTAGTTGCCCCCGGGCCCTGAAACACAAACCTCAGAGAGGATGTGGAGCAGCTGCTCCTCTCTTAAAAAGCTTGCAGTAATTGTGGAGAGGAAAAACGTCTGTGTTGCCCAGACTAAGTGGGGCTCGTAGCATTTGAGGTTCACATTTTGAAAAGTGTGGAAGGGAGACTGTCTCATGCTCTGGATTATCATTTTTGCCAGTCAATGAGCAAGAACTCGGCCAGATTGCCCAATGGGACATTCACCGTCGATCTATTCTATCTTGTCTCTGTGATGCTTGTTGGAATGTTCACAGGCACTGTTCAAAATGACAAAAGCTTGAAAAAGAATTATCCCGCTTGGCTCACCATTACCCACTTTCGGCTAATGCAGAAATGTCATCATGCAGATGGCCACATGTTAAAGACAGAGAGAGGCGCGTTTTCTGGGAGCTGGCACCTAGGGGAAGCATTTCTCAAAGATGGTCTGGGAGACCCCTGGGCATCCCTGAGACCTGGGATCTGAGAGTTAAGACTATTTCATAAAAGCCTGAGACATTATTTGACTTGTTCGCTCTCATTCTCCCTCAAGTGTAGTCGTTTTTCCAGAAGACACACGACATGGGATATAGCATCGGATCGGACGCATGAGCAGATAAGAGGATCCAACCATCTCCCACTAAGCCAGACACGACAGAGATTTGCAGCAAAGTAAAACAATGACATTATTCTCAATCATTATTTTCATAAAACATAGTTTTTTTTAGAATAAAAATAATTTATGTTAACATACATCTGGCATATTGTTTGAAATAAATTGACAAATTATTTTTTACATTTCTCAGTTTTAATTTCTAATATGGTGAATACTGATTGCTATAACCCACAGAAAAGTATTTGGGCCCCTCAATTTTTAAAAGAATGACAAGGTTCTGAGCCCCAAAAGCTTGAGAACCACTGACCTAGAAGCATCTGATAAGTTTATTTTCCCCTCGGTGGAAGCAGTCCTTCCTTCCCGGCTCAGCAGCCAAGCATCCACCTGCTTCAGACTCACCCCTTTCTGGGTCTTGGATGCAGGCTGTCTCCATTACCTGCCTTGCTCCAAATCCTTACCGTTGACTTGTCTTTGTTCTGCCCATGACACGGGACCAGGAGAGTCCCAGTTGTTCATCCTCCCTGGCAAGCCTCTTAGCTCTCCATCAGGCAGCGTCCACAGGCATATGAGGACTGCCACTTCTGCCTGGACTGTCAACCCACAAACGCTGGATGGGGGCTGGGGAGACAGATGCACTTCTATGGGTTGACAGTGGGAGGGAGCTGCGTCTAGACTGGGGAGGTCAAGACCCTGAGTCTGGACTGCAGAGACTGGGAGGGAGCCCCGTGCCTGTGGTGAGGGGCAGGCAGTACCATACAGATCAAGGGTCCCCTCCATGTGTGAAAAACCTTATGACTGACACCAAAGTCACAGGCAGGGCCATGTTCTCTGCAGGTTCCAGGGACCTCAGAAGCCCTGTCTCTATCTCTCTCCTGCAAATCACAGTAAAATATTCACTTCAATCTAGTCCACCTAAAAACAACAATCACTGACACTATGTGAAGTGCTGGTGGGGAGAAGCGCCAAGATCCATAAGAAATGCCCCCTCTCTGCCCTCCAGGAGCAGGACAAACCTTTAGTGGAGCTTCGTATTAGCAGCAAAATGATCAGACTTGAGTTTTTAACTCATGTCTCTTACCTTGCCTGTCTTCTAGAAACTGCACACAGAGAAAAAGCAAAGCTGCTAGAGAAAACGGAGAAACAAAAGCCCTAAATAATTCACAAGACTGGATAATCAACATCTGAAATACAAGAACTGATTCTGCAGAAGAAGCCACTCTCTCTTTCCTCTTTATTAATGTTATTTCCTAACCTCAAATTCAATTGCTGGCCTGGACAGAAAGAGATTTCCGACCAAACTAAAAATTCCCGTGTCTGACCTGGTTATGCTCAGGTCCCCAGGCAGGATTCACCCACAAGGCTCTTCAGAGGCATCCAGCTAAAGGGCTGCCCAGCCTGGAGGGCATCTTAGAAATGGAAGGGGACTTGGAACATTTTTGAATTGCAAAATGCTTCATCTTTAAAGTAGGCTCTAGAATCAGGAAGTTCTATGCTAAAATGGGCAGTCTGATCACTACCTGCTTATTTAACGGGGCCAGAAGCAAACAACCAGAGGGCTTTCACTAATGTGAACAACCAGTGGCTCAAACTTGTCTGCCTGCTGCCAGAGTCAGGCAGGGACCTGCCACAGCCAAAGCTAAGATGCACTCGATTAGTGAAGATGAAGAAGATGACTAAAAGGAGAGTTGTTCGTGAAAGGATTTTCTGAAGCCATTTTTCATCTCAATCCCCTTTCTCGTTCCACCTCCTCTCACCTCTTCTACCCCCCTGCCCCCCACTGTAATCATTTCTTGTTCAGCAAAGTTTTGAAATCCTGGGTACTGTCTCACTTTAAGCATCTTCTGATCTTTTATGAAGATTATCAAGATCATGTACTTCCAAAGCTCCTGCTCTATGAACATCAAAAGCCCATTAACTAATTAATTATAAGCTTTTAAGGATTATCTGCATGTAAAACGTTAGAAAATCACTATTCCTATCACACACATAAAATTACATCTTTTTCTCTCCGTCATGTATTCTCTTTCTCCCTCCCTCCTCTACACCTACTCTCTGCTCTCTTCTCTCTCTGTCACTGTAGCTCTCTTCCTCTCTCTCTCTCTCTCTCTCTCTTTGCTGAATAATCATAATTGTACACCATGCTTTCTGGCTTTATGGTGCATTCAAACATTCAAAAAGTGATTCAGTTATTGATAAAATTTTTAATCATTTTAAAAGTGTCAAAACTGAAAATGAAGAATGCAGCCCGTTCATTTAGAAAGCAGATTAAAGGAAAGTACATGGGCTTGTCTAGAAGATCATGATGGATTCAGAACCCAGTCTTACATGAACTGAAGGAATGAGTACCAATCAGCAAAGTTTTCATGAGTATTAAATAAAACAAGGCCTGTAAAGCATTTAGCTCAAAGCCTGGCACATAAAAAGTGCTTAGCAAATGATAGCTATTATTATTATCAGGAAGCCTTTACAATGGAGGCTGTAATTCAGAAGAGGAAGAAAATTAGAAGACAGAGACCATGCCTACCAGCTTCTGTTTCTTAATCCATCTGTGCATTCTATTTCAATTGGTTTGACAGTGGGCAGAGCATTACATTAACGTCTCTGATCCCCAGAATGAGCCTGTGAAGTAGGTAGGAACAAGGTGGTATTATCCCATTTGGTAAACCAGGACATGATGGAGGGGCAGAAAGCTCTGGAGTTTTGGTATAGTAAGGGTTTAACAGTCACTAAATGGAAGAGCTGGGACCAGAACAGGAAGCCACATGTTCAAGGCCCTGAAAGGGGATTGTTTTCTCTACTTAGCTGATATCCTCCATCTTTTTAATTTATGGTCCTGCCTCATCTTAAGAACTGGTCTCTGAATAATTTAAGACTAAAATGCCAAGTCAATACAAATAAAACACTAACGTCACTCTGATTATCCAATTGTGGCCCAGTTGCGTGAATCAAGATGTTTTTCTTTCTCCATCTACCAGGCCATAGTTACCTGCTTCCTTCCCTTCCCAGAGCAGTGCATCCTGCTTTAGGGTGATGGGGTCCCTGCAGACCGCAGCCGGCGGGTTTGAAGGAGGAGCCATGCCATGTGCAGGGACTGAATCCCAGCAGCCCAGCTGCTGTGTTGCCTTCTGTGGCCCAGTGCCAATTTAGCACAAAAGATTACAGGCTGCCAGCTGTTCAATTATCCAAGCCAGATCAACTCCCCATGGCGTTCCACATCTGGAAAAGCCTTCCTTGGGATTGTGCAGAAGCATCCCACGCATTCTCACATCTATTATTATCTCAAAGCTACCTAGAGAGTAGGTAGCATTTTCCAAATGCAAAGATTAAGAGAAGTTGAAAATGCATGGCAAAGTTAGTAATTCTTTTTAGAAAAACATACTCTATAGATAATGTTGGTACCCAGGGAGAATCTATTTTTTTTTTTAACTGGTATGAAATACAAAAGACATGAAAAACACCAATGAAAATGGTTGATACACTAAGAAATAATTTACACTTCTTCCTATGTTATCTAAAATGGGTGACACTTTTGAGCCAATTGCATACACTAAATATGGTTAATTTGTTTCCCAAACCTTAATTCCAGGGTTTTAACTAAGCAAATAAAATAAAGAAGATACTCAAAAAATACTCCCGTAACATGTATAGGAGAAATATGCAGGTACAGGGAAGACAAAGGTTCAGCACAAAATATTCAGCCTCAATGGAAAAGAACCTTCCATGGCACAAATCAATAACTTGGGCTGCCTCTCTGTTTGCCCTGTCTAACTGGGGTCTTTGCTATAAAATCTGATTACTGTTATCAGTAGGAGGCTGATTTGGCTGTCTGCTCTTCAAGGAGAGTCATCCAAATTACAGATAAGCCAAAACACAAGTAGCGTGATCCTGACACACACAGATGGAATGCTCTGGAGCCTCTTCTTGTCCTGTGGTATGGGGAGGATTCTGTGATCTGACTCAGCTTAAACTGCTTATGCAGGTGACGAATACCAGGTTCCCAGAACAGGGACACATTGACATCCCCAAGTCATGGAGACTAAAGGAAATTCAAAGGGGAACCAGGGGCTTTGTTCTGGGTGCTACGGATCCACACCCCTCAAGTTCCTCCTGGAGAAAAAAGTCATTTGCTCTTTGTATCCTTTAAAAACCAATGAGAAACATGCATTTAGTGCCTAATGTACCAAAGATTCTGGGATACAGGGAAGTGTATCCCGATGACAGTTCTGCGAGGGAGAAATGTAGGCGAGGTCAGAAGGCACTTGGTGAGAAATGCCAACTGAACATAAAAATTCCAAGTGCTACCGGGGCTGAGGGGTGGGTGGGGCTTGAGACAAGCAGGAAAAGCATCAAAGGGAAAGGAAGGATTTGACCCATATTGAGTACTTCCATTAAGAGATGGGCAGGACTTCAAACAGAAAGTGACTTTAGCTTCTCATTTTAAAAAGAGAGAAGGGCCAGTACAGTCAATTTGCTATTTTCCAAACTATGATCATTGAGGCCCAGGCTGGATTTGAAGGATGTCACTGTTGGGAGAAGTGGAGGCTTTTTGGAAGGGTGCTTGGTTCTGTTGGCTGCGTGGTCAGCAGTTTGGATAGGAAGGGACGGGAGGAAGAGGAAGGGAGGGCAGTGCTCAAACCAACTTGTCACTCATACAGAAGATGTGCTATAGTGAAAAATTGGGGAGTGACCTGGGCTCAAAAATCCTGCTCCACTCTCCCTGGCTAGGTGACCCTGGGGAAATTACAGTCCTCCCCGGACCTCACTTCCCTCGACTGTGAAATGGGGTAAATGCCTGCCACGTAGGGGCTCGTTAGCATTAAAGAATGCCTTGAAAACTTGGAACACAATATCCTGCACACAAATGGTCAGTAAATACTAGATCCCACCTGAATCTTCTCATATATCGTCTTGCCCCGCAATGGAATAACAAATGACTGGGCTCACCGGTCATGGATTTTTCCAGAAAATGCATAGTTTCACAACTCTTGTCTTGTTGGTCCATCTGACAGGCAATAGTCAATTTGTGATTTAGCAAATATATTCTTTCAATCAGAAGTTAATAATATCGCCTGTTTAGTATCTTATTGGATCATCCATTCTTCAGGTCTTTTTGATGTGGGGGGTTGAAGGATAGAGAGGAGGGGAGAGAGGAGACGTTAGGGAGAAAGGAAATATTTATTGAGTCCCCCTTCTGGTGAGTGCTCAGTGAGAAAGGCCTACCAGTGGCCCAGTTTCCTAGGAAACTCTGCGTGGAGATCTCAGGCTATAAGTGTATCGGCAGTTTGCTT
The DNA here is from genome assembly GCF_009873245.2 of Balaenoptera musculus. Classification (NCBI taxonomy): domain Eukaryota; kingdom Metazoa; phylum Chordata; class Mammalia; order Artiodactyla; family Balaenopteridae; genus Balaenoptera; species Balaenoptera musculus. Next base: position 48,104,049 of record NC_045793.1, read on the forward strand.
TGTAGAGGACAAACACATCTTGGCTGTCATTTGTCACACAGCCAATGGCATGCATAATATCTGAATCGGGGCTTTCTGAGATGATTCTTCATTCATGTGGCAGTCAAGCTTTTACTGTTTTATTTAAAACAGACTTTATGAGTTGACTCAAAACTTAAGCCTTTTTGAACCCTCCCACACTGTTGGTGGGAATGTAAACTGGTGCAGCCAGTATGGAAAACAGTCTGGAGATTGCTTAAAAAACTAAAAATAGAGTTACTATATGATCCAGAAATCCAATTCCTGGGCATATATCTATAAAAAGACCAAAACTCTAATTCGAAAAGATACATGTACCCTAGTGTTCACAGCAGCACTATTTACAATAGCCAAGACATGGAAGTAACTTAAATGTCCATTAACAGATAAGTGGATAAAGTAGATATGGTACACACACACACACACACACACACACACACACACACACACACAATGGAATACTACTCAGTCATAAAAAAGAATGAAATATTGCCATTTGCAGCAATATGAATGGACCTAGAGATTATCATACTATGAGAAGTCAGGCAGAGAAAGACAAATATTATATGATATCACTTTTATGTGGAATCTAAACAAATAATACAAACCAACTTATTTACAAAACAGACACAGACTCACAGATATAGAAAACAAACTTACAGCTACCAAAGGGGAAAGGGGAGGGGGAGGGATAAATTAGGAGGTTGGGATTAACAGATACACACTACTCTATATAAAATAGATGAACAACAGGGATTTACTGTATAGCACAGGGAACTATATTCAGTATAATAAGCTGTAATGGAAAAGAATCTGAAGCTGTACACCTGAAACTAACACAATATTGTAAATCAACTATAGTTTAATAAATTTTTTTTTTTAAAAACTTAAGCCTTTTCCTTCTCGTTACACTCATCCACCATGGCAAAGGGTGTCCTTTGTACCTAGTCTCTCTGGCATCAAAATTCTCTATTCCTCAGCTGTAACTCATCACCCAGGCTGCAGGATTCTCTTCCCTGAATGCAAGAGGGAGATGTAGTACTTCTGGACCCAGAGACACTACTCCCCTTGTCTCAAGTCTCTCGTGAAGCCTCCTCCCATCTCCAGTAAAGTTCTTTGGACTCAGAGTGACAAGGCAGGTATGTTAATCCTAATCAGAGAAGATTTTTTTAATCATCTCATCTTTGCTCTACAAGTCCCAATTGCCTACCCACATCTCTGAAGCAGTTTACAAAGCTCTTTTAGCTAATTAACAGCCTCCACAGCTTCGAAGCCAGGATCCTTAAGGTGGCAGAAGTAAAAACTCAGACCAAGGTTTCAAGAGGTTTCATGACAGTGAGTTTGGTCAGCCTAGTCTAGAAGAGCACATGAAAGTCATGCCCTCTTCTTGGGCATCGGATTGTACCTTTGTGCCAGCTGCCTCCTCTTCCCGGGATGAAAATGTGTGGTTTCATAAGCATTGTTTTCATTCTTACCTTGTGTCCTAGCCCTTCACAACTTCTTTCATTTTTGTTCTCTTTTGTCAAACTGGAATCTCAGTTAGGTTCTGAGACACATTTTTGTAAGAGCAGTATTATTCTGCAAATCCTTTCACGTTTTTATAAACTTTCTCTCAAGCCATCAGTGGATGAAAAGAGGAACAACCAACTTCTGTCCAAAACCCTAAGACTCAAAAATTCACTTAACTAACATGTTCTGTGAATGTAAGGCTGAAAAGAAATCTAGGGCCCCAAAGCAGTGCAGCTCCCAAGGAAGGACAGTAAGGAAGCCAGGTGGGAGACCAAGGGCACCCAGACAAGCAGGGAGACTGCACAGTTGGAGCCTTCAGAAAACCTGAAGCTCACTAAATAGGTGAATGTTCTGTGGAGTTAGGAGAAGTTGAAGAAATAGGGGCTGCATCATTGACTATGCAGTCAAAATAGTTATGACACCTCAGGAGAAGGGCCAGGGTACAAAGAGCTAGGATTGGGGGGGGTGGTCTTTGAGGGTCTCAAAGGAGAGCCTGTTTCATGCTATGTTTTGTGACTCTCTCCAGCAATGTACAGTCAACGTGCAGAAAATGTTTGCTGAATCAGAAACCTCTAAAATTCAATGTGATAGGGAAATAATAAAAGCTCTGGGCTCCATCCTAAGTGCTTTGCATGTATTATCTCATTAAATTCTATGAGGCTGGGGCCAATGTGACAGGTGGGGAAACTGGAGGCATACCCAGGTTAAATTAACTTGTCCCAGATCACACTGATAATTGATAGTGGAGTCTGGATTAAAACCCAGGCATTCTGGCTCCAGATTCTGTGAGTTCAACCACTACACTACACAAACCATAGAGAACACAGTCCCTCTGGGTAATTTCTTGATCACTTTTTAAAATATACCCACCCCAGCTAAAAGTATCTTCAGGAATTATGCTGGTCCTTACATTATAAGGCCCTTTAAAAATCAAATATGTAATTTTAATATTTTGTCTAGGAAATAAACATTGAAGTGGGAAAAGAAAAGTTATGGTTTAGTTACCATTAACTGAATTTGGCAGAAATAGGCATTTTTCTGACTTTCTGTCTCTGTGGAATTCTCCATAACAGCTACTTTAAACCCTCATGATTTCACTGGGATTGGAGAGAAATAATTTTGATATCATTTCTCAATGGATTGAATTTATACTGAGAAACAACAAACCTCTTTTTAAAAGGCCAATGATTCTATTTCATCTAAAACTAGTTGCACTTTTTTGGTTAACAGTCAATTGTCTTTTCTATTTTTAAATTTTTTGTTATTTTAAAAAATTGTGGTAAACTACACATACCATAATTTGTACCATCTTAACCATTTTTAAGTGTATAGTTCAGTGGAGTTAAGTGTATTCATTGCTATGCAACCATCCTCACCATCCATCTCTAAAACTCTTTTCATTTTGCAAAACTGAAAACTGTACCCATTAAATTAAAATCTACTTTCTTTTTAGGAAGAAAGTTTCACTTTAACAGATTAAAGATAAAAGGAACAATTAGACAAAGAAAAAAAAGGACTTAGGGAGCTGAATGAAGTCAACCCAAAGAAAACAATTATATTCAATCTATTCTCTATACTGATGTTTTTTTTTAATCCAGATTTTGTCATCTACATTGACAGTCTAATCCTGATATAATTCAACTCTCTTTAAGGTGGTGTAACTTATTTCAGCCTAGTAAAGAGAAAATAGTTTAAAGTATTAACCATGGGGGTTATCTTTGTGACTGACACAAAGCAGGGTTAACGCTTTCTTTAAAATGTATTACCCATTGGACCCTATGCCCAGCATTCTGTTCAGCTGGTCTGAAATTGAGCCCTGATCATCAGTATTTTTTTTAAGCTTCCCCAAAGAGACTCACGGATAGCCAAGGAGGGATCCTAGAGTTACGGGAGTTGAAGGCATGGAGCAAATATGCAGAAAGCAGTGCGTCTAGGCCTTTTGTTTTTTCTTAATTCAGAGACAACTTTGAGAATGTGATGAAGCTCTGGGTCATCTCCTAGAAATACGTGCTTACACACATGCTCACAAAAGTCACAGCCCATCTCAGTGGCCCATGGTCCACCAGAAGCCCACCTTCGCAAGGCTGAGTATAGAACAATCAAGAAAAATAGCCAAGGGGGAAACCCAACAAATAATGAGCTGCCTGAGATAAAGGAGCCAGCCCAGGGGACGGTGCAGCCAGAGAGGTGGGAGGACAGCCAACTAAAGCCAAGAAATGGAAGAGTTTCAAGAGAAGAGGGTGGTACAGAATCAAATGCTGTGAATGGGTCAAATAATGGAGCTGCAGATGGTTTAAGAGTAGAGCAGTAGGACCCATGAAACACTTATCCAAGCATACTCTGCTGGAAGACAGGCTTGGGGGGAGGTGCCATAAGAGGGCAGAAAACCCAATGGAAGTAGCCGTTAGAATTAACCACAAAGAGGTATCTATGTTGGAGTGTCAAGGCAGTGTTGGTTCAGAGGCCAGAATGCCGAGGGCTGGATTGAGGATATCAGATTTTAGACACTGTAAATGCTACTGTGAACAACTGCTGGACCTCCTTCCCACATATACTTGTCTGCCTCTCTTCCCTTTTTTTGACTGAGGCACACCCTTTTCCTGACATCCAGACTCTGAAAACATCCAGCCATCTCTCTCCCTAACCCTACATTTTCATTCAGTTGCTTAGATCTCATTAATTCTATATCTGGTTCCCATCACTACCTTTTCAAATGTCTACATCCTACCCTTCCTCCTTTGCCCAAGCCTCATCCATAAATCACTTTTCTTTAAGGCCACAGAACGTCCGCTATGTTTTCTATCTTCACTTTCTGTTATATGTGGGCCGGCCGAAGATCTTTAGGTCAGGTTGCATTTTCCAAAAATGGGCACAACAATATTTCCCAACCTACATGATCTCCTACAATGTGATATTGACACTCATCCCACAAGAGGTGGGGTCTAGGTCCCTTCCCCTGAATTCAGACAGAATTCTGACTTGCTTATAACCAAAAGACACTGGCAGGAGTAACAATGGGTAGTCATCATCAGAAAAAGACCAGGTCAGAAAAAGGCAATGCAGCTTCTACTCTTCAATGAAATTTTTGTGCTTGGAGCTCTGAGCTGTCATGTAAGAAATCTGACTACTGTAAGGCCACCATGCTGTGAGGAAACCCAGTGCCAATGAGTAAAGACATCCTAAATGATTCCAGCTGAGCCTTCAAGTGTTCCCAGTAGAGGCCTCAAACATCATGGAACAGAACAAAGTTGTCCCCTCTGTGGTCTTCTGGAATTCCTAATCCACAGAATCCATGAACCTAATAAAACAGTTGTTGTTTCATGCCACTAAATTTGAGGAGGCTTTGAGATAAAGGAGCCAGCCCAGGGGACTGAGACGGTGCAGCCAGAGAGGTGGGAGGACAGCCAACTAAAGCCAAGAAATGGAAGAGTTTCAAGAGAAGAGGGTGGCTGTTACACTTAGTACAGACAGCTACAGTACAGCTTCCCTGATGGTGCAGTGGTTGAGAATCCGCCTGCCAATGCAGGAAACACAGGTTCAAGCCCTGGTCCGGGAAGATCCCACATGCCGCGCAGCAACTAAGCCCGTGCGGCACAGCTACTGAGCCTGCGTTCAAGAGCCCTGGAGCCACAACTACTGAGCCTGTGTGCCACAACTACTGAAGCCCACGTGACTAGAGCCCGTGCTCCGCAACAAGAGGAGCCACCACAATGAGAAGCCCGCACACCGCAATGAAGTATAACAGCTACACTTAGTAGCTGTTACACTTCTCTCCTGAGGGTAGGATCTATATCTGATTTTCTGTAAGTAGTGCAGTGTTGAGACATGACCATAAGGTGACCCTGAAAATAAAGCAACTGTCTGTCTTCTCAATGAGAAAATAAGGAAAAAAGAGTTTTGGTCAGTTTAAATACGTAAACTTCTAAGGCTGAAGATGAAATAGTTAATTTTAATTTACTTAATTTATATTTGCATATTCACAGTCATAGACAGCATAAGATGATATGTTTAGAAATATTGCTCTTTTTCATTCCCATATTTTTTGAAACAATTTTATTACTCTCTTGACACACATCTTTGTCAGCAGCATCTTAGTCATCATTAGAGTCACTTTTTGAACCGTCTAACAGATTTCTGGAGCACACCATCTTCACATCCATTTACACAGTTTGAGACAAAGCACTTTGGAATCTGTGCACGATGTTGTCACTGGAAATGTTATCCCAGCCACAAAGCTGCATTTATGTAACACAAGACCGGTTTTTATTTGATTGTGTGGATGTGAATTCATGAGCACCACGAAATTAGTGATCACCACTTTATTGCTTTTTAAAGAAACTTGAAAAGGCCTGTGTACAATGATATCTAATGTGCACTTCTATGAGGGCAGAGCCTATGAACAATCACTAGAGCTGTGCAAATCTGCTTCCTTTAAAAAGTCATTCCAGGGCTTCCCTGGTGGCGCAGTGGTTGAGAGTCTGCCTGCCGGTGCAGGGGACACGGGTTCGAGCCCTGGTCTGGGAGGATCCCACATGCCGCGGAGCAGCTGGGCCCGTGGGCCACAATTACCGAGCCTGCACGTCTGGAGCCTTTGCTCTGCAACAAGAGAGGCCGCAATAGTGAGGGGCCCACGCACCGCGATGAAGAGTGGCCCCCGCTTGCCGCAACTGGAGAAGGCCCTCGCACAGAAAAGAAGACCCAACACAGCCATAAATAAATAAATATAAATAAATAAATAAAAAATTAAAAAAAAAAGTCATTCCGTTAGATGACCACTATGAGCATCCACTGCTGGTATTTATTTTAGGTAATTTCAAGCTAATGTGTCTTGCCCCAACAATGTTTGGGGTTCCAAGTAAATAACTGAACTTTCATTCTACTGAAGATGGAAGACTTTGTAAGGACTCAAATTGAAAACAAAATCCTATGTGCTGAGGAATGATATTTTGAAGGAAAAAATCACCATGTATTTGGGGAGATACTCCAGAAAAATGTGTTGAGTGGAGGGAGGATACTTGTGGCCCTTCAGACAGACTGAGCTCTAGGCAGTACGTAGGATCTCCAGGTTATAAGAGGAAAAACCTGGAAACTGAGCCTCGCCGGGAGGCAATCACAGTGCTCCAGGTGAGAGGTAATGAGGGTGCTCATAACTGCTCTCAGTGGGTTTGGAATTGATGTGAAAGATAACAGCAAAGGTAGAACTGACAGAGCTTGGCCAAGTTACGGAGGCAGTGAATATAATGCAAACACCAGCTTCACAGCCTGAGGACCTGAGTTCAAACCCAGGCCTGTCATTACACTGTAGGCTGTGTGACCTTGAGCAAGTTATTAAACCTCTCTGAGCCTCAGTTTCCTTCTCCATAAGAAAATAATAAGAGATGACATACAAAACATAAGAAAAGCAAAAAGCCAGCTGGATAGAGCATTCCTGAAGACATTTCATGAAGAAAATCTATTATTATGGTTGATAACTGCTTGGATGCAGGGGCTGGGAAGGAGGAATCACTCTTGCCTACGGAGCTTCTCTTAGAACGGGTCATTCCAGATGTCTGCATCAAAAAGTCATGTCCTAACTTTTCCCCCCTATAAGAGTCAAAGTGTGTTAGAAGGAAAATAAAATATAATTGCAAAGTGGTTTATTAATTGGGGGTTATTTCTAAATGACGTTCTTTTTTTAAAAATAAATTTATCTTATTTTATTTATTTTATTTCTGGCTGTGTTGGGTCTACATTGCTGCGCACAGGCTTTTCTCTGGTTACGGCGAGCGGGGGCTACTCTTCGTTGTGGTGCGTGGGCTTCTCATTGTTGTGGCTTCTCTTGTTGTGGAGCATGGGCTCTAGGCGTGCAGGCTTCAGTAGTTGTGGCACGCGGGCTCAGTAGTTGTGGCTCACTGGCTCTAGGTGCGCGAGCTTCAGTAGTTGTGACTCGCGGGCTCCAGAGCGCAGGCTCAGTAGTTGTGGCGCACGGGCTTAGTTGCTCCACGGCGTGTGGGATCTTCCCAGGCCAGGGCTCGAACCCATGTCCCCTGCATTGGCAGGCGGATCCTTAATGCCTGAGCCACCAGGGAAGCCCTTAAATGACATTCTTAAAGAGCTGTAAATTACATTTGTCAGAATGAGATGTGATGAGTGGAACAAAGGACCTGTTTCCTCCCTCCCTCTGCTATTGGGAGAAACTACCACATACATCACAAAGTAAAACAAGTCTGGTGCTCAAAATTACCAGGCTGGAAAATCGTGCTTCTGAATAAACGTTCACCTGAAAACAAAACTCCAAACTCTTGAAGGCCAAGGGCAACAAGAGGGAAATGCTGAGATACGGAGCCAGCAAATGGTTGAGCTTCTTATAAAGAAACCTGGTTGACAGAGCCACATTCAAGACTGGAGGCTGGGAGCCCTGGGTGCCGATTCCACCTGTAGATCACCCCTTCTTCCAGGCTTCCTCCCTCGTCCCAACACACCTTCAACTGTGGCAGAAAGAGCTTTCTAAAGCATAGCTCTGATGTCCCTCCCTAGATGGTTATTCAGTTCCACAAATCCAAACATGAAAATACTGCCAATGAGGGAATGCAAAATTAATCACACTGTACACTACTTTATAAAAGAAAGAATTTCATGAAATAAAGTACTTAAATGTTAAATTAAAAGTACTTAAAGGGTAGCAAATCACATCCACTCTTCTGTACCTTGCTTCTCCCCTTCTCTGTGTCCTATAGATCTTTCCATATTCATACACAGAGATTGTCCTTCTTTTTTTTTTTACAGCTACTCGACTGTGTGCTATGTGCTATATCACAGTCTGTTCAACTAGTTCTCTACTGCTGGACACTTAGTTGCTTCCAACCTTTTGGGATTACAGTAATGCCACAAGCAATAACCTTGTACATATGTTATTTCACACTTGTGCAGGCAGAAGTGGGATTGCAGTTAAACTTCTGTTACATAATGCTGCATTCTCCCTTGCAGAGGCTGTACAGTTTTCCACATTCATCAATAAGTTCTTATATCCATTTTGAAAGTTTTGTTCATTTTCATTATTTTCTGGGTCTCTCTCTTTTCAGGCAGACACATTTATAGTGAGGCTGATCAGAGACTACATCCTCACTATGGAGGAAAAAAGTCAGAACAGCTCATTTCACCACTTGTAAGTGTCAGATTAGTAGTAGAGACAGCAAGTGCATGACTTAGGAGGAGCTAGACATCTTCGGGAGATGCAACCAACTTAGAAGATTTTATGGAAGAAAGGGGACCCAATTGGGCCCTTAAAGAACACAGAGAAGTTCAGTAAGCAGAGAAAAATGTTCAGGTTCCAAAGCAGAAATATACATGAAGTATGCCAAGAAGGATGAGCACATTGGCTGGGGCAAAGTGCTGTGTAGGTTATTAAGGACAGAGCTTAGAAATGTAATTGGGGGCTGAATATGGAAAACCCTAAGTTCCAGAGGGGAAAGTCTGGTCTTTATGATTTATACTACATGAAGTATGACCATATGTCCTGGTTTATGTCTGTTGTCTTAGCATTTCTTTCACTCTCAAGGGTCCCAGCTTGAATGGTAATTTATATTGTCATCATCCTAGCAATATTGTAGCAAAATTTATATTGTCCCATCCTAGCAATAGGGACCACCAAAAATTTGTGGACAAGAGAGAGAGAGATGATGAAAGAAATATTTCAGCAAAATAAATGTGAATGCTGAGTGCACAGAATGGATGAAGGGAGAGAGGCTAGTGGAAGGCGGACCAGGACATCACCTGGCAGGGGAGCGAGAAAACAGGCCCAGGAGGAAGGATGCTAGGCCTGACTCTCCTAGCTTGAAACAAAGTAATTTATCTAACCTCTCTGGAGCTGCCATTTCTTCATTTGTACACTGAAGATATTGGTTTAGTTGCAAAAGGGGACTTTCAGATCTAATACTCATGGGTCTAGGAGATTATTGCTACAATCTAGGTGCATGGATATGTGGAAAATTAGAAAGGAAAAAAAAAGATGAAGCAACAGTGAAGTACAGGGAACAGTCAAAACAGTTGAGCATAGGTGACAAGGACAGCAGAATTGTTGCCACTGGCATATAAAAGTTGTGCGGACTATTGAGCTGAATTGTGAGACAGCCCATGAAGTTAGTTTTATACACACTGTATCTGAGATGATAGCAGGCCACTGAAGTGGCGATTTAAAGATATACATAAGAGGGCACAGTGACGTAACCAAGCCAAATGGAAACCAGGGCTGGACTGGACCACACTTAGACAGTTCTAGCAGATGGACTCGGGGAAGGTTGTTGGCCCTCACTCATGGTGCTCATGTGTGGTCAAAGAAGATGAGTGCGAAGACAGCAGGTAAGTAGACAAAGGTTGACAGTCTAAGTTTCAGGTCAGACAGCCTGGGAAAGCAAGTAGGTTTTTGACGGCAAGGCCAATTGACAGTCCCAGTCTTCATCTCCGACGGCTCTGAAGGAAATCTATGGCTTTAACTCAGGATGTATTTTAGGAAAACCCATACCTATAACTGGATGGCTTTGACTCCAAGAAAGTACCATGTCTAATTCCTTTGGGTTTCCCTGATGACAAAAGGGATGTGCAGCCAGAACTCCTTATTATTAGAATGTCTTTGGTTAATGAAGGGCCCTGCAGGTAGATCTGGTTCAATGGGGTGTCAGCTCCCCCTCATACGCTAGTAGGATTGGCTCCTAGACTATCCAAGTCCCCTAATCCAGAGCTCAGGTGTCCAGGTCTCAAAAGATCATCGAAGAGCATCCTCGCCAGACCAGCCTGATGCAGCTCTAACTTATGTGAAATAGAAAATGGGCTTTAAAATAATTCCTCGAATAAATGATCCATGAGCACCAGCTTTCTAGCAGAAGATCCTGGGGAATGAAAAGCTCCCCACCCCCCAGGCTTCTACCACTTCTCTGTGAGGAGATCAGAAGCAGATAATTAAATCACCTCGAGGCATACATTCAAAACTGCAAAGTGAGAGTTAAAATACTGCGATTGTGTTCAAGCTGAGAGAATGGGGAATGGCTTTTTCCTTCCTCTTGAATGTTCATATGCAAACTTTTTCTTCTTCAAAAAGAATATTTTCAATTGAAAAAGAAACACTAAAATCATGTGGGAAAGAGTCATTAAACTCCAGGTTTATTAGAGATAAAGTATTCTCACATGATCACATGATTCTGTGATTCTAAAACAGTGAGAAGTCGCCTGGGGCTTGAGAACAGGGCTATGTCTCATTCACTCACGCACAAATATCTGACACACGCAGGACACTGAAATCAAGGGATCATATCTGATATGGCAGCATCTTTGTGTCTAGAGCTGACCATAACCCAGTGGTGAACGCTCACTGTAACATGACACCAAGATGGTAATAGGAAGTGAATGAAGAAGAATCAAGCAAGAAAAGGCACCTGTTACAAGCCAAACTGCTGTGTCTGAGAAATGTCCACTCTGGCTGTCAGGAACTTAAATACCGAAGGAAAGGTAAATTGGATTAGGTTACATTTGGAAGAGAGTTCCAGTAAGATGCTTGGGAACTTCTGATTGCATTTAATGGCATTAAACTGAATCAGTTTCTAGAAAATGGTTTTTGCACACTGCAAGTTACATTTATAGATTTCGTCCTCACAAAAGGTATAACTGAGTAGAGGACTAACATGGATGTGTCTGCAAAGGAAGAAATGATGTCAGTAAATCCGCCAAATCCTCCACAAGGCCTACAAAAATAAATAAATAAGTAAATAAAAGGGGGGTAGGGATAAATCATGGCTGGTTTTTTGAGGCTTTTTTTTTTTTTTTCCTCTGTAAAAGATCCTTTCTGAACTTGAATTATCAGCTTGCCACTTTGGCTGTCTACAAGATCAATTCCAGCTAATTGCTCAGCTGCCCCACTGCCTATATCACACAGTCTATAAAACATGACTCAAACTGAAAAGACAAAAGGTAAAAAAGAAGAGAAAGAAAGGAAAATCACACCTTCAACCAAGTTTTTGGGTTTGTTTTTTTTTTTTAAAGATCACCCAGCTCCTTCCTTCCAACCTCATGCCTGAAAGGTCCTAATAAAAGGCTCTCCAGTGCGGCGGGTACCCCTGCTCCTCCTTGCTTCCTCATCGTTCCTCCCCACAGTCTACGTTTTAGGACCGGCTGTAGGGTCATACAGGTCGGGTCATGGGAGCCACATTGCACAGCTGCCCCTCCTTTGTCATCCCTGCTTTGGGATGGATGGGGGTGGCTGGGCAGTGAGGTGAGCTTGATGGCCCTGCCTGGAGCTGAGCAGCTGGGACCGTGCCAAGGCAACAGGAAATACAGAAGCAGGTCTCCCTCTGCACACAATCATGCACGCCCAGGGACAACTACCCTCACCTTTCCTCCTCTCCTGACTCCTTGCGTCCCCTCATCAGCATCCTGTTGTCCATTCTTGGGTGGCTGTTCTGCAGGCTCCTGGGTTATGTGGGCCTGAACTCTTCAATGCGTTCCTCTGGTCTTCCAGAGCCTCCTCTCAGTGGCCACACCCCCCTGTGACCTCTACGTAGTCTTTTTTTTTTTTTTTCTCCGTAGTCTTGGTGGGACAACTGCATGCGGCTGCACAGAGCGACCTCTGTGCTAGACACTGAGCATTAGCTAGCTAAGCACCCCTTCCAATCCCCCTTTCGCAAACCTGCCTGGACTACAGACGTTGGAAGGCTAAAAACTACATTTCCCAGTCTCCCTTGCAGCTACAGGTCTGCATGTGACCTAGACTCTGACAAGCAGACACATTCACATGAGATTTGGAAGGAGTAGGTGTTGAGCCGTGGCTGTACAGCGAGATTGGCTCTTATAGACCTGATGTGTGTGATTTGTCTGGGGCAGCTATGGCAGAGATTCTCACTCCACTACCCCATAACACCAAAGGTGAGTATGAGCAGTGATGGCAAGGAAGTTACTGCTAGAACAGTCCTGGTTCTTTAAGGTTCTTAATACCCTGTAGCAAATCATTTTCTGCTTAAATTTGTTAGAGTGGCTTCTATTGTCTGAAACTAACAGCACTGATCAAGACAACTTCTTATCCTTAAGCCTTCATTCTTTTCCCTTAATGTAGAGTGTTCCCACCTCATATTTAGAGAAGGTGCTTCAGATACATGCACCAAAACCTCACTTGAGAAATGACAGATCTCAGTTATTTTGAGTAATCTTTATACAGCTGACCCTTGAACAACACAGGGGTTAGGGGGCACTGACCCTTTGCACAGTCAAAAATCCTAGTGTAACTTATAGTCTGCCCTCTGTATAAGCGGTTCTGCACCCACGGATTCAACCAGCCACAGATCGTGCAGTACTGTAGTATTTACTATTGAAAAAAATCCACATATAAATGGACCAGTGCAGTTCAAACTCGTGTTGTTCAAGGGTCAGCTGTATTAGCATTAGGACTGGTGATCTTATCCATTCATTCACTTAACAAAGATCTGTTAAAGGCTGACTATGTTCTACCTCCTGAGTTACCAGGCGAGCATGTCAGATACAATTTCTGGCTTCATGGAGCTTACCCTCTAGTGGAAAAAATAATAGCTACATTTATTTAGCAAATTAACACTCTAAACATTTAACTCATATAATCCTCAAAATAACAGTATAAAGTAGATATTATCCTTCCTATTTTACAGATGAAGGAATTAAGGCACAGAGAGGATAAATAACTTTCCCACAATCAGGATTATGGTATCTAGTCAGGGCTAGAACTGGGAGTCAAATCCACACAGCTGACTCCAGAACCTGCCTCCAATATAAACTGTAAATGCCTTGAGGGTAGGAAATGATCTCTTAATGGCATCTTTGAAACTCACAATTGGAAAGACTCATCTAGTCTAATCTCCTACCTATTCCAGAATCCCTTTTATGGCTGACTCTACTAATTAGCTACCCCAAATCCATGATCCCCTGCTTCCTTACAAACAGAATGTTTATGTTGTTCAAAGCAGCACCAAGCCCAGCTAAAAGTTAAATTTCCTGGACACCCTCATGTTTAGGGGAGGTCATGTGACCCAGTTCTGGCCAATGAGAATTAACTTAAGTGTACTGAGAATTTCTGGAAGTTTTGCTTTCTTAATATGGGCTGTCCCTTCCTTCTTGACATTGCCTTCTTCTTCCTGCTGGAATGACTTTGTGAGGCTGGAAGTAGGGCAACCAACTTTAGGCAGCAAGGATGAAAAACATGTAAGGATGGAAGGGCAGAATGAGAGAAGCAGCCTGGGTCCTGGATGGCACCCTGGGGCTTCTTTCCTAGCTCAGAAGGCATAATTTAGGACATCTTATTATATGAGATCCTTACTGGCTAATCCCTATTTGGTTAAGCCACTATAATTGGGTTTCTGGTACTTGGACTGAAGTACAGTCTCTAACTTATACACTATCCTCCATACCCTGGATCTTAAATCTTTCCATCGAGGGGAAATTCACTGCCCAGAAGCTGTTGCTTACATTTTTGGATGGTCCTGTAGAAAATAATTTTTCCTCTCCTTAAGCTGAAATCTCACCCTGAACAATGGATAGCACTTTGTTGCATAAGAACAGAATTTAACACAAAAAGCATGTGTCAAATACTTGTACATAGACTATCTCCTGTAATCCTCATGTAATCTTGCATGGTAGGTTTTACTGGGCCCAATTTAAGGATAGAAAATAGCACATCAGTGCATTTAAGTGCATCTCTGATAAGTGGCTGTATTAGTATCCTTGGGCTGCCATAATAAAGCACCACAAATTAGCTTAGAACAGCAGAACTCTTCTTCTACAGTTCTGTAAGCTAGAAGTCTGAAATTAAGGTGTCAACAGGTCCATGCTCCCTCTGACAGCTCTAGAGAAGAATCCTTCCTTTCCTCTTTCAGCTTCTGGAGGTTGAGGGCAATCCCTGGTGTGCCTTGGCTGTGGCAGCATCACTCCTATGTCTGCCTGCATCTTCACATGGCCTTCTTTCTTGTGTGTCTCTCTGCATCTTCTACTCTTCTTGTAAGAACATCAGTCACATTGGATTTAAGAACCACACTAATCCAGCATGACCTCATCTTATTACTACTTACATCTGCAAAGACCTTATTTCCAAATAAGTTCACGATCTGAAGTTCCAGGTGGACATGAATTGGGAGGGGCAACTATTTGACCCACTACAGTGGCAGAGCCTTGATTCAGGGCTTTTTTACCATTGTTTGGGGGTTAAAGATAATGCGTTTGTGTCTAAACCTGTGTGTACAGCACATACGATTCTTGAGAGAGATGTAAAATTTAAAGCACCTTCAAAAAGCTAAACAAACAAACCACTGTCACCTGAATTTAATTGCTTGAATCTTTAAGTGTCGTGCACCAAGTCTTACACTGTCTTGAATTGTACATAATTAGTTCCATGTCTATGATGAAAATCTTCCTAATTCCAAATTTGGCTTCACGTTCATAGCTGAAAACAAACATTCACAGTTTACACATACTGACACATTTCTCCTCATATGAAGCTTAAAACACTGTGTGGAGAAAGAGTGAAATCTCTGTTTATCCAAACAGTACTAATATGTCTGGATGGCCTTAACTCATTCTCTCTGAAATTCTGCACAGGTTACACAAAGTTACGTGAAAAACACTGCCTAGCATTTATTCAGCACTCACCATGCCAGGTGCTTTACTACCTCTCAGCCCTATAACAACCCTAAAAAGTGGTCTTATCAGAGGTATTTTATTTTAAGTCACAGTCCTTTGCAAGGTGTTCTGCACAGTAGATACATAACAAATGTTGGTTTATTCATTTTAGTATTTTCATTCAATTTTGCCTTCCTTGACTATAATTAATATGTATTAGAACTATTACTAAATTATAAAGAAGATTCAGACATGCACAAAAAAGGAAGACTCTTTATAGCAGGAAGACTTACAGGAAATCAGAATTCCTAGTCTAAAATATTTAATTATTTAATTACTTGCAAAGTACTCTTATATCCTTTAGTGAATCATGCTATAATTCATGCAAGTCTCATATCTTCTGTACATTCCTGAATCAGAAATCTCTGTTGGCGTTGCCTGGTTCCCTGAGACATGCACTCCTTATATAGCCAAAGCATAACTAGGTTAATCTCCTATCTGTAACATCTGAAAATAAAAAGGAATGTTAACTCTCATAGAATTATCAAAGAAGAGCCTTTTGGTCTTTTAAGGATTAGGAAGAAGGCATTTCTAATCCAATACATCTCCTATCTAATTTTGGTAATGGATACATAATTTCATTTTTGCAATGCAGATAAAAGGATATTAAAGACACACATATATATCAATAAAGGTGTTGCTATAAAAGCTATAAACAGCTGACTCCTGATGTCTTCCCTTCATCTCAGAGAATTCCATAAAACTATGCCTGTTAACAGAAGCCTGAGCTAATAGGTGTTTCTGCTGGTGAACAAAAGCAAATATAACAGAAAAAATGGTTGCAGACAAACAATAAAATCATAAACCTTATGTTATATATTACGTCAGCAAAGTCTTGGCAATACAGATACTCTCAGAAGCTTTACACTCTCTTCACTAGGCAAGACAGTGAAGAAAAAAATTCTTATACAAGGCTTAACAACTGAAAATGCTACTTGTTTAAATTCATGTTTCCAAAACTTTTTAAAATGGAGTTGATTGGAGGTATTCATGCCACTACCATTCTTGAGATATCTTTTCTTTTTTTCTTGTAGATGTAAAATAGCAGGTAAGTGAATGTAATATCTTTATATCTTTACTTGGTTATTCGATTGCATGCTATCTTTCACATTTGAGCAGCTGTTAAATTTCCTGGAAGCTGTAAGATACACATGGATGAATAAAATGCCCTCCTTACACTCGAGGAACTTATAGTCAAGCAGGCGAAAGACAAACAGCTTAGAGCACAAAGGCCACAGGACCAACCTACAGGGTGAAAGAAGTCATTTTTGACTGCTGGGCTCAGGGAGTTCTTCAAGAAGGAAGTAACATCTGATCTGGACACTGAAGAACAGAGTTCTGGTGATGGGAGAGAGAACACCAGCACACAGGAACGGTTACGGCAAAGGCGCTGGTTCTCCAACCTGGCTCATCCACAGCGCCACGGGGCCAGAGTTTTAAACATGAAGCATCCAGATTCCAGCCCCCAGTTTACTGCTGTGTGTCCCTCGAGGTGGAGCCTGAGAAACTGTATGCTTAACAGTTAGCAAGCTTCCCAGTAGATCCACTGGGCAAAGCGATGAGAGTGGGAATCTACAGGAAATATTCAGAGCACAAGAGGTGATCATACTCCTTGCAGAGAATGAGACAGGAAGTGGTATGAGAGGCAAAGCTGATGGCCTGAGGCCTCGAAATAGCAGGCTTACTGGGTGGGAACCCCCAAAGATCTGTGGGTAGGGGAATAACGTGATCAGAACCGCGTTTCAGGTAAAGACATCTGGCAGTGATTCAAAAGGCAGACATGATAGGGAGAGACTCCAGGCCGGGAATTAATTCATCACTAGGTCAATAATGGTAACCTGGAGGAGATGCAGGGCCTGCATGAAGGTCACGGCAGCAGAAGCAGAGAGGGAGAAATGGATGCTGGAGACAACTGGGGGAGCAATGGCTAATGAGCTAGAGGCAGAAGAGAGATATAAATTGGCAGGTGAGTAGTCTGAAAGCAGGTCTGACTGCAAGGCTGTGTCCTAGGCGGCCAGTCTGGAGCTCAGGTCTGGGGTTGGATATCAGGGGTTGCTTCTTCCGAATATCACTACTGCCTGCCTGGCACTGCCTCTCCAGACTCTCCGGACCTCCCCTCCAGCTGCCCTGCCAGACTTCCTCCCACCTCCTGCAACAAAGTCACACCCAATGACTGCACTTGGCTGCAATGGGCAGGGTCTGTTTTCCAAGCCCCAGGCACCCAGGCACCCTCCAGCCCCAAGTCAAACTGACCCGCTAGCTGCCTGGCCTCAGCTCTGCTCTCACAGGCTGGTGCCTCGGTTCCTCACACACAGAACCAGAACAAGGCACAGCAAACCCACAGTTCCACGGACAATAAGGCTTTTTCTATAAAAACAATGCTTCCACTAAAAACAACAGCAAGAACAAACCAAAATTCAAAATACTGTAACACTGACCACCTGAGGATCAGGAGTTGGGAAGGATTTGGGGCTTGCTGGATTTTCATTTTGCTTTGTTTTGTTTTTCACTGGAGAGCAAAGCCTCGGAAAGGGAAAGCCGGCCAAGGAAACAACAGAACTGTGTCAGCGCTCCTGTCTCAATGAATCAGGCTGTGATACGATGAAGGTCAAGACTGGGTGGTAAAAGGTCAGGACTTGTGATGCACCATCAGGGGCAGGAAGGCTTCTGTTAGTTTGTTTTGTTTTGTTTTGTTTTCTGTAACCCAGGGGCTGGCAATCTTTGTAAGGGGGCGAGACAAACAAGTTCTGGCCCCTTCTAGGCCACTGAACAATGCCAGGCCGTCAGGGTGGTCTGTGTTTGCAGTGCCCCCCGCAGTGGCACAGCACAGCAGCCTGCATCCTTCTGGCAAGCTGAGCTCAGGAAGCGGGGTAGACTGGCCGTGGGCAGAAGGCGAGGGAAGCATGTGGTCACAGGACAAATGGGCACTTGTTCTCTGGAGGGTGTTGGGCAGCCACTTGCATAAGTGATGAAGGCAGGGAAGGAGGCACCAACAGCAGGCCTGTGCGCCAGATGTAGCACGGAGGAGAGCCCTGTGCTGGCATCTTTGGGCGACTGTGTTATTTGCATACATATCAGCAATATTTGAAACAGAAAATCCAGAATTTGTGGCTCTCACTGGACCTCACTCCTGCACTCCCCAAGCTCCAGCTATGCCAACCTGCTCTCTCTACTCTTTACACTTGCTGGTCCCTCTTCCTGGAGTGCCCCTCCCCCACCCCTTCTGAGCCTGGTCAAATCCCATTCATCCTTCAACTTCTGGCAAAGGTGTCACCACTTCCGTGGAACCTTCTCTTACACTCTCAGGCATGACAGATCGTTCCTTCCTGTGGTCTCTAAAGGCATTAGGTGCACAAGGCCTTCATGACCCATACATGATGTGTGATATTGTACTTAAGCTAAGTAAGCTGCTTTTCAGCTGCAGTTGTGCCTTATATATATTTTTTTCAAGTCCATTCTCTACGTCTGCGTCTTTATTCCTGTCCTGCCCCTAGGTTCTTCATAACCATTTTTTTTTCTTTTTTAGATTCCATATATATGTGTTAGCATACGGTATTTGTTTTTCTCTTTCTGACTTACTTCACTCTGTATGACAGACTCTAGGGCCATCCACCTCACTACAAAGAACTCAATTTCATTTCTTTCTATGGCTGAGTAATATTCCATTGTATATATGTGCCACATCTTTTTTCTCCACTCATCTGTTGATGGACACTTAGGTTGCTTCCATGTCCTGGCTATTGTAAATAGTGCTGCAATGAACATTGTGGTACATGACTCTTTTTGAATTATGATTTTCTCAGGGTATATGCCCAGTAGTGGGATTGCTGGGTCTTACGGTAGTTCTATTTTTAGTTTTTTAAGGAACCTCCATACTGTTCTCCATAGTGGCTGTATCAATTAACATTCCCACCAACAGTGCAAGAGGGTTCCCTTTTCTCCACACCCTCTCCAGCATTTACTGTTGGTAGATGTTTTGATGATGGCCATTCTGACTGGTGTGAGGTGATACCTCATTGTAGTTTTGATTTGCATCTCTCTAATGATTAGTGATGTTGAGCATCCTTTCATGTGTTTGTTGGCAATCTGTATATCTTCTTTGGAGAAATGTCTATTTCGGTCTTCTGCCCATTTTTGGATTGGGTTGTTTGTTTTTTTGATTTTGAGTTTCATGAGCTGCTTGTAAATTTTGGAGATTAATCCTTTGTCAGTTGCTTCATTTGCAAATATTTTCTCCCATTCTGAGGGTTGTCTTTTTGCCTTGTTTATGTTTTCCTTTGCTGTGCAAAAGCTTTTAAGTTTCATTAGGTCCCATTTGTTTATTTTTGTTTTTAGTTCCATTTCTCTAGGAGGTGGACTAAGAAGGATCTTTCTGTGATTTATGTCATAGAGTGTTCTGCCTATCTTTTCCTCTAAGAGTTTTATAGTGTCTGGCCTTATATTGAGGTCTTTAATCCATTTTGAGTTTATTTATTTATTTATTTATTTATTTATTTATTTATTTATTTATTTATGGCTGTGTTGGGTCTTAGTTTCTGTGCGAGGGCTTTCTCTAGTTGCGGCAAGTAGGGGCCACTCTTCATCGCGGTGCGCGGGCCTCTCATTATCACGGCCTCTCTTGTTGCAGAGCACAAGCTCCAGACGCGCAGGCTCAGTAATTGTGGCTCACAGGCCTAGTTGCTCCGCGGCATGTGGGATCTTCCCAGACCAGGGCTCGAACCCGTGTCTCCTGCATTAGCAGGCAGATTCTCAACCACTGCGCCACCAGGGAAGCCCTTGAGTTTATTTTTGTGTATGGTGTTAGGGAGTGTTAATTTCATTCTTTTACATGTAGCTGTCCAGTTTTCCCAGCATCACTTATTGAAGAGGCTGTCTTTTCTCTATTGTATATTCTTGCCTCTGTTATCAAAAATAAGGTGACCATATGTGCATGGGTTTATCTCTGGGCTTTCTATCATGTTCCATTGATCTATATTTCTGTTTTTGTGCCAGTACCATACTGTCTTGATTACTGTAGCTTTGTAGTATAGTCTGAAGTCAGGGAGCCTGATTCCTCCAGCTCCGTTTTTCTTTCTCAAGATAGCTTTGGCTATTCGGGGTCTTTTGTGTTTCCATACAAATCGTGAAATTTTTTGTTCTAGTTCTGTGAAAAATGCCATTGGTAGTTTGATAGGGATTGCACTGAATCTGTAGACTGCTTTGGGTAGTAGAGTCATTTTCAAAATGCTGATTTTTCCAATCCAAGAACATGGTATATCTCTCCATCTGTTTGTATCATCTTTAATTTCTTTCATCAGTGTCTTATAGTTTTCTGTATACAGGTCTATTGTCTCCTTAGGTAGGTTTATTCCTAGGTATTTTATTCTTTTTGTTGTAATGGTAAATGGGAGTGTTTACTTAATTTCTCTTTCAGATATTTCATCATTACTGTATAGGAATGCAAGAGATTTCTGTGCATTAATTTTGTATCCTGCTACTCTACCAAATTCACAGATTAGCTCTAGTAGTTTTCTGGTAGAGTCTTTAGGATTCTCTATGTACAGTTTCATGTCATCTGCAAACAGTGACAGCTTTATGTCTTCTTTTCCGATTTGGAGTCCTTTTATTTCTTTTTCTTCTCTGATTGCTGTGGCTAACACTTCCAAAACTATGTTGAATAATAGTGGTGAGAGTGGGCAACCTTGTCTTGTTCCTGGTCTTAGTGGAAATGGTTTCAGTTTTTCACCACTGAGAACTATGTTGGCTGTGGGTTTGTCATATATGGCCTTTATTACGTTGAGGTAAGTTCCCTCTATGCCTACTCTCTGGAGGGCTCTTATCATAAATGGGTGTTGAGTTTTGTCGAAAGCTTTTTCTGCATCTATTGAGATGATCATATGGTTTTTATCCTTCAGTTTGTTAATATGGTATATCACATTGATTGATTTGTGTATATTGAAGAATCTTTGCATTCCTGGGATAAACCTCACTTGATCATGGTGTATGATCCTTTTAATGTGTTGTTGGATTCTGTTTGCTAGTGTTTTGTTGAGGATTTTTGCATCTATGTTCATCAGTGATATTGGCCTGTAGTTTTCTTTCTTTGTGACATCTTTGTCTGGTTTTGGTATCAGGGTGATGGTGGCCTCGTAGAATGAGTTTGGGAGTGTTCCTCCCTCTGCTATATTTTGGAAGAGTTTGGGAAGGATAGGTGTTAGCTCTTCTCTAAATGTTGGATAGAATTCGCCTGTGAAGACATCTGGTCCTGGGCTTTTGTTTGTTGGAACATTTTTAATCACAGTCTTAATTTCAGTGCTTGTGATTGGTCTGTTTATATTTTCTATTTCTTCCTGGTTCAGTCTCGGAAGGTTGTGCTTTTCTAAGAATTTGTCCATTTCTTCCAGGTTGTCCATTTTATTGGCATATAGTTGCTTGTAGTAATCTCTCATGATCCTTTGTATTTCTGTAGTGTCAGTTGTTACTTCTCCTTTTTCATTTCTAACTCTATTGATTTGAGTCTTCTCCCTCTTTTTCTTGATGAGTCTGGCTAATGGTTTATCCATTTTGTTTACTTCTCAAAGAACCAGCTTTTAGTTTTATTGATATTTCCTATCGTTTCTGTCATTTCTTTTTCATTTATTTCTGATCTGATCTTTATGATTTCTTTCCTTCTGCTAACTTTGGTGTTTGTTTTGTTCTTCTTTCTCTCATTGCTTTAGGTGCAAGGTTAAGTTGTTTATTTGAGATGTTTCTTGTTTCTTGAGGTAGGATTGTATTGCTATAAACTCCCCTCTTAGAACTGCTTTTGCTGCATCCCATAGGTTTTGGGTCATCATGTTTTCATTGTCATTTGTCTCTAGGTATTTTTTGATTTCCTCTTTGATTTCTTCAGTGATCTCTTGGTTATTTAGTAGTGTATTGTTTAGCCTCCATGTGTTTGTATTTTTTACAGATTTTTTTCCTGTAATTGATATCTAGTCTCATAGCATTGTGGTCAGAAAAGATACTTGATACAATTTCAATTTTCCTAAATTTACCAAGGCTTGATTTGTGACCCAAGATATGTTCTATCCTGGAGAATGTTCCATGAGCACTTGAGGAGAAAGTGTATTCTGTTGTTTTCGGATGGAATGTCCTATAAATATCAATTAAGTCCATCTTATTTAATGTATCATTTAAAGCTTATGTTTCCTTATTTATTTTCATTTTGGATGATCTGTCCATTGGTGAAAGTGGGGTGTTAAAGTCCCCTACTATGATTGTGTTACTGTCGATTTCCCCTTTTATGGCTGTTAGCATTTGCCTTATGTATTGAGGTGCTCCTATGTTGGTTGCATAAATATTTACAATTGTTATATCTTCTTCTTGGATTGATCCCTTGATCATTATGTAGTGTCCTTCTTTGTCTCTTGTAACAGTCTTCATTTTATTTTTATTATTATTTTTTATTTATTTTATTTTATTTACTTTTGGCTGTGTTCGGTCCTTGTTGTTGTGCGCAGGCTTTCTCTAGTTGTGGCGAGGGGGTGCTACTCTTCATTGCGGTGAGCAGGCTTCTTATTGCGTTGGCTTCTCTTGTTGCAGAGCACGGGCTCTAGGCACGCAGGCGTCAGTAGTTGTGGCATGCGGGCTCTCTACTTGTGGCTCGCGGGCTCTAGAGCGCAGACTCAGTAGTTGTGGCACATGGGCTTAGCTGCTCTGCAGCATGTGGGGTCTTCCTGGACCAGGGCTCGAACCTGTGTCCCCTGCATTGGCAGGCAGATTCTTAACCACTGCACCACCAGGGAAGCCCTAGTCTTTATTTTAAAGTCTATTTTGTCTGATATGAGAATTGCTACTCCAGCTTTCTTTTGATTTTCATTTGCGTGGAATATCTTTTTCCACCCCCTCACTTTCAGTCTGTATGTGTCCGTAGGTCTGAAGTGGGTCTCTTGTAGACGGTATATATATGGGTCTTGTTTTTGTATCCATTCAGCCAGTGTATGTCGTTTGGTTGGAGCATTTAATCCATTTACATTTAAGGTATTTATAGATATGTGTGTTCCTATTACCATTTTTTTAATTGTTTTGGGTTTGTTTTGTAGGTCTTTTCCTTCTCCTGTGTTTCCTGCCTAGAAAAGTTCCTTTAGCATTTGTTGTAAAGCTTGTTCAATGGTGCTGAATTCTCTCAGCTTTTGCTTGTCTGTAAAGGTTTTAATTTCTCCGTCAAATCTGAATGAGATCCTTGCTGGGTAGAGTAATCTTGGTTGTAGGTTTTTCCCTTTCATCACTTTAAATATGTCTTGCCACTCCCTTCTGGCTTGCAGAGTTTCTGCTGAAAGATCAGCTATTAACCTTATGGGGATTCCCTTGTATTTTATTTGTGGTTTTTCCCTTGCTGCTTTTAATATTTTTTCTTTGTGTTTAATTTTTGATAGTTTGATTAATGTGTGTCTTGGCGTGTTTCTCCTTGTATTTATCTTGTATGGGACTCTCTGTGCTTCCTGGACTTGATTAACTATTTCCTTTCCTATATTAGGGAAGTTTTCAAGTATAATCTCTTCAAATATTTTCTCAGTCCCTTTCTTTTTCTCTTCTTCTTCTGAGACCCCTATAATTCGAATTTTGGTGCATTTAATATTGTCCCAAAGGTCTCTGAGACTGTCTTCAATTCTTTTCATTCTTTTTTGTTTATTCTGCTCTGTGGTAGTTGTTTCCACTATTTTATCTTCCAGGTCACTTATCCGTTCTTCTACCTCAGTTATTCTGCTGTTGAGTCCTTCTGGAGGATTTTTAATTTCATTTATTGTGTTGTTCATCATTGTTTGTTTGCTATTTAGTTCTTCTAGGTCCTTGTTATACATTTCTTGTATTTTCTCCATTCTATTTCCAAGATTTTGGATCATCTTTACTATCATTACTCTAAATTCTTTTTCAGGTAGCCTGCCTATTTCCTCTTCATTTGTTTGGTCTGGTGGGTTTTCACCTTGCTCCTTCATCTGCTGTGTGTTTCTCTGTCTTCCCATTTTGCTTAACTTACTGTGTTTGGGGTCTCCTTTTAGCAGGCTGCAGGTTCGTAGTTCCTGTTGTTTTTGGTGTCTGCCCCCAGTGGGTAAGGTTGGTACAGTGGGTTGTGTAGGCTTCCTGGTGGAGGAGACTAGTGCCTGTGTTCTGGTGGATGAGGCTGGATCTTGTCTTTCTGGTGGGCAGAACTGCGTCCGGCGGTGTGTTTCGGGGTGTCTGTGACCTTATTATGATTTTAGGCAACCTCTCTGCTAATGGGTGGGGTTGTATTCCTGTCTTGCTAGTTGTTTGGCATAGCGTGTCCAGCACTGTAGCTCGCTGGTCATTGAGTGGAGCTGGGTCTCAGCGTTGAGACGGAGATCTGTAGGAGGGCTCTCGCAGTTTGATGTTACATGGAGCCGGGAGGTCTCTGGTGGACCAACGTCCTGAACTTGGCTCTCCCACCTCAGAGGCACAGGCCTGACACCCAGCCAGAGCACCAAGACCAAAAAGAGAAAAAGGGAAAAAATATATATATATCGTTGCTCCCAAAGTCCACCTCCTCAATTTGGGATGATTCGTTGTCTATTCAGGTATTCCACAGATGCAGGGTACATCAAGTTGACTTTGGAAATTTAATCCGCTGCTCCTGAGGCTGCTGGGAGAAATTTCCCTTTCTCTTCTTTATTCGGACAGCTCCTGAGGTTCAGCTTTGGATTTGGCTCCACCTCTGCGTCTAGGGCATCTGTTGTTTGCTCAGACAGGACGGGGTTAAAGGAGCAGCTGCTTCGGGGGCTCTGGCTCACTCAGGCCGGGGGGAGGGAGCGGTACGGATGCGGGGCGAGCCTGCGGTGGCAGAGGACGGCATGACGTTGCACCAGCCTGAGGCGTGCCATGCATTCTCCCGGGGAAGTTGTCCCTGGATCACGGGATCCTGGCAGTGGCGGCTGCACAGGCTCCCGGGAGGGGCGGTGTGGAGAGTGACCTGTGCTTGCACACAGGCTTCTTGGAGGCGGCAGCAGCAGCCTTAGCATCTCATGCCCGTCTCTGGGGTCCGCGCTGATAGCCGCGGCTCGCGCCCATCTCTGGAGCTTGTTTAGGCGGTGCTCTGAATCCCCTCTCCTCACGTACCCGAAACAATGGTCTCTTGCCTCTTCGGCAGCTGCAGACTTTTTCCCGGACTCCCTCCCGGCTAGCTGTGGCGCACTAGCCCCTTCAGGCTGTGTTCATGCCGCCAATCCCAGTCCTCTCCCTGGGATCCAACCGAAGCCTGAGCCTCAGCTCCCAGGCCCCACCCGCCCCGGCGGGTGAGCAGACAAGCCTCTAGGGCTGGTGAGTGCTGGTCGGCACCGCTCCTCTGTGTGGGAGTCTCTCCGCTTTGCCCTCCGCACCCCTGTGGCTGCGCTCTCCTCCGTGGCTCCGAAGCTCCCCCCTCCACCACCCGCAGTCTCCGCCCGCAAAGGGGCTTCCTAGTGTGTGGAAACCTTTCCTCCTTCACAGCTCCCTCCCACTGGTGCAGGTTCCATCCCTATTCTTTTGTCACTGTTTTTTCTTTTTTTGGTTGTCCTACCCAGGTACGTGGGGGAGTTTCTTGCCTTTTGGGAGGTCTGAGGTCTTCTGCCAGTGTTCAGTAGGTGTTCTGTAGGAGTTGTTCCACATGTAGATGTATTTCTGATGTATTTGTGGGGAGGAAGGTGATCTCTTACTCTTCCGCCGTCTTGAAGGTCTCTCCCAGTTGTGCCTTATTAACCTTGGAATCCACAGCACTGTGAGCAGTGGCTCAAAAAATTGAGCCCCTGCAGAAGACATAGAGACCAACCTCACCACTTACTCATGGGAAGATCAGTGAATATAATAAACTATGCCAACAGCGGCCTTACTTTGACCCTTCGCTCCTGGATGGAGGGAAGAAGCTCTGACATGCTTCCAGAAACCTACTCTTGTTGTGCAACTCCCAGCAAATAGTTCCTTCTGAGACTGTCCACTCCTCGCAGTGCCCATCTCCCCTCAACCCTCCGGGCTGCATGGACCAGAACCAGGAAGAGGACAAGAGAACTCTGGGAACCTTCTGCTTCTGCCTGAGGCAACAAGTAATTCTCTCCACGCAACATAAATCCCAGACGATGATCTCATCATGGGTGTCACCCCAGCCTCTTCTCCTATAAAGCAGAGAACAGTTGTTCTAATGCTGGGAGAGTCTTCCTCTTTAAGTTGTCAAAGCCTTGCCAAGTGCTCAATAGATGTTTGTTGAACGGAAAAGAATTCTCTGCTCACTTTTCATTAGATGTTCTTACCTCACCCTTAGAACCTCGTAATGAAGAAAGAGAAGTTGGCATTAATGCGTTCATTTTATGTATGTATAGATTCACACATTATCAGGGACCCAGCTGGAAAAGGGAGACAGGCAAGACTTGAAGAGGGAGATATCTGAGACATATTTGAAGCACGGAAAACCTTTTCATGAGCTGAGAGTCATGGAAGGCGAGAGTGTTCCAAGTAGCCTGAAGAGTATGAGCAAAGGCTTGAGGATGAGAAAGTAGAGTGTGTTCAGGGAACTGCCCCTCCTTATCAAAGGCTCCCCACGTGGGAGGCATGTATTAGAATTAGCAGAGGTACTGAAGTCAGTCACTCCCTTACCAACTCTATGTGGCCTTGGGCAAGTCCCTCAAACTCTCTGGGTCTCAGCTTCCTCGTCAGTAAAATAGAGATGATAATACCTTGCAAGTTTGTTCTAAGAATTTAGGATATAGGTAAAGGATGTGGTAAAGAATATGCATTAAATAAATGGAAGCTATGGTGATTATGGTGATGATGATAATGATTCATAAGCTCCTTGAAAACAGAGACTATTTCTTACTCTTACTTGTCCCCACTGAAGTACCTCATCCTGTTTTGCTCAAATTCAACAGGTACTAAGTGTGTGTTGACTTAAATGAATCTCCTTGCCACGTTATTTCTATCCTTGTTCCTTGGTTTTTGTTTTCCTCTTTGAAGAAATGTTTACTACAATTTGTTAGCCTGATTAGACATTAAAGTGAATGAATAAAACACAAATCCTGCCCACCATGAATTTCAGGCAGGATTTGTAGGCAACCTGACAAATGCATAGCCAGTTGGAATAGATTGTTGAGTATTAAAGGTTCCACGAGGGAAAAAGTTCTATGAGGCTCAGAGTCTAAAAAAAATGAGTAGGATTTTGATAACCAAAGAAGAGGAGAAGGCAGAGGCATTACATTTAGAGACATTTCTGAAGAAAGGAGATCAAGACGGGAAAGTGTGGAGCAAGCTGGAGAAACCAGGGGTATCTGGCCTGGCCAATAAGTGTAGGAAATTGAAGACATGGCCTGAAAAGTAGTACAAGGTCAGACTGGAAAGAAACCTAGAGGCCAAGATGAAGATTCAGGGCTCAGCTCATGGACAATGGACAGGCACACGTAACCTGGCCTGGGTTCACGGAATCTGAGTCCTGGAAGGTTCACATAGTCTAGTCCTCTCTGAAAGGCCAGGAAAGCAAGTCTAAGGGAAGTTAACTTGCCTGAAGTTACACTGCTCATTAGGAACAGAACTGGGATGAGCATGCTGTTTTCCTAATTATTAATCAGAAGCTGGAACACCCATCACAGGGAAATGGCAACATATGGCATATACACCATACCTCCTTATCCCTCACCCAAAGCAGACATTTCTAATCGATCAGGGCACTCTTTCCTATTGAGTCCAGACCCAGCCTTGCCATCTTCAAAACAGCCTTCCAGTCTGCCAGAAGGTTGCACTGCTCCTGGAAGCAAAACCCATCAGCCATCACGCGGGACCAAGCCTTGCTGCCTTAATAATACTGTAATGCTTGCTTTGAAATTCTCACAGAGAATGACAGAAATGACCAAGGAGGATTCAACCACTTACTCCTCCAAGGAGGAGTCACTTGGTTGGTGCATCCCTCCATGTGGGAGGTGAATTGTGTCCTTCATAGCCTCAGACGTTTCGTCCCCAGCCAGTGAGAGTGGTTAACTTTGGCCACCTCTGCTCTCTGTGCCACCTTCCCTCCCCTGCAGTTTCTCTTCTACATCAAAATTCCAAGAAGAAGAAGGGGAAATCCCAGCCTCGGAAATGAGAGCACAAGAGCGTAAATAAGTGAACACACCACTTACGAAATGACAGGGAAGGGGGAAAGTGGGTGTGGCGAAGCAAATAATATATAACCCACAAACTTGAAATTAAGCACCATTCAATATTTCCTTTTCAGTTTAGAAACCACTAAATAAAAATGAAAAAAAAATCAGGAAGTTCCCTCCTTAGTGTTAACAATAGAACAATCCAGTGTGCTGTTACTCAGGGCAACTTCTTTTTTAAAAAAAAAGAGGCACTGAATGTTCAGATCCTGCGGGAACCCTGCCTGGTAGTCCGATGTGGGTGCACTTTTGGCGTCTAAAAATAGATTTGTGATAGCACTGAACTGCAATTAACTTCAGACTTATTTAAATTATGTAATTTTAGATCAAAAGGATATATCTGGCAAGCACACTAACAACAAATGTGGAAACTGGGGATTTTCTTCCCTCGATAGTCTTGAGACTTGGCGACATTCTTCTTGGCTCTCTGTTGTAATTTGTTGCAACCCTACAGGTGATAACACCTATCTGCCCATATTTTGCAAGCAAATTTCTGGAGTATTTTAAGATCCTCTAATTCAGAATCTGTATAACATACACAAAGTAAAACGATGTCATTTATGAATACAAACATGCCTACCTTATGGTAAACTGGCATATTGAAAATCTGAATTTTAAAAATTGGGATATTGAGGTATTTTCACATAAAATGTTTCATTCATTTCCCAAAAGGACTCCCCATAGAACCCCTTTCAAATGAGGAGTTCTTTCTATGTGAGTACATTCTGAATGGTGCAACTTAGGAAACTGATTTGTACATAACTTTTCAGGATTACACCTGTGACCCAAAGTGAAATGCACCTACATAAGGTGAACTATAATGGTCTCAAATTGGTGAAAAATGCCAGAAATGGGGGGTTTTTTTCTATGAAAAATGAGACATAAGAACAGAAGTAGTATATTTTTGAAAGGTTGCTTTTTTGATTTTTTTTTTGTGTTTCTTCATGGCATTGAAAAAAGAAGTTACATTTTCTGAAAAGTAATTTCCTCCCGTTACCATATTTTTCAAATGTAGTTATTAACTGATTAGATTACAACAGAATGCTAAAATAACTAAGCCGTCTCAAAGAAAACACAAAACGTGTCTGTTTTTACAAATCTCTCTCAGTGATATTTATTTCCATACTTGTTTTTTGACTACATAAACAATGAAGGCATTAATGAAATGAATTTGTTTCCCTGCAGATGGGAATACTTTTAACATGTGTAGAAGGTTTGAAGTTTATTTCCAAAAAAAAAAAAGTCATGCTGTAAAAAGACTAGCATTCACCCTGAGAACTGCAATTCCTGTTTTCCTCATACAAATACTATCTGATTCTTTGACTTTTCTCTTCCTTTATTTTTAAGAAGAAAAGTCAGTGCTGCAGATTTCTCCAGACAACAATCAAAGACTCTCATTTCAAGATTTTAGCATTTAGACTTCTTCCTTTCTTTATCCAAGACAGTTCTTAACTAATGTGCAATAAGCATCAAAGAGAAATTGCAAAGCTTTCTGAACATAATGGATACTTACTCTATTTAAAGAGTCTAATCACCCTGAATCCAGCCCTCCAGAGTTCTTGCAGAAAATTATCTAAAATACTGAGAGACCTATTCTGTTTCCACCAAGACAGATCATTGACTGCCTTAAAAGATGTGGCCATGGGCTGCACCATTTCATGTAAACACGGTGACATCCAAATCAGCAGTGTGCAGCAGGCAGCCATAGGTAAATGTGCAGCTCCCGCTGCCTTTGAATTAAGGCAGGGTCTCTGACGATTTGCATTTATAATCGTCACTCCCAACAATGCCAAAGAGATGGTTTTATACAAATACAACAGCCCCGTCTCTGGTTGCTAGACATCTGCTATCTGCCTTACAAAGCCTCTGGTGAGAAACACCACGATGTGGCAGACAGAAGCATTGTAGAAGAACAGTCAAGAGCAAGGCCACTAGAGGTAGCCTGCCTGGGTTCCACTCTTGCTTTGTCACTTATAAGTCATATCACCTTGGACAAGTCACTTAACTACATTGGGACCTACTACGTCATAGGGTGGTTTTGAGAATTCAGTGAGTTATAGGAATGCATCACAAATAGAGCCTTTGGCACAATGCCTTGCAGAGTAAACACCATACAAGTGCTTGATATTATTATCATGTTCTATGTCTTATATGATTGGCAGGTCTCAAGGGAAATTAATGAAGGTTACATCAAACTTTCTAAGTGGCTTCAGGTTGATGGTGGCTCTCCTCTTGGCATAAATTTTGGAAGAAAAAGGGGATTTTTGTTTGTTTGTTTGCCTCTCAACCAAGATTATGCTTGCCCCAGCAGCCCTCTAGCGAAGATGGGAATGCATTGGTCCCTCTTTCTTCCTCTTTGACAAGACCCTTCAGGACTTGGTCCCTGGCACTCTCTCCTGCCCTGTCCCCTCAGGCCGGGCTTTGCCCTTTCCTTCACACTTTAAGCTCTTGCAATGACCAGAGTTCCTTAACTACTCCATGTTACACCATACCTCTGAAACCTTGTACATGGGAGTCATTTTTCTAGAATGCTTTCCCCCAGTGGTCTACCTGGTAGACTTCTCCTCATTTTTCAAAACTTGGCCCAGCAATCACTGCCTCCAGAAAGACTTGTTTTCACCCTCCCTCTACCCCTGCTCTTTGCTCTGTGGCATTTCTGTCCTGCTGCTCTCCTCACACTGCTACAGTTTGCTTCCTTTCATATTTGTCTCCTCTACTAGGCTGTGACTCTCTTAGGAGCAGACTGTGGTTTATTTATTTTTTCTGTACACACAGCACGTAGTAAAAGAACTGGCACCTCACAAGTATTCAATACATAATTGTTGAAAAAATATATAGTTTCTTCTACCTGCCCTCAGACTAACTTGTGCTCTCAGACTCATTCAGCTACTATTTTGCAATCTTTTTTTTTTTTTTTTTTTTTTTTTTAACCATCAAGCATTTCAGACAGAGGTGCTGATTCAATAGTCCCTACCTGTCTCACCTATGAGATAGGATCAATACTCATTCTGCTTTTGAAATGAGATACAGTATCAGGAGGGAAGGGGATGAAGGAAAACGGAACATAAAATGTTCTCGAGAGAGGTGCTGGGGAAGATGTCTCGTTACCCTTTCCAGAAAAGCAGGGCCTTTAGGAGCCAGGCTCAGGGAACAGTGTTCCTTGGGAACCTCCCCAGGGTGGGGGGCTTGTGCCCTCTGCCTGCACTGCGGGAAACCAAGGTGGACAATTCAAGCGGTTCTGTTCAGGAGCCAAACCCAGCCAGCCAGCCTGTCCAACAGGCTTCTCCTCACTGGTAAAAGGCGAGCGGCCTGTGGACTACATTTGGCCCCCAGATATATTCTGTTTGGCCCACAGAGTCTTGAAAAATGTGTAAGTTAGCTGCCAATGTTTAAAAACCAGGAGACTGTACATTTTTTTAAATCACGGATTTCTGGCTTGATTTTGAGAAGAACTGGCTACAATGGGTTCCCCTCCCTGGGCGGAGCACCTGGTGGGAGCTGAATCGAGCTGTTATCTGTAGGTGGGGCATGTATTCTGGAGTCCATCATGCTCCTCACTTGGGTCAGTTTCTTTAAGTGCCTAGGCACTGTGCAACTGAGTCTGTAACCTCAGGGCTAGGCTCAGCGAGAGAATCCAAGCTCTGATGGAAGGAGGTGGGAAATGGAAAAATCAGACCAGAATACGGAAAGAAACCCAGAACCAAGCGGCCAAGAGCTTTTTATAAGATCTTCATTACTTAGGCCAAGGTAGGGGGGCTGCTGTGAAGAGCAGTGATAAATGGAGGCTAGAATTAATGGTTTCTAGGAAGTGTGGTGTTGGGGACTCGAGTTGATGGCTTTATGGTATGTGTGTATGTATAAATATAAATTCGTAT
Source organism: Balaenoptera musculus (assembly GCF_009873245.2). Classification (NCBI taxonomy): domain Eukaryota; kingdom Metazoa; phylum Chordata; class Mammalia; order Artiodactyla; family Balaenopteridae; genus Balaenoptera; species Balaenoptera musculus. The sequence goes on from NC_045793.1 coordinate 48,136,243, forward strand.
CTCCAGCCAGGACCTCTCTTCTGAGTTCCAGACCCACATATCCAACTGCCTGCTTGACCTGTCTAATGAGTGTATCAAACTGAATATCCAAATTAAACCATTGATGGTTTCCACCAAACCTGCTCTTCCTGCCATCTTTTCCATTCATTCTTCCAGTTGCTCAGGGCAACAACTTTGAGGTCACCTCTGACGCCACATGCTTTCATTCCCATGTCTAGTCCATCAGCAAATCCTGTTCTAGCTCTACCTTCAAAATATCCCAGGAATTCAACCCTGTGTCACCAGCCCCACTGCCATCACTCTGGTCCAAGCCATCATCTCTCTCCTAAATTATTGAAATAGGCCCCTAAATGCTACTGCTAATTCCACCCATGCACCCTGCTGTCCATTCTCAACACAGATGCCAGAACGATCCTATGAAAATAAAAGTTAGGTCATATCGTTGCTCTGCTCAGCACCTGTCAATGAGTTCCCATTCATTCAGAGGAACAGAGCCCCTGCTGGGATCTTCAAGATCTCCCATGACCTGTGAACCACCCTCCACTCACACACGCCACCTTCATTTCTTACTACCCTCCCTGCCTCGCTCACTCTACTCCAGCCACACTGGTCTTTCTGCTGTTCTTTGAAGCTGCAGGCATATTCCCACCTGTACTTGCTGTTTCCCTGTCCAGGATGTTCTTTTCCCCCACATATCCACTAACCATCCCCCTCAATTCCTTCTGACTTTACAAAAATGCCTCCATCTCAGGAAGGGCCTCTCTGATCACCCTATCTCAAATTCAACCCTCTTCAATACTTTACAACCCTGCCCATGCCCTGTTTTTCCTTCACTAAATTTTTCCTATTTTCGTTTGTAGTCTGTCACTCCCAGGTAGAACATAAGCACCTCAAAGACAGGATTTCACCAAATGTAAAATAGATAGCTAGTGGGAACAGCTGCATGGCACAGGGAGATCAGCTCGGTACTTTGTGACCACCTAGAGGGGTGGGATAGGGAGAGTGGGAGGGAGACTGATTCTCCTTGCTATAGCTGATTCACTTTGCTATAAAGCAGACACTAACACACCATTGTAAAGCAATTATACTCCAATAAAGACGTTAAAAAAAAAAAAGACAGGATTTCAATGTGTTTTGTTAAATATTGTATCATCAGTGCCTAGAAGAATCCTTGGCACATAGTCCAGTGAATACTGGATGATCAACAAATATTTGTTAAATAAAATGAATTCATATATATATATTCTACATTCTTAAGATCATACTTACATATGATCATTCCCAGTGGAAAAAAAAGTTTACCAGTTTGCCTGATAACATTACATTTGGGGATAATACACATAGTATTAGGCCTCAAGCTTTAAAAAGGGTAGATGTCAGGGACTTCCCTGGTGGTCCAGTGGTAAAGAATCCGCCTCCCAATGCAGGGGACACGGGTTCAATCCCTGGTCAGGGAACTAAGATCCCACATGCCACGGGGCAACTAAGCCCACCACAACTACTGAGCTCGCACCTCAATGAGAGAGCCCACGTGCCGCAAATACAAAGCCCGTGTGCTCTGGAACCCGCACACCACAACTAGAGAGAGAAAAACCAGCAAGCCACAACTAGAGAGAAGCCCACGTGCCCAACTAAGACCCAACGCAGCCAAATAAATAAATAAATAAGTATTAAAAAAAAAAAGGGTAGATGTCACAGTATGAGTGACTGACAAAAATTCAAAAGATGGAGTAACAGTAACTTAAAACACCACATATACAATGCTGTGCAGTACAAAGCCCAGGCCTTCTCCTTTTAGATTTTGCTCTGGCCCCTTGAAAGACACTGGAGAGAACTCTTCATGTACAAGATGTGTCCACTCTGCACCTCACTTTATTCAGCCTCTCCTTTGTCCTCCTATTTGCATCTTTTGCTTCTCTAGCTTTGGAACCTCTGTTTGTCTGGTCCTGAGGCTGCTAGCCCTGTTACCTCATGTCCTGGCTCACAGCTGATCTCCTGCCTCCAGGCTTGGCCTTGAGACCTGCTTTCCTCTCTGCTTTAGCCTGGAGGGTAGATGTTAGACAGAAAGGAACCCAGGAAAGTTTTTGGCAAAGGCCCTTGTTCTTTTCAAATTTTTTTTTTTTCCCTTTCTCTTTTCCACCAGACTTTTGAAGTTATCTGGAAAAAAATACAAAGCTTCGTGGTGACACCGAACTATGAGAAAATAAAGTTGAAATCTTCATAACAGCTTCAGAAAAACACAGGCTGAAAAGGTATGTCATGTCTGTCCAAAAAAGCAGTGTAAAGCACACTCTAAAAGGCAACGGGATGAGGAGTTACTGAAACAGTCTGGAGTCTGATGAGGAATTTACAGACCTGCAAAGGCAAGGCAGATAGCCTGGAAATCTGCCATTTTCCACCAACTTTCCCCACTGAGCCAAACGTGAGATAAGACATTGCTGATTCCATTCACATTAAAACATTTCATATCATGTTCATTATAATGGGAAATGGAAAATGGGCCATCTTGGGGTTACAAATGTTTGTCTGGCTCCAAAACTGGATGGGGCTGAGATTTTGATTTCAAGGCCTTAAGCAAAACATTTTGGCTGTTTGGGTGCCATCATCTTTGACACTTTGTGGTAGGCAGAATAATAGCCCCAAGAGGTCCACATTCTAATCCCCGGAACCTGTGAAAATGTTACCTTCCATGACAAAAGGGACTTTGCAGAGGTGATTAAGGATTCTGAGACAGAAGATTATCCTAGATTACCAGGGTAGGCCCAATATAATCACAAGAATTCTTATAAGAGGGAGGCAGGAAGGTGAGAGAGAGAAGGAGATGTGAGAATTGAAGCAGAGGCCAGAGCGATGTGGGGTCAGAGGTCAAGGAACATGGGCAACCACCAGAGGCTGCGAAAGGCAAGAAAGCAGATTTCCCTCTGCGTTTTCAAAATGCAGCTCTGCTAACCCCCTCGAGAATGGTGACCCTCCAGAACTATAAGATGGCAAACGTGTGTTGTTTTAAGCCGCTGCATTTGTGGTAATCTGTTACAGCAGCAACAGGAAACCAATACACATCTCTTCTCTCACTCTTACATCCAGTCCTTCAGCATTTCATGGCTGAGAATGTCCTGAATGTTCTAGCAACCAGGCTCGGGTGGAGACAGGGAAGTTTTTTGTGAAATCACAGCTCATTTTGTGGCAGTTCTTCATCGTCTACAAAGGTGCAGTCTTACAAACAGCCATGGCTAGGTGCAGCAGAGCCTGTGGGAAATGCCAGACTCACTAATGCAACCCATGTGCTCAATGAGTCACAAAGATGGGCTTCAAGCCATCTGGGTGGGTCACACTGATCACCTTTGGCCATCCCACACCCTCTCTGCCACTTATCCACTCTTTACCAGAACTTTTAAAGAATAGTTTGGATCCACTCGAAGAGAAATCCAGTATGAGTGAAAGTTATCATTCACTGACCCCATGATGCTATGCTACTACCATCCTTTCTTATCTTCTCACAGAAATCTTATTCTTCCCCCTCTGGCTCTTATTGGACTTCTAACCTCTTCTCCTCCTCCAGTGAAAGCTTATTCTCAAGACAAGATCTGGTAAACTCATTCACTATAAAGTCCACAATGGCTGTGACATTTAAACCATACCTCCAAGGGGTATTTCCCTTTTAACAAAGATCACAAGACTGTAAACTCAAGAACAGAGTCTACATTCAACTTCTTTTTCATTGGTATCCCTCATCCCTAGTACCATGCCTGGAATTTAGTTGGTCTTGGATCAAAACTTACTGAATGAATGAATGAAACCATACCAACAGAGAGAACACCTATACTATCTGCTAGAAAAGTTAGCACTTCCTATGATATGGAGATAAAACCTGTTTTCATGACTGCCCTAAAACAAACAAAACCTTGGAATAAGGCATACTAAAGGTGACCACTACTCCAACGTTACCTCAGCTTTCAAATCACCTTTTAAAACACCAATTTAATTACTTTAGTGATGATGAATCTTTTCTAAAAATGGAGAATATGAGTACAGAAGGATCATGTGACTTGGGATATAATATTGCCACAGTAAACTGAGAAAGAGAGAACAAGGTTCTAAACTTTCAATTTCACTGAAAAGGGGGCCCAAACCTCTAAGTTACCTTATAGCTTTGATTAGCATTCACAGAGTCTTTAGCTACTCAGAAGAACCTCAAAGTACCAGACAACTCTAACAGTCCAGTAGCAAATGCTCCTAGGTCACTGTTTAAAACTTGTCATTGGCTGAGTCTTAACAAATCCTGAACAAACCTAGGGTTATAACCTGGGGTCAATGGAGGGTTTCCACGTGGTCTGTGGGCCTTGTTAAATTTTATGCAAAACTTTATATTTACGGGCATGTGAGCTGTTTTAAAGGAATGATTCTGACCAAGGAAGGTTTAAAATCCACTGCTTTAAGAACTGGTTCTAGCCATTATGTCTTCTTAATGTACAAATTCTTACACTGGTACCTTTTTTTGGTGTCATTGTCTCAAAAAATCATCTTTTCATTCAGTCAGTTGGTCACTGTATTCGTTTTCTATTACTGCTTTAACAAATTACCACATACTTGGTTGCTTAAACTAATATAACTTTATTATAAATTTTATATGTTTATATTATAAATTTATTATATGACAGTTGTGAAGTCTTTCTGGGCTAAAATCAAGGTATTGGCAGGGATGTGTTCCTTCTGGAGGCTCTAAGGAAAAGAGAGTCCATTTCCTTTCCTTTCCCAGCTTCTAGAGGTTGCCCAGCAGTCCTTGGCTGGTGGTCCCTCCCATCTTCAAGGCTAGCAATGGCTCACTGAGTTTTTCTTACTTCAAATTCCTCTGCCATTGACTCCTCTGCCTCCTTCTTCCACATTTAAAGGATCCTTATGATACACTGTGCCCACCAGGAAGATCCAAGTAATCTCCCCATCCCAGTCAACTGACAGCAACCTTAATTCCATCTGCAAAACCTCAAGTCCCCCTTGTCATGTAACATAACACATTCACAGGATCCAGAGAGTAGGATGTAGACGTCTTGAGGGACCATTATTCTACCTGCCACAGTTACTTAACACGTTCCTTGAGTACCCATTTCTTTCTTTCTTTTTTTTTTCCACATCTTTATTGGAGTATAAATGCTTTACAATGTTGTGTTAGTTTCTGCTGTACAACAAAGTGAATCAGCTATATGTATACATATATCCCCATATCCCCTCCCTCTTGAGCCTCCCTCCCACCCTCCCTATCCCATCCCTCTAGGTCGTCACAAAGCATCGAATTGACCTCCTTGTGCTATGGAGCAGCTTCCCACTAGCCATCCATTTTACATTTGGTAGTGTATATATGTCAATGCTACTCTCTCACTTCATCCCAGCTTCCCATTCCGCCCCCCACCCCCGTGCCCTCAAGTCCGTTCTCTACATCTGCATCTTTATTCCTGCCCTGCCACTAGGTTCAGCAGTACCACTTCTTTAGTTTCCATATATATGCGCGTTAGCATACGGTATTTGTTTTTCTCTTTCAAAAAGATACATGTACCACAATGTTCACTGCAGCACTATTTACAATAGCCAGGACGTGGAGTACCCATTTCTATTATGAGGTTTTGTAAGGGATTTTGAAAAAAAACTGTGTTTCACATAGTCCTTACTCTTCAGGAGAGAACAATAAAGATGATTAACAGCTGCCACTGTTGAGCATTTACTGTATGCCAGGCTCCTTTCTAAACACATAATATGACTTAACTCATTTAATCTCGCAACCACCCCAGGAGTTAGGTAGTATTATTACCATCATTTTAGAGAAAAGGAAACTGAGGCACAAAGAGACAATGTTTCTTGTCCAGGTCACACAACTAGTTTGGTGGCAGGATGGGTTTTAAATACAGGCACTCGGACTCTGGAACCCAAGCTCTGAACCTCTATGATCAGTTTGTTCTTTAATATAACTTTAAGAAAAAAGGGCATTAACTGGGTAAACAAAAACAATATAAAGTGTAGAAATAACATAAACCTCCAAGCAAAAACAGGACAATGGAAATGAAGACAAACAAGTCATAACAAGGAATGTTAAAAAGACTGGCCCATATTATAGATGTATGAGGACCATTCAATGAAAATAATCAATGAATAGTCATTGTCACCACTGTTCCTTTAAAATAATGTTTGTCATAAAAATAACTGAAGTTTTCACAGGGTGTATAAATAACAGTTCAGAAAGAAGCCTGCAAAATTCAATGGCATCCTGCATTCAATGGACATTCGACAACTCTAAAATATGTGAGTGCACACAAAAGATCACACGGTCAGCTCAGATTGGAAAGAGATGGCCTCAGCCAAACCCCAGCACTACGAAAAAAGATGCACCTCTATTCTCGAATGAAAATACGTATCAGGTCACTCATTTTGTTTGTAGGTTTGAAGCTACCAGAATGAAATTAAGTATGCAAAATTCAAGGGTGACTGCTTCTTAGACATGGAAATTGTGTCTGTTGAATGCAACTCTACAGGGGAAAAAAACAGAAGAGCTAGAGTATATTGTTTCTCAAAGGGAGAAAGCAGCTGTGATGCTGGGAGAGTGATTTAGGAAGGCTTCCTGGCTGTGCACATAAAAGGATGAGAAGAAATCTGGTCAGATGAGAATAAGAGCTGGCCACTAAACTAGAGAGAAGGTTAGGAAAATACAAAGGATTTTTTTTTTTTAAGTAGCTTTTAAAGGAAGACTGGAAGAAAGGGTAAGAAAAGAGAAATTCCCATTTTAAAGTCCCATCTCACTTTAATTCTGACTATAAAAATGACAGCAAGGTCCTGAATCTATTCTCTCCCAATGATGTCCTCATAAAATGTCACAGTTTTAACAAATCTGTTTACAAATCCAAGGATGAATGTCCTTGCTGGCATCTCTCAATCCCAGCCTTGGGTCTCATAGTCAAAGTGTGCCCTTTCTGCTCCTTACACAATCACCGGGAATTGCATGATTCAGAAACAAATACACTGGAGGGAAAAGTTGCTGCTGTTTGTGTAAGGAAAAGTGGTTTAGGCTTCAAATTATTGACTAATATTATTAGTAATAAAAATAAATACTTAAACTGCAATAACCTGAAGACACACAATGAGAAACTCAATTAGTAAGATGATCTGTGTGTATAGGAATCATGACCTTTTGCCAGGATAAAAGGTGAACAACAGGCAACATACAACCAAAAAAGGAAACACTGTTAAACTTAAATACAAATGCAGAATGTTCAAGAAGCAGCCTGTATCTCCCTTAATACACTGCAACCGATAACCTAAAGTGCTAACGACAGTACCAGAGCTATAATTTGGTCCACAAAGAAACATCTAAAAGGCTAAAGTAAATAAGTTGGAAAATATCCGCCCCCAAAGTGCAGTAACGATTGTTTTTTCATACTTCTATAGCAGTGCCCCTACGCTATCTTTGTGCTTGGTTGAGAACGATATATTATTATTAAGGAGATATCGTTTTGTTTCTGTTGCTTAACATTTTCATTGCTGACTCAGAGAAGAATTTCATGGTAGCACCATATGATGATGAAAAAAGGGGACAGCAGAGAATAACTTCAAACATAGACTCCAAAATCAAAGTAATTTGGGCAAATTAGACTACTAAATTTAGTACATCAGAAGAGGAAAACAAATGGCACAAAATAAAACAGGGGGATGGGCTGGCTATGTCTAACACGGAAAGACATGTAGAAAACATTGCCCACTGTACAGAAAGATGACACCATGGAACATCTTCCTCCCGGCAAAACGCACACCTTTTCTCCTGCTGGTGATGGATTTTTGCTAATTTAACCACACTCTCCTCCAGTCCTTCTAACACATAACCTGCTTGCTGTGACCGTAGAACACAGTGACAATATTTAAATAGTGCACCAAGGACCCACTTCACACTGGCCCCACGGACAAACAACTTTGAGTTGAAGTTGAACCAGCAGATATACAATGAAGGACAGAATATCTCCCCCAAAGCAAGCTCAGTATTGCACCAGACACATGCAATGTAGTTTATTGAAACTGTCCTCCTGCCAGGCTCATTACAAAGCAAAGGGCAGTGCAGTAAGCTAGAAGAGGTTTATCAATTCCTGGTTATGTGATCACGGGGCTGTGTATTTAACCTTGTTGAGCCTCATTGCCCCTCATCTGCAAAATGGGCGTAGTAAAAACCCTAGCTGGCCTCCCAAGATGTTTTGAGATCCAAATTCATTCTATACCTGAATGCACTTCGTAATAGGTAAATATTATCAAAGTACAATGTCCAGTTCTTGGTATAATAAAGAAATGTCATCACAGTGAATGGAAAAGGCTGTGTAAATGAGCCATGCAAAAAAAAAAAAAATTCAAGATTTGGGAATGCTAAAAGGGATGGATTTTATCCTGTGGGCAGGGGGGTGGGGGAGGGAAGACAAAAATTGGGCCATTTGATAGTCTTTAAATATATGAAAAGATTTCATTGAGCAGCTAAAACAAAAACCACCAAACTAAAGACAAAAGAAGAGGAACTGGGTCTACCTTGTACCATGAAGGATTTAGGTAAGTTATCTCTACAAAGAATTTTTGGGTAGTAGGAGTTGGAATACCAATGAGACAACACAATCTTCATCCCTAGGAATCATTACTAACTGGGCAAATACTTTTCTGAGGCAACAAAAATACAATCATTCCAGAAAACAGGCAAATGGATTTAAATTGCCTTCTAAAGCAAGCTCAGCAAATTTTCACTGTAAAACACCAGATAGTAAATATTTTAGGCTTTGTCAGCCTTACAGTTTACAGTCACTGTCACAAGTACTCAGTTCTGCCGGTGTATGTGAAAGCACCTACACACTTACATACCACAGACAACACTTAAGTGAAAGGCTGTGGCTGGGTTCCAATAAAACTGTATTTACAACAACAGGGGGCAGGCTGGATTTGGCAGTAGGCTGTAGTTTTCCAATCCCTCATCTAAGGGTTCCTTCCAGTCCTAGGATTCTAACCTATAAAACACAGCTGTAGCAAACAGCTACAATCAAACCAATGAGAAATACCATCATACTCACTAATGCAGCTATGTAGTATGTCACTGAAGTGGGTGCCATTCTTTCTATCTAGAGCTTGGGAATATCGCTAATTGATCTTTGTAATCAGCTCATTAGGATAATACATCACTGGTGATCTTTTTCCTTTTGCACAAAACACAAAAATGTTTACATACGTTTATGGTTGTAATATCCAGACTTTGTAATCCCAGTGTATACTATTACAATCTGGTGCACTAGGAAGCATATGCCATATGCTCAGCTTCATCTTTTTTGTCAATGGGAAGTCTTTTCAGATAAGGTAGAGACTTGTGTGGGAACATACTACCTTTGCCCTTTTTCTATCTGCTAGTCTTTCATCTCAACTTTCTTCCTCACCCCACCATCCTCTTACAAAGAAGACTGAAACAGCACCCCTAGCCCAGGGAAAGAGTGGCCAGGAGCTGGTCAAACCAAGCTAATGGGCCTGGGAGCTTTAAGGGTTAAAGCTGGATATCGATTCCATCCTTGAGTTCATGGGCCAGAAAGGAAAGCATGTGACTAGGCTTGGAAATCAGGCGAAACTGGAACAGAGTGGGAGCAAAAGGAAGAGTAGGCGTGAACCGAGAGTTCAGGAAGGAGAATGGGGCTGCAGTGCCACAGGCTCATTTATCTGGCACCCTGCCCTGGCTATGTGGGTGGATCGGCCTCCTTGAAACCTGGGGTCATAAGGGACAAACAACCCCCCACTTTGCTACTGTGCCTGCAGCCAAATCATCTTGGACTTTGATCACATCAAATTCTCTACCTTGGTGTATTTATTTCCTGATATTGCCCAATGGGGAGCTTATTTTTTTAAATCTAACAAATTTAATTAATTAAATATTGTTGACCTAGCCATTACAAAGGTATAACACACATCTATATGTGTATTTGTGTGTGTGTGTGTGTACATATATATATACACACACACACACACACATTTTAAAAGGCAGCTTCTCTGTGAATTAGAAGCAGTGACTTGTAGGTACCCTGATTTTAAGCAACTTGATACTATGCTTAGCACTGAGTACATGGGGCTGAGAACTTATTTGTTGCACAATCTGAGGCCTCAAATTCAAGAACAATCTTGTTGGTGCCAGCATCCATGGGTGAAGAAAGGTTCTGCAGCCTTGATATATTAGTGGGGATACCCAGGATAAAACAAAGAAGTGAAATTCTTTTGAATTTGGACCATAGATACTAGGCTTGGATTACTCAGGGTTATTTCTGTGGAGAGTGACAGATGATAGAAGCCCCAATTCCAACTGGTTTGAGCTAAAGAAAAAAAAAAAAAATTGTGGTAGCTAAAAGGCCAGAGGTAGAACTTCAGCCACTACTCCATTCAGGTTCAGACACCGTGATGCAGGGCTCACGTCTCCATCTCTCACCTCTGCCCCGACGTGGGTGCGGTCTCTCTCAGGTCCCACGTGGATGATCGCAAGGTGACTACAGTTTAAATCCGGCAGGCAAAAGCCAGAGCAAATGGCCGATGGTTCCTGTGCCCCTTCCCGCCCAATCCCTGAAGCTCTTTTCTGTGAAGCTGGAGTCACAAGCCACCCTCAGAAGCTCTGAACGTGTATGGACTGAGAGAGTTAGGGAAAAGTGGGCACCCATAAGAAAATCAGGGGCTTTGCTACAAGAAGGGAGAGTAATGGTGGACAGTAGACAACCCTTATCAAGGAACTCGATGCTTCTATCTCTATGGAACAGACAGCTTAATGGAGTGCAGGTGGCTAATGGCAGAAAGGAGATCACTGAGTTGGGAAAACGACTCCAAGTCAGAAAAGTATGAAAATGGAAAAGTTGATGGCTTGACGTGGGCTACAGTACCCAGCAAGGCACGAAGACATCTCCTCAAGAAGCTTCCTGCTGCCAGTGGGATGCTGTGATGGTGGGAGCCGGGGGAAACAAGTCCGATTAACTCTGCCAAAACAGTTACAGCCGGTCATAATGTCATACCAAACAGTGAAGTAGTATAGTCCTAAAACATTCTAACAAATGGCAGCGTCACATTACATCTCCCCACAGATCTAATGACTTGAGATCAGGGAACTGCTATTACTCCTTTCATAAGCACAAAATGCTGGGAATTGTGTGTAATTATACATTCCAACTTGCTTCCGAAAACATGAATGCCCTCTACGTATTTCACAGCTTCAGGAAACCTTTTATATTCTCCACTTTGTAGATGGGAAAAGTAAAGACCAGCTTAAGAAATTCATTTTAGGAGGAACAAAGAAAAAATGGGTCATCAAAATCTATTTTCTACGCTTACAATAAAATTATCTTCTTGTTATTTGGGGTCTACATTGAGAAAGTTAAAAGCAAAATTATGATCCCCAGGATAATTTCAGAGAAAACCTGAAAATTCATACCATAGATAAACTGGTATGAATTTGATTCTGATTTGTATAAATTGATTTTTTTTAACCTTAATGGCATAAATTGGGTGACTGTTGAATTCTCTACTTTGGTTTGCTTAAGAACATATGACATTTTAGCCAAGATCTTAAAATACAGACCCAAGCTGATGCTCAGGGTCACTTCTACACAGTAAATAAACAGGATAAAGCTCTGTGAAGTTTCCAAGGAGAAACTAAGATAGTAACTGTCTTCACGTCAGGAAATATTGTCTATTTTTCTTCTTTAAAAATCACACTAAATGTGCTGCTTTTCTAGCTGACTATAAAAATCGGTGACTCATGTTTGCATTTCATGCCACCATGCTCTGTGGGCTGGACTATCTCAGACTTACTTAAGCTTACATCATGGAAGTTTCCAAAAAGTCTAAATACTTTAGGACTTTAGTTCATTCTTCCCCACTCATAATAAAAGATTTCTAAAAGATCATTTTAAAATGTTACATTTCCCTTCATTTTTCAAAGCGTTTGGAACACTAGGCAATCAATTGAGAAAAGACAGCTCATTGTTCTATGTTTTTTCCCCACAGAGAATTTATGTCTCAAAAGATATTTTTAAAAAAGGAAGGTTATTTAATATGTCTCCCCAGCCAACCTAGAATCTGCTATAAATTCAAAATTCATTCTTCTACAATGTTCTTAATTATAAGATAAGTAATCTTTCTGTGTTAGTTTAATTCTGTCCTATTTATCTTCTCAAGTGGAATGAAACATTGCAAATACCATTTGGGGAGTTTTATTAATAAAGGCCTAATCCCATGGCTTATAGGACATGTCTCAGAATAATGTTTTAACTACACGAAAGCTCGGTGACTATAACACCCACTCAATAATTATAACTCTCCCCCATGTGAGGTAAGTCGCCTTCCCCAGTGTGATTAGTGGTGATTCCTCAAAATGGGTCTCAAAGAGCTCACAGCGGGAGATCAGCTTCGGTCTCCTTCTGCCTTAGAGATTTTCCACGGTATGGATAGGAAACCAAGAGAGATGCTAAACTACAACACTAGTGTCCTCTAGAATCTAATTCAGTTTTACAAAGAGAATCTTTGAAGATTTTGCTCTAAACAGATAGGTACATATCTCCATACAGATAGACAGTCAGAAGGTATGTGTGTGCGGGCACACACACACAGAGTTTTCCATATATTGGTTTGGATTGACTGATCTGGGAACTTAGTCACTGTATGTATAATAATATTGTCTTTCTTAGATCTCATATGTATATAAAAGCCCAACAACTACTTCACATTAAGTTTGCATATTTGGTGGCTAACATACCTTTCTGGACTAAATTTGCCGTGTCTAGATATAATAGGTCAATGTTATAATTGGGCCATATTTCCCCTTCTTGATTTAGACAAATTATGGATTAATTTAAATAATTTGTAAAGCATGTGATGACAATTACAAGAGAAGATCCTATTTTTTGTTCCATCTGCTTTAAATCTATAACGAGTTTGAAAAGGGTTCAGATTCAGGGTTTCAGAGCTCTGGCTTTAGCAATTCCCTGCAACTAAAAGCAATCTTGCTGTGATTGAAAATGGAGGTGTCAACTCAGGCAGGCTACAAATTGCCAATAGAGGGAATAGCCATTTTAAATTACTTCCAAAGCCCAAATAAATTCTCCTGAATGAAAATCTGCCTCTATCCTTATTTTCTATCTCCAGGAGATGATACGTGTTTTACTCATTATTCATCATCCTCTCTATTCCTTTCTACTGAGGCAAAAGAGAATGAGCAAATGTACTTCTAGACTGCACTGCAATGGGCTCTGCTTACGACATAAGATGTATAACAAATAAGATTATCATATGAAAAATATGATTTATCGTATGAAAAAAATACCTTCCATTAGAATAGCATTTTACCCATTATAAGATTATTTTAAATATAGAAATGAGAATATGTGGAAAATGCTCTGTTGACTTTAAATCTCTATGTGGATTAGCTGTTACAGTCATTCAATTGCTTCTCACAATAATCTTTTTGGTAAACAGAGAAGGTATAATGTTCCATAGCTTTAGCAGACACTTGAAACTGAGACAAAAGATACTAAGTGACTAGGATCACAAAGTTAGTAACAGCAGAAACAGCTTCTGACTTTTCTCTCCTGTGACCTCTCTCTCCTTAAGCAAAGCAGGATTTTAGAAATAAACCCAGTTTATGCCTTCAACAAACAGGAAAAAAATGTTTGTACTGTGAGAGTTCTTCTCATCATAACTTAGTTATGTTACTTAGTTACATATGTAACTTAGTTAAAATAGTAGTATCTGACTAAGCCCAAAAGTCTACCCTTTTCAGTTATATTTACTGTTTCACATGTAGTGTCATTTAATCATGAATCATTTCATAATTTTTCATAATTGTGACATTTCTAGGGGAAAATAAGAATTAAGTTAATGATTAAGTGGTAATGCCTTCTTAAATGGGAGAGCAATTTCACCTAATTGTTTTCCTTTCAGTAAGTGGCCTTTAGGATGATCTGACTTGGGAATATCAGTTGGGACTGTCTCTCCTATCATGTTTGTTTGCTGCTTCTGCTACTGTGGTGGTTTTAACAGTCTAGTCAAATGTGATTACCTTCAAAAGAATTTTAAGTCAACAAGAAATGGGACATGAAAATGGAGAAGATATGGAATTTTCATACACTTCTGGGAGGAAATATAAACTGGTAAAACAATTTTAGAAAACTATTTGGCGATGTCTTATAAAACTGAATATATACATACCCCACGACCTAACAATTCTACTTTCAGGTATATAGATAACAGATAATGTACATAGGTGCACATACAAAAATATTCATAGCAGCATTTTTTGGTAGTAGTCCCATACTGGAAACAACCCAAGAATCCATCAGTAAAAGAATACATAAGTATACAGAGATAAACATATAGGAATTGGAATATTCTACAAAAGTGAAAAAGAATGAACCACGGGTAGACATAATATATGGATGAATCTCAAGATATAATGTTGAGTGAAAGAATCTAGATATAAAAGAGTATATAAGTGCATATTGTATGATTCTATGCATATAAAATTCAAAAACAGACAAAATTAATCTATGGTGAGAAAGTCAGAATAGTGGTTAATTTGGGGAATGGCAATAATGACGAATCAGTGTTTCATTGGAAGGCCTAAGTAGATTGGCTATATCTACCTGGGTGATGTGAGAAGGCTCTGAGCAAAAGGCAAGACTAAATTAATGGGAAAATATTTGCAAACGAAGCGACCGACAAGGGATTAATCTCCAAAATATACAAACAGCTCATGCAGCTCTATGTCAAAAAACAAACAACCGAATCAAAAAATGGGCAGAAGATCTAAACAGATATTTCTCTAAACAAGACATACAGATGGCCAAAAAGCACATGAAAAGATGCTCAACATTGCTAATTATTAGAGAAATGCAAATCAAACTTACAATTAGGTATCACCTCACACCAGTCAGAATGGCCATCATCAAAAAGTCTACAAATAATAAATGCTGGTGAGGGTGTGGAGAAGAGGGAACCCTCCTACACTGTTGGTGGGAATGTAAATTGGTACAACTGCTATGGAGAACAGTATGGAGGTTCCTTAAAAAACTGAAACTAGAACTACTATATATATCATCCAGCAATCCCACTCCTGGGCATATATGGGGAGAAAACTCTAATTCAAAAAGATACATGCACCCCAATGTTTACTGCAGCACTATTTACAATAGCCAATACATGGAAGCAACCTAAATGTCCATCAAGAGAGGAATGGATAAAGAGGAGGTGGTACATATATACAATGAAATATTACTCAGCCATAAAAAAGAATTAAATAATGCCATGGACCTAGAGATTATCATACTAAGTGAAGTAAGTCAGACAGAAAAAGACAAATATCATATGGTATCACTTATATGTGGAATCTAAAAAATGATACAAATGAACTTATTTACAAAACAGAAACAGACTCACAGACTTCGAAAACAAATTTATGGTTACCAAAGGGGAAAGCGGGGGGAGGGATAAATTAGGAGGTTGGGATTAACATATACACGCTATTATATATAAAATAGATAATCAACAAGGACCTACTATATAGCACAGGAACTCTACTCAAGAGTAATAACCTATATGGGGAAAGAACCTGAAAAAGAATAGATATGTGTATATGTATGACTGAATCACTTTGCTGTACACCTGAAACTAACACAACATTGTAAATCAACTATACTCCATTATAAAATAAAAATTAAATTAAAAAAAAAAGACTAAATCAATGGGGAAATGACTTGGGATGCTACAGCCAAGAAAATGGAAGAAGAGCTGCTAACAGAGTTTTAACTATAAGGACAGGGAGGACAGAGTGAATTCCTTTCTCCAGGTCACCAAAAAGTCTAAAATATCAACTTGATATTGTCAGCCTTTTTAATTTTAGCCATTCTGGTGGGTACGTAATGGTATTTTTTGGTATTTTTATTTGCATTTATCTAATGACTAATGATGTTGAGCATATTTTATATGTTTACTGGCAATTGTGATATTCTCTTCTGTGAAGGCCCTTTCAAGTATTTTGCCTAATTTTTAATCGAGTTGACTTTATTTTTCCAATTGTTTTGTAAGATAGGATTCTTTATGTGTTCTGGCTTTAAGAACTTTGTCAGATTCACAGATATCTGTAACAATTATTTCAGAACTCTATTCTATTCGTTTGTTCTATTCATGTACCCTTGAGTCAATGTCACACTATCTTAATTACTGTAGCTTTATGGTAAATCTAAATCTCTGGCAGTGTAAATTCTCCATCTCTTTTCTTCTTCCTTTATTCTTTTAATGAGGCTTTGATTATTTTTTAAAAGTTAAAACAACCATGGATTCCTGAAATAAATCCCATTTGATCATAATGTACTATCCTTTTATAAATCATTGAATTTTATTTGCTAAAAACAATTCTAGGGTTCATGAGAGATACTGACTTGTAATTTTCCTTCCTAGTAAGTACTTGTCAGAGTTTGATTATGCTGAACTCACAAAATGAGTTAAGAAATGTTCTATCTTTTGCTATTCTCTGGAAGAGTCGAAGATTGTATAAGATTGACATTACTTCTTCCTTAAATATTTGGAATAATTCATCACTAAAACAGTCTGGGTCTGGAATTTAATTTGTAGGAAGACATTTAAATTTGGTTTCAATTTCAATATGTAGGACTATTAGATTTTTTATTTCTTCTTATGTCCACTTGGGTAAGTTATGTTTTTGAAGGAATTTATCAATTTTCTCTAAGTTGTCAACTTGATTGACATAAAGTTGATTGTAATATCCTCTTACTTTCCTTTTAATATCTCTGACCTGTAGTTGTGATCCCTTCTTTTTTTTGCTGACATTCCTTATTTGTGTTTTTTCTTCTTATTTTCTTGGTTGGTCTTCAAGGATTTATCAATTATATTAACATTTTTAAAGAACCACACTTGGTTTTGTCAATTTTTTTATTATCATATATATTTTTCCTATTTCTTTGATTTCTGCTCTTCTTTTTGTGATTTCCTTTCTTTTTTTCTTTTGGGATTAATTTGCTATTAATTTTCCAGTTTCTTGAATGGATGTTTAAATGATTTATTTTCAACTTTTCCTTTTTTATGCTGTATATATTTTAAAAGTATAAATTTCCTTCTAAGTATTGATTTAGTTCCGTCTCATAAGTTTTCATATGTTGCATTTTCATTACCTTTATTATTCACCTCAAAACATTTTCTTATTTACATTGTAATTTTTTCTTGTGTGGGGTATTTACAAGTGTTTTGCTTAATTTACAAATATTTAGAGATGTTCTAGGTATCTTTCTGTTATCAAGTCCTAATTTGATTTTACTCTGGTCAGATCATATACACTGATTCCAATCCTTTGATATTTGCTGAGACATATGTTATGGCCAAGATGTGATCTATTTTGTCAAACGTCCCATGAGCACTTAAAAGGAGGGCCCATGTACACTTGAAAAGAATGCAGTTGTTGGATGTAGCGTTCTATACTTGTCAATTAGATCAAGTTACATAATCATATTTTTCAAGTCTTCTATTTTTTATTGACTTTTATCTGCTTAAAATCTCCAACAATGATTTTTGGATTTGTCTATTTTTTCCTTTGAGTCTGTCAATGTTTGAAGACGTATCATTAAGTGCCTACAAATTTAGGATTGTTATAACTTCCTTTTTTCATTAAGAAATGTCCCTTCTTATGTCTCATAATAATTGTAGCTTTAAAATCAGCTTTGTCTGATATTAATATGTTGTTATAAGCTTTATTTTGTTTAGTTTTTGCATGGTAAATCTACCTCTAACTTTCAACCTTTTTGTGTCTTTATAAAGTATATTAAAATTTAAACCTGTTACAGTTGGTTTTTTTTTTTTTTTTTTTTTTGAAATTCACGTTCTTTTGTTTATTTATTTATGACTGTGTTGAGTCTTCGTTTCTGTGTGAGGGCTTTCTCTAGTTGCGGCAAGTGGGGACCACTCTTCATCGCGGTGCGCGGGCCTCTCACCATCGCGGCCTCTCTTGTTGCGGAGCACAGGCTCCAGACGCGCAGGCTCAGTAATTGTGGCTCACGGGCCCAGTTGCTCCGTGGCATGTGGGATCCTCCCAGACCAGGGCTCGAACCCGTGTCCCCTGCATTGGCAGGCAGATTCTCAACCACTGCGCCACCAGGGAAGCCCCTACAGTTGGTTTTCTTTATCCATTCTGACAACCTTTATATTTTTGTTGGAATGTTGATGTACATTTAATGTAATTACTGATATAGTTGCTTTTAAGTTGACCATCTTACAATTTGTTTACCGTTTGTCCCATCTATATCTATTCTTTGTTCCTGTTTTTTCACTTCCCTTTAAATTAATCAAAATTTTTTAAAATTATTTTTATCCCTTGTTAGCATTTTAGTTATATCTTTTAAAAATTATTATTTTACCCTAAAAATAAATTTTTAGGTTTAGGTTACCCTAAAAATTACAAAATACATTCTCGATTTATTTCAGTCTTCTTTAAATTAGTAATTTTACCCCATCCTAAACAATGCAAGAAACTTATAACAGTTTAACTCCATTTACCCTTGCCATCCTTTTTGTTATTATGGTTATATATTTTACTTTTATAAATGTTGCAAATCCCACAAAAGGACTATTGCTGTTATTTTAAACAATCAATATTTATTTCTATTCATGCACATATTTACCATTTCTAATAGCTCTCCATTCCTTCCTGCAATTATATTTTTCTATTTGAGATCATTTTCCTTCTGCCTAAAGAAATATCTTTAATACAAGTCTTCCATTTTCTTTAACTGTTAAAGAATTTAATAATACCAATCATGATTATTTTGAGGCCCATTTCTAGTAGCTCTAACATCTGGATCATCTGTAGATCTGTTTTTATGCCTTCTTTATCTCTTGACTGTTGGTCACTTTTTCTGCTTCTTCACAGATGAAATAATTTTAATTTTATGATGTACATTATAGAACTCGGTATTATGTCATTTTTCTTACAGAGGGTTGAGTTTTGTTTTGCTCACCTGTTAAGTTACCTGTGGATCACCTTGATCCTGTCAAGGCAATGGTGAAATCCTCCCTCCCTAGGACCTCACCCTGGTCTTCTAAAGCCTCACATGAATGCTCAGAGTGTTCATTTAGGTCTGTCTATTCTCATTAAGCCCAAACTCCAACATCTCTTTAGCACCATATGGCCTCTGAAATCTCCAGTCTTCTCTCCAGCCTTCTCTCTGCTACTTCCCACCTCTCACCCTGCACATGCCCAGCTTAGTAGTTGAACAAAGATCCTAAAAGCATTTTTATGGAGATATTTAGGGCTCCTTCTCTCTAGCTCCCTCCTCTCTGGGACTCTGACTCTCAAATCCTTGATGCCCTCAAACTCTGACCTCTGTTTCTTCTGCCTAGGGAGACTGAAGTTTTCTGTTTGGGTCCTATTTTCCTATATCTTGGTTTGAAAAATGGTCTCAGAGAAAATGTCATCGTACATGTGGGATCTCCTAGAGAACTCCTCCACCTCTCACTCAATTACTGTATTTCTGTACTGGTTGTTTTCCAATACCTGAATGAGTTGTTTATATATTATCCAGTTTTCACAGCTTTTCATAACAGAAGGCTAAGTCCAGTACCTTTTATACCATTATGCCTGGGACCTCAAAAGTGGGAACTCTTTCTTTAATGTTTAAGTAGAGACAGTGTCTTACTATAGATACAATTCTCTAACTTTCTATTTCTCTCTTAAGAGCTCTAATCAAAACTAATCAGTCATCAAAAACTCTACCCAAACTTCATTTAAGCTAGCAGCAATCCATTGTATGGAGAGCTTTTTCCTCACTTAACCATGGTCCTAATCATCTGTGTTTCTGACCCTATTTCCTGCTCATGTATTTAAGGGCTTTTAATAAATGCTTCTTACACTTGAAAGTACATAAAAATCATTTGGAGATCTTGTTAAAACTCAGATTCTGATTCAGTAGGTGTGGGGTGGGCCTGAGATTTTGCAATTCTAACAAGCTTTAGGTGATGCAGTCATCAGGGACCATCCTTTGACTGTTCAAGGCTCTAGGTGACTCATCATTCTCAATGTTGGGGAAACACAGAGTGTTTCATTACCTTGACTGCACATGAGCATCTCTCAGCCTTATCTCTAAAAGATTCTTTAGAACTGGAATGTGGCCTGGGCCACTGTGTTTTCAAAAACCATCCCTGGTGAATCAGGACTAAGGACCACTGGATCAATCTCTGACAGAGCCTGTCTCATCGAAAACAATCTAAATGTCCTGTCTATATTAATAACTAACTTTAAAAAGCATATCTTAATAGGACATAACCTTTTAACACAGATATTGTGTGATTCCACTACTCCTCATGCCTCCCTTCACTAAGCATGACTTCTACCATCTAGTATTTATGGTTACAATAAAGAAGAAAAAGGAACCAACTCAGGAGCTGAGAACAGAGGTGCTGCTGTGCTGGAGGGGGTCAGGGTTGTGGATGGGTGGGAGGGGATATCAGAATGCCAAATAAGACTAAAATCACCCAGGGCCCTTTACAGCTTTGTAGTTAATTCCAGTTCCTTGTTTCCCTTGAATCGTCTTTTTATTTCTTCTTAATGTAAGATAGTAGAGGGTTAAAACTATAGGCTAAGCCTAGTTTTATTAATATCTGAACTCCACCAGTCACTTTCATGTTTTAAACAAAAGTTCAACGTCTTCTAATTGCAATGCTAGCTAATCAAGATGATAAGCCATCCAAGGTATCCTGATTAAACTGCTTTAATGCCAATTCCTTCAAATCCAGGAAGAGACACACACCCTCTTGCACATATGCATTCATTCACATTCAGGTTAAGTTACTGCATTCCAGCCTGCTGCCCAAGGGATGAAGCTGAGATGGCAAATTATCAGAAATGTATCTTTTATTCAGATATCCTTAGGAGCATGCATACAATCTAAAGGAAATCATTTTTCTGTGCTCCAAGCAACTAAAGGAATAACCAGAATTAAAAACAGTAAACCCAAAGGACCTTAGGTCCTTAAAGACATCCTGTAACCTATATCCCAACTAAATATTTATATTCAAATGAAAAGCATTGTTAGGACTCTTTGATCTTGAAGATTACTTTTCTATTTTAATTAAAAATAGCTGAGACCTCACAACTTTCAAGACATTTTCAGCTAATAAAAGTGCCAAATGCTTTTATTTTCCCAGTGGTCCTCCCAGTCTATAAATGTTACCACTGGTCCCAATTTAAGATATCTTTCCTATTCAAACTGAGAGATTACAGAGCACTTGAGTCGCCTCCAGATAGAGGGCTGCTGAAGTTAAGGAATGTGCATACGGCACATAGTTAGTGAAAAACATGCTGAGTCTTACATAATTACTGTGTTGAAGAAAAGGCAAGGGTAGAGCAATAGGTCAGATAACTACTGTGGTCTGCTCTTTGCAAGGCACAGCCTGAGATAATATAAAAATAATTATACACACAAACCAGATTTTCCAAACTGCTTATTTAGTTTTCTAGGTCAGTATAGCTGGTCAAATCCCTCTGAAAGTTACATTTTCCAGCTGACCACAAATGGTTACTTCACTTAACATTATTTCTGTAAAGTGCTGCATACACATAGAAGTTTAAGGGACTGTGATATTTATTCCTCACTCTCTAGAGAGTTTTTCCCCCTAATAAGTACTGTTAGGAGATTGGAAAGAAGAAACAGATCAAAAGCCATGCTACCGTAAAAGTTTAACACCATCTTCACTACCCTGTAATTAAAACTTCAGGTACATACAAGTAAGTTCCAAACGACTTAAAACTGAATCCACTCGATCTTAGCATTTGCATGTTAAAGTAAGTATTATTTTCATAAGTATAGCCAGCTCTATGAGAACATGCTAATTTTCTCTTTGTTCCAATTTATCCTGTCCTCAATAATTTGCACCAAAAAAAAAAAAAAAATTGCAATGGTGTTATTTTGCCTTTATAGAGGAAAAAGTTGATACATCAATTGGTTTTTGTGATTTCCAGGCTACATCAGTGGTCTCAGAAATTTAAAGCATCCACTATCTTAAACCAACACAGATTTGAACCAGCTCACTGAGATGTTGATTGTTAGGAAGAGGAGAGCCCCAAGAATGCCCTGAGCACAAAGAAGGGCAGGAGGCCAACATTTCAGCCAAAGGATGAGCTAAAAGGTGACAAAGAAAGCACTCTAATTTGATAACAGATCTTATTTGAGGTTTCCCATAAAGAGACGATAGACAGTTTTAGAAAACATGGTTCGTGGGTTTCCAAATGGACACATTTGTCCCACTAAGAAGAGCCAACGCCAGATAGTTTTTGGCAGGCTTCCAACCTTGTCAATTATCTCAATCCTAGTGCAGTCTTCAATCCTGGTGGGATTTCCACCTACCCAAGTGTCCTCTACCAATTTCCCCAATCCTAATTGTCTTTTCCTTTCTCTCGGATATACTGCTGAGTCTCCATGTCTCTGGAAATTAATCACTATTTGAGAGATTAATTGGAATTTTAAGACTATTCATTGTAATTTCCTCTTCCTTTTGCTTTTTTAATTTTGAGGGGAATCTACAAGGACTCTTTCAGCAACTAAAAACGTCTATTTAAAAAGAAAATGTTCCAACCCCTCAAAATAGTTGCTTCTTTGACATTTTGACTCTGTGGCTTGTCATTCATCATACCTGGAGAATTACTTAGGCTTAGTTACAAACTCCACCAGGGATCAAAAATAATTGGTTTACATAATAAGATTAATTATATATAACCATTAAAATGTTAAATGATATCTTTTCCATTCTCTGAGAGAACTCTTTCATATTCTGAATCAGTCACTTCAGGAAGAGGAGTAAATAATTTAAAACCACAAGAAAAGATAGTAGCTGAAAACGTGTCCCATGGGTTGTGGGCCTCTGAAAGTTTTCTTTCCCTTGGGAACTGAATCTGCCTTATGACACAAAGACACACAAATATCCCGCAAAGACACACACATACACTGACACACAAACACAAACCGAGACAAAGAGACATAGACACACACATGTGCACACATACAGCAACTCACAGACACACCCTGACATGCATAAATGCAGACATTCACACATACACACACACACGACATTAATTTCCACCAGAGTGAATCCTTGCCCTGGAATGACAGAACAACAAGTATTTTTAATTCCTCTTTAACCAGTAGTAAACGTCTCCTGGCAGAGCATAAACATAAAATTGTAACTCAGAGAGAAGAAAAGACAGACGTAGATCTGTGTGCTAGTTTTAAAAATGCTTTCCTCATGGTAACGAATTACAACTACAGGGTTGCCTCCAGGCTAAACAAGCCCCATAATCAGGACATCCGGGAGGCCTCCCAAGACTGAGACATTTCCAGAACCAGAGAGGATGAGCAACTGGGAGTGTCTCATCTAGCTAGAGCCACATACGCAGGAGAGGTAGACAGTGAAGGAAGTGGAGCCCTCCCCCCCGTTTCAGTCTTTTTTGTTTGTTGTCCGAGGCCATACCTATGCCATTGTGTGTAAGAATCCCCATGTCAAGCTTCTGGCATCTTTAAGAGGGTACTGAAAACTCAGGAGATAGTGGCCAGGAGGGGTAGCAACTTAAGGGAAGAGTTTCAAACTGCAAATATTTATAAATGATAAGGACCTTACAAGTTCTACCAAGTTCCACCAACTCCACACTCACTATCAAATCCTGGGCTGTAAACTCTTTCGTGGTGAAGTTCATATCTCCATTCATTCAGCCATTCACCCAAAAACTGTTCTTAAGAAGCTATTAATATGGCAGACCCTCTGCTAGTAGCTGGTGATCATAAAGGCCCCTGCCTTTATGGACTGACAATCCACTGGGGACAAACTCTGAACAAGAAATTACAAGGACGCTGCTTCCCATCTTTGTGTTGCCCAGAGCCACACACGGTGGCTGGCACAAGTATGCACTCAATTTTTATGGAAAAGAGAAGGGGAAAAGGTTGGAGAAAGCAAGGATGAAAAGAATAAGGCTTGGAGTATTGCCACTTCCCTTACCAATCTTACAGATAAAATATTTGGGTAATTAATTTGTTAAATAAGGGATACTCAACACTGAATTAGTATACACCATATACTCAAACATACAAATATTTACTTACCTCTATCTGGAATTATGACTATTACACATATTTAGAAATGACAATGTTTCCAGTAATGTAATCCATAGCAAATTAGTCTCTTGTCAATAAATTGGTGGAGATTAGGGCCGCTATCACAGAAAGAGAAACACCACACTCTACTGATTGAGGATAATGAGCTCAAGAAATAGAAGTGACAAAAAATGCTCTGTAAGAACAGAGATCAACTTGAAGGCTCCTGTCAAAGAGTTAATACTGATCCAGAAAGCTTTCCATCGTGGTAGAAGTGAGGCTTCCTAGAAAAGTCAGATTTTAATGATGCTACAGCATATGGCCAAAGGAGTAATGGGCCAAAGGGCCAAGAGAGGTTACCCCAATTCTGCATTTAGAAAAGGAAGTAAGAACATTAACAAAAGTGTGATGGCTGCTGTGTGCGGGGAACCATGTCAAGCCACTGGGTGGTACAAGGGTCATAAGACCCAAGACCTTCTCTCAAGGCGCTTACTATTGATTAGTCAAGAGCCACAGAAAAGGAGCTCACACTTCAGAAGAAACGAAAGTATAAAAGGGGAATAGGATTGAAGTGACTCATTTTTGAAAGTAAGAAAGTATTTCTTCAACAGGGGCTTGGCAGCATCCAGAAATACCATCTTCAGCATCAGGAAAGCATGACCACAATGACCACAGCTTCATTTCATTAAAGTCACTTGCATTTCTGTCCTCAGGCGAATGAAGAGAGACACTGCTGACCAGACTAAACAGGGGGGATTACTGCTCATGTGTGTGTGTGTGTGTGTGTGTGTGTATGTCTGTGTCTGTGTTTCTGTGTCTGTGTGTCTGTGTGTGCGCTCATGTGAGAGAATACTAATGTGGCATATTTTTGTAAAGAGTTCTTATCTTTTAAGGTAACAACGGAAATATTTACAGATGAAATAACACCAGGCCTGAGACCTGCTTCAAAATGATCCGAACTATAGGGGTTGAGTTTAGATGACACCAGGCCATGAGTTTACAACTGTTCAAGTTGGTTTATTATACTTTTCTCTTTACTTTAAGTATATTTAAAATGCTCTATATAAAAAGTTATTTCCAAAGTGGAGAGGGAGTGGGGGAGGAACATATTAGGAGTATGGGATTAACAGAGACACACCACTCTACATAAAATAGATAAGCAACAAGGATTTGCTGAAAGCATGGGAACTATATTCAATATCGTGTAATAACCTATAATAGAATATAATCAGAAAAAAAAACTGAATTGCTATGCTGTACACCTGGATTGTAAATCAACTACACTTCAATAAAAAGAAAGTTATTTAAAATACAAATTGGTAATAAAAGCTGCTGAATATGTAGGAAAAGATGAAACTTTTAAATCAGCATTTAATAAAATAGCTATTCAGTGTAAGTTTAAAAATGAACAAAAGCTCCTTGAAAACTATTATTGAGTGTGAATACGAGGTTTCCATAGGGTGCCATGTATACCACAACTATGCCTTGAGCAAGGAAGCTCAACCATTACATCTTCGGGGTTCTAGGCCAATTTATAATCTGTTTTTCAAACTGCCAGTTGCCACCTGATAGTGAAATCAATTTGTGGGCGCTGACCAGTTTTTAGATGAATGAATTAGAATGCAATAGAAAAGAAAATACAGCACGTCACACATGAAGGGGTAAGCACAGCTTGTGGAGCTTGCTCACACACACAGAGTGTTCATGTTTAGTCTACTCTCAATATAACAGCCAGAATGGTTCTTGGTTAAAACCCAAGTCAGATCATGTCACTCTTCTAGAACCCTATGGATTATCAAGGGATAATGGATCTCAGAGTAAAAGCCCAAGTCCTTACAATGGCCTGTACAGCCCACCGTGATCTGCCCCACCCCCCTTCTGCTCAGTCCTATTTACCCCTTATTCACCCCAGACCCATTGATATTACTCCTGTTCCTGGAACACATCAGGCACACGCCCGCATGCAGGCATCTGTAACTGCTGTTCCCTCTGTCCGGAATGCTCTTCCTCCAGATATCTGCATGCTGGCTCCCTCACCATCCATGTCACCTTCTCAGTAAGGCCTTCCCTGACCACACAATTGAATAATCAGACACCACCCCCCACTATTTCCTATCTCCCTTCCTGCTTTATTTTTCTCCATAGACCTTACCACCTTCTAATACATTACGGAAATTATAAATTATATATAATACAATAATGATGCATATATTTCATAAATATACAGATTACATATAGTTTCTTTGGTTTATTATTTCTCTGTATTTAGAAGCTCTATAAGGACCAGAATTTTTGTCTGTTTTGTTCACTGCAATAATATTTCTAACACTTAGAACATCATAAATACTCAACAAGTATACACTGAATTATGTGTGTGTGTGTGTGTGTGTGTGTGTGTGCGCACGTGCACGGTGTCTGTGTGTTCTGGGTTGTAGTATAAAATATATTTCTTAGTGTAAGAAATTCCAAAAGGCTTGTATAATATTCCCCTGGAGCACACTTGGGATATCTCTGGGCTTACTGTAAGGACTGAAAAGTGGGTGCAGGAAAGGCACCCAGTAATTCTTCATATCTTACAGACTGGGTGCCAGGAGCAAATGGGGCCAGTGATAACTGCTATGTGAAGTACGCGTGGGAGGACAGAGGGTTGTTCCCTTGAGCACACCACCAAAACACTAAATTGGCAAGAGGATATCAGCAGAATCACAAAATAATTTTCAAGACCCACAGAGATGATCTGGTCCGACCTAATAATTTGACAGATGAGCATCAAAAATTTACAAAATGATAATGTAATTGGCCCCAGGCCATACGAAAAGCAAATGCCGAGACAGAACTAGCATAGACCTGGGTCACATGACCCCTTGTCCAACGATCTTCACACACTCTGGCCTGCCATAAAAATGAAAAACAGGAATCTGCTCTCCAAAAGCCTTCTGCCTGTTCTCTTTTCTTTGGAAATAACCTGAGAGTCTTTCTCCAATTAGGTGCCAGTCATCTCTTCCACTCAAGCCTTCACAATTTGCGGGGCTTTCTGTTTTAAAAACAAAGAGCTGCTAATGATCACCATTTCTCATAAATCAAAGCTTTAAAAATTCCTCACCATAGCAACCAGGAGTGGTTGAATCATCTACTATTATTCCCTGAATTTCTAATAAAACAATTCCAACTTACACCAGGCTCAGAGGTGTTAAAGTCAGTTGAGAATCAAAACCTTCAACCCTCACTGTCCTACTTTTCATTAGAGCTGAAGAATCCATCCATTTTTTAATGAATGGCTCATAACCATAAAACAAAATGTTTCAAACCATAAGGCACTAACAAGTGAAAACAACACATCAGTAAAAGCTGTCAGTCACCTTAACTTGGAAGGGAAGCAGATACATTTTTTTTGTCAGGGACTGAATATTATTACAGAATGAATAGGTTCACTAATCTCTGGGTTCTCAACTAGACGAAATAAGTCATTTGACTGGGGGAGGCCAGGTTTCTTAGAACTCTCAGTATTTCTAGGTGCCCTTAGAGATTTCGAGGGCTGCGGACATTCTTGACCTACCTGTGGCAGGCACTTTCGGTTCCTCCACGCTCCTTCACAGAACCCTGCTCCCTCCAGATGTCCTCACATTTCCAGAGGAGGCTGGCCCCATCTCCATTCCAGGAAGGGGGTCATGACTGGACTGCGTGCACCATGGGAATCCTATTCTTACCAGTGATTGGCTCGCATATGAGCATGTGACAAAACTGTGACCAATGAGGCAAGGGGAAGTCTGCTGGGAGGAGGAATGCTTCTGAGACAGGTGTTCTTACTTTCCACCAAGTCAGGAGGAAAATAGTATCCATTTTCTCTTTCTAAACGTGATGCCAGGGACTGCCGGTGTCATCTTGACACCAAAAGGAGAGCGAGGCTGAGGACAGAGCCCATCCACCAAGAGAGAGAGCCCACAGAACTGCAGAGAAGCAGAAAGAATGGAATGCCACGGTGTATAGTATCCCTATCTCCCACTTCTTTGGGGGTTTTCTGCAGAAGCATCCTAACCCATGCAATAATCACGCCCTGGAATGTCCTAGTCAGGAAGTTAGGAAGTGTGAATGCGTTAGGCATGGTGGTGTCAGCATGAGAAAAATTACACGCACAGGATGTCCCAGGGACAGTGTCTTTTGTTAGGGAAAGCTTGGCCAGGGACATTAGCAAGTAGGAGGACCAACGTATAAAATCCACACCTGGGGTGAGACGTGAGGGCAGCTGCAGAGGCCAGCACAAGGCACAATACCTTGCCCACGTTGTCGCAGGGGACCCAGGGCAGCCAGATTTCCCCTGAGGGAGGACACAGAACAACAAATCCACTGTAGCCCATACCCACTTCCTCCTCTGGGTGCCAAGAAAATACTGCAAATGGGACCTTAAGGAAAGAACTAAGGAAGACGTTTCGGTACTTGCTTTGCCTTCACACTCCCATGAATGGGTATTTATGTGGATTTTGTGTGGGTACCCATCTTAGCTCTCCCATGGGGAGAAAGAAAGAGGACAGGCCATGAACAGGTTGAAGGGGAGCCAGTCATCCTATAAATTCATACAAGCCTTTGAAGATTGAAGCCTGCCCATGAAAGTGATGACCCAGGGACTCTGCTCCCCAAAGATGCCAGTCTCTATCTCCATAAGCTCCCCACCAGAGCCAGATATTCCTCCAACCAACGGGAAGTCTATCTTGCTCTAGGAGACTCTAAACTTGTGGGGAAAGGAGGATTTCTACAACAACCTGGTACTCAAAACCAACAGGTCTTTTTAAAATGCTTATTGACTGGATTCATTGTAGTGAACTATATGTGGTTCTAGAAAATTTCATATTTGTAATATTCATATTTTACATCTGATCTGATCAAACGCATTTTTCTTTACTTGTTCAGGGTGAAAGTAAGCACTATCAGAACAGCTGAGACAGCTGTACCCACGTAATATTTTAGTCTTTCTAACAAAGTATTTACAGTACAATACTGTGATCTGACATGATCAAAGGGTGTCAGCTCTTTGATTAGAAACAACAAAAGAGCCAACAGATGATACCCTTGGACACGTTTGCACATGCATCCATCTAGTGGGGCATGGAAGAGAGGAAGAGCGGCATCACTGCACTGATAACACTCAGCAGCACCACGTACACAGTGGGAAACTTGGTTCCCAGATGACCGCCGTTCCACTTGGAGGGCATAAGAGCTGTGCCCAGGGCTTGAAAAGCTGCATAAAAATCTAATTAACTCGTCATGAGAAATGCATTAATTGCTTTGTCCAGGATCAGCAGAGACCTGCTGCTGTCCCTCATTTTTCAGCCAGAGGAGGGAGGACACCGTGGCCTTTAGGGGACACTGGGGAAGAAGGTATCTGCCTAGTGCAGGCGGAGCTGACCCTGCGAACCAGCCACAGAGAACACCTTTCTGTGGAACCTTTACATGAGATCGGAGGCTGGCAGCAGAAAAAGATGAGTGTGCAAACAATAATGGGAAGAGGAGAGGTACCTCCATGTGTTGATAAAGATATCAGTGAATATTGGAGTGAATGCCTCCTATCTGATTACAAGCATCCTTTCCAGATAGGATACTTAAAGATCAAGTATATTCCAGTCTTTTCACCCTCTCATGCCTACTCTATTAATTTTTTTGGCTTCTTTTAAATAATGGGTTTACTGAGATATAATTCACACACCTACAATTCACCTCTTTAAAAGTGTACAATTCAATGACTTTTAGTGTAATCACACACAGGTGCAACCATTATCACAATCAATTTTAGAACAATTTCATCACCCCCAAAAGAAAGCCATACCCATTAGTAATCACTCCGGTTTCCCTCCAACACTCCCAGCAGGAGGAAATAACTAATCGACTTTCTGTCGCTATGATTTGCCTATTCTGGACATTTCACATAAGTGGAATCATACAGTATGTGGTCTTTCTTAGCTGGCTTCTTTCACTTAGCATAATGTTTTCAAGGTTCATCCTTGTTGTAGCACGTATATTTTATCCGTTTAAAACAAATTTCTCTATAGCTCTCCCTGTTGAACACTAGCTTTACTACTTATGTTCCTTGAGTGTTCACTATTCACACCTGAAAAATGCTTGTGAACTACAAATAAAGTTTAAAAAGAAGTCCTGGTTCAGAAAAGTCTATGTAATTTTTCTGGGAGTCTCCTATTGCAACTAAATGCAAATAATCTATATTATCAGTTTAAAAAATACTAATTTTCTAAAAATCATTAAAGGAATGCAGCTAATGTGAAACAGTGATGGAATTTACATCACTTACAGAACTGATTTACATACAAGAGATAAAAGAGGGACTATAGCGGCATTCCTTTGATAGACTTGGGATACTGACATATTCATTTACTCAACAACTAGTTACTGAGTGCCTACTACATGCCAGACACAGTTCTAGGCACTGGGGATTGACTGAACAAAACAGACAAAAAATATCCACCATCATGGAGCATGTATTTTAGTGATATGTGATAAAATCATTTAAAGAAAGAAAACCAAGGGAATAATAAGCAGGAAATTCAAAGTAGTGGTTACTTTGGAGGGAGGACACGGTGGGGAAGGGGAGGGTGGGACGAACTGGGAGATTAGATTTGACATAAATACTCTACCATGTGTAAAATAGATAGCTAGTGGGAACCTGCTGTATAGCACAGGGAGCTCAGCTCAGTCCTCTGTGATGACCTAGATGGGTGGGATGGGGGGGATGGAAGGGAGGTCCAAGAGGGAGGGGATATAAGTATACATATAGGTGGTTCACTTCATTGTACAGCAGAAACTAACACAACATTGTAAAGCAATTTTACTCCAATTAAAAAAAAAAAGAAAGAAAGAAAGAAGGAAGGAAGGAAGGGAAGAAAGAAAGAAAGAGAGAGAGAAAGGAAGAAAGAAGGTGGGGGAGGGAAGGGAGAAGGGAGAAGAGAACCCAGGAAGATGCAAGGGAACAAAGTGTTTTAGGTTGGGTGGTAGCTCTCCTTATGTGAGTTACCGTGCTGTGCTTTGTAACTTGCACATCTATTACAGATATTCATTTGCATATATTGATTATTACATCAAATTTGATTTATAAAAGAGCCACTCCTCTGGATTGCAAAGTATAAACAGTGATGTGCCTTTGGATGAGAGATTTGTCCAGGCTCATTTAAAATGTTTATGGGAATATGGGATGCACAGTAGTTTCACACTGAGTGGAGAAATTCTAAACTGGTGGGATTACGCTTCAAGATTTTGAAAGGCTGTTGAAGAAGAGCAAAATAATATATTTAGAAGAGATTTTTCCAGTTATAGTAGATGATCATGAACTCTGGATGATCAACTTATCACCCAGGAAAGGAACCTATGGAGCATCTATTAGAATGGGAACTTCATGAGACCAGAGATTTTTATGTTTTGTTCACAAATTTTCAATTTTCAAGTTTCTTTCACAGACATGTTCCCATTTGATTCTCACAACAAGTATTATTAGCCCATTTTATGGATGAGAAAATGGAAATTCAGAGGGGGCCAAGTTAACAACAGCCGTTGGTGCTAGTGTTTGGGCCAGATCCCCAACTTCACAGCAAGTGATACATGACACATCACCCTTGAAGTCCAAGGTTCAAATGAACCCACATGTATTTACAAAGCCTAAGAATGGATGTTAAAAATAAGTTTCAGAGAGTTACATTTAAAGCAATAAAAAGAAATACAAGTCCACTCTGAGGATAGAAAATGGATGGAACTCATTACCATAAGAAGAAGCACAAGCTAGAGCTACATATGCTCTCAGAAACATGTTTACATGAATTCCTGAATGACAGGCTTACACTCAGTTATTTATGAAAAATAAGATATCTGCAGGGCATCTCTTCCCTGAAAGACTGCTGTGCATTTTTACAAAATACCCCTTAATGTTATTCCTGGGGTTAGAATATAGAACCAAATAAGTACGGTGGCAATTATTATGTTCTTGTGACAAATTACATTGTCTAGTTCCAAATCATGTCTTCCATTCATAATTCCCTAGGATTTGCTGTGGTTATGCTCCTAATCTGAACCTGATATTATTTCAAGAGAGTTGACAAAGCCGCTGTCAATTGCTTTTTCCTCTGAGGAAGAACTCACATTAGCTTTAAAAAAAAAAAAAAAGCACGTGGGTTACTTTGGTTGCTTAAAACAAGCATAGGGCTCTCACAGGGACAAAGTTCAACCCTCAGGCATAGTAACATCACATAAGAAAAAAACCCTCTGTGCCCAGGTTACTGACAGTACCTTCAACCCTAGATACGGATCACGAGGGAGGTAACCAGAGGACACCCGGATTGAACTCACCAGACCCCCCAACGAGAACCTAACTGCTCACAGCACTTCCTGAAGGAGACATCATAATGCTCTCTTTGCATGCGAAAGTCAGCAAAATAGTATTATTTACCCAATAAACACGGTTTTACAGTCTCACTGTCTGCAGGGACAAACACTGTAGAACAAAATGGCTAATTCTTCTGTAATAAAATGAATTTGAATGAGCAACTTAAATCAATATTAGGCAGCCAAATTATGTGTATTAATATCTACACATCATTAGCAAAATCCCAAGTGAATTTTTTTATTACCGGAAGTAATGCTAGGCTTGACTTTTCACTCCCCTTGATATTAACATACATTTGGCGGGAAATAACTTTTGTTTGAAACCCAATCCACTTTGGCTTTCTGTGTATACATATACACATAAACACACACATACAGACATAAACCACGTGTGTACACGCGTGTATACACATAGGCATACTCATGGCAAGAAGCTTCAGGTCAAGAGAAAATGTGTTCCTTATTCTCTCAGCTTCTCTTTCCAACTTCATAGCATTATCGCACGGCAGGCTTTCTTTGGAAAGAGGGGTATACGTAAAACTCACAAGTAAATATGTAAAGTCTAGAACTATCGTGAAGCAAAAACCAAAAATAAACAAAAAACAAAGCACAAAACCTATATAAACAAGAATCTGATGAAACTCCCAGTCTGTCCCTCTCTATAGTATTTCATTTCAAAGTCACTGTACAGACCCAGAAAAATGAAGGATGTCTCTCAGTGTCTGAGACTAATCCAAAACAGGGACTTAAGAATCAGGGCTGAACTGGACCTGGGGGGAGGGGGAGGGAGGGTAAGTTTCTGGCTTGGAAAGTGGACAGGACGGCAACCATGAGAGCCACTGAGCCAAGCAGCAGGTTCTGTATGGTAGATTCCGTGAGAAAGCCTAGAACATTCTCACTGGACTTGTCCAGACCAGTGCTGTCTAATCCAAATGTAATGTGAGCCACATAGGTAATTTTAAATATTCTGGCAGCTACATTAAACATTTTTAAATAAGTTTCTTAAAATATGTTTTCTTTAACCTAATATCCAAAAAATGTTATCATTTCAACATACAATCAATATAACAAAGTTATTCATGAGACATTTTACATTCTTCTGGTTTTGTACGAAGTCTTCAATTCTGGTGTGTATTTTAGCTTGCAGCCCATCTCAGACTAGCCACATTTCAAGGGCTAAATTGTCCAGGTGGCTGCCATATTGGGCAGTGCAGGTCTAGGTCTCGAGAAGACCCTTACAGGTCAGTGTTGCAGCCCTCACACTCTAGTAGATGCTGCAGAAGATTTACACCCAAAACCATGCTCCCTGCTTCCTGCTTACTTGCTGCCCCAAAATTGATCTTTCTCAGGTTTATTCCTTGGAAGCAAAATTATTTAAGAAAAAGCACTTTACATTGTTAGAGTGGCATTATGTGAAATAACTAAGAAGTGCTAGGTTTCCTTTCCTTGAAGAAGATAGTGTTCAGCCAGGACTGAGGGTAGAGGGCAATGATGGGGCATGATGAAATCTAGGTACTGGGCCTCTGAAGAGAAAAGAACTACGTAAGGTTATCACCCAAGTGATTCTGCGATTCATACTGCCTGAAATTTGTGATCTGAGTTATGTCAATAAAGAACAAGCATTCATGCCACAGGCTTCTGGCTAGTGTGGTTTCTGAGGCCAGTGGCCTCAACATCCACGTCTTTCTTGACAGTTGCTTGACACTTGAAAGATACCCTCCACCTTTTCATTTTTTTGTTCCACTTGAAGATGGTAACAGAAGTTCAAGGAGGAAGGCGGCTTCCTTTTCGTAGGAACTGTAATGTTCCTGCATCTTATATGCATGCATTTCCCCCCAATTAAATGTGCTGAAAATTCCAAAAGCTAACTATTTTCCAAAAACCAGTGCATTTTCTTTGCCCTGTATGTGGGCTTTTGCAGAAGCAAAATACTTCTAGGCAAATGGTTTGCTGATGGCCAAGTTGGCAGAAAATCTTTTAAATAGCATAGCTTAGATTTGCCACTAGCAACCTCAGTCCACACATTCACAATTTCCCTATTTTCTTTATAATTTGGGGGAAGAAATGCAATTATAAGATCCAAACTTCTTCTGGATATGGCATTTTTTCCTCTTTGAGGGTGAAATTACAACTCACTGTGGGTTTATTTCAAAAAGAAGTGGAGCTGCCATTAAGGAAACTACAGGCCATTTTTTAAAAAGCTTGAATCAAACTTCAGGACTAGCAGTGTTTATCAACATTTTAATTATTCTCCCCAACATTATATTCTAGCTGTCATTCCACAGTTTGCCTCAAAGTTATGAAAAAATTACTTATGAAAAGCCAATTTGCAAAATTAGTAAAATCCAACCCAATCAGCACAAGGAGCAAACACAAGAATGGGAGAACATTTTATCAAATTTTCTATCCTTAGCTAATTAATTTTACGTTAGTAAAGTCCCTGTCTTAGAACTTCATACCCTGTCTACCAGTGTTGCCCAATAGAATCTTTTGCAGAATAGTGGAAATGTTCTATTTCTGCGTGGCCTTAATATGGTAGCCACTAGCTACCACAGTAGTACCATGTGTACTACTGAGCCCTTGAAATGTGCCTACTACAACTAAGGAAATGAATGTTTTTAATTTAAATTTAAATAGCTACATGTGGCTCGTGGTTACCGTATTGGACAGCATAGCTATATATAGTTAGGGCAGACACCAGATCACTTAAGTCTCTGTCTCTGTTGACACAACAGCCTTGAGTTCTAAGGCCCATTTAACATACAAAGCACTTTATGACTTCTTTGTTGAAAATATTAAATAATTAAATAGAACAGCCTGTATGAAGCCAGACAGAAAAAACATCTGCGAGAAGTTCTCCAAGGATGATACTACTCTTTAGGATGAGCCAGGAAGGAGGATGGAGAACGATGTTCTGGAAACATGGGTCCTAGACTACAGTTCAGCTCTAGCCCCACCACCAACTAGCTGAGCAGCACTGGGCAGTTCCTGGAGCTTCTTGGACCCTGATTCTCTTGCTTATACTATGCTGGCATCTTCTAAACAACCTCCAAGGTCCCTCCTTGGTCCAAACCTGCAGTGAAATGTCAAGTCAACCCAGGTCGGGAGAAAAAAAAAAAACAATTCTCAGGTAGAAATTGTTGCGTGTGTTCTGCCTGAACTGCTTCTGTAATTTCAGCTCCTTTATGCTTTTGCTTAAGATATAAGCTAAGAAATAGATATTCTGCTGCCTGAGGATTCAGAATCTGGGAGTTTCATGAGATGATAACAGGACTTGATATGCTCACACAAAATGGAACGCTTTTGAAATGCCAGGGAAGAAAATCAACTGAATGCTAAGTAGTACTTTTCTTTTTTTGCCTCATTTTTTTCTTTCACTGAGAAAATTTTCAAACCTTTAGAAAAGTTGCAAGAATAGTACAATGGATACCTATACACCCTTCACCTTGCAAGACTATTCTCAAGTATAGATACTCACAAGTCCAGTATCCTGGGTGTTCACTCTGAAGAGTAATGACTTGGTAACACCTCCCAGTTCGTATCGCTGGTGAGAATAAGCTTTGGTCAGACTGAGGTGAGGGTCTGGCTAACTACTGAGGACAACAAAATAAAGCACAAGTATGTAACTGTATTTTCTCTGTCAACCATGAGCATGGATTTCAGCGGTAAACTCTAACGTCAGCAACTTTGTAAATAGATAGAAACGAACCAACCCCTTATGTTTCAAGAGGGAAAAGCATGATCTTTGAAATTAGGAAGACTTTGCTCTAATCCTATCACCTCAAATCCAAGCCCCATCCCTCTCTGAACCTACTTCTTTGTTTACAAAATGGGATATAATGTCTACCTCAGAGAAATACTGCGAGAATTGTGTGAGATAATGTAAACAGAATGACACATAGCAGCCATTCAGTAGTGTTAGTTGCTTTTACAGTTTACTACACATTTTCCCAAACAGTACTTCAGGAATAACAACCCCAGGGGATAAATTCGTCGGATATCGCTATTTCTGGTTTACAGCCAAGAGAACTGAGGCTCAGAGAGTAAAGGAAGGAGAGAGGGAAAAGAGAATTGGCCTCTCATAAGCAGGCGTGCTGGCCAGGTCTGCAGAGGGGATGCTTCTATCACCTCTGT
Organism: Balaenoptera musculus; assembly: GCF_009873245.2. Classification (NCBI taxonomy): domain Eukaryota; kingdom Metazoa; phylum Chordata; class Mammalia; order Artiodactyla; family Balaenopteridae; genus Balaenoptera; species Balaenoptera musculus. The sequence goes on from NC_045793.1 coordinate 48,172,911, forward strand.
TGATGCTCATCTCAGCTGCAGAAACAGACTCTCACGACTGCAGTTTGCAGCGAGGCATTTAAGGCTCAGAGGGGCTAACTTCACCAAAGACCACATAGCTAGCTAGTTGGTTTGGTTAAGTATCTGGTTAAAGTGCCTATGTTAAGGGTTTAGGAGCCTTGGTAAAGGGTTCAAGGGCCTTGGTTAATGGTTTAAGGGTCCTGGTTAAGGGCTTAAGGGCTCTGACAGAGGATTTAAGGGCTTTGGTAAAAGGTGTAGGTGCCCTGGCTAAGGGTTTAAATATCCTGGTTAAAGGTTTACATGTCCGGAATCTTCTGATTCCACGTTTAGGGCTCTTCCTACGACATCTAACAAACACACATTTCAGAAGGTGGGATCTCTCCCCAGCTCAAGGAAGCAGACTGTTTCTCCAGATCTGTTTGATTTTTTTTTTTTTTTTTTACATTGGAGTATAATTGCTTTACAATGTTGTGTTAGTTTCTGCTGTACAACGAAGTGAATCAGCTATATGTATACATATATCCCCTCCCTCTTGGACCTCCCTCCCACCCACCCCTCATCCCACCCATCTAGGTCATCACAGAGCACAGAGCTGAGCTCCCTGTGCTATATAGCAGGTTCCCACTAGCTGTCTATTTTACACATTGTAGTGTATATATGTCAATCCTAATCTCCCAGTTCATCCCACCCTCCCCTTCCCCTGTGTCCACCCATCCATTCTCCACATCTGCATCTCTATTCCTGCCCTGCAAATAGGTTATTCAGTACCATTTTTCTAAATTCCACATGTATGCATTAATATATGACATTGGTTTCTCTCTTTCTGACTTACTTCACTCTGTATGACAGACTCCTTCCACATCTCTACAAATGACCCAATTTCGTTCCTTTTTATGAGTTAGTATTATTCCATTGTGTGTGTGTGTATGTATATATATATATATATATATATATATATATATATATATATATATATATATATATATATATACCACATCTTCTTTATCCATTCATCTGTTGATGGACATTTAGGTTGCTTCTATGACCTGGTTATTGTAAATAGTGCCGCAATGAACGTTGGGGTGCATGTGTCTTTTTGAATTATGGTATTCTCAGGGTATATTCCCAGTAGTGGGATTGCTGGGTCATATGGTAGTTCTATTTTTAGTTTTTTAAGGAACCTCCATACTGTTCTCCATAGTGGCTATATCAATTCAGATCTATTTGATTCTGCCAGGCAACTGGCATCCAGCCTCTCCCCTCGACAAAATGCTCTCCTCCACAGGCCCACCAAAGGCATCGGGTGATTGGCGGCCTGCATAGTGAGTGGGCGATATCTCAATTCCAGGAATCTGATCAATGTCCCCTCTGACCTGAGGTGATGATGACATTTTAAATAAGGTTATTAAGTGAACATGTTTCTTAGAGAATGTCTATGGGAACTCAGACATCGGATGATTGAAAATAACACTTTAAAATGTGGAGGTGATACTGTGAATGGGCTGAAGTTGGGTGACTTTGACAGGCCAAACTGTTGAAGCAAGGCCATGCTGTCATTAGGCCATACTGTAAAGACTATATTAGAAGATTGGTCCCCACGAAGGTGTTCAGTTAGTAATAAATGAGGGAAGAAGCAGGTTATTTGCACAAGCAGCTGGTGGATGGCTCTCCCCCAGTGCACACATGCCATCTTCAGCCTCAGACCCCAGTGGACAGCCATACAGGTCCCCTGGCAGAGCAGACTGCATGTGGGTTCAGCACATTCCAACTGGGTTTTCCTCTAACCATGGAAACTTTAAATAAACCTCTGCTTTCGTTAGTAACTTTGAGACACATGAGTGTGTTCTGTCACACCCACCAGCCTGCACCAGAGATGGAGGCATCCATCTTGACGCTCTGACCAGAATCCATGCGAGAAGCAGAACAGTAGCTGCCTTTCCCACTGAGCAAGTGGAAGGAGAAGCAGCAAGGTGCTTGGAGGACTGGGAAACTATTAACAGTAAAGTAGACCAAAGGCAGGGTTTCTGAAAACATCTCTAAATAGAAATCTGACCAACGTAATAACTGATGAGAAAAGCAAAAGGGAGAAAGAAAGAAAGAAAGAAAGAAAGAAAGAAAGAAAGAAAGAAAGAAAGAAAGAAAGAAAGAAAGAAAGGGAGAGAGAGAAAGAGAGAGAGAGAGAGAGAGAGAGAGAGAGGGAGGGAGGGAGGGAGGAAGGGAGGAAGGGAGGGAGGGAGGAAGGCAAGCCAGCCATTAATTTTGAAAATTCAATGACATATTTTAGGAGCCATGAAATGTGAATACATTCATAAAAGATAAATCATGGGTGAGTGATAGCTGGGTGCTATTAATCTTATGTCTATCACTCAGTTCCTTTCTCTTTCTTTATATCTAACTATCTTGGCAGGAATCTTAACGTTCTGGCAGAAAACGCTTTCCCAAACCATACCAAGATGACACTGCTCATGTATAGGTTTTCCAATCCTCATGTCCGGTTATTTTCACCATTGTGTGAAAACAGGAGACCCTGCAGAGCAGCAGACGGCCCTCAGCAGGACTGACACTCGGGCCAAGCCCCAGGAGGCAGCGCAAAGAACACATTGTTCAGTTAAACCCCACAGAGACTGGCCTCAGAAAATACCTGGGGTTTGCATCCCCCAAAAGTTGAACAAATGTCAAGGTCATTCAAAACTCTTCATAGGGTTAGTGGGAGTTGGGGGGGGGGCATCTGGCATTTTAACAAAAGTACACAAATCAGTGGGCCTTTGTCAAACACTGCAAACAAGCTGTCATGATTAAGAAGAGCCTCCTTTTCTCTCAGATTTTATATCACTGGGTTCAACTCAGGTACCACAAAGTACAGTGAAAATCTAATAAGTTAAAATAAGCTGTGGAAAGGTCACCAGAAAAAACAGCAAAAAACAATATTCTTCATCTGAGTGAATGATTTCTCTCAGGGGATTAACTTTTAGCTTTGTGATTTAAAAATATTTGCAGTGTTTTTGAAATTGCAATTTTTTTGTGCACACGATTTCAAATAAAGGTGATCAAATCTTCCTGCCGTTCTAGGTGATTGAAATTAAATTGCCAGCAGTTATCACTGAAACAAAGGTAAAGATATTTTGCTTACACATAATTGACTCTTTCTGAAGTCTAAACGACTAGAAGACTTCTCAGTGTGAGTGTCTGTTTCAACAAAGATACCCTGCTTTGTAGTATTGGATCCATGGAGTTTCTAATTACACATATGTAAGTCTTGGCAGCATTACTATAGTTCAATTTTGCCTTCTGCATCTAGGAATGTGAAAGATTTGTATATGCCGCTGGTTGTGACTCGCCAATAACAAGTAATGAAAATTCCTATTTATCATTTCTAGGATCAAGCAGAAAATGGCATTACTTACCTGGCACACAATTACTGTTGTATAGAATCTGGAAAAATAAATCTCTCAATCCATTCAGGAATGTTCTTTTCCCAATTAAGGTTTCAATGACTCTGCACATAACACTGATTTTTACCTTTTTCTATTTGCATTTTAATTTCAAAAGTCCCTGTCGATTTCATTTCTATAATACAGTAATGTTTATGTTCCCAAAATCTTAACAACTTCTTATCCTGGGAGTCCCTTTATTATTTAATTTTTTACTTTGTTCAGTTACTGGAAAACATCTCATAGCTTCTTTATCTATTACTTTACTTGAGTTGATTTTTTTCGTTACTTTGTGAAATTATCCATTTGGTGATCACATGACTAATATGCAAAAAGTTCTTATTTCAATTATAAAAGCAAATCTAATTCATGATTATTAAGAAAAGTATTTTGCAAGTCAACCACTGTTTATTTCAGAATATAATCAAGTACCACAGGCTAGATGAAAAACTTAAGGATAGGGATTTTTCTCCCCCGATTTAAAATAATACAGGTAATCAAACCTTCCTGCCAATCTAGGTGACTATGAAATTTAATCACCAGCAGTTATCATTAAAACAAAGGCAAAGCAATTTCTTTTACACATAATTGAATACTTCAGAAACAAATTTCTAAAGAGTTCTCAGAAAATGTATTTAAAAATTAATTTTAACTTGATTATTTCATCTGTTGTGTCTCAGCTGGTAATGTAGAATAAATGAGATGCTTGGGTGATGTGGTCCAACAACAGCAGGTAAGAACATATTCTCAGGAAAATCAAATAATTTTGAGCTTAATATGAGTAAATTATTAGATTTTTACTCTTCACACAAATCCATCCAAACCTAAACCTCCCACGGCTATTCCTCTAAGAGAGGTTTAACCCATGGTATTCTATTCAAGTTCACCTCTCCATATCCTGGACACTACAGAATCAACCATTCCTTTCTCAGGGCTCAATTGCCCAAGTATGTCCTAAGGTGTTGGAGAGCTGTGCCATTAAACCCATTGCTGCCTGAGCAGAAAGAAAGCGTCCTATATCGGCACCAAAAGTGAGTGATCTGGTAGCTCTGTGCATGAGGCTGCTGATGGGCCTATAAGCACAACTGTCCAGAGAAGAGGAGCCACCAAGAAAATGGGTCAATAGTCCTAAGAAGGGAGTTGAAAATTAGGCAATGAACTTCCCTATCTCCAGACCTTTGCCTAAGATCTTACCTCTTCCTGAAATGCCTTTCCCACACTCTGCTTTTTGAAAACATTCCACTCATCCTTCAAGGCTCAACTCATATGTCACCCCTACTGACCCCTCACAACTGAGGTCATCATTCTCTTCCATGCACTCTCCTCCCCATAATTTATTTTATCAAAATGGAAAATAGATTGCTATTTGCTTGTCCATCTCTGCTGCTGGATGGAGAGGGAAAGGATCTTGATGCATTTTTCTATTCCATACACTTGGGATTATGCCTGAATCCTAAAAGAAACTTAATAAATGCTTGTTTAATGGAGCTCAAACCTCAAGACCAAACTTAACATGCAATGTAAGAGGCAGGTTTGATGTGTGTTGGACTTATTTTTGTACCTAAAGTCTGAGTCAGTGAGAGCTTTCTTTTTCATTCCTCCAAGGAACAAACTTTATTCACACCAAGCACTTATTAAGTGCCACACCCTGTGCTAAACGCTCTATACACATTATCTCACTTAATCCCCACGACATTCTTACGAAATAGTTCCTATTATTAGCATCAGTCTCATTTATCGATGAGGAAATTGAGGCTTGGAGAAGTTAAATAACTTACCCCAAGTTACCCACTGCTGGAGCCAAACTCAAGAACAATAATCCCAGAACTTCAGAACTAGAAGGAATCCTTTAAATTATCTTCCTCACTTAACCTCCTTGAATCTGAGGCTTATAACTTACTGCCTGGCACATAGTAGGCCCTCCAAAATGGTGATTAATAGATTGATGGAGTGTCCTAATTTTTCAGACTCTGGCCTTTGTCTGAGAGAACCCAGCTGCCACCACAAACAGGCTCTATTCTTTCCTGCCCAACACCTCCCACAGGTGTGAATTGCTTGTGTCACCTGAATTATTCATGATCCACACGATGGTAAGTGAGCTTAAAAAGAGAATTCTGGCTCTCAAATTTTTCAAGACCAAGTGCCTGATTAATTAGTGAATTAGCCAATATAAGCTCATGGCCCATGGTTGAGTCATACCAAAAAATATACCTCTGCCCACTTTTTGAATTTAAGCTTTTGCATAATTTTCCAGTTTTCATTAGGATTTAAAACAGTGGTAACTAAAGCAGAAAAGAGAACCATCACAAGCATCTCTATTCTATCTATAAAGCAATTAACATCATCTAAAGCTTATACTGTGCTGCTTCAAACCCATGTATTCTTCCTAAGGCTGAGTTAGGTTTTTCAATAACATTCCTTAAGCTTAAGGAGATCTTTCATCAAGATCTGAAAATTCAGATGCCACAGCACCTGTAATTTATACCATCAGTAAATCATGTGATAACACTGCCTTATTGTCCTTTATCCTTTCTTCTTTCCCTTCGTCACCTCTCCCCCACCAATTCATTTTCTTGTGGGCCATTTTCGGAGAGGGATAACCATATGCTAATCATAAGCTAACATCACTGTGTTTTAAATTCAATGTTAGTCAACCAAAATGAATTGAAAAGCAGCAGCAGTGGTTTGGGGGTACTAAAAATACGCTGTAGCATTTGCTGAGTTCTCAGAATTAAAACCACAGGCGGTCAACTTGTTGCTGCTCTTAATAAGATATGACTGTTCTGCCCCATTGGTTGCTACTACCACAAACTTCAACTACATCGTACACATAACAACACTGTGCTTTTCATTAGTTGGCAGTGATCAAGAAAGGAAGTGCTATTTCCCTGGAACTAAAACCTGCCAAAAAAGATAATAAATGGCTTTCAAGTGATCACCTTGTTCCACGTCACAACTGCACCTTAGTCAAATCACCTTGCATTTATGATTTAATTAGTCACATATCTAGAGATATGGTTCCTTAATGCTTGGCTTGCTATCCAATGCCTCCAACAAAGTGTTTCTTCCTTTGAGTTTAATTTTTGGGTAATAATTTAAAACACACACACACAATAGGAATTAATACAATATTGATATATTAAGCATTTCCATTAGGACTTCAAGACCTTCTTGACCCCTGAATACTGTGAACTACACTAAATGTCTTATCAGCTAACCCTTTAGGGTTTGTCATTAAAGTTTTCAATGACTAGCGAGGTAGAAGAATTCTACCTAATGCATCATCCTGATTAGAAACCTGTCATACTCAGAATCCAGTGCGTCTGCTTCTATTGATTCCTACTCCTTCAGATTCATTAGCAATTTTTTCTCTTCAATTAGACCCACTGTTCAATGTAGAAAAGCTGAAAGAAGCCCTTCCTTCCTCAGCCGCACTTGGGAAAAAAAAAAAAATGTATGCCTGGAAAGTAAAATCGCAGAACGTATTCCAAGAGGCCACAGAGGAAAGTCACACACACACACACACACACACACACACACACACACACACACACTTGCACACTTGAAAACGGGCAAATTGTCAGAGGCTGGGCTCGACCTCGCGTCCCCTAACTCGCTTCGATCAGAACCAGAAAGAGAATTACCTCTATCTCAAACCCATACCCCAAGCGTGTGTCTCCACGGAGCTAATTTCCGAAACAAACAAAGAAAATCAAGTCTGCGAGAAGCGAGGGTTTGCTCCCCCCTGCCTTGAATTTGGACATCCAGCGGAGCGGGCACCGCACAGCCAGCGGGTCGGGGCGCCCAGCGTCACCCTAACCTTCCCCGCCCCGCCAGCCCGGGTTCCAGCGGCGCCAGAAAGTGCGAGCCCGCCCTTGCCCGGTTCGCTTCTCGCCTGCTGCTCCCCAAATCCCCAGAACCCCCGCGTCTGCACACTAAGGGCGCCCCGCTCCCCCACCTCTGCGCTGTCAGACGCCAGGCGCGAAGGTGCTGTGGGCACCGAGGGTGCTGGCCAGCCAAACAAGTGTCACACCGGTCGCCTGCCCTCACCCCGGGAGAGCGGGCAAAACGGCCACAGGTAGGACCTCTCCATCCCAGAATGCGGGGCGAGGGCAGCGGGCGACAGACCCAGCGGGGCAATCGCGCCCGACGGGCTGAAACTCACCGGAGGACACCGAGGAGCCGGACAGGCTGGAGTTGCTGGACGCTGCCATCTCCGCGCGCCCCGCGCGACGCTGCTCGCTCAGCCCCGGTGCGGACGCCGCCGCCGCTGTCCTGGCCCGGCAGCTCGCAGCCTCCGCGGCCCCCAGCCCATGGCAAAGTCCTGGGGACGCGCAGAAAGCACCAGCCTCCGGACTCTGCCTGCACTTCCTGCTCCGCCAGATGACGCGCTGCTGCCGCCGCTATTTATTTGTGGTTTCCGTCACTCTCGGCGCCTTCGCACGCTTTTCTCCGAGTGTCGAGGGTAGGTGGGAGCGGAGGGAGGCCGAGGGGCGGCCGGAGCAGACGAATCGTGCCTCCAGCTGAGCCCCAGCTGCAGTCCGCGCTCCCCAGCGCGCGGCTGGGACCAGGGCGCCCGGGCGGCCCCGAGCCGCCCCGCCAGCTCCCCGCACCCTCCCCCCGGCTCCCGCCTCGCCGGCGGCACTTCAAGCTGCCCGGGCAAAGGCTGCGGGAGACAGACAGACAGAGCGACCTCCCCCTTCTCCCTCCGCCCCAACTCCGCTCGCGCGCACACAAAGGAAGGAGAGGAGACGCGGGAGCTCGGGGGCTGGTTCAGCTGCCGCGGGCTTGACAGCTCCTGCGACGGGGGCTGGAGGGGGAGGCTGTGGGCTGCAGGGCGGGGCGACACTGGCCCGGGGAGCCGGACCCCGAGGTGCCGGGGAGGCCGCTGGGGGGCGCGGGGCGAGCATGGCTGCGGTGCGCAGCGCGGCTCCAAAGGTTTGAGGGCGACCGGGTGTGGGGCGTGGGGGAAGGTGGCGGGGCTCGCGACGCCCGGCCGGACTAGGGAGCAGCGAGACAGCCGGGGTGCGATCCAGAGGGCGAAGGCGGGGTCACTAAGGACACGATGCTACGCGGAAGGGGGCCTGGGATGCCAGAGCGGCTGTGGAGTGCTCCTTCCACCCCTCTCCAAATTGTCCTTTGTTGCTCTGGAGCTGAGGATTCCTGCCCTGCAAGAAGGTGCGTTTCCTAAAATACCCTCAAAACACCCGGCAAGCCAATCCGGCTGCTCTTAAGTACCCCAGCCATGGACAGTGCCCGACGGGTCCACTGGGCTTTTGAGATGGGCCTTCAAAGAAATAGAGACGTTCCAGATATGTCATCAGGCCCACACAAAGCCGGGTGTCAAAGAAAAAGAGGTTCTCACACTGCAGTCTTGCAAAGGATCCTCACAAAAGACTTAAGACGTAGCAGCAGGTCCAATTGTGCCCTTTCTGGATAAGGAACTACTCAGGTGTGTGAGAAAAAGAGACTCTGGCACAAGGTGTGTACTTTACTCCTGTATTTAAACCTAAATTAATTTCACTGGGAGGAAATAATGCAGATTTTTAAAGTCTATTTCACGCTCCCAGCAGGGTAATCGGTTCTTTCATTCCTGAAGCCACAGAAAACTGTGAAATTTGAACAGAAAATTGTTAGTTCAAAGGAAAAAGCAAACATTAAAGGAATGAAAGTACTCTCATTATGTAGCAAAGTGGAAAGTGTTCACGTTGTGGTAGTTCAATTTTTAAAAACATGGTTAAAAGGACATAGTCAATTTAAAAATTATCAGGAGTGACACAGGAACAGCAGCCAATCCTAGGGGGTCCACCTCAACCAAGCACCTAACACACAGTGAATAATAAATGTTGAATAATCACAGTATGCACCCATGTCACATTTTCTAGTTGATTTAAACATTTTTTTAAAAATTCCCTCCAGGATGCCATCCCCAGTGTATGTTCCCAATAAGGCTCTTTTTTTTTTTTTTTTTTTTTAAATGCAGCTTGCAGAATAGTTGAGGGCTCTGGAGCACTCTCCAGTCACATTGGACTGAGCCCTCCTGACGCTCATCTACATGGAACCTGAAACGTCCCAGCCTGGTATACGGAGACCCAAGCACCTCCACTCCGCCCCCCTTCCATTTTTCTTCTTCTTTGTGTAATGCAGCCTTGATGCAGCTTAATGTGGAGCCCTTCAAGGACATATGGCCCATCACAACCTTGACCTCTCTGTCAGAATAGAACTTCCTGTTTTTTTCAGAGTTCTTCTGATCAAAGGCATCATCTACCTCTCTGACTAGTAATCTATGCATCCCTCCGGATCTTTAGCTGGTGGACTGTCTGACTTGGCTATGTCACCTAGTAGGGTTGTCTCCCTCTGGGCTTTGAAGGAGACAACACTTGGATTCAAACTCTGGTTCTGCCACTTATTAGCTGTGTGACCTTGAGCAAATTACTCACATTTGCTGAGGTTCAGTTTCTCCACCCGCAACCAAACTCCTGATAATGTAGGGCATTGTGAAGATTAAATGACATGAGATGTGTAAAGTCACAGTGTACCTGGCATACAGTTTGTGCTCCATAAGTGACTGTAAATTTTTTACTTGAAAGATGGAATCTATGATTTGAACAACTTTTGCTTTCTCCATTGCATCCGGAGATAACTGGAGATAACTAATCAGCAGTGACTTGTTCTACCAGGGGAAATGCTCATCTCTGGCCCAATGTTTGTATCTTTCTTGTCCCAAATCAAGAAATATGCAACAGGTTTCATCACTCAGAAGTCTCACAAAGGGATGTCAAATTCTATTTCTGCAGTTTGGATGATAATATTTACCCTCATAGAGCTTTACAGGCCTTAGTTAGAGAAAGTAAAGCATGGCCCTGTGAAGTAGATTATTTTTTTATTCCCAACTGACAGATGAAGGGACAGAGGGACACTTGCTGTGAAGGCATCACCCCAAGGCACTCTGTGCTGTACAAAAGTAGAATAAGATGGAAAATAATTTTTTTCTACTGGGTCCAGAGGTCAGAAGAATACAAGACCAACAAACATGCTTGCTGAGTAGAAATGGGATGACTGGGGAGGCTTAGCTAATTGGTAGGAGATGGACGGAAACTCTGAAGTCCATTATTTTGAAGAACAAAAGGAAAGCTCTAGGTTCAGAACTAAAATCTGCAAGTTAATCAGTAACTTGGATTGTTAAAGTCATAACCAACAGAGAAAACTCAGCAGGCACGATCACTCACTATCAACTTAGTTTCAGAGGCTTAATGGCTCGTTGCTACTTGCAAAAATGTTTAATATCAATATATTAGCAGAAGGTGGAGGAAACAAGATGCTAACCTCCTCCTCAGTAGGCCCAGGAACCTGTTTGTGGACCTTCCAAAGCATCCTCTAAATGAAGCAATAAGAAAATTCATTCATGTATTTTATTCACTCATGTACGGCATTATTTCTAGGTAATGCCTATCTGCTGGTAAAAAGGGGAATATTGGTGCTACAAAGATCTTAAGTCTGTTTGAGAAGTAGGGATTTTTTAAAGATATTTCTACCTTCTTTCTTCAAACAGTAAAGTATTTATGGGATGAAAGGAGTCTTGTTGATAACTTGGTCTATTTAGGCTTAAAAATTACCATTTTGTTTTAACTTAGCATTCATGCTTAGCTTAGCATTTAAAGCCTTCCCACCTTCCCTTTCCAAACATATTTCCTGTTGTACCCTTCACAAACGTAACCCTGCCTCACCTCGCCCCATAACAGTTGGGGCTGCCGGCACTGGCCTTTTCCCGTCCCTCCCTGCTGGACCTCCTACAGACCGTGAAGGTTCAAGAAGAATGTACCTTCTTGGGGAATCGTCCCTGAACCCCAAACCAGAAATTGGCTCTCCTTCTGTTGAATTCCTATAGTCTTTTCTCTGCACCTCTCAAATGGCAGATGCTCTGTCTTGCTTTGGTCGCAATTGTGGAACATATTTGACCTCCCTACTTTATTAAAAGCTTCCTGGGGGGTAGGATCCTTGTCTGGCCGGCCTTTGTAGTCTCTACCATGCTTTACACACAATAGGTGCTCACTGGATATCTGTGGAAGAAGTGAGTAAACCAAGGAACAAATGAATCCATGAACGGTTCTCATGTACACCAATTAATTTTCACATCAGTAGCTGTGACCACTGAGCAGCTAGGTGATGAGTGACGCATCTGGAGCACAAAAAAGTTGACGGGCATGTTAAGGACCCACTATTTTGCTGTGAACAAGAAAAACTAAAATGGTGAAAACAAGAATAAATTTCCATGGAGCAAATGTTTGCATTCCCCACCCCCACTCCCATCACCAGCTGTTACAACTCCTGTAATTTATTGTTTACAGAGTAGCTCTTCTGTTACTGTAATTTGTTTATTTTTGCTTTACTGTTCCTTCCTTTGAAGTTTAAAGGCAGACGTGAAAACACTGAAGGGGGCATGCGGCTGTTGTGGCTGGAGCTGGGCTCCCACATTTCAGGCACTCAGGGGTGTTTGTGAAGGTCATTCCTCTTCTCTGTGCTCAGCATAGAATGAAACATTCCTGACTTCGAAGATTAATCCAGGGGCCAGCTTTCGCGGGAGAAGAGTGGGGCTATTTGTCAACTAGCTTTAAATATTTTATGGCAAATACTCTACTATAGAAAAGGGGTCCTTTTGCCATTAATTTCTCAACATAGATATACTCTTTGTTGTAGTGAGAAATATTTCCCTTTGCAGTTTAAGCCGTGTTTCTAATGCAAAGATACCTAGTCCTGTTAAAGAGAAAACACTGGCTCTTCTGGGATAACGTCAAGTGTAACTAAAGGCAGAAGCTGAGAAACAGTGCATGTCCTCCGAAGAGGTGCGCAGGCAGCCCAGGGCTGGGTGACTGGAGCAGACAGCTCAGACGCCGCAGGTAGCAGCCCAGCCTCTGAACAAAAGGAGTCCACACCTGGGGTGCAGACAAAGGAGGCCGCCTCGGCTACCCAAGTCCCAGTTCACACCGCCTGCTGCTGGCGACCCCTAGTGGCGACATGCCGCAAGCACAAGTGTTCCTGAATCTGAGATGCGGAGGGGTCCGGGGTAACACCGAGTTTCCCTGTTTGCCACTTAGCTTGGGAGGATCAGGCACACACTTATGGCACGGCTGTCAGCTCCAACCTCTTTGACTTGAGAGAGAAGGGGGGAGGAAGAGAGAGAGAGAGAGGTATTGAGAGAGAAAAAGAAAAATGAGGGCTTTTCTTTCTAAAGAAAAAAAAAATCAGAGTTCAGAAATTCAGTGATAGAGTTCAAAAACTCATTGAATATGCATTCTTCCACAGATCACCTCTGGCTTTGTTCCCTGACATTTTAGATAACAAAAATCTTTTCTACCCTCTATGTCCAAAGAGAAATCTAGGATAAACTAAACTGAAGAGAGCTCTAAGCCTACTCTGGGCAAACGTGTGCAGTGAGTTTGTTTTTCATGTCTTCTGGGGTACCTCTGGCTTTATGCTTTCACTATCGAAGTTTGGCTTTCATAAAAGTATCAGATGGATTTGTCCTCTGCTAACTTTTCACTCATTTATGCATTCACCACTTCACTCAGTGATGTTTATTGAGCACTCACTATGTGTCAGGGAGTATGCTAGGAAGGAAGTATGCTGGGAAGAAAGATAAGAGGAAAACTACATTCTTGCCCTGGGGTGTCCTACAGTATGATGCCTCTCCTCCTCCCTGGAACATTTACATTTTAGCTGGGACAAGGTTTTAAGCTACAGAAATTACCTCTAACTGGGAATTATAGGTATTATCTATGCTGGTGGCAACTTTATTTTCAGCATTTTTTTTTTTTTAAGAAAACATCCAAAATTAAGCCTTAAAGTCTGTTTCTAGATAATTGGCATTTTCTCATTCAGTTTTAGCTTGTCAGCTCAGAGAACTAAGCAGATACTGTACTCTAAATGTTCTGTGCCCTCACCTCCCAGAGAAGTTCTGGATCATTATTCTCATTTCATTCCCTGTGGCAGCTACAGATACAACAACAAAACAGAAACAAACCTTTTGTTTTGTTTTGTTTTGTTTTTTTTTTTTTTTGATGTGGACCATTTTTTTTTTTTTAATTTTATTTATTTATTTATTTATGGCTGTGTTGGGTCTTCGTTTCTGTGTGAGGGCTTTCTCCAGTTGTGGCAAGTGGGGGCCACTCTTCATCGCGGTGCGCGGGCCTCTCACTATCGTGGCCTCTCTTGTTGCAGAGCACAGGCTCCAGACGCGCAGGCTCAGTAATTGTGGCTCATGGGCCTAGTTGCTCTGCGGCATGTGGGATCTTCCCAGACCAGGGCTCGAACCCGTGTCCCCTGCATTGGCAGGCAGATTCTCAACCACTGCACCACCAGGGAAGCCCCTGTTTTGTTTTTTTTAAGGAGGGAGGGTAAGTGGGGATTGGAAGAAAGCTAACAGACACAATATCTGGGCCAATTTTCTGATGTAAGAAAACATATTTTAGCCTTTTGCAAATATTCCAGATTTGTTTGTAAAACGAGGTATGAAATGATTCTGGAAAAGTTGAATGTGTATCTATGGAATCAGACAGACCCAGATTCAATCTTAGTTTGTCATTTATTAGCTGTGAGACCTTTGGCAAGTTACTTCATCTTAGTCTCCTGATCTTTAAAATGGGGTGAACAGTACTTACTTCAGAGTCTGTGAAACCCAAATGAAACAACAGATGTAATGCAGCGTCTACCACATAGAAGCCCAGTTAGGAGTTCTGGGTGTCTATTCCTCAGAGCAAAGCACAGTGTGCTTACACCTATCTCTCCAGAGTAGTCTGGAAGAATAATGGTCTGAGGCAAAAGTAATTTTCATCTCTACCTACCACTCCTATGTTCCATCACTTGTGTGAGATTACATTAAGACAGGTGAGAGAGGCCTGGGCTTTGGAGATAAATCAGAGTTCAAATCCTGATTCTGCTACATATCGTGTGGTAACCTTGGACAAGGAGCTTAACTTTTCTTATTCTTAGGTAAAAGGCAATGATATTAGTGTACGCAACATTATTTTAGCACTCAATAATATTTATGTCCAGCTGGAGAGAGGGTGACTTTGCTAGGCGGAGGGTGTTTCAGAATCTCCAGGGAGTGGCAAGTATAATATTAAAAGGTTTACTCAAGTCCTCTCTCTCCCTCTCTCTCTCATATATACACACACACACACACACACACACCCTACACAAGATGGCAATGCCTCACATTGAGACATTTTCCCACCAGCCTCTTTGGATAAGAATCCTGGTAGAATCTGAAAGTAGGGTTCAGTGTAAGAATGTAGGCAGATTACATAAACTCTCTGTTAAATCTGGCCCCCATAAGAAAAAAGGGGAGAAAACTCATATTTGCTGATGACTACTACTGCTGCTACTTTTATCACCACTCAGTACATTCCCTGCCACTAGTGATACAGAAAAATCACCTTCCACATAATAAGCATTTATTGAGCCAGGACCACGCTGTACATATTAACCTATATTCACAACAATCCTGAAGTCAGAATCGTGAGCTCCATTTTCCATTTGGGGAAACTGAGGCCAAAACACTTACATCACATCTTAAAATGAACGACAAACCTAGTGGTACGTATCATCATCCTCACTTTACTTGGTTAAGAAAACCAAAAGTGAGAGAGGGTACATAATTTATCATGCTTACAGGCATCAATTTGAACCCAGCTTTCGCTGATTCTTTTCAGAACACATGAAAAGAAAATTTACCTTTTAGTTTTTGTCTGAAGTTTCTTTCTGCTTTTTTGATAAACATTTTCCTGTTTGAGCCTCTGCTCAGGTGAGAAATGAAGTCTTTAAAATACATTTTCTTTGCTTTAAGCACTGGTGTTTCTCTATTTGAACCTAGAAGGATACTATCATTTTCCTTGCCTAAAACACACACCTTTGCACAGGCTGGGCTCTGGACAGTTCACAGGATGAGCTTGGGATCTGACTCCAAGGGCCTGGGCAGGGACGGGCATAGTGTTGGGGATACTAAGGCATTTGCCCAAGTGAGGGGATTTCAGGGAAACACGAATGCTCCTCATCAAAAACTCCATCCTATCCAGCTTCCAGTTGCTGGAAGTCCCATAAGGAGAACTTTCACTTTTTTTTGGAAAAAAATTTTAATTGAAGTACAGTTAATTTACAATGTTGTGTTAGCTTCAGGTGAGAATTTTCACTTCTGACTTAATCAAACAGTGCTGTGAACACCTACTAGAATTCAATCACCTTTGGGGGACCTAAGACATTAAACCATAGCTATTTTCACTTGAGTGAGTTTCCCTATCCCCTAAACTGATTTTAATACCCAGGGATTTTATACCAATTTTAATTGATTTTTAACACCAATACACAGGACAGGGCTATGCAACATTTAAGATGTCTACAGATTACCTAGGAGTCTTGTTAAAATGCAGATTCAGATTCCGCAGGTATGGGGCAGACCCCAATTCTGCATTTCTAACAAGCTCCCAGGTGATGCAGATGGTGCATCAATACACCTTGAATAACAAGGGTCCTGGGGCAATGGTTTGCAACTCTGGCTGACATCAGAGTCACCTAAAAGGCTTTCAGAAATCCCAATGCCCAGCTTGCACCCCAGGACAATCAAATCGAAAATCTCTGCAGGTGGGAACCAAACATCAGTATTTTTTATAACTCCTTGGTGATTCCAATGTACTGCTAAGATTTGGAGCCACTTATGGGAAAGACGGGATTTAGAAAAGAGAACATACTGTCAAAGGAGTCAGTGGGGAATGGGGAGGGCTAATGTTGCTTTAATGATTTTTTTAGGACTGTCTCTGGTCATAAAGGAAAAAGAGAGAATCAAGTTCTTGTCAAGACCTTTTATAAGACCACATGACCCCAGCCACTGTGATGAAAGAAAACAGAACATAATCTAACATTTGGATAAAATCTTCTCAATCAACATGGGGGCAATTCTTCTTCGAATTTTAGTCCACATTATGATTTTTAAAATATACTTCTCGATGAATAAGCATCAATATGCTCTTTCCTTAGGGCCAATCCTACAAGAGCCACCAGCTGTCAGGGAGGCAGATGTTTCCCAGCAAATCCACTCTATCATTTCTCAATCAGAAAGAAGATTAGAGATGGGATTTTCAGCTCAGATGGGGTTGAAGAGTGATGTTTATGCCAGAGAAGTACTTCACACCACAGCTAGAAAAATCGCTTTGGAGAAGAAAACCCCTCAACTTCTTATGTGTTATGAATATATGAAAATGAAACCCTCAGGTTGGACATAAAGAGGCAGTAACATAGGTGAATGAACTTGACTTCCACTTCCTATGTGGCAGCAGCAGGCAGGCAAAAGGTATTTTAGCTAACTCTTTATACCCAAAGAATTTATCCTCACCCACATACACTCTCATTCCTCAGGGTTGAAACTGAAAAGGTGACAAGGTAAACCAAAATGTTTACAGCAGGTAATTCAGGTATGATGGTTAATTTCATGTGTCAACCTGACTGAGCCATGGGGTGCCCAGATATTTGGTCAAACATTATTCTGGGTGTTTCCATGAGGCTGGTTTTAGATGAAATTAACATTCAAATCAGTAGACTGAGTAAAGCAGATTGTCCTCCCTAATGTGGATGGACCCCATCTAATCAGTAGAAGGTCTGAATAAAACAAAAAGGCTGATCCTCTCCGAGTAAGAGAGAATTCTTCCCCAAAGCCTTCAGACTGGGACACCAGTTTTTTTCTTGCCTTTGTTTCCTGATTTGAAACATCAGCTCTTTCTGGGTCTTAAGCCTGTTGACCTTTGGACTAGAAATAAACCATCAGTTCTCCTAGGTCTCCAGTTTGCTCACTACAGATCTGGAACTTACCAGCCTCCATATGGAAAGGAATTGGTTTGGCCATATATATTCTATTGATTCTGTCTATCTGGAGAACCTTGACTAATAATTCATAAGGGTGGGCTTCCCCGGTGGCGCAGTGGTTGAGAATCCGCCTGCCAATGCAGGGGACACGGGTTCGATCCCTGGTCCGGGAAGATCCCACATGCCGCGGAGCAACTAAGCTCGTGTGCCACAACTACTGAGCCTGTGCTCTAGAGCCCGTGAGCCACAACTACTGAGCCCGCATGCCGCAACTACTGAAGCCCGCACGCCTAAAGCCTATGCTCCACAATGAGAAGCCACTGCAATGAGAAGCCCGTGCACTGCAACGAAGAGTAGCCCCCGCTCTCCGCAATTAGAGAAAGCCCACATGCAGCAATGAAGACCCAACGCAGACAAAAATAAAATTAAAAAATTAATAATAATAATTCATAAGGGCAATTTTTTCATCTTTTGTATTTCTCCATATTTTCATATTTTTCTAAAATGAGATTGTATAATCACTGATTTTTAAATTGTGGGCTATTAAATGAACAACCGGAAGAACCATATCCTCTTATATCACAAGTGCCTATACTTCAGAGCAATGTGGCTTCTCCAACTTTAAAACCTATGAATATTACCTGCAGAGCTGTTAAAACTGGGTCCCACCCTCAGAGATTCTGATTCAGGAGGTCTGGGCGGGGAGAAGGGGCTGAGTGTCTGCATCTCTCACAAGCTCCTGGGTGATGCTATTCCATGAACCCTGCTCTGAGTGAAGAGGTCTACCATCATTGTAATAATGATCACAGCCCCCTTCCAGGGGACTACCCTTTAATCTCCACTTCCTGTGTTTATACCACCAGTTCAGCCCTTAAAAAAATTCCACCATGATTTGCAGTTTTCTATCTGGCGCTCTCATGCGATGGGAAGATTCTGGAGGGCAGCAATGATGTTTTGCCATTTTTGCATCTCCCTTCCCCAACCCAAGAACCTTTCCTATAATAGAATTTCAAAAATGTTTGTAAAATCCAGCTGAGTGTTTATCTTTGTTCTGGTTTCCCAAGCCATTTAAAGGCGGCAGGCTGTCCTGCCTGCCACACAAAAAGGCAGGAGTAGAATTAACACAATAGGATGCTGTCTGATATTCTCTTCTGCCCTGTCCAAAGAATTTAACCTTCTATAAGCCTAGCTCCAATTCTTTTTGGGACAGTTATATCTAGAATCTTAATGTTTCATACCCTCTTGTGATGTTGAAGTCTTTTCTGTTGAACCCTAATGATCTTGGGGGACACCGAGTTCACTCAATTTATATTTCTAGACATGTAAATTTATGGAATTGTGTAGATAAAATGTTTAAATGTTGAACTGACTTTTTCAATTTTGATCCAAGTGTGTAATATTGGGTAAAAATATCCTAGGGTTATAAGTGAGTAATATTGACTGAACTTGTCAAGTAGTTGAATATGATGATCTGGCAAGACTTAGGGAGAAGTCTGAACAAAATTGCAACTTTATACATTTTCATTTCGATCTGAGTCTTCATCTCCCCATTCGGTTACATTCTGTGTGTCATAGCACAATGACTAGCTTTCTTCTCTTAATGCTGTTTGTGATCTTATTTTATTATTGTTAGACAGAACACTATAGGCTCATACAATTCTTTTAAGGCATTCAGAATAGAAATCTTCCACCACTGCTAACCTTCCTCTGCCCTCCTATTTTTCAAGCTCTATCATTACCTTCTCTTTTGCAGAGCATCCTGTCATAGCCTCAGAACAGAAGTTCAGCTTGTTTGCATACGCATTTGCATGTCTTCATTAAGAGGAAGACGGCAAAGTGATTAATGAATGTTATTTCACATTTTGCAAAAGAAATATGTCTATTTTTTTATATTCTGCATTCACATCACTGAAAGAAATAGTTATAAGTTAGCTGAACATCAAGTCATTTACAGCATTTGTTATTTAAAATGTTTTTCTTAAAAAGTAATCATGCTAACTGTAGATGTGTTAGAAGTAAAAAAGAGATCAGCAAAAGAAAAGACAAATTGTCCATAATCCCATCAGCATGAATAAGTATGTTAATACTTCTGTTGTATTTTTCTCCCTGTGGGGAT
The DNA here is from genome assembly GCF_009873245.2 of Balaenoptera musculus. Taxonomy (NCBI): domain Eukaryota; kingdom Metazoa; phylum Chordata; class Mammalia; order Artiodactyla; family Balaenopteridae; genus Balaenoptera; species Balaenoptera musculus. The sequence continues at coordinate 48,192,309 of NC_045793.1, forward strand.
TAGCAGTTTAGCAGTCTGTTCTTTGCAGTTTATGTAGGAATATGAATATACATGTGTAAAATACTTTGTTAGGATATATATCAAAAGTGGCTATCTCTTCGTATGTTGAAATTATTATGACTACTTTAATTTTCTATATTGTGTCACTTAAAATGATTATATTTTACTTTTATATTGGAATCAGTAAGAAAGCTACCTTTGTTTTGGAATAAACTTATATGAACATTCCCCATGTCATTACATAGTCTTAATTAAAATTTAAATTATTCCATGGTTTCTGCTTTTTGTGAATTATGCTGGGATAAAAATCCTTGCACATAAATCTGTAGGTGCCTTTCTGTCTACTTTCTTAGGCTTGGTTGCTGTAAGTTGAGCATGTCACTGGCAGGGCCCCCAGATGCGTGACTCTTGAGGGCACCAGACACGGTGTGTTCTATATAAATGGTGCAATTTCAAACTACAATGTGAGTTGAGTCCATTGGAGTAGAGCAATGGTTGAGTGTCGTCAAAGATGAAGGAAATGTTTAAAGCCCTTAAAAAAAACTGGCAAATTGCCTTCTGGAAAAATTGTCTCAATTTATATTCATTCCAGGACTCACCACATACATATCAAAACTGAGAATGAGAACATATTTTCATTTGAACATTTCAAATTTACTAGGAAAAAAAATGGTATCTCATTGCTGTTTTAATTTTTATCTCTTTGATTACTAGTGAGATTAAAATTTTTGCTTATGTTTATTAGTCACTTGTATTTCTTCTTTTGCAAATTGCCTATTCATGTCTTTTGCCAAAATCACAATAAGTACTAGGTTCCAGTAATTGCACTAAGAGTTGTACACGTATGATCTTACTTACTCTTCTCAATTACATTGTAAGCAGTCACTTTTAGTAACTCTGTGTTACACATTAGAACACTAAGAGGTGTGTGAAAGTTAAGGATCTTGCTCAAGGTCCCTCAGCAAGTGATAGGACTTGGATCTGAACCTAGCTCTAACTCCAGAGTCTGGGCTCTTTATCATTGCATTATAGTGCTCCTTCATTGCTATGTCAGTGTTCCTCTTACTAGTTTGTAATAACTCTTTATATAGTAATTGTAATAAAAGTTGGTTAAATTTGTAGCAAATACATTTTTCTTGGCTATTTGCCTTAGCTTGATATACTATAGATTTAAGCCTTTCTTTATATCAACTTACATGACTTCTTTGTATAACAATGATATATAATGATATTAGCCCTCTGTCACATGTTTTAAATATTTAAAATTTGATTTAGGTATTAAAATGCTTGGTGTGAAATGATATTTTCCTTTCTAAGTAAAAAAATATTAGAGGAAGAACTGACTTTGGAATATTAAGAATGGAACATGTAACCATAATATATGAATATTTGGAAATCAAATAATTTGCATCATTAATGAAGAGACATCTTAATTCTCAGTGGTGTTTCTACCACCTCTAGGGGAACATAATAAATCGGAAATATAAGACAAATAACAGATCAATCAAATGCTTAGCAATGTAAATTATTCTAATATTTTCAAAATAAGGTGGTGATTAGATAAGGTTTGTAATACCTAAGCTAATTTGCTGGAAATAATAAATATATCCTCATGTGCACTAACTCACTGAAGGTCTAGCATAAGAAAAAATAAACACAATGAACACTAAATAGTCCCAACAAATGTCTAGTTCTCAACTGTGCTTTGCATTTATATGATACAGAATAGTTATTAAGTATTTTATATTTTGTCATTTGAGAAGTGAATGCATAGTAATTATACCTGGTCCCTCTACTTAGAAAAGGCGAGTATTTATTTACATATATCACAATAATTCTATTTGACAAAGGATATATATAAACTATTGACATATTGATGTCTGCCTTATTCTTGTTGCTGAAGAAGACTTAGAATAAGTGTGAGAATTTTCCCTTCCTACCACAAGAAGTCTTTGTGTTGAGCCTGGGTTCCTGGGTCCCCTAGTGTCTGAAGGTGGTCAAACAACTCTTACATGGTAAAATTTAAGCCTGAGGTTTCTGAGCAGAACCTTCAGGAGTCCTTTCTCCATCAAGGCTGACCAAGAGGCTGAGGCTGGGTGGTGGAAAGGCACAAGTGATCTTTCCAGGGAGTGAAGCGAGCAAATTTCCCCACGACTTGGAGTGGGGGTGGCAGTTCTCAAGGATGGCAGCCCGTGCCCACCATCACCCAGTGCTCTGTGAGGGGACAGAACCTTCTTAAGGGTCCTCCCAGATGGCGGTGTGACCTAACGCAAATAAGCCTCATGCCCAGGCTTGGCAAAAAGAAAATGGAAGCGTTGCTTTCAAAGGGACCACGAGGGGTATAAGTGTGTCAGCACAGATTAGAGAATGGTTTCCTATTCCCTGACAGCACGAGACACTCCTGGATCCTCTGCAACCCTAAGGGGTCAAGAGATCACTTAACAATGACCGAGAGGGTAGAAATTCTTGTTAGCTCTGGTAGATGGGATCCCGGCCAGATTATTTGATTATTAAAAATGAAATGATGTAACCACTTTTTTACCCCAAGTTGTGGAATTAATGTCAAATGGTCATCCAACAAATAATAACTGAGCTCCTACTATATGCCAAGGCTTAGTTATGCACCATGAGAGGAGCATCAGGGCACAGCCGCAGTGACCTCCTCCCTGCATCCTGTGCCATCAAAAGGGGCTCTCTCCAGCCTTTGACCTACCCGCAATCTTTCTCAAAAGCACCCAGTGGAGACCAAGGGGAGGAGCTTGGGAGTGGGTACAAATCCCCATGTGTCTGGGGTACCCAGTTATTCTAATTGATATACTAGTGCCTATTCAGCCTTTAGGAATTCTTTTTTTTTTTTTTTTTTAATTTTTTCTTCCCCCACCCTATGGCAGCCGCCTCTTCCTCCCAGGCACTGTCAAAGGTAAAACAATCCATGTGTCCTGACTCTCTTTGAGGGGGACTTTTTACTATTTGAAATTCAGTTTCCTGGTTGCCAGTGACCTCAGCCCTCTGATGAGTTCAGGAAAACTGTGATTGATTTTGTACACCATTAAGCATTTTCCTGTTGTTAGGATGGGAGTGACACTCTCTCGCAGCTTTCCAGATCTTGAGCAGGAGCGGAATTCCCAGTGTATTCCAAACAGCACCACCTTTCACTTCCCAAGCACTCCGGTTTGGAGGATAAATTACTACGTGGCCACTGAAGGACAGGCCCAAGCTCAAAGCCAGGAGCACCTGGCAGGTGCCTTCAGGGCAATGCCAGCTGCAGGGCTCACTGCGTCTCTGGATTCCTGCTGTCTTATTTTGCTGGCCTGAGACGATTTCCCTTATTTTTGTGTAAGCTCAGACATGCATTTAAAAAGATGCTTTTAAAAAAACTATCTTACAGCATTTTAAAGTGATACATAACAGAGTCTCTTCCAGATATCGAGTAAGTCATATGGCCAGAAACAAAAGTTGAAAAAAAGTGTTTTATAATGTTAAAATTTTAATAATTTACTTTTTTTCTTATTAAGATGAATGATTCTCAAAATTGTTGATTAGAAAGCTGCATAAGTCAAAAAGCAATGGTTAATGTGAAATTAATATTTTAAAAATGAAATCCATTAATGTAAAAGATTGACTTTACTAAGCTTTTCTTAAATACTCTTAAATACTCTAAAAATTCAATTTATCTAGAGGATGTTAACATGAATAATTTAAAATTCATTTTCCAACTGCAAGAGAAAGAAAATTGATTTTGAGGATTTTCCTGAATCCAAAATGTTAGTTATTTTTAACAAAAAAATTTTTGACAAATGATGAATGGATGATTACATGATGATAGATAAATAGACAGATTCATAGATTGTTGTTATAGTATACTAATGTAAACTTTAGACAATGATCTCATCATAAGCAAAGGTGAGCCTAAGTCTAAAAGTCAGAGGATTCTTGGGTCAGAAAGTTGATCAACTAGATATAACCAATCAAATAACAGAAACCAGCTAAGATGCCTACAGCACCTATGCTACCATGACCGCAGTGGGACTAGATCCTGGAGAGAAGATAATGCTGACTTTTAATGACCTACAGTAAGAGGTTTCATTAAGGGAATGGATCATTGCGTAAATTCCCTTCATAATAAACCTAGTTACTTCTTGGGTTCCATTTAGGAGGTAACGTTATCCCAATATGTTAACATGATCCATTAGACCCTACATCTGATTTGGTTGATCTGGCTGACTAGATGGTTGTCTTCTTCCTCCTTCATTATTCCATGAGTTTTCCCCTGTGCACACTGAGTGCTCAACTGAGGAGGACAACCTTTTCAGACAGGACTGACTGTTCTTTACAGTCAAGGATATAGGAATTGGGGGCTTCCCTCCAAATCAGCTCTTAAGTTCCATTTGTAGGAACTATATGTGAAGGCATGCTTGAAAGCTTCAGTTACAATTACTTCATTCCTTTAAAATGATGGATTCGATAGTTTATTTTTGGCATTTCCCTACCCCTCTCTGGCAGGCCAAATAATGGCCTCCCAAAGATGCCCTCACTCTAATCCCTAGGACCTATGAATAATTTACCTTACACGGCCAAAGGGACTTTGTAGATGTGATTAAGGTTATAGATCATGAGATAATCTTAAAATTACCCTAGATTCTGAGTGGGTCCAATTTAATCAAATGAGGACAGTGGTCCCCCGCCGCTTCTCTACGGGGGATATGTTCTAAGACCCCCGGTGGATGCCTGAAACTGCAGATAGTACTGAACCCTATACATACTATGTTTTGTCCTAGAGATACATACCTGTGATAAAGTTTAATTTACATATTAGGCACAGTAAGAGAGTAACAGCAATAACTAATAACAAAATAGAACAATTATAACAATATATTGTAATAAAAGTTATGAAAATGTGGTGTCTCTCTCTCAAAATATCTCGTTCAAATTTAATGCCTTTTCCACCTTAACTAGGCACTTATCACGACTGTGGCCGTAACTTTTGCAGTTTGAGGTTCAACAGCAAAATTAGCACAAATTTCTTTTTCCTTCTTCTCAATTTCATAGATAGAAGATTAGTTTTTACCGTAGATCTTAGCAACCTCAGCATATAATTTTTTCTTTCCTTATTGAGAGAGTTCACCTGTAAAGGAAGCGCTTTACAGCTTCTCTTTGGCATATCCGAATTGCCAGCATCACTACTCTTGACCTTTGGGGCAATTACTAAGCAAAATAAAAGTGACTTGAACACAAGCACTGAGATACTGCAACAGTCAATCTGATAACCGCAACAGTGGATCAGATAACCTAGACAGCTACTAAGTGACTTTCAGGATATACTGGACACAGGGATGATTCAGGTCCTGGGCAGGACAGAACTGGACAGCTCGAGATTACATCATGTTACTTAGAATGGTGTGCAATTTAAAACTTATGAATTGTTTATTTCTGGAATTTTCAATTTAATATTTTTCACTGTGCATGACCTCGGGTAACAGAGCCATGAAAAGCGGAACTGCAGATAAGGGGGGACTGCTGTACTTAAAAACAAAGACTCTTTGCCAGCTGTGGTCAGAGAAATCCAATGGAAGAAGAGGCAGCAAAGATTCAAAACAAGACAGGGACCTGACCCACTGTTGATGTCTTTGAAGATGAAAGAGGCCATGAGAGAGCAAATCCAGGCAGCCTCCAAAAGCTGAGCGTGACCATGACCTAGAGCCAGCAAGGCAATGAGGACCTCAGTCCTACGAATACAACTTGTGAATTCTGCCCACACCTGCATGAGCAAGGAAACAGACTCTTCCCAGGAGCCTTAAGAAAGAATGCATCCCTGCAGACACCTTGATTTTAGCCTGGTGAGACCCATTTCAGACTTATGATCCACAGAACTATGAAATAATATATTTTATTTGTGTTCCTGGAAGCCACTAGATTTATGGTAATTTGTTACAGCAGCACTAGGAAACTAACACAGCCTCCTGTTCTCATGTCTCTCATTACCCACTTTATGCTTTACTCTGTACTGACTCTACCCAGGTATTCCAGTGCCTTCCTGGGTTCTTGTGATGGTCTAGGGAGACCCACTACCCAGGTGAACAACAGGGCTGAGCAAGGCCCATCCAAGTCCCTTATAAGTTCCATTTGGGATTGATAGGGATGCTGGGAGAGTGAGTATGTTTCTCCTCTTGAGATGACAAACCAAAACAGAGGCCATGTAAACCGGGAGATCTCATAAGGATAACTCCAAAGGCAAAAAAGGCTAAGAGATTCTGAAAGCACAGCTCAAGCACCCACATCCAGCTGTACCTGAAAGAAATAACCTCTAGACTTTTTAGTTACCTAATTAAAAAAAAAAAGAGAGAGAGAGAAGAGCCTTTTAAGTTTTACTGTGTTCCCTGCCACTACAAGAGGCCTGGTTGATAAAAGTATGGGTGTCCCTGGATTGCTCAATGAACTGATCATGATGGCCTCAGGCACAACGCATAATGCCTGGAACATAATACGCCTCAAATTACTAGTTTTATTTTTCAATCCTTCCCAAGGAAAACCTCACGCTTTAGATGTGTCCTCCCCACTCCAGTCTCCAATCTCAAACTCTTAGGACTCTAAAAGGAGACATGTAAGCCATAGAAAATCTTACTCAAGATGACAATGTTGATTAATGTGCTCATGAATTAACCTTTTTCATTGAAACTGAAACCAAGCAGGACCCTGTGGGGCTCCTGGGCACAAAGACTTTCCATGTCCCCTGTTTCTTGTTTGTAGGGAATAGACTCCAGCCTCCATAACCTTCCCTGAGTTCCAAAGGGCAGATTCGAACAGTTGCTAATCAGGGAAGGGAGGGATGCAGAGACAAGGGAGGAGCAGTCAAGAAACAATAGTGCAGCCTTGGGGCAGGGTCCTGCTTCCACCTCAAGGGATACACATAACACTATCTTTGACCTCTTCTACAGAACTAAAACCCTCAACAAATGGAGGATAAACTACTTGACGAAGTAGTCCTCATGCCAGAGAGAAGGCTACGGTTTGATAGCCTGGAGAACCAGAGAAGCTCATCAGGAGACCACCTGAGGCCCGATGAAAGGACTGCAGGCCCTGCACACACCCTGATCCTTATTAGCAACTCCACCCTTGAACTATTGCTATAAAACTCTACACCAAATCCTCCTGGGTTGGGACACACAGTTTTGAGGGGCACGAGCCTGCTGTGTCCCCCTTTGCCTGGCAAAACAATAAAGCTATTCTTTTCTACTTCACCCAAAACTCCGTCTTGGAAGGTACTTTAGCTCCCAAGAGTGTATAGCGAATTTCAGGCACTGTGATATGGATATGGAGAAAACATTTTGGACTGGGTATCCTTTCCCTGGTACCCCTTAAATTCTATGTCAAAGAATTATCACTCCATTACATCTGTACCTTAAGAACAACCAAAAACCTCTTAACTATAACTGGAAAAGGTTTTACTTAGGTTTGTTATTCTGCACTGTTTGCAGAACCTATTTGTTTTCCTGTCTATTTGTCACACTACATACCCTAGAGACAAAGGCCTTATGAGAGAAGGAACCATATTTTTATTTTCCAAATCAAGAAATGGCTACTTTTAAACAGCAACATTAGTATTCTAACTTGGTATTGGCTTGAGATTAGGCCTATCCCTTTTTGGCATGTGTTTATATTGAAAAACAAACATGCATTATTTGGAGACACACTGGTAGTTTTCTTAATTATGTCACATGCCTGGATTTGGCTGCAACAAGTTTATGCTCTGAATTATTTGTCTCTTGGCAGGTATTTAGTTTGTGGAATTTGATTAAATAGTATCTCAAGATTTTAGAGCTTGTCTTTCCTGCCCGCATGTGAATGAAATATTAAAAGTCTCTGACCTTACACTCTGTATACAGAAGACTCTTGATAAAAACCTCAGGATTGAATTGAAGAGGATTCTGGGTAAATTCATTCCCTCTGGGGTCCCACCCTACTCGCTTATTTGGGGCGTGGTGCTCTTTCTCCTGGCAAGCTCATCCTCAGGGCTCTAAACTGGCTAATGCTGTAAGTTATTCCATTACACACATATTATGTTGGATGCTATCCCCACAGAATAACCAAGCCCAATTAACAGGTTGTTCTTCTTACAGAGCTGTGAAATCCCCTGGGTGTTCCTAAGGGCTTTTTGGTTTCTGGAAGTGTGGCAGAAAGAACGGAGTGGGAAGCTTATAAGGTGCTGTCAGAGCCCGTTATTTCCTGTGAAAGAGCAGTGCATATGTAAGTAGTAACAGGGCTTTGCAATCAAGAGTCAGAACTGGGAACCAAACTGGCAGTTCATTACTTTCAGCACCTTTCAGCTTGATTGACATATGTGGTAAACAGTCATTTTCAGTAAGAGAAATGTGGGTTTGTATCCATTAGAGAAATGGATCGGCTGAGTTACAGAGCACTGTAAGTTGTTTTTGCCTGAGGTTAGATATTACAGAAAGCCAGAAGGATTCCACAGAGCTTGGGAACAAAAATACTAGAAGACATACATTTGTCACGTAATGATTGGTCTTTCTTAGAAATACTCACTAAATTTTCAAAAGCCAGTATAAAGTGGGGATAGGTTACAAGTTACTTAAATGAGCCATCCGATGAACAACTGGAGAAAATATGAACTATGTGGGGAGCAGGGGAACTAACATTCACAGCATCCAAATTAATTTAAAGGAAGGGCAAACCTCTGGGATCAAATAGAACAAATGTTTTATTAAGGATGCAGATAAAAGAAACACTGGCATGAAGGAAAGTGTGATCATTAATTTTATGCATCAATTTGAGTGGACCATTGGATGCCTAGATTACACATTGCTTCTGGCTATGTCTGTGAGGTGTTTCCAAATGAGATTAGCGTTTGAACTGGTAGGCTCGGGTCTGAATAGAACAAAAGGTGGAGCAGGAGGAATTTGCCCCTTTTTTCCTGCCTCACTGCTTGAACTAGAGCGCCTCATCTCATCTCCTGCCGTTGGACTGGGATTTACGTCATTGGCTTCCCTAGTTCCCAGGCCTTTGGACTCGACTGAATTATACCACCAGCTTTCCTGGATCTCCAACTTGCAGAGGGTAGCTTGTGGGGCTTCTCAGCCTCCATGACTGTATGATCCAATTCCTCATAATAAATCTCTCTCCTCTCTCTCTCTCTATCTATATCTATATCCTATTGGTTCTGTTTCTCCGGAGAACCCTAATACAGAAGGCATATTAAAATCTTGCGTTTGAAGATTTGTTGTTCCCTAGAGTTGCTCTGGTAGTGAAGATTGGAAAAAAATGTCAGATATTAAAACAAAGGAAAAGTTTCATTAGTATCACCAGCAATCAACTGCTAAACATAAAGTGGCCAAGAAAGCACATTAGAAGCAGGTTCAAGAGTTCAGGGAAGCCTCTCTACTCTGTGAGATTCCTTGAGCACAACTCTAGACCATGGGCTTCAGCTGGAAGTCTGGAAGCACCAGGTTAATCAAGAAGGTCAAATATAAGGATCAAAGGGATGCACAATTCTTATCCCTGCCAGATAACCATGGAATAAGGGCAAGCAGAGCTATAGGCATGCCAACTGCGCAAGCAGCGGTCAGAGGGAAGGGAGGGGCACTTCTGGATCAAATGTATTAAGCAAGCCCCAAGGAAAAGAGACAGCGCTGCAATGACAGCCCTGCAAAGGACGCGAACTGGTAGAAACCAAAGGAGAAAAAGCAGGAAAAGGCAGTGATCCTGTGTTGGTCTTTTCAGTTACTCTTTGATATATTGTCAGCTACTTAATCTGCTCTTCCTCCTTTTTTAAGTGAAAGATAATATAAAAGCAATAAAACCATTGTATTTATTTTTTAATTAACAGAAAATCATTAAATTTAGACATTTATAAAAAAATATAGGACAGAAATCACTAACGGAGTGTTTCTTAAAATAACTATTAAAAACATTATTTTAGAGAGATATGCAAACGGAATTGTTAAACTCTGAAAGACAAAGTACACTGTACACAAATAATTGAGAAGAAGCAACTTGATTAGATGATAGAGTTGAAGGGATTAAATGACAGAATGCTCCTTCCAGATTCTTGTAGAATGGTAATATCAGTATAGTGCCTTTATCCACAGTAGGACCACATATTTTAAGTACCTTTAAAAAACAACAGTGCTGAACATACAATGCATAGACTACCTAGAATAGGTGTGAAAAAAAGAAAACTGAAATGAGTAGAACACGGAAAAATCCCACATTTTGTTCCATGTGAGATAAATTTCTTCTTATACTCATTAGAACTATCTATGGAAATCAAGCCATAACTTGAGTTCATTTTCCTCACGATATCCTAACAATTACCAGGATGTCCACTTTCACCAAATATAATTTATTCTATATTTAATTATGAATCACATTGGGCTGGGCATTATTTCAAACAAGGCAAATAGGAACAATTCACATATTTTAGAAACTTATAGGTTAAAATGGACAGTGGTAAACACACACACGTGTAAAAAACATATGAGCATAAAACACACCTACTAGTAAATATCTAAGCAACATGAGTATATACTAAACTTAATTATTTCTAGTGCTTTTAGCCCAATATAATTGAAAGGATGGCTAAAGCCACCTGGTTGGCTGAAACACAAATGCTCCTCAGAAGCCTACAGCTTCGGTTTGAGGGGAAGGGGAAAAAGCCTTTGGCCTGTGCAGGGTGGGAGATGGGAACAGAGTTTACACAAAGCTGAGTCTACAAATAGCAAAGAGATCTTCTCTTCAGACATACACAGATGAAATTATGTGAGGACTGGAATTTTCTTCAGAATAATCCACCAGTGAGGGGAATGAGTAGGGATTACTGATGAAACAAGAATGGCCATGAGTCAATAACTGCTGAACCTGGGTTATGGCTCCATGAGGGTTTATTATACTATTTTCTCTACTTTTGTATATGTTTGAAATTTTCTAAAATGAAAAGCTATTTTTTTAAAGAACCACAGGATTAAAAGAAAAACCATAAATTATAGAAAGAAACTTGAAACAAAACCGACAAAAGAATCCAAAATGTTTTAAGAACTCCTATAAATCAATAAAACAAAGACAAAGAAATCAACTGAAAAATGGAAAAGCCATCAATGAGCATTCTATGAAGGGACAAAAAATGGCCAGCAAAATATCAAAAGATGTTTGGTCTCATTAAGTAAGCAGGAAAATGCAAATTAAAACCACAATGAGATATTTCCTACATCATGATAGACTAGGTTATATTGTTGCTGCCAACACCCAAGAATCTTATACTAACAAAATTTTATGTCACACACTAACTAGCCATTGTAGGTCAGTTGGGAGGCTCTATTCATCATAGTCACTCATGTTCCCAAGGTCATACAGCAGTCACTTCCTGAATGTTGTAGGTCTCCTTTCCAGAGGGAAGAGAGTCAGGGAGGTATTTGCATCAGCAATTAATTGCTCCAGCCTGGAAGCAGCACACATCTTTTCATAACTCATTAGTCAGTACAAGTCACATGAACTCACCCAACCACAAGGGGTCAGGAAGTGTAATTCCTCCTTCTTTATGCTTGGAAAGGGGGATAACTGGAAATGTGGTTATAACAGCACTATTGGTAAGCAAATAAAAATCAAACTGGAAATAGCTTTCACATGCAGAAACAGCAAAATAGATAATTTTGGGAATACTTATTTATGAGATACCATTCAGTATAGAAAATGAATGAACAAAAGATATACACTTTTATTCAGTTCAATTTCAAAAACATCATATTGAGTGAAAAATATATGTCAAGAACTGTGGTGTTTTGGGAAAGGCTTAAAATAATCAAAAATAATATATTGTTTTAGGAATATAAATAAGTATGTAAATAAATAAATACATCTTAGTGAAGCACACAATTCAACATAGATGTCACCTCTGAGTGGACTGAGGGAGGGGTGTGATCAGGGAGGGACTGATAAGGTGGTGGTAATATTTTTTTTGGAACAATAAGCTTATTATTATTTTAATAATGGAGCTTTAAACATGTGTTTATTTTATTAGTATTCTTTAACTTGTATGTATACATTATATACACTCTTGTTTATTTGTGCACACACACACACAAAAATAACAGTGAAATACTTCTCATATTGTGGAGAAAAACCAATCAATAGGAACAAAACAAAATGGCACAAATGGTAGAATTAGTAGTCAAGTTTAAGAAGGTAAGAGGAAAGCATGAACACAATGAAGAGAAAAATTAAAAATATTTAAAAAACCCCAAATCAAATTTCTAGAGATGAAAAATTAATAAGTGATATAAAAAATCCACCGAATGGGATTAACGAATTAGACACAACAGAAAAAAAGCTTAGTGCACTTGAAGACACAGAAACTGCAAAAAATGAAACACACACAAAAAAAGACAGGACAAAAATGAACAGGGCATCAGTGATTTATACATTAACACCAACTGGCCTAATAAATGTATAATTGGAGTCACAGGGGGATCATGGGAAGGGGAGACAGAAAAATATTTTAACAAAAAATGCCTGAAATTTGTCCCAATATGAAGAAAACTATAAATATATAGGTTCAGGAAGTTCAATGAACTTTTTAAACTGATAAAATCTACAACATAGCACATCATAATCAATTGCTGAAAACCAGTAAAAAAGAATCTTAAAAGGAGCTGGGTTGGGGAAGGGAAAGGGAGACACATTTTACATACAGAGGAATAAAGATGAGAATTACAGTAGATTTCTCTTCAAAAAAAAAAAGCAAACCAGAAGACTGGAGTAAACTCTTTAAAGTATTTGGGAAAAAATACTGTTAACTTAGAATTCTTTACCCAGTAAAAATATCTTTCAAAAATGGAGAATAAAGATTTTTTGATAGATGCAAAAGCTAAGGACATACTTCACTAGCAGTTCAGCACTACCAGAAACACTGGAAAAAAGTCCTTTAGGAGAAGCATGTTACAAAATGGAAACTAAAAAATACACTTCTAATCAACCCATGGGTCAAAGAGGAAGTCACATGAGAAATTAGAAAGTATCTTGAACTCAATGCAAATGAAACAAGATATATCAAAATTTGTGTTATGTTGCTAAAGTAGTATTGTAAAGGAAAATCACTCCTGTTTCTTCTCTACTTTCCTACAACATTCTGCTCTTAATATACTTCACTTCTGGTCACAAATATGTAGCAGTTTTTTCCCCACACCAAGCAACTCTCAGCATCAGCTGGGTGCCCTATAATTTAACTCAATTCTACCACCATCTACCTGGAGATAGCGTCAAATCCTACAGGTTACTGGCTCAGTTCCACAGACTGTCCCCACTTTAGACACCAATTTCAAGTCCAGGTTGTCACCTGTGCTTCTGACATATCAGCTATAAGTTGGAGGTTCCCATGACTCCCACCTAGGGTTTGATAATTTGCTAGAGCATCTCAAAGAACTCAAGAAAACAGTTTACTTACTAGATTACAGGTCGACTACAAAGGATATAACTCAGAAACAGCCCTATGGAAGAGATGCATAGGGCAAGGTATGGGGAAGGGGTGTGGAGCTTCCATGCCCTCTCCAGACCTGCCCCCTCTCAGGACCCCCATGAGTTCACCCACCTGGAAGCTCTCTGAACCTCACACTTTAGGGATTTTTATGAAGGCTTCACAACCTAAACATGATTGATTAAATCACTGGCCATTAGTGATTCAGTCAGTCCCCAACCCCTCTCCCCTCCCTGGAGGTCAGGAGATGGGGCTGAAAGTTCAACCCTCTAGTCACAGGGTTTATTCCCTTGGCAAAAGCCCCCACCTTTAGGGGCTCTCTATAATCACCTCATTAATGTAAACTCAGGTGTGACTGAAAAAGATTTGTTCTAAATAACAAAAGACACTTTCATCACTCTTATCACTTAGGAAATTCCAGAAGTTTTAGAAGCTCTTTCCAGGAATGGAGACAAAGACCAAATACATATTTCTAATTACAAACCACAATATCACAAATGTTTAGAGAGAGATTTATAGCATTAAATCCTTACATTAGAAAAAATCTCTCATCTGTGACCTAAGCTTCCACCTTAAGGAACTAGAGAAAAAACAAATTAAACTCAAATTAAGGAGAGGAAAGGAAACAATATAGATAATAGTGAAAACAAAAGATAGAAAATTAAGTAGGAAATAAACAAAATATAGAGAATGTCATTAGAATTAAATGCTGGTTATTTGAGACCAATAAGAGCGATCAACCTTTAGCTAGATTGATAAGAAAAAAGAGACGATGTAAATTACCAATTATGGTGATGAGGGAGGATACCACTACAGATGTTGTAGACACTAAAAGAGAATATTATGAACAACCTTGTGCCAATATATTTGTCAACTTAGATGAAACAGGTAAACTCTTTGAAAGAAACAATCTCCCAAAGATCACTCAAGAAGAAACAGGTAATCTGAAAAGCTCTGTCTTAGTCTGCTCAGGCTGCCATAACAAAATACCATAGACTGGGTGGTTTAACCAACTGAAATTTATTTTCACACAGTTCTGGTGACTGGAAGTGCAAGATCAAGGTGCCAGCAGGGTCAGTGTCTGGTGAGAACTCTCTCCTTGAGGTGCAGACGGTCACTTCCTCACTGTGTCCTCACACAGCAAACAGAGATCTCGCTCTCTTCCTCTTCTCATAAGGACACAGTCCTATCAGATTAGGGCCCCACCTTTATGACCTCATTTAACCTCCTAAAAGACCCTATTGGGGTTACGTTGGGGGTTAGGGCTTCGACATATGAATTCTGGGGGACACAGTTCAGTCCATAGCATTCTGCCACTGGCTGCCTAAAATTCATGTCCTTATCACATACAAAATACATTCATTCCATCCCAACAGCCCCAAAAGTCTTAACTCATTCCAGCATCAACTCTAAAATTTTTATTTCTCTAGGATAAATGCCTAAGTGCTATTGCTGAGTTGTGTGGTAAACATATGTTTAATAAGAAACTGCCAGATTCCCAGGGTGGCTGTATCATTTTACATTTCTATCAGCAATGTCTGAGAGATCCAATTTCCCAGCATCCATGCCAACATTTGTTATTATATTTTTTATTTTAGACATTCTAATAGATGTGTATTGATACACATCTTTAGGAGTTTAATTTGTATTTCCCTAACGGCTAGCGGTGTTGAACAACTTTCATGTGCTTATTTGCCAACCATATATCTTTGGTGAAATATCTATTCAACACTTTTACCTATTTTATAAATAATTTTTTATTTTCTCACTGTTGAGTTCAGAGAGTTCTTATATATTCTACATATGAATCCTTTATAAGATACGTAATTTGTAAATTTTTTCTCCCAGTCAGTGCCTTGTCTTTTCAACCTCTTAACAGGGTCTTTCTCTGAGCAAAAGTTTTTAATTTTCAATTATCAATTTTTTAATTTAAATTGAATTAAATTAAAAGTTGGGTAAAAAGACCAGTCTCACTATGCAATTTTCAGGTACCCACATGGAGCCTGTGGCTAACTAGTAAATAACACAGTTTAGAGGATGGGTAGAATTTGGATGGGCATCCTTCCAGGTGAGGGACCAATATAAACAGGACCAGAAGCATGAATAGGTAAGGAAAGTTACAGGCAAATAGACAGATCCAACTGGGTAAAGAGTGAGATTCAGGACAAGCAGAGATGCTCCTGCTGGAAAGGTCAATTGGGTCTAGATTGTGAAAGATGCTGAACACTAAGAAGAGGGTGGAAGCCTTATCTGGCAGGCTCTACAGAGTCCTTGGGATTTTCTAAACAGGAGAAAGATGTTATTGCAGGCAGTGTTTTAGGAAGATTCATTGGCAGCAGTGTTCAAAGAGGACTGGAAATGTTGCAACCATGCTCTCTTCTCCTTCCTCCTGTTTCCCTCGCCAAACTCTCAGCCATGAGAGCCTGGTCTGGGATAATGTTGAAAACATTAAAGTTTTTCCCCTAATCTTGAGCACCTTACCCTATCTTGTTATTAAGGTACAAAGAAGGGGCCTAAGATAATATCTCGTAAGAAGTGAGACAGCTTATAGGTATTATTGTACAGAAAATAAATTAACAGAATCAAGTTTTTATAAAAGAAGGTTGAGAAAATAAAGTTAACAAAAGTAAGAAAAACTCAATGATAGAGGAGAAGTTCAAGAAAGTAAAATCTTTTCTTAATATTATTATGCCAAGGTTGACAGATATTTTTAGACAAAAATAGTCTATAATTTTTCACATTGATCAAAAATAGAAAAGACTACAGATTTGATATCAGTGATTAAGAGATATCAATGATTAAGAGATACGTGAACGTGATCAGTAAGTCAGGAGATAGAGTGGTCTCAGACTGGACTTGGCTTAACAATCTCATTAAGAGCCCAGGCACCTTCAGTCCTTCCTCTCTGCCATCTTTAGTGCACATGTGATGGTTTTCCTCATGGTCACAAGATGGCTGTCACAGCACCAGGTATCACATTCTCACATGACACCACCCAAATTAGGAATCAAGACTTTGGGATTTGGAGTGGGGATTGCTGAACTTCCCCTATCTTTTAACAGGGAGGAAAATCTATCCCAAGCCTTCCATTAGAATTCACATTACAATTCACTGACCAGGACTGGGTTACATGACCACTTGTAGAACAGTCACTGGCAAAGGGGAAAGGGATTGCCATGATTGACTGAGGTCAAACATGACTCAACTCCTAGCACATTGTTGCCCTGCCCAAACTAAATTGAGACAGCAAACAGGAAGGGGAATGACTGATGGATAAGCAAGTAACCTTGTCTGCCCCAGAGAAGTACAAAAGAATTGACCGGAGGAGTATCAGGGAGTTAGAGAAGCTTTATGGGACACTAGTCTAATAAATTCCAGAATATACTACATATGTTTCCTGTCACCATTGAATGTCTGGCACCAACTGCGCATATTGTAGGTGCTCAATACACATTTTAGGTTAATGTAGAATGTAGAAGGTGGCAAACTGAGTAGGATTTAAACATGTAGAAATATTTATGAGGGCTGAAAAATCACACTGATATTAAGAAAGTAGGCTATCTTTATCAGAGAGCCAAAACCCACAGTGTTTTTCAGGAGGGCAAGGTAATAATGAAGCCTGGCTCTTCACCATGACTGGGTGTTGAGGGACAGGGCATGTCCAGGCAGAGGACGGTGACCACCAATGGGAAGAAGAAAAAGGTGGGCACCTTTGACAGCCCAAAGAATGCCATTTGAGGAGAAAGCATTAGTTCCTTCTGCAAATACTTATTGAGACCATGTTATATATCAGGCACTGTTCTAAGTACTTGCAATACATTAGCGAACAAAAACAACGAAACACTTCCTACTCCCATGAGCTTATTATATTCTAGCATAATAATGAGTAAATTACAGCCTGCAAAGTGAATTAAGTTAGCAAGTGATTAAGTGCTATGGAAAATAAATAGAACAGGGTCAAAGGGGTCAGTAATCCTGGGGTGGGCGCTGTGGGAGGGGTTAAACAGGGTGGTCAGGGACATCTCACTGAGAAGGTGACAACTGAGCAAACTTGCCAAGGAGGTCAAGGAGGGCCAAGAGGACTTGTGGGAAGGCTGTGTCTAATATCAGGCATCCCATTTCCCCGCTCTACAGAGGGACTTTATTATTGGCACTTGCCCTTGCCTCCAGCCCTCTAGAAACATGGGCCTTCCAAACCTTCCCTGAGAGATCTCACTGTATCAGGGAAGTGAGCCACTGCTTCTCCTTGAAACAAAGTTGAGGACCTCTGTATGCCCATTTCGATTTTTGGCACTGATGTGGATTTCATATTTCTTTGCCATTTCACATTTAACACCAAAATATAGTGCTTGTGTTTAAGTCATTAAGGACGAATTGCCTTAATTTTATTGTTGCTTGTTATTATCACATTAATATACTTTTCCAGTTAATGTTTATTTGTGAGAACTGTAACCTGGACAGTGTCATGGGAATGATTAGTCCTTGACAGGTAAGCTGAATCAATGCATTGGATTTAAGATTTGGATAAATTATAAATTCTACAAAAATTTAGAGAACATTTATGAAGTCATCATGATTCTACCCTGATGTTCTCTAAGTGAGACTTTCCAGTTAAGTAGAAAAGGAGATCAGTCTTGTTTTGGAGTGTGCTACACTTTCCATTTCTGTCACTGGTTTGTGTGACTTTAGGTAAACTCAATGGGCCTCAGTGTCCTTTTCTGTAAAATAAAGGGCTGAACTGGCTGATCTGTGTGATCCCTTCCAGCTCCCAGATCCTTTGACTCTAAATAATTAGTTTCAACAAGCCATGCACAGATTCCACTTTCTGCTTCTTTAAAGGAGACATTTGTTTTGGCCAAAACTGCATTTTCAAAAGAGTCGAATTCATAATTTTCAATTACCTAGCTTTCCAAACTACTTTAGGTAGTGATCACTAGCAGTTTGTTTATACAAAATACAGATTAAATGCATATCACGACACCATGGAACTCAGGATCAATTCAGTGATAGTACATGATATGTTACAAAATAAAACACATTGTAAATGCTCTACCTTTTAAAAAGAATAGGTTTTTTATTTCTTCTGAGGCAACCATCAACCCAGAGAGTTTTCAAATTCCACCATCCAAAGCACATGGGTCTAGAGAAATTCACCCTACCTTCAGGACTAGTGGGCTCTGTGATTTCAGGATGTTGTAGGGATTTGGGGGTTAACTCTGAGTCTTCCTCAAACAGCTGTGGATTTTGGAAAAACCATTTAACCTCTTCTGTGCTCAGTTTCCTTGTCCGCAAATTGAGGGAGCTGAAGAGGATGATGCCCTAGGTCCAACTCAGGTCTAAATTCTGTGATTCTTAGATAAATCACACTCCTGCTTACAGGAGTCTGCAGTAGCCTCTCCTCACCTGCTCTGGAAGGCCTTCTTCCTCCCTGCAACCCAGAAGGCACACGAGGCTCAAAAAGACTAAAGAGCCATCTAATGACTGAATAGGCTTTAATTTGGGCAGCTAGGTTTTAATTTCCTCTTATAGCACATTCCTTGGGGGTAAAGGGTACTTTCCAGTGGAATAATAACTGCATAGGTTATTTCGATTGCTGGAGGATGTCTCATTTGGAACAAAGGAATGTTTATACTTAAGAGTTTAAATCTGCTGGAAAATGAAAAGTACCTCTCTAAGAGTTAAGCATCTGTAAATATTTAAGACAGGATGAAACCACAAATACTACTTCTAACAATCTCTCTTAAATTCGAGTAGAAGCCAAAAGGAACCAGCAAAATCCCAGGGAACACTTTGATGTTAAACTGTTAACTCCCGCAACTAAGATCCAATGAAGCCAAATAAATAAATATTTAAAAAGTTAACTCAAATCATGTCTAACTCATTATAACAGAGAGTTGGGGGAAATGCATAAATTGTCCCTACAAATACACAGTCAACTCCACACATGAGAAAACGGATCATGCAGAGGATGCCGAAGAGTCACTTTTCCTCTCTGATAAACTTTGATAGTAATGCAATCACATAAAGACCAGGCTACACAGTAAATAAAGTCAGTCTTTCTGCCTGAATTTTCATGATTTAGCCACCCCCACCCCTACATACCTGCATCATAGCTTTACACATTACTCTGGTTTTCTATGACTATGGACCAGACATCATGTTAGATGTTTCATTCCCATCATGGTATTTAATCTCCTCAACAACCCATAAATGTAGCAATTGTTTGCTCTATTACAAGATGGTGGAAACTGAGGTCCCAAGGGGTTATGCGTATGCTGTAAACTGCTTTTCCTTCAAATTCCAAAGAACATTAAGGAAGACATTCCTTGATTATAGTCATTCATTCATTCATTCATTCAGAGACTCACTCTATTTCTAACATACCCTACTCTAAGGAAAGCATCCTCTAAACCCAGCCCACTTCCCTTTCCTTATTCAGTTTTCAGTGAAGATGGGAACTCAGAGAAATGATTAGTTCAGTTGCATCTTTGCCTCCATTACCTGATTACCCCTCTATCTTGCCCTTTCCGGGATAAATTATAAAATTTCCTTTCTGCTTCTCTTTGGAACCATTTTTCAAAAGATATCTTCTAAGAGCAGAATTGCAAACAAGAAAGAGTAGTTTAGGAGAGAAGAGTAAAACAAAAAGATTACCATAGCGTTTTTCCATTAGCACCATGACATTTCTAATAATCTACAGAGAAGGATTTTTTTTCTAGCATCCTCCTAAGTGCCTCTTGAAAACCTCTGTGACATACACGATAGCTACTGACTAATTTGTTCTGGCAGAAAAATGAGTTCAGTATTACTGAAAATATGTTTCCTATCACCAGATCTTATTCAGGTCATTGAGTGGCTTTTCACTGGTAGAAGGGAGTAGAATTTACCTTTAATGAAACATTACTGAGAAGAGAGAGAAAAATAACATTTTGACCCACTCCAACATTAGCAAAATGCAAATCACAGTCAATTTTCTCGGAGGCGATATTTCAACAGTTTGCATTTCTGTGGTTGTGCATCAATCGGAAATTTTTTAAAGCAAGGTGAATGAAGGGTGCATGAAACAGACTGTGAATAAACAACTGTGAAAAACTAACTTTAAGTAGCTTTCAGCTTAGTGACTGAGACAATGCCATTTCTCTAGAGAAGTTCTAAATATAGAGGAATAGTGGATAGCAGTTTACCACAAGCTATGTAGCTGCCTCAACCAGCAGGGGCTGGGCATTGACTGGGGTAGGATTGTATAGTTCCCACAGCAATTTCAGAGATTGATTAAGGATGTACTAGCGACAGGTTCCAATGGGTGTGCCAGGGGAGGGGGAGGGATGTCACATCTCATTCTTTTTTTTTTTTTTTTTCTTCCTGTGCAGAGGTATGGGTAGCTGCAATATAAACTGCAGATGTGGATCATTAGGATGTTAAGTGGAAGAAAAGAGAGCTCTTCATTCTTCTTCTTTTGGAAATAAAGAGGGATAAAATTCAGCAGTCATTTCCCTACAATTTGTCAGCACAGCTAGGATACTGGCTTCCTTTCCAAAAGTGAGATTACTTCCTGCTGACACCAAGAGGGAGCAGAATGGACAAATGCATGAAAAAGAAAATTAAGCTCGAAGGGTAGCTTTTGTTTTGATGTTTGCTAGACATTTTTTCTTGTGTTAAAATTAGATCTATTGGTGACTGGCACCCATAGGATTTTAACGTTGAGAACGCACAGCAGCGTTCTCTACACAGATCCCCAAATGCAGAAAACAAGTGTCAGTTTTGATAAAGAATTACGACTTCTTGGACTTTGTCTTTAGCTATGCAGAACCGAAAAATCTCAACATTTAGCATAATGCCATGGATAAACTATGCCAGAGAGTAATAGTCACTTCTATACTAATAAAAAGCTCCCTGGACAAAATCACACCAATAAATGCATATTTAATTAGAGTTTATAGACAGAGAAAAAATTCAAAGGTTCTCTCATAGATGACCTTTATAAGAGATGTCTTACTCTCAGATGCCTCAGGGCAAAATTTCCACCCAAATGAAATAAAACGAGATGTGGCTGGTTATTTAACAAGATCACTGTCATTATATAGAATTTAACTTTTTTTTTCAGAGTTAGAGCTTTATACATATTTTGGAGGTGGTTTGGTGATACAGTGGCTTAGATTTATAATTTTCTAATTAAAATCATATCAATTTTAGAGAAGTAAAAAGCTTAAAGCTTAACCCACTGCATTTAATCATTGAGATTTGTTTTGACATTTTTAGAAATGGAACCTAATACAGAGATGTGATTACTTCGCAACAGATTTGCAAGGAAGGTGACATGCCGCATGAAAATTTACAAATAGAGGGAAAATGGACTAGTCTGGTAGGGGAAGGGAAGATAAAAAAGATCGTGATGTCAAAAAATTCAAAGTACATGCATGATTTTCAAAGCGCCTCTCTCTGAAGTCTAGGATAACCCTGTATCTAAACTTTCTTCCATTTTATCATGTTTCACTGCTCTACCCCTGGCCCTCTTTACATTTGAGAGGAAAAAACAAGGTTGAATGTAAAAGTAAGTTTGCTAAACCAACAGCCAAAGGGTGAATGCTTGATCCACTCTGTAGGAGTATGTGGCTTTCAATGGACCCGTCAGCTCATGGCGTATTGCCCAGCACTCAGACCCTGACAGGATGCCCTAATACTGTCTCAACACAAACAGAGGGTATTTAAGAAGTGTCCTCTCCAGCTGCTCTGTACCCTATAAGAAATCCACCACAAAGATGAGATTTGTCAACTGGCCCCCTCCAGCCAGACTAACTTCCTGGTCCCAGATGAGGGAGGACTGTCCACTGGTGACCTTGCAAAAGGGACAGGATTTAGAAACAGGGAAGCAGAGCAGGTGATGTGAATAATCCAATTATTTATTTTAAGCTTCAGAATGGAGGCCACTAGACATAGATGTAAAAAGGATGGGGGTTTTAGTATCAGATAGGCCTCAATTTGAATCTTGATGCCGACACTTAGTAGCTCTTTGACCTTGGACAAATTTGTTGAACATCTCTGTTCTTCAGTTACTTCTGTTATAGAATGGAGACTATGATACCTACCTTTTAGGGTTAGGGTGAGGTCTAAATGAGATAATGTGTGTGATACACTTAGCATGGCTTTTGGCTAAGGGCCAAAAGGGCTTAATAGCTTTTGTTTTTTTAGGGCTCAGTGCCTTTTTTGCTTTTAGAGCTCAATACCTTTTTCAAGGACCAGAGGGTCCTTGTCTTCCCCTCTAACTTTGAAAAGAGATTTATTTTTTTGATAATTGCTTTTTTTATTTAGGCCGTTAAAATGTATTTGTTTTCTCTGAAATGGTGTCAACCAAGTTTAGACAATAATAAGAGTACTTTATATATTGGTCAGACGTGCACTGTTTTGTCTCACCTGGAGTATAAGAAATGTCCTATCTTTTTATATTGTTGAAAAAATCCAGTTTGAGCTCACCCTTGCTGAATTTGGAGAGAAGTCCAAAAACGATTGGTTTAAAGGGATAAGGAGAAGGGATGGGGAATCTCCCTTCTCCCTTCTCCCATTTAGATCCTAGAACATGCTAGTAGCTATTCCTCATTTATACAAGGGAAGGGGCCTGATCTTCGGGATTCACAATCTTTCCGGTCCTACTGCTCTGTCACTTACTCCGTGCAGCTCTGACTGTTGCTCCTTATCTGTCGGCACCCTGCCCCAGGTAGATTACAGACATGCCCCCATGGCAGCCCTCACCACAGAACACAGTCACATTCTCAGAGGCTCCCAGCACTACTTGCTGGGTTGAGCCCCTACTGGCACCCATGCTGCCAGATCATATGGCTACAGAGGTTCTGTAACCATGAAACCCACTACCCTGGTATAATAGTCAGAGTAAACCAGGTTATGATAGTCCCAAATATTAGTAACCCAACTCACCAAAGGTTCATTTCTTTCCAAGCCTAAAGTACAAACGGAGCCCCAAGTACCATATGTCTAAGTATTTAAAAGTTATAAACCAAGGTCACAAACAAAATACGTTCTACACTCTTGTATGGCTGTTAGCATAACCAATACCATCTTGGGCCTGTTCAGCTCCTCCTGTCCTTCCACTGAAACTACCTAGGACTGTAATGTGTAGTAAATCTCTTCTCTATTGTCAAGGGCTTTATAGTTAATAGATATTGTTTAATGTTCATTAGTTCTGGGTGGCCTCTGTGCTCTGTTAGTCTCCAAACAATGATACTGACGCATTTCTCGCACCCACAAGACCAGTTACCCATCGTAAGTCAGATACGATTGCGACTTAGGAATACACTCCTTGTCTCTGAGCACATACCCCCATATCCTAGTTTAACTATAAAAACGTCCCAAAGGCCCCTCAGCGGAGCAGAGAATTACAGTACAAACAGGGGTATCGCCGTTTACCCAATTCCACTCTGTATGTAATTTATCCAACAATAAACTGATCCATTGATTATATGCAACTGCCTACCTCATTTTTCAGTCTCAGGATACCTTCTTAGTTCAGTGGTGGGCACTCTTCATTCTCTCCGTCTTCCAACACTTCTTACCTTGAAAAATATGCCTTTATAACAACCTGGAAAATGAGATTTGAATTTAGAATTCCGAGACTCCTTCCTTAACGTTATATGTTAGAACATGGTAGTATAGGGCAAGATAGCCTTTTAGCCTGTCCTGCTCCTTGACACCCTATGCTATACATACAAGATCTGTAAGCATGCTCCTTGGACACCCCCCAAGGGGAGCCGGAATCCAAAAAAGATTAGCATGCAGGCTCTGGAATCAGACTTGTAGACATTTGGGCAAGGAATTCTCAGGGCCCTGTTATCCAAACCATGGAGGCGAATCTGCAAATATGGAATCCACAAAGAATGAATAGTGACTGTGTTTTGTTTTGTTTGCTTGTTTTTGTCAAGAATTTCCTGAGAGAAATGAACAACTGGGTACACAGAAAGAGGAAAAGTGGGGTTATTAACTCTCCTGACCATTCTGGTTGCAAAGAAGCCCAGATTTTTAAGAATCTAGTGTTGAGTTCTTCTGAGAAGAGGAAGGGATCATTCCTTTTCTATTCTTTTTGCTGACAGATCTCTGTGTGGGGTGGAAGAGGACCAATTAAGCACTGGCAGTTTATATCACATTGGTGATCACTGTGCCATCCACGACATGCCCTGCACAATTAGCCCAGGGCATTCTTGTTCCTCAGCTCACTTAGCTATCCATCACCACTCTCTGGGGTGAGGACGGTAGTAAAGGTGGATGGAGTAGATGAGTTGTTACAACATCCACTTTCAGACGAGGAAACCAGAGTTGAGAGACAGGCTGTAGCCAGTGACAGAGACTAGAGAAGGAAGAGACCTTGGAACTGGTCTTCTAGTGCATCCTCTCTTCCCAACTGTTGTGTGCTCCGAGAGTATAGCCATCTTAAATTCAAGGGAGAATCTTTTAAACCCATAGAAGTCAACCAAGCAGGAGGTTCTGAGCAGTTTAGCCTGAACCACCCTATATAAAAAACAACATGATGTTTCATGTCATTGACTGAGCATTCGTGCCGAGGACCACCCTTCACCTATTTCATTTGTATCCCTTTATTTGGTAATATTACTTAGTTCTTGAAGTTCTTGGAAGCCCTCAAGAGGTTACAGAACCAGAAAAATAGAGAATCCCTTTTCTAGGCCAAGTCTTCTTTGCATCATGCAATTAATCACAGGCACAATATTTTGTTAGTAAGGAGAGCCCCTGGACTAACCACTACTGGCATCAGAGGAAAATAAAATAAACCTGAATAAAAGAAAAAGAGGAGACACCACATGCCATTTCACCAATTTGGTTCCTTTGATCTCTGTTTATCATTTGTAAATTTTTTGCCTTCAACAAATGAATAACTTGCTTGCAACGGGCCAGGCATTGTTATATCAGCTCTACGTGCAAGTCAGTAAATCCTCAGATCAGCCCTGTAGGGCTGTCCTCTTTCCATATATGAGAAACTGAAGGCTTAGAGAGGTTAATTAACACAGCAAAGGTCACACCGCTAATGAGCTGGGATTCAAATCCCCATCAGTCTTCTCCATGAGCCATGCTGTGCCCTTAATCGGATACTTTAGTGAGCGTACTGGCAGGTTCATCATCACATCAATATATACCTTGCAGGGCTGGCGTGCAAATTAAAGAGATGATATACATGAAAAGTGTTCGGCAAACCATGAGGCCCTGCAAAGCTTCACTGTGATTATTTGTCACGGCTTTACACAGAGGTAGCTCTGCTGTCCTTAGTGACCAAGTCTATATTAATCCCATAATTCATCCTTAATCCACCAAAGTCTTGTTTGCCTGGCTTTCTCTATAACCGAAGGGATACTGAAAATATGCCTTCTGTAAGGAAGGCTTAACACCTGCTGCCAAAGGGTGCTGGATCATCAGAGGAGACTAGATTCATTTACAAAAAGATATAGATTAATTTGGACATAACTTCCCTACATAAACCAGGCACAAGAAGGCAAGCAACCCAGGGAAGGATAATCGTGCTGAGAGTGGAAGCACTTATTATAAATAATTACCATGTAATTATCCACAACTTCCCTGAGGCTGTAGCCTGTGGCTGGTCTTAGGAGGTGGCCCTTCCTAACTAAGTGTAAGGAGACTGAAGCACTTCCATAAATTTATCAGGGCATGTGTCTGTGCCTTACAGCGGCGTCAACGCCACCTGGGCTTACTTCTCAAAGCTGATGGCCAAGGGGCAGAACAGCTGTGGGGTCTCAGCCACTGGATCCACTCTCCTCTCCTCTCCTCTCCTCACAGCACAATGACTTTTCTTGCAAGTGTGTGAATGAGACACATCTGACTTCTTTTCTGAAGCAACAGGCTTATATAGAGCAAGTTAATACAATGGGCAGGCTGTGACATTCCTCTTTCTGATGTGCCTCCAAGCTGTGTTCTCAAGCCATGAGGCGCTGTTGAAGATACCAACAACACTTAAAAGGAGCAATGGCAGAGGCCATGACAAGTGCAGGGAGAGACACAGACACTTCCAACAGCGGCCTGGCTGTCTACAAGGTTAATCAATTCCCTTGGTTTTCATTCCAGGTCCACATTATCTTGGCGGCAGCAGCTACAAACATGAAAGCCAAGATGACTGAAATTGTATTTACCTGCTTGAGACATGGAAACAAGCTATTCTCTGTGTCTTCTTAGACAGGATGTAAGACATACTGCAAAGCTCCAGCGGTAGGTCAGTGAGGGACACACTTTTCGGCGGTGTCCAGATACAATGGAAGACACTGGGGGAGAGGACACAATTTAGTACCTTGGGTAAGACAGTTGAAGAGCATGACGGTCACAGGCCTGAAATCTCACAGACTGTCATGCTCATCATCACTACTGCTATAGCTATGGTTCATTGGGCCCATTCTATATGACAAATACTTGATGGACACGCTCTCATTTCACCCTCTTAATAACACTGTGAGGTAGCTAATATTATTCTTACCATGTATGGTTGAAAAAGCTGAGATTAAGTAACTTGCTGAGGTCACCAGATGGCAGGTTCTAGATCTGAACCTGGGTCCAACTCATGCTGTGAACCACCAGGGCTTAACAAACTAGAACCTCCCCAGGATATGCAGGTGCAGAGAACACAAGGGCTTAGGGGACCCTGAAGTCATGTGGACTGATCAACTGGCCAATTTAAAGTTGTTCTCAGAAAAGCCAGTCAGAGAAGAAGGCTTAACCAATCTTTTTACAAGGCCATTCTTTTGTCCACCTTTGACAACTCTTGATACAGAAATGGGCTAAAAATACTATTTCCAGCAGTTTGATCCTCCTCTGCAAGTCATATATTTTGATTTTTCAGCTGTTAGGTTGATTACAATTATGGTCATTTGGAGAGAAATGTAAAGAAATACTCTTTAAAGTATTAGTAATATTTGACCAGCTATGCCAAAATACGCCAGTGAATAGTGTGGAAAAGGAATACGTTTGTCTCTAAGGAAAGAAATGCACCAAAATCATCTCTCCCACGCTGCTGCCAATTATACCTGCACAGTCTGGATGCAAGCACACCCTACAGATGATCTCCTCCATTGCAGTGTGGTTTCCAAACAGAATTTGCTCATGGGTTCACTAGATGTGTCATTTCAGAAGCCACAGTTCACTGGAGAATGGGTGTGAATAAAGACAGGGAAATTATTATTTCATGAAAATATATGGATTCATCCTTTTTGCCCATCCCATGGTTAGCTGTCCCCAAATCCTCTCAATGCACCTAAATATGTTTCAAAGTTGTACCCTTTCCATAGGGAATGTAGTGGGTTGAATAGTGTCCCCTCAAAATTCATATCCACCCAGAACCTCAGAATGTGACCTTATTTGGAAATAGGGTCTTTGCAGGTGGAACTAGTTAAGATGAAGTCATACTGGATTAGGATGGGCCCTAAATCCCATGACTGGCATCTTTATAAGAAGAGGAGAAGACATGAAGAGACACACACAGAGAAAAAGCCACGTAAACATGGAGGCAGGGATTGGAGTGATGCAGCTACAGGGCAAGGAATGCCGGGGATTTCTGGGAGCTGGAAGAGACAAGGAAGGATCCTCCCCGAGAGCTTCAGGAGAGAGAGCAGTCCTGCAACACCTTCATTTCAGACTTCTCCGGAACTGTGAGAGAATAAATTTCTGTTGCTTTAAGGCATCCAGTTTGTGGTCATTTGTTACAGCAGTTCTAGGAAACTAATATAGGGACTACCACATACAATTTGGCCCAAGCCCTCATCATCTTTTGCAGGGATTAGTTTTAGTGAATTAATAGCAAGAAAAAATTGAAAGCAATTCAAATGACCAAATGTTGGAAAATGGTTGAATAAATTATGGTATATTCATATAACTGAACATTATGCAGCCATTAACATTATGTTTTTGAATTAACTACGTGTGAAAATAACTGGGATATAATATGCTACCTGTTAAAGAAGATAAATAACTCTGTATAATTCCAGTTTTGTTTTAAACGTATGTTTGTATAGATAAAAGATTAGAAAAAAATATATCATTTGGTTATCTCTTAGGAGTCACAACAGGATTTTTACCTGATTTTTTTTTTTTTAAACATCTTTATTGAAGTATAATTGCCTTACAATGGTGTGTTAGCTTCTGATTTATAACAAAGTTAATCAGTTATACATATACAATATGTTCCCATATCTCTTCCCTCTTGCTTCTCCCTCCCTCCCACCCTCCCCATCCCACCCCTCTAGGTGGTCACAAAGTACCAAGCTGATCTCCCTGTGCTACGCGGCTGCTTCCCACTAGCTATCTATTTTACATTTGGTAGTGTATATATGTCCATGACACTCTCTCACCCTGTCACATCTCACCCCACCCCCTCCCCATATCCTCAAGTCCATTCTCTAGTAGGTCTGTGTCTTTATTCCCGTCTTGCCACTAGGTTCTTCATGGCTTTTTTTTTTCCTTAGATTCCGTATATATGTGTTAGCATACTGTATTTGTTTTTCTCTTTCTGACTTACTTCACTCTGTATGACAGACTCTAACTCCATCCACCTCACTACAAATACCTCCATTTCATTTCTTTTTATGGCTGAGTAATATTCCATTGTATATATGTGCCACATCTTCTTTATCCATTCATCCGAGGATGGACATTTAGGTTGCTTCCATGTCCTGGCTATTGTAAATAGAGCTGCAATGAACATTTTGGTACATGACTCTTTTTGAACTATGGTTTTCTCAGGGTATATGCCCAGTAGTGGGATTGCTGGATCATATGGTAGTTCTATTTGTAGTTTTTTAAGGAACCTCCATACTGTTCTCCATAGTGGCTGTATCAATTTACATTCCCACCAACAGTGCAAGAGAGTTCCCTTTCCTCCACACCCTTTCCAGCATTTATCGTTTCTAGATTTTTTGATGATGGCCATTCTGACCAGTGTGAGATGATATCTCATTGTAGT
Organism: Balaenoptera musculus; assembly: GCF_009873245.2. Lineage (NCBI taxonomy): Eukaryota > Metazoa > Chordata > Mammalia > Artiodactyla > Balaenopteridae > Balaenoptera > Balaenoptera musculus. The sequence continues at coordinate 48,221,768 of NC_045793.1, forward strand.
TTTGATTTGCATTTCTCTAATGATTAATGATGTTGAGCATTCTTTCATGTGTCTGTAGGCCATCTGTATATCTTCTTTGGAGAAATGTCTATTTAGGTCTTCTGCCCATTTTTGGATTGGGTTGTTTGTTTTTTTGTTATTGAGCTGCATGAGCTGCTTGTAAATCTTGAAGATTAATCCTTTGTCAGTTGCTTCATTTGCAAATATTTTCTCCCATTCTGATGGTTGTCTTTTGGTCTTGTTTATGGTTTCCTTTGCTGTGCAAAAGCTTTTAAGTTTCATTAGGTCCCATTTGTTTATTTGTGTTCTTATTTCCATTTCTCTGGGAGCTGGGTCAAAAAGAATCTTGCTGTGATGTATGTCATAGAGTGTTCTGCCTATGTTTTCCTCTCAGAGTTTGATAGTGTCTGGTCTTACACTTAGGTCTTTAATCCATTTTGAGTTTATTTTTGTGCATGGTGTCAGGGAGTGTTCTAATTTCATACTTTTACATGTATCTGTCCAATTTTCCCAGCACCACTTATTGAAGAGGTTGTCTTTTCTCCACTGTATATGCTTGCCTCCTTTATCAAAGATAAGGTGACCATATGTGTGTGGGTTTATCTCTGGGCTTTCTATCCTGTTCCATTGATCAATATTTCTGTTTTTGTGCCAGTACCAAACTGTCTTAATTACTGTAGCTTTGTAATATAGTCTGAAGTCAGAGAGCCTGATTTCCCCAGCTCCATTTTTCGTTCTCAAGATTGCTTTGGCTATTCGGGGTCTTTTGTGTTTCCATACAAATTGTGAAATTTTTTGTTCTAGTTCTGTGAAAAATGCCAGTGGTAGTTTGATAGGGATTGCATTGAATCTGTAGATTGCTTTGGGTAGTAGAGTCATTTTCACAATGTTGATTCTTCCAATCCAGGAACATGGTATATCTCTCCATCTATTTGTATCATCTTTAATTTCTTTCATCAGTGTCTTATAATTTTCTGCATACAGGTCTTTTGTCTCCTTAGGTAGGTTTATTCCTAGATATTTTATTCTTTTTGTTGCAATGGTAAACGGGAGTGTTTTCTTAATTTCACTTTCAGATTTTTCGTCATTAGTGTATAGAAATGCAAGAGATTTCTGTGCATTAATTTTGTATCCTGCTACTTTACCAAATTCATTGACTAGCTCTAGGAGTTTTCTGGTAGCATCTTTAGGATTCTCTATGTATAGTATCATGTCATCTGCAAATAGTGACAGCTTTACTTCTTCTTTTCCGATTTGGATTCCTTTTATTTCTTTGTCTTCTCTGATTGCTGTGGCTAACACTTCCAAAACTATGTTGAATAATAGTGGTGAGAGTGGGCAACCTTGTCTTGTTCCTGATCTTAGTGGAAATGGTTTCAGTTTTTCACCATTGAGGACAATGTTGGCTGTGGGTTTGTCATATATGGCCTTTATTATGTTGAGGAAAGTTCCCTCTATGCCTACTTTCTGCAGGGCTTTTATCATAAATGGGTGTTGAATTTTGTCGAAAGCTTTCTCTGCATCTATTGAGATGATCATATGGTTTTTCTCCTTCAATTTGTTAATATGGTGTATCACATTGATTGATTTACGTATATTGAAGAATCCTTGCATTCCTGGGATAAACCCCACTTGATCGTGGTGTATGATCCTTTTAATGTGCTGTTGGATTCTGTTTGCGAGTATTTTGTTGAGGATTTTTGCATCTATGTTCATCAGTGATATTGGCCTGTAGTTTTCTTTCTTTGTGACATCTTTGTCTGGTTTTGGTATCAGGGTGATGGTGGCCTCGTAGAATGAGTTTGGGAGTGTTCCTCCCTCTGCTATATTTTGGAAGAGTTTGAGAAGGATAGGTGTTAGCTCTTCTCTAAATGTTTGATAGAATTCACCTGTGAAGCCATCTGGTCCTGGGCTTTTGTTTGTTGGAAGGTTTTTAATCACAGTTTCAATTTCAGTGCTTGTGATTGGTCTGTTCATATTTTCTATTTCTTCCTGGTTCAGTCTCTGCAGTTTGTGCATTTCTCAGAATCTGTCCATTTCTTCCAGGTTGTCCATTTTATTGGCGTAGAGTTGCTTGTAGTAATCTCTCATGATCTTTTGTATTTCTGCAGTGTCAGTGGTTACTTCTCCTTTTTCATTTCTAATTCTATTGATTTGAGTCTTCTCCCTTTTTCTCTTGATGAGTCTGGCTAATGGTTTATCAATTTTGTTTATCTTCTCAAAGAACCAGCTTTTAGTTTTATTGATTTTTGCTATTGTTTCCTTCATTTCTTTTTCATTTATTTCTGACCTGATCTTTATGATTTCTTTCCTTCTGCTAGCTTTGGGGTTTTTTTGTTCTTCTTTCTCTAATTGCTTTAGGTGCAAGGTTAGGTTGTTTATTCGAGATGTTTCCTGTTTCTTGAGGTAGGCTTGTATTGCTATAAACTTCCCTCTTAGCACTGCTTTTGCTGCGTCCCATAGGTTTTGGGTCGTCGTATCTCCATTGTCATTTGTTTCTAGGTATTTTTTGATTTCCCCTTTGATTTCTTCAGTGATCACTTCGTTATTAAGTAGTGTATTGTGTAGCCTCCATGTGTTTGTATTTTTTACACATCTTTTCCTGTAATTGATATCTAGTCTCATAGCGTTGTGGTCGGAAAAGATACTTGATACGATTTCAATTTTCTTAAATTTACCAAGGCTTGATTTGTGACCCAAGATATGACCTATCCTGGAGAATGTTCCATGCGCACTTGAGAAAAATGTGTATTCTGTTGTTTTTGGGTGGAATGTCCTATAAATATCAATTAAGTCCATCTTGTTTCATGTATCATTTAAAGCTTGTGTTTCCTTATTTATTTTCATTTTGGATGATCTGTCCATTGGTGAAAGTGGGGTGTTAAAGTCCCCTACTATGATTGTGTTGCTGTCGATTTCCCCTTTTATGGCTGTTAGTATTTGCCTTATGTATTGAGGTGCTCCTATGTTGGGTGCATAAATATTTACAATTGTTATACCTTCCTCTTGGATCGATCCCTTGATCATTATATAGTGTCCTTCTTTGTCTCTTGTAATAGTGTTTATTTTAAAGTCTATTTTGTCTGATATGAGAATTGCTACTCCAGCTTTCTTTTGATTTCCATTTGCATGGAATATCTTTTTCCATCCCCTCACTTTCAGTCTGTATGTGTCTCTAGGTCTGAAGTGGGTCTCTTGTAGACAGCATATATATGGGTCTTGTTTTTGTATCCATTCAGCCAGTCTGTGTCTTTTGGTGGGAGCATTTAATCCATTTACATTCAAGGTAATTATCGATATGTATGTTCCTATTCCCATTTTCTTAAATGTTTTGGGTTTGTTATTGTAGGTGTTTTCCTTCTCTTGTGTTTCTTGCCTAGAGAAGTTCCTTTAGCATTTGTTGTAAAGCTGGTTTGGTGGTGCTGAACTCTCTCAGCTTTTGCTTGTCTGTAAAGGTTTTAATTTCTCCATCACATCTGAATGAGATCCTTGCTGGGTAGAGTAATCTTGGTTGTAGGTTTTTCTCCTTCATCACTTTAAGTATATCCTGCCACTCCCTTCTGGCTTGCAGAGTTTCTGCTGAAAGATCAGATGTTAACCTTATGGGGATTCCCTTGTGTGTTATTTGTTGTTTTTCCCGTGCTGCTTTTAATATGTTTTCTTTATATTTAATTTTTGACAGTTTGATTAGTATGTGTCTTGGCGTGTTTCTCCTTGGGTTTATCCTGTATGGGACTCTCTGTGCTTCCAGGACTTGATTAACTATTTCCTTTCCCATATTAGGGAAGTTTTCAACTATAATCTCTTCAAATATTTTCTCAGTCCCTTTCTTTTTCTCTTCTTCTTCTGGGACCCCTATAATTCAAATGTTGGTGCGTTTAATGTTGTCCCAGAGGTCTCTGAGACTGTCCTCAGTTCTTTTCATTCTTTTTTCTTTATCCTGCTCTGCAGTAGTTATTTCCACCATTTTATCTTCCAGGTCACTTATCCTTTCTTCTGCCTCAGTTATTCTGCTATTGATCCCATCTAGAGTATTTTTAATTTCATTTATTGTGTTTTTCATCGTTGCTTGGTTCCTCTTTAGTTCTTCTACGTCCTTGTTAAATGTTTCTTGCATTTTGTCTATTCTATTTCCAAGATTTTGGATCATCCTTACTATCATTATTCTGAATTCTTTTTCAGGTAGACTACCTATTTCCTCTTCATTTGTTAGGTCTGGTGTGTTTTGACCCTGCTCCTTCATCTGCTGTGTGTTTTTCTGTCGTCTCATTTTGCTTATCTTACTGTGTTTGGGGTCTCCTTTTCACAGGCTGCAGGTTCGTAGTTCCCGTTGTTTTTGGTATCTGTCCCCAGTGGGTAAGGTTGGTTCAGTGGGTTGTGTAGGCTTCCTGGTGGAGGGGACTATTGCCTGTGTTCTGGTGGATGAGGTTGAATCTTGTCTTTCTGGTGGGCACGTCCACGTCTGGTGGTGTGTTTTGGGGTGTCTGTGGCCTTATGATTTTAGGCAGCCTCCCTGCTAATGGATGGGGCTGTGTTCCTGTCTTGCTAGTTGTTTGGCATAGGGTGTCCAGCCCTGTAGCTTGCTGGTCGTTGAGTGAAGCTGGGTCTTGATGTTGAGATGGAGATCTCTGAGAGATTTTTGCCGTTTGGTATTACGTGGAGCTGGTAGGTCTCTTGTGGACCAGTGTCCTGAAGTTGGCTCTCCCACCTCAGAGGCACAGCCCTGATGCCTGGCTGGAGCACCAAGAGCCTTTCATCCACACAGCTCAGAATATAAGGGAGAAAAAAATAGAAAGAAAAAAAGAGGATAAAATAAAATAAAATAAAGCTATTATAATAAAAAATAAGAAAAAAAATTATTAAGAGTAAATGTATTCAGAAAAAAATTTTTTTTAATTTTTAAAAATAGATTTATTAATTTTTTATAGTAAAAAATAAGAAAAAATTTTTAAGAAAAAAAAATTTATTAAGAAAAAAAAATTTTAATTTTTTAAAATAAAAAATATGAAAAAACTTATTAAAAAATTTTTTAATTTCTAAAAATAGAAAATACGGAAAAAATTATTAAGAAAACATATATTAGGAAAAAAAAATTGTTTTAAGTAAAAAAAAAAAAAAAAAAAATGGACGGACCTAACCCTAGGACTGATGGTGAAAGCAAAGCTATACAGACAAAATCTCACCCAGAAGCATACACATATACACTCACAAAAAAAGGAAAAGGGGAAATTAATATATCCTGCTCCTAAAGTCCACCTTTTGAATTTGGGATGATTCATTGTCTATTCAGGTATTCAACAGATGCAGGCACAGCAAGTTGTTTGTGGAGCTTTAATCCGCTGCTTCTGAGGCTGCTGGGGGAGATTTCCCTTTCTCTTCTTTGTTCGTACAGCTCCCAGCGTTCAGCTTTGGATTTGGACCCGCCTCTGCATGTATGTCGCCTGAGGGCGTCCGTTCCCCGCCCAGACAGAACAGGGTTAAAGGAGCAGCTGCTTCGGGGGCTCTGGCTCACTCAGGCCTGGGGAGGGAGCGGTACGGAGGAGGTGGGGCGAGCCTGCGGCGTCAGAGGCGTCGTGACGTTGCAGCAGCCTGAGGCGCGCCTTGTGTTCTCCCGGGGAAGTTGTCTTCGGATCACGGGAGCCTGGCAGTGGCGAGCTGCACCGGCTCCCGGGAGGGGCGGTGTGGAGAGTGACCTGTGCTCGCACACAGGCTTTTTGGTGGCGGCAGCAGCAGCCTTAGCGTTTCCTACCAGTCTCTGGGGTCCGTGCTGATGGCCGTGGCTCGCGCCCGTCTCTGGGGTCCGCGCTGTTAGCCGCGGCTCACGCCCGCCTCTGGAGTTCGTCTAGGCGGCGCTCTGAATCCCCTCTCCTTGCGCGCCGCGAAACAAAGAGGCAAGAAAAAGTCTCTTGCCTCTTCGGCGGCTGCAGACCTCCTCTCCGGCTCCCTCCCGGCTCGCCACGGCACGCCAACCCCTTCAGGCTGTGTTCACGCCGCCAACCCCAGTCCTCTCCCTGCGATCCGACCAAAGCCCGAGCCTCAGCTCCCAGCCCCGCCTGCCCCAGCGGGTGAGCAGACAAGCCTCTCGGGCTGGTGAGCGCTGCTCGGCGCTGAGCCTCTGTGCGGGAATCTCTCCGTTTTTCCCTCTGCGCCCCTGTTGCTGTGGGATCCGCGCTGGTAGCCGCGGCTCGCACCGGTCTCTGGATTTCGTTTAGGCAGCGCTCTGAATCCCCTCTCCTTGCGCGCCGCGAAACAAAGAGGCAAGAAAAAGTCTCTTGCCTCTTCGGCAGCTGCAGACTTTTTCCCGGACTCCCTCCCGGCTAGCACCAAAGCCCGAGCCTCAGCTTCCAGCCCCCGCCCGCCCCGGTGGGTGAGCAGACAAGCCTCTCGGGCTGGTGAGTGCTGGTTGGCGCCGAGCCTCTGTGTGGGAGTCTCTCCGCTTTGCCCTCCGCACCCCTGTGGCTGCGCTCTCCTCCGCGGCTCGGAAGCTTCCCCCCTCTGCCACCCGCAGTCTCTGCCCGCAAAGGGGCTTCCTAGTGCCTGGAAACCTTTCCTCCTTCACGGCTCCCTCCCACTGGCGCAGGTCCCGTCCCTATTCTTTTGTCTCTGTTATTTCTTTTTTCTTTTACCCTACCCAAGTACGTGGGGATTTTCTTGCCTTTTGGGAGGTCTGACGTCTTCTGCCAGGGTTCAGTGGGTGTTCTGTAGGAGCAGTTCCACGTGTAGATGTATTTCTACTGTATCTGTGGGAAGGAAGGTGATCTCCGCGTCTTACTCTTCCGCCATCTTGCCCCTTCTCCTACCTGATCTTTTTATATGTCCTCATATTTCTATAATGATAATGTATTATGCTCATAATAAAAAATAAGCAATATAGCTTACTTGAAAAATTCAGAAGACTTCCAGTTCAGTGGTTTTCAAGCTATTTTGACCTCATCTCCTAGTAACAAATATGGTTTGCATTATGACTATAGTAGACTGAGTAATGCCACTCCCTCCAAAGATGTCTATACCCTAATCTCCAGAAGCTGTGAATGCCACTGTTGGGAAAAGAAAAAAGTTCATTCTACCCTTTCTAGGTTCTTCTGGCTGGTGAGAATTAAACTGACATAAGACAGATTAACAGGAAAAATTCAAATTTAATTATGTACATACAGGGGCCCCATAAGAAAAACGAGAGCCATGGACAAGTTAGTAATTGAGGCTTATATGCCATCTGAGAGAAGGAGAAGGGGGTAGGGGTTTGGGAACCTCAAAGGGGAGAACAGAAATTCATATGGAGATGGAAAAACAAATGTTTGGTAAACAAACGTTTGCTATGCCACGCAAAGACAATGGGACCCAGAGAGAACTTTGGCTTAAGGCCCTGCTGAGTCCCCCTACCACACCTAACCCATATTCGTTGTAGATATCTCTGGTGATGGCGCTCTTCCCGGACCAGGCCCCTTATCTAAATTCTCTTAGGCAGCTTAAGGGAGAGGTTAAAAAAAAAAAGACTTCCTGAGTCTTCTGTTTCTTAAAGACAATCAACCTAAAATAATCCTCATGCCAAAGAGCAACATTTTAGGGTGGCAAATTTTGCTTCCCTACAGTATGCCTTTGAAACTTCCCCAAGAAGTTTCACAGTCCAAAAGTTGAGTTGGTAGATTGTTCTACCTCACTGAACCAGATTCTTAGTCCTGACAATAGGTCACTTTGGCTAAACTCATTTCAGGAGGTGTTGATGCAGGTGAGCTCCCAGAGTTAGGAGTATGGTGCAAGCAATCAGGTGTTTAATAAGAGGCACTTCTATGGAAACAAAGTAAAATAACGGCTAGGGATTGGAGCAAAACATAATCCCAGTTTCTGAGTTCTGAGGGCAGCCAGTAAATATTTCTAAATGTCTAGCTCAAAGCGTTTTCAGACAGAGTGAGGGCAGGTAGTGGCAAACTGACAGATTTTCCTAGTTTGCAGTTTGAATGTCTCTTGTGATCTTTCTGAGTGGCTTACGTGGCAACAGATATGAAGACTATATATGAGCTATCATGGTGATTTCTCTGAAGTTTATATCAGGTTGTCCAATTTTAGCTTGCATGGCTTCAGAAAAAGGACAGTTTTAGTTCTTAATGATTTCAAGTCAAAAGGGTGGGAGAGAAAATTAGAAATGTTAGTTTGGAGAGTTGTAGCCAACTATTGGAGGAAACTGGAAGAATTCAGGATCCAATCCAGTTTATAGGTAGAAAACAAACCTCAAAGACAAGGGACAGTATTACAATCTAACAGCCACAAGTATATTACTAAAACATAATTTTTCTTTCTAAAACCATCCTCATTTTTACCAAAGGTAGACAACTTAGGACTAATTTGTTTGCAAAACAAGTTTAGTTTCAAAAAACTTGGCCTGTTTATATAAGTATAGCAAGAATAGCAATTGATCATGTAACTCTTTTAATCTGCTTTGTTGGAACTTTTCATAAGAAATTTCAGATTGGACTTTTAATTTTATTTATTTATTTATTTTTGGCTGTGTTGGGTCTTCGTTTCTGTGCGCGGGCTTTCTCTAGTTGCGGCGAGTGGGGGCCACTCTTCATCGCAGTGCGCTGGCCTCTCACTATCGCTGCCTCTCTTGTGGCGGAGCACAGGCTCCAGACGCGCAGGCTCAGTAATTGCGGCTCACGGGCTTAGTTTGCTCCGCGGCATGTGGGATCTTCCCGGACCAGGGCTCAAACCCGTGTCCCCTGCATTAGCAGGCAGATTCTCAACCACTGCGCCACCAGGGAAGCCCCCAGATTGGACTTTTAAATGCCTCTTCAGGCCAGGAAGCCATGCTAAGGGTTTGCCATCAGACTCATGTGCAATACCTGCACATTTCAGTGAATTCTTCTCTTCTCGAGGTCCCCAAAATACCTCGAGGTTCCTGTATGTTCCAGGAAGTGACCATCCTTACACACCTGGCAAGGCTGCCAGGAACCCTGTAAGTGAAGTACCTTGGAGGAATATGCCATGGGGTTGGGGGTTATGTGTTGTTTTACAGAGTACCTCATTACATGGAAATTTTCTTGAGGTTGGCAGGTGATCTAGTGTTGATCTAACCCATTCCGTGACCAACTTATCCTCTCATGGGTGCCTTTTTGAAGTGGCAAGCACCCTAATGGCTCTTAAATGCTCGATCCATGTCAACCAGTTTTGTGGCTTTGGCTTCCAAGATGTCCCTTAGCAACAGTTTTTACCGCATGTGCCTATTAATCCACAGCAAAGTTTGTCTAAATAGATGCCAGTCTGCTGAGAACTGTGAACTCACTAGTCTTTGAGGCTCGAACGCAGGTTATAGGGCCCTATACAGCCTATGCCTCTGTAATTATTGTGTGGTTTTTCCTCCTTATGACAAACATAAAAGACAAGGACAAAGAAAAAACAGTGACTGTCTCTGGGAGGAAATGGATCATTAAAGCCATTTGGTAAATACCAAATTGATCAGAGTCACTAAGTCCAAGGTACTATAGTTCCACAGACATTTTCTCCTACTAATCTAAATTTAGAAAGAGAGAGTAAAAACATTCACACCACTTTTGCTCTACCAAATCCCACAGGCAGAGATTCTGGAAGGCTGATATAATAGGAAATCTTACCTTCTGCCAGCTTTTGTCAGATGTCCCAGGATCTCTTTAGCTGCAGTGGTCTTCTGGAAAGCAGTTTTTCCAGCCAGTGAAGGATCCTGCTGGATACACCACCTATTCAAAAAAAAAAAAATTTCCTCATACCTTTTCTAGGTTCTTCTAGCTTGTCTAAAAATTAAATTGACCTGAGACAGATTAACAGGAGAAAATCAAATTTAATTACATACTTACAAGGGCCCCAGGAAAAAAATGAGACTCAAGAGACACACTTTGGGGTGGCAAATTTTGCTTCCCTACACCCTGGATTATCTGTTGGACCCACTGTGATCATGAGGATCCTTATAAGAGAGAGACAGAAGGATCAGAATGATTAGTAGGAGATGTGAGGATGGAAGCAAGCGCTTGGAGTGATGCAAGTACAGGGCCAGGAGACAAAGAATGTGGGCAGCTTCTAGAAGACGAAAAAGGCAAAGAATCATATTCTCCCCTGAACCCTCCAGAAGGAATGCAGCCCTGCTGAAACCTTGATTTTACACTTCCAACTTCAGAACTATAAGACAATTAAGTTTGAGCTGTTTTCAGCCACTAAACTGTGGTAATTTGTTACAGTACCAACAGGAAACTAATGCCATGACACATATGTACACACATTGAAACAGTTAGTTTCATAACACATGAT